>NW_027332016.1:600000-1200000 GCF_048418815.1 Hemitrygon akajei | reverse complement strand
CGCTGCTGTGCTTTCGTAACTATTGTTGTGGTGTTAGTGGACCATGTAAGGTCCTCTGAGATGTGTATTCCCAGAAACCGGAAACTGGACACTTCCTCCACTATGTCTCCGTTAACGTAGACTGGAGCGTTCTTCTCATCCCGTGACTTTGCAAAGCTGATAATAAGCTCCTTAGTCTTTGCTGTATTAAGAAAATGAGTTTGCAACTATCGTACGCAATGCTATAATAAACAAATAAAATAAATAAACAATAAATAAAATCAAGTAAACAGCCAGGGCAATCAATATCCAGCAGTACAAAAGCGCAACACAGATGCATGACAGCCATAAAACCAGTATTAAAAGTAGGAACATAAATAATTTATGGATGATGCTTGATCAATTGGTTCAGAGCAATTATAGGTCTGCAGAAAAAGATATTCTTCATTCTGGAAGTCCGAGATCCGCTCTGTACGCTAATTCGTCTCTGTTGGAGATCAACCCGATTACTATTGTGTCGTCTGCGAATTTGACAATGGTGTTGGAGTTAAATGCAGGTACAGTGAGATGGGAGCAGTGTATGTAACTCAATCCACAACCCTGTGGTGTAACAGTGTTCAGGGTATTAGTGGAGAACAGGCGAGCGTCCCGTCTCAATGCCTGCGAACCCTCTGACAAGAAATTCAGGACCCAGATGCAGAGTGATGAGCTGCTGGAGTTCGGAGATGAGCTTGCTGGGGATGACGGTATTAAAAGCTGACAGAAATCCCACAGAAATAAAAGCACCACTTGTCCACCGTTACTTGCATAGACAGTCCAAATTTAAAAAAAAAACAGAAAAAAGAGCACAATCTCTGCCTCAGTCATAATGTCCTTAACTTAATCAAAAGCCCTTCTTTCCATAACGTACTACGTGCTTCCAGATCAGATTATTATCCATCCTGGAGATATTATCACTGATACAGAATCCATCGTCAGTCTACCCTTCCGAAATCCATTTTGATAAAACGCAACATCACTTCTCCATTCCGAAATCCATTTTGATAAAACGCTATGTCACTTCTCCTTTCGGAAATCCATTTTGATAAAACGCTATATCACTTCTCCTTTCCGAAATCCATTTTGATAAAACGCTATGTCACTTCTCCCTTCCGAAATCCATTTTGATAAAACGCTATGTCACTTCTCCCTTCCGAAATCCATTTTGATAAAACGATATATTACTTCTCCCTTCCGAAATCCATTTTGATAAAACGCTACATCACTTCTCCCTTCCGAAATCCATTTTGATAAATCGCTGTATCACTTCTCCTTCCCGAAATCCATTTTGATAAAACGCTATCTCACTTCTCCCTTCCGAAATCCATTTTGATAAAACGCTATATCACTTCTCCCTTCCGAAATCCATTTTGATAAAACGCTACGTCACTTCTCCCTTCGGAAATCCATTTTGATAAAACGCTATATCACTTCTCCCTTCCGAAATCAATTTTGATAAAACGCTATGTCACTTCTCCCTTCCGAAATCCATTTTGATAAAACGCTATATCACTTCTCCCTTCCGAAATCAATTTTGATAAAACGCTATATCTCTTCTCCCTTCCGAAATCCATTTTGATTAAACGCTATGTCACTTCTCCCTTCCGAAATCCATTTTGATTAAACGCTATATCACTTCTCATTTCCGAAATCCATTTTGATAAAACGCTATGTCACTTCTCCCTTACGAAATCCATTTTGATAAAACGCTACATCACTTCTCCCTTCCGAAATCCATTTTGATAAAACGCTATATCACTTCTCCCTTCCGAAATCCATTTTGATAAAACGCTATATCACTTCTCCCTTCCGAAATATAATACAAACGTTCGATTATCGTACGTACTATAAACATATATAAATGGGACTTTAGCGAAACAGTCATATCACTAGAAGAATCAGACGGGGACATCCCAGCTTTAGAACAGAACTGCTATTTTCCATGAGCATGGAAGGAGGCCTAACCTGCAATTACGATTTATACAATTTAATAGCATCTCAAAAGTGTTATCTAATAATAAAAATATTATTTGTAATCCATTCCTGGGCACGGCTGACTTGCACTATTGAGAGCCTTCTTAAAGTCACACTAAGCAAATTCTACATTAGTGATATATTCATTGCTACATGTGACTTCCAACCCCTTATCCTCACTCAGTTTAACCTTTTTCGCTTAAGTTATCTTGAAAATGAATCGCAGAAAGTGACCCTTCTACTATGTCAATCTACCCTGTTTCAGTAACAATATTGCTATCCTCATGAATCGATACTGGAACGTTATTATCCCTGCAAACACATTCCTCGCCCTCTTTGTCTTAATCATTCCCCAAAAATATCTAAGTCGACTTTCCGTTCTAATATTATCACAATATAATCTTCAGTAATCCGTATTTGCAACATTTATGACTTCCCTCAGCGCGGACTGTTCACTTTACTACTTATAAGGTCACTCTGGAACTGATATTCTTGACTTTCCCAAACGCACTAGTGATCTCCCTAATTGCCTCTGCACACTTCTCAGTCCAGCCTGATGCAGGCCTTCCCCTATTAATCCCAATTTACCTGAATCACTTAAAATGCAGTTTGATAAATAGTGTGACATAACCTCACATAAATCTCAAACTTGAGCCCCAACAGTCGTTCGTCAAGTAAAAGCTGAATCTTCTCCCAATTTGCTTTATCAAAAATCCACCTGCAAAAACGGCTTACAGTCTTCGGTACAAATGCATATCCAAACTCATAACGATGGGGTAATGTTCACTCAACAAGCTTCTCACTTCCGACAAATAATTTGAAACCAAAGTTAAATCTACAGCAGTTCCAGAACGATAATGATCATTACATCTCGTGGTGACAAACAGGATTCCTGAATACATACAATATCGGGAATAAAAGAACAAATCTGAAATAAACTTCTTAAAATGTTGACAACTGCGAAAACGGGGTTTTCGCAGTTCACTGCCATATTTGAATTCCATTAAGTGCCTTCACAAGTAGACTGGGATACAGATACTCCACACATCACAGCTTCGTTCATAGCTTCCAACGTAACACGAGTTATAACAAAATACTCCTCTGCGCTTCCACTTTGATGTAAATTTCCACAGTAGGTCTAGATGATTGGGCAGTACAATTGACGACATCGGTTATAAAGATTACAAGTTTGTAAAGCATCTTCCGTTAGAGATCTCTGTTTCCGACATATATCCACTGGCTTCACAGTCTGTACTATGACTGGTAGCACATTATCAATAATCGGAATTCCGTGTCCAAGGCCCTTCTCCATGACTGACATTCATATTAACTAATTATCATGTCAATTCTAAATTGACCGACAGGCGCCTCAGCCGGTAAGAGCAGGGCGCACAGGTTGTTGGAAAGGTGCCCCCATGGGCAGCCTCTCCTCTACTATTGGTGCCACTCCAACTGCATGTCAGAGCTCAGCGAGTTGCTGTTGTTGGTCCTAGCCGGACTCACCTTCCCTTTTCTCGCACGGTGTGTCTGGGATCTGAGGAGATGTTTTGAGGCAGGCAGTGAGCAAAGAGGCGAGGTCTATAGACTACATTTGCCAAACTGCTCCACCTACCGGCCTGTTGACCACTTTGCACTGGTTCGTCCCCTCCACATCCGCGCCCCCCCCCCCCCACCCACATCTTCATGCTCTGACTTATTCTCCTTTTATCAATTCCGATGAAGAGATTTGGCATGAATCATCGACGATTTCCTCTTTTCCATAGAAGCTGTCTGGCGTGCTGAGATCCTCCATCGTTTCTGTCTGTTGCTTGAAGTGCTCCAGATTTTTATTTCTTGCACAAATAACCTACGTGTGTAAAGGGAATATAATTGCACTCAGTATTGCAGGGATAGTCACAATAAAGTTCAAACAAGCGTGTGAGGTTATTCTCACTGTTATACCCAGTAAATATTCTTGAAAATAAAATATACATTTGACCTCCCTCCCTACTCACTGCAACTCAGTCCTTAACATCCTAAACGCACTCAGCGTTTCTGTCTCTTCTGTAGAAGGAGTTTAACTCTAATTGACACTTTTTTCGTGTTCTTTTCATTCATGTTAACTGTTTGAAAAAGTTGAAGATTGTTAAATATTCGTACTTTGTAACTTTATGCTGTTGTACGATCTGTCATTTCTTGGCCACCGATAATCGTATATTAGCAGTATTTACACAGAATTCACTGAAATCGATACTCATCTAATCGGAACATCAGGACAGTCTTCATTTTCATTTTTAGAATTTTTTTTGTTGCGAAATCTGTAACAGCTATCAAGTGATACAAAACTTCAGCAGATTAATATGTATACAATTAATAACGCCGAAGAAATAAACTGACTTTAAAATATAAAAATTGATACACACACACACACACACACACACACACACACACACACACACACACACACACACACACAGGGAAAAAAAACATTAGGAATCACCCCCCCCCCCCCGGAGCAATACGTTTGAACATCATCTAAATATTTAAAAAAAAGTCATCAACCGCCAGTTCCTATTTAAATAAAAAAAAATTGGAAGGAAACCATATAACTTAATTCAAATTAAATGATAATAATTGGCAAAAGAGCCCCATCTTCTCTCAAAATCAAATCGAGGATCTAAAGTTCTACTTCAAATTTGTTTTCCAGTCTAAGACATAACATTACTTGAGAAAACCATTCAATTAATGTAGGGGTAGAAATATCGTTCCGTTTAAATAAAATAGCCCTTCTTACCAGTAGTGTAACAAATGCAATTACATGTTGATCTGAGGAAGAGATACCCTGAATATGATGCAGAACAATTCCTAATAGAACAGTCAATCTAATAGGTTGTAAATTAATTTCAAAGCTTTAGGAATTGTGGAGAATAAAGATTTCTAAAACGATTTTAATGAAAAACATGATCAGAACATATGTGACAAAGTAGCTACTTCAGTTTTACATCTATCGCAATAGTTGTCTATATTAGGAAATATTTTAGTCTCTCCTGTGTTATGTGTTAAATTATAACGGTGAACAATTTTAAAATTAATTAAACAATGGTTGGCACATACAGAAGAAGAATCTACGTGTTTCAAAACTCGAAGGCAATCTTCATTAACAAAGGTCATATTAAGTAGTCACCCCTAATCTTGTTTAACCTTTAGTGATAGGTTCTCTTTTTGTAACCAAAATAAATTATAAATTCTGCCAATGGAACCTTTCACTAAGGGATTCAATTTCAAAATGATATCCAACAAATCAGATTCTTGTAAATATGGAAACTTATGTAAATATTGCTGTAATAAATGTTTAACCTGAAAATATTGCAAAAAATGTGTATGAGCGAGAGAATATTTATTAATTAACTGCTCAAACGTCATCAATCGACCATCACAAAATAAATGTGTAAAAGAATGGATTCCTTTATTTTTCAATAGAAGTAAAATGGGGTCAGTTGTTGAAGATTTAAATGAAAAGTTTCGATATAAAACTAGACAACGTAAATTGTTTAAAATTTAAAAAAAAAATACGAAACTGATCCCAGATCCGTAGGGATTGTTTAATAACCGGATAAAGATCTAAATTTGGAATTTTAGAGATCTGTAAATGTAATGGAGCTCCTGAAATTGAAGTTAAATGGAATTGTTTAACAGCTTTTAATTCCAAATCAGCACATAATGGTTTTTGGTTCTTATCAAGCCAATATAAGCAAAACCATAATTGTCTAATATTCACAGCCCAATAATACAGTCTTAAATTAGGAAGTGCAAGTCCACCATCTTTTCAATTTTTTTTTGTAAATGATACTTATTAATTCTTAGTCTATTATTGTTCCAAATAAAAGAAGAAATAATAGAGTCAAATTGATCGATTTTTCTCAGTTAAAAAGATAGGTATATTTTGGAAAATATATAAAAATCTAGGTAAAATAATCATTTTCACAGCATGAATACGACCTATTTAAGAATACTAAGTGGATTCCATCTAGAAAATTGTTGTTTCATGGAGTCCATTGAAGGAACTATATTCGCTTTATAGAGATCTTTATATTTTTAGTAGTTATAATACCTAAATATCTAAATGTATTAACAAGTCTAAAAGGAATATCATTATATATACTAACATGGACATTTAACGGGAACAATTCACTTTTATTCAAGTTAAGTTTATATCCTTAATATTTCCCAAAATCTTTAAGTGTTTCCAAAAGATTAGGAATTGATTCCTCAAGATTCGAAATGAAAAAAAAACGAAAGATCATCTGTATAAAGAGAAATCTTATGCATGGTTCCATTCATAGAGATACCACGAATGTGTTAGCTTCTCGTAATATTATAGCTAAAGGCTCCAATACAAGAATAAATAATGAAGGATTTAATGGACATCCCTGTCTAATGCCACGAGAAAGGGAGAAAAGAGAAGACCTGCATTTATTAGTAATGACCGTGGCAATAGGATTCTTATAAATCATTTGAATCCATCTATTGAAATTATTACCAAAACCAAATTTTTCTAATACTTTGGAAATGGCCACAGAACTCTATCAAATCCATTTTCAGCATCGAGAGAGATAACGCATTGAGGTTGCTTCGATAACGATAAATATATAATGTTCATCGATCTCCGAATGTTACAGAAAGAATAACGGACTTTAATAAAGCCCGTTTGATCCATAGAAATTATTTTAGTCAAATATTTCCAGCGATTAGACATTATTTTAGAGAGAATTTTTGCATCCACATTTAATGGCGAAATAGGTCTATATGATGAACATTCAACAGGATCTTTCTCTTTTTTAAGAATTAAGGAAATAGATGCTTCATAAAAAGAAGAAGGTAAATTACCCTTCTCAAAGTATTCATGAAATATTTCCAAAAGGTACGGAGAATGTAATTTTTCAATTTTTTTGGTAAAATCACACTGAATAACCATCAAGTCCAGGAGCTTTACCAGATTGCATTGAGAAAATAGCTTTCTGAATTGCATGCTCGGTAATTGGAGCATCAAGCATCTGTTGACCTTCAGGAGAATTTTTTTGGAAATTTAATCTTATGTAAAAAAAATGCCTTCATTTTGGAGGAATCTGCAGAAAATTGAGATCTATAAAGTTCAGAGTAAAAAATCTTGAAATCTTAATGTCCTCATGATTACTTACTATATCTCTATTATTTTTACGGATCTTTAGGACTTGTCTTTCAGCTCTAGCTGTTCTGAATTGAGAAGCTCAGAGCTTATTATTTTTATCTCTAAAAATATAAAATTGACTTTTCAATTTAAGCAAATATCCTTCAATAGGATATATTAGTAATAAATTATACTGAGATTGTAATTCTACTCTTTTTTAAAATGAAACAACATTTGGAGAGATAGCATTGATGTTATCTAATTCTTTAATTTGTTTAGAGATTTTATCTAATTCCATTCTTGCTTGTTTCTTCGGTTTAGCTATATACGAAATAATTTGACCGTGTAGATAAGCTTCTAATGTATCCCAAATTACTAACTTAGAGACTTTTCCTATATTATTAAAGAGAAAAAGCTCTTTTATCTGAGCTTCGATAAACTCAACAAATTCCGAACTTTGTAATAAATGTTCTGGAAAACGACAAAATGGTCTGGTAGAAACAACAAATTTCAGTTCAAATATTAAGTTTAAAGGAGCATGATCAGAAATAGCAATCGCATCATACTCACATTTCTAAACATTGAATAAAATTCGAGGGTCAACTATAAAATAGTCGATTCTCGAATATTTATTATAAAAATGTGAGGAAAAAGAATATTCTCTATCACTAGGGTGCATATGCCTCCAGATCTCAATTAAACCGTAATCAATTAAAAAGGAATAAGTGACGCAGAACGATTAAGGAGTTGATACTTGGATGATGACTTATCCATTAAAAGATTTAGACAAGTACTAAAATCACTGCCCATTAATAACATATATTGATTTAAATCAGGTAATAGAGCAAAAACTGTTTTAAAAATCAGCGATCATGAACATTTGGTCCATAAATATTAACAAAGTAATATTCCTATTACAAATTATTCCTTTAACAATCAAAAGTTTAACATTAATATCAGCTATAATATCCTCTTGATTAAAAGGAATATTGGAATCAATAAAAATAGAAACACCTCTAGTTTTACTCTGGGATTTTGCGTGAAACTGAGGACCCTCTAATATTTAAAAAATCGCTTTTTATCACATAACCTGATATGCGTCTCTTGAGCAAAGATTATGTCAGGCTGGAAACGGTTAATAACTTTCAACGTTTTCTTACGCTTAATAGGATGATTCCAACCGCGGACATTCCAACTTAAAGCATTTACCTGTTTAGATATCATCATGGATCTTTACATATAAATACAATAGACGCATGTCAGGATAGGGTAGTCGAAAATGGCGGAGATGAACAACGATAAAAATAATTGGCGTATGCTCCGGTATTCCATAACGGGGGAAAAAAAATCCCACCCAAACTACAAAGCCAAGAAACAAGTCAATATCAATCGACGCCAGCACCAAGAAAAGCATAGATGCAAATCCAAGCACCGCCTCCCAAAGTGAAAAAACAAAAGAAACTTCTCTGTCTCCCTCTACCGAACATAAAACTCATTACAGTCGACATATATCTCAATAGAATTCACTTGGACGGAAAGTGTTTTTCTTGTGAAGCAAACGACCTTCAATTTGAAAGTAACCTTCACAAAATTAGATGAGGGATGAAAAACACATCTAAAACAATTCTTTAAATATTTGCACAAAAGAAAAACTATCGCCAACTTTAAATTGTCCGATCTATCTTTAGAACATAAGGGAATCCAAATAATTACTGAAAAGTTCCTTACAAAAGCATACGATACAAAAAAACAATTAATTAATTTAAATCTGCAGAAAAAAAATTCTAAATGGTTCAAACTTATTACAGTCTATCAACAGTTCTCCCTCTATGTCTTCTGAAATTGAAGCCGTCCAAACCAGTCTGTTTCAGAGATAAAAATGTATTTTGGGGTAACAACTTCTGTAGCCATCAGATCTTCCAATCTCATCACTCTTTACACCCGAGACAATCAAGCCAGTATAAATCATTCAAGCTTCAGGTTTCAGACTCGTCATCCGATGCGTCGGATAAAGAATTAATAAAACTCAATGCTTCGACTGGATCATCAAAAATATGAAAGCCAGACATTTTGACAAAAAAAAAACTAAATTTCGCTGGATACTGAAGCAGTGGAAAGAGCTTTTTTATCATACGCTAATGTCATAACCGATGCAAATCCAGTACGCCTCTTAACCATTTCACGTGGAAAATCTTCAAAAAGGCGAATGTCTGAATCCTGATACTGAAATAGTCTTTTTTTCCCCTCGCAAGCTTAATAATACGGTCTTTGTCTCTGAATAGGAGAAAACACACAACAATATGTCTGTTTTTATCTTGATCCAAAAATTTAATTTACTTATTTTTTTTGCAATTTATTCTTTGTTATTGAAGTTCATCAAACAAGCATTTCCATAAGATGTATCTAAGTGCCGATTCTGTGAGCCATTTCGATATCTGAAGGCTGTAAACAAACCTCCGGAAATAAAGACTGAAACATTTTTGCGAAAAAAATCCAGTGTGTCGGCCGATACTGATTTCTCTTTTAATCCAACAATTCCGATATTATTCCGACGTGATCGAGCTTCGAGATCGACGATCCATTGTTGGACTTTTTTCCAAACGAGAAGAAAGGTCAGCAGCATTTCCACTAACTTCTTTAAGATCAAGGCTCAGAGAGTCAACTTTTCCTTCGAATTCCTCTGTTAAATGAGTTTTCTCAATGCCGATATTGCTGATTTGAGATTCTAGTCACTTTACCCAGGGGGATTCCTCCGAGAATTTGTCAGCTTTTTTGTGCTTCCCATTGCCTAGATCCGGATTTCTTTTGGCGCTTCTGAGAACATCCATAATTATAACTGTTCCTCTACAGATCTGACTGAATAAAATTGAAATTTCAAAGTTTAAAACGGAAAAGGGTGGTCAAGAAGCGACTTTGTCTTACATGTCCATAAACGTGAGGCGGAGCAGGAATTCAATTATATTATGATCACTGCCTTTTAATGGTCCCGAATAAGATCTAGGTCGTTACACAACACCCAATGTAAGATAGAAGTTCCCGATTAGGCTCAACCATCAGCTGCTCTAAAACACCATATTGAAAGCATCCACTCTCTTGCAATCTGACACATTCTGACTCTCCAAATTGTCCTGCAGATTGAGTCACCCACTATAATTATGTCATTGAATTTATTACATAAATGCCAAAAATTCAGGAGTATCTGGGGCAGAAGTGAGGATAAATGTTTTTACCAAGGAAAGAAGGTGTTTTGGAAGCTAAAAGGCCTGAAGGTAGATAAGGCTCCTGGACCAGAAGGTGAACCCCGCCCCAGGGTACAGAAATACCCCTCTATGTCCATTTCATCCGTGGACCTAAGTAAACGTCTTTTAAATATTGAAATCGTCCCTGCCACTTGCTCTGGCAGCTCGTTGCGCATCCTCCCTCCCTCAGAATGAAGAAGGTTCTCCTTAGCTTCCTCTTAATGTAATGAGTAATTTCTATCAAGAATGAATAGATTTTGCAATGGTTCTGGCCGACTAGAAAGTTGCAAATGTCACTGCACACTTTAAGAAGTGAAGGAGGCAGAGGAAATAATCTTATATGACAGCTAGTCTGATCTCAGTGGCCAGGAAGGTATTCGAGTGTAATAACGGTGAGTTTTTTTGGATACTGTAATTGGGGACACATGATGAAGTAGGCCAAAGCCAGCAGGAATCCTTTCGAGGAAATCTTGTCTGACAAATCTCTTGGAAATTCTTCAGGAAATAACAGTCGGGATAGATAAAGCAGAGGCAGAGGATGTTCTTTGTTTCGATTTTCAGATGACCTTTAACAAGGTACCCAATGCAAGGCTCATTGAGATAGTAAAGAAGCATGGAATAGAAGAGGACATTGCTTTGTGCATCCAGAACTGGCTTGCCCACAGAAGAAAAAGCGTGGTTATAGACAGGTCATATTCTGCGTGGAGTTCGTTGACCAGTGGTGTGCCTTCGGGATCTGTTCTGGGAACCCTGCTTTTCGTGATATTTATAAATGACGTGAATGAGGAACGGGAGGAATGGTTAGTAAATTTGCTGATGGCACAAAGATTGGGGGGTGTTGTCGATAATGTGGAGGGTTGTCAGAGGTTACAGCGATATATTGATAGGAAGAAAACTGGGCTGAGAGCTGGCAGATGGCGTTCAACTCAAATAAGTGTGAGGTGGTTCATTTTGTTAGGTCAAATATGATGGCAGAATGAAGGATTAATGGTAAGATTCTTGGCAGTGTGGACGATCAGAGGGGTCTTGGGGTCCGAGTCCATTGGACACTGAAAGCTGCTACGCAGGTTGACTCTGTGGTTAAGGAGGCGTACGGTGCTTTGGACTTCCGTGGGAATGAGTTTCGGAGCCGAGAGGTAATGCTGCAGCTATTATGGACCCTGATCAGTCTCCACTTGGAGTAGTTTGCTAAATTCTGATCACCACTCTGGAGGAAGGATATGAAAACCACAGAAAGTGTGCAGAGAGTATAAGCAACGATGTTCCCTGGAGTGGGGAGCATGTCTTATGAGAATACGTTGAGTGAAGTCGGACTTTTCTCCTTGGAGTGACGGAGGATGAGAGGACACCTGATGGAGGTGTACAGGATGATGAGAGGCATTGATCGGAGGAGATATCAGGAGTAAGTTTTTTTTTAGGCAGAGAGTAGTGAGTGCGTGGAATGGGCGTCGGTGGTTGAAGCGGAAACGATAGGGTCTTCTAAGAGTCTCCGGGATAGGTACATGGAGCTTAGAAAAATCGAGGGCTATGGGTAAGCCTAGGTAGCTCTAGGGTAAGGACATGTTCGATACAACTTTGTGGGCCGAAGGGCCTGTATTGTGTTGCAGGTTTTCTATGTTTCTAAGGTGCTGCAGGTGAGGCTGCTTAACAAGATCCCAGTCCATGGAATTACGGGAAAGATACTTGTATGGATCGACGATTGTCTGACTGACAAGGGAGAAAGAGTCAGAATAATGTGCGCAATTCTGTTTTGCTGTCGGTAACTAATGGTGTTCCATAGCGGTGGGTATTGATACCGCATCTTTTCATTTTAAATCTGAATGATATGGATGAAGGAATTGATACCTTGGTGAAGAGCTTTGCAGTTGATACAAAGATAGGTATGGGAAAGGGACTTTCGAGCAAAGCGGAAGTCTGCAGACGGACTTTGATAGGTTTGAAGAACAGGCAACGAAGTAGCAGATGAATTACAGTGTATTCAAGTGTACGGTCATGTACAAATAGTAGAAGGAATAAGGGTGTAGAAAAAAAGTAAATGGGAGAAAATTTAAAAAAAAACAGAGGTGCGTAGGTATTTGGGAGTCCTTAAGTAGAAGTCCCTATAGGTTTGCTTGCAGATTGAGTGATTAAGGATGACAACTGTAATGTTAGCAGATAAGAGCAAGGATGTGATACTGTCGCTTTATAACGCGCTGATCAGATCTCTCTTGGTGTATTGTGAGCAGTTTCCAACCTCCTATCTGAGAAAAAGATGTGCTTGTACTGGAGCGGTTCCGGAGAAGGCTCATGAGAGTGATTCCAGGAATGAAAGGGTTAACGTAAGAGAGGCGTTAGATGACTTTGACCCTGTACACGCTGGTCTGGAACAAAGAGAGGGATCTCATTGAAACCTATTAAATATTGAAAGGCCTCGACAGAGTGGCTGTGAAGAAGATTCACCCCACACACTGTGAGCCTGGGACCAGAGGCCACCGGCTCAATACACAGGTCATCCACTGAGTGCAGAGATGAGGAGGAATTTCTGTAGTCAGGGAGTGGGAAATCTTTGGAATTCATTACCACGGACGGAGTAGAGGCCAAGTCATTGAGTGTATTTTAAATGGATGTTCAAAGATTATGTGGAGAAGGCAGGAGAATGGGGTAGAGAGGGATAATCAATTGGATACAAGGGAATGGCAGTGCAGACTCGAATGTGTGAGCAGCCTCTGTCTCATATCTCATGGTCTATGGTCTGAAGAAGAGGCTATTGAGGTTGCATTAGGGTTAGGTTATTGTTAGGGTATCCACGCCTGGGTTATTGTATTCAGTTTTGGTCGTTCTGCTTTCGGAGTGAGGCCGTCAAGCTGGAATGAGTGCAGAGATTTACGAGATTAGTGCCGTTACTGGAAAGACTGAGTCCTGGAGAAATGCGGAATGTTTGCTATCCTTTTCCACACTTTTGTGAAAACAACAACCAGACGGCACTGGTTTAAGGTCAGAGAGGATTGGGTTACTAGGGATCCCAGGGGAAAATTATTAATCCACTCCCCCTTCCGGTTCATTGTTTAACTAACACGGTGAGTGCACTCTCAGATTGGAGGAGCAACACCTCATATTACATCCGGGTAGTTTACAACCCGATGGCATCAACATCGATATCTTTGACCTTATCTCCACCTTTTCCTTTCTTCAACCCACACGCCCGTTTCCTCCATTCTGTCTCCCACTTCTGTCTTCTCCACTGCTGATCGTCTCCCTCTGGTTCCTCTTTTACTTCAATTTTTTTCCCATTATCCGCTCTCCTATCCTATCAGATTCCTTCTTTTCAGAGCCAACACAAGGAAATATGCAGATACAGGAAATTCAAACAACAACACACACTTTCACTCTTATCTGGCTTCACCGATCATCTACCAGCTTGGACTCTTTCCACTCCCCGCACCATCTTATTCCGGCTTCTCCCCACTTCCAGTCCCGATGAAGGGTCTCGGCAGGAAATCTCTGTTTTGCTTTATCCCCCTTTATAGAAGCTACCTGACCTCCTGTCTTCCTCCAACATTTTGTGTATGTTACTCTGCATATCCGACATCTGCAGAATCTCATCGGGACAAAGTGCATAATGCAGAGACTACATCAGAGTTCATACCAGAGTTCATACCAGCCCCAAGGGTGCAAGAGGAAGAACCCGCAGCAGTCCTGGACAGGCTACGTGAGAGGCTCGGTAACTTGGCCCCCATACCCACTTCACAGCATGGGCAGAACCCGACCTGCGTACCCAAAGACATGCAGACTGTAAGTTTGTGTTTGTATGACGGGGCGGACACCGGACACCGGACACCGCTACAACGGCCCTACGAGGGGCCGTTCACGGTGATCAGAAACAACGGGTCTACGTTCGTGCTGGGCATTGGGGGAGAGAGGCGGTTTTCACAGTGGACCGACTCAAACCGGCTCAAATGTATTTGGCGCAGCCGGTCGAGGTTCAGGCACCGCGGCGCAGAGGCAGACCTCCCAGACTGAGAACACTGGGGGGTGTATCGCCAGTTCTGAGGGGGTGGGGGATTATGTGGCGACCCACTTACCAGCGCACTCGAACCGGCTCACAAAGTGGCGCGCCGGCATTGAGGCCGGACCCAAAAAGGGCGCCAGGCCTTCTTCACCAGCAAGGGGAAAAGCCCGCGCGCGGGACAGGTCCCTGAATATGCGCACGGGCAGGGAGAGAACATGAAGGCTTTAAAGCAAGGCCGAGAAGTTTGAATAAATTTCTTTTGCAACTGCAACTCACCGACTGCGTGTCGTTAATCCAGCGCTGTGTGTAGCACACCGCTAAAATTTGTCATTTTGAAGCTCTAAAAGATGGAAATAAAAAAATAAAAAGTAATCTTGCTTAAAATATTAAAGAAACGTGTCATCTTTAAATCTTTGACTTTTGGATATCAGGTCATCTTTTACTCGCTTAGCTGTTCACAGTGACAGACATTTTGACTAGGGGTGCCCCAATTTTTGCCTGCCACGGTATTTTGGTTATTTTTGCGCTGAAATTTATTCCTGCCACATTTTCTTCCTTTCACATTTTCCCCGACAAGTCATTCTGCGAAATCACATGTAGTGTGAAGCATTTGTGAATAATTCTCTAATTCGTGCGTCTCCATCCATTTCACCGTTTCAAAATACATATATTTTAATATTTTAAACATGTGAAATTCCGCACATGATGTAATCCAAAGAAACACACTAAACGCTGGAGAAACTCAGTAGGTCAGGCGGCATCTGTGGACATGAATAAACAGTTGACGATTATTCCATCATCGACCCGAGACCTTTCTTCACGTCTGGCAAGTAAGCGGGGAGACGCCAGAATAAATGGCGTAGGGAGGGAAAAGAAGAAGCGAAATGCGTATAAAAGACAAATCGCTGGAGCGGAAGCAATCTGGTAAGTGAGGACAGTGGAGCACAGGGAAGACGGAGCAGGACGGGGACGACGTGTGAGGTGATAGACGCGTGGGAATAAACATGAGGACAGAGCGGTGAATAGAAGTAGAGAGGAGGAGGAGGGATGTTTTTAACCGACATTCATGACATCAGATTGTTGCTCCTACGTCTTGAGTTTATCCTCACCGATGGCACAAGAATAATCCATAGACCTGCTGGAGCGATGGTGCTCGACGAAATAACGCCGTCTCCTAGTTTATTTTCCTCCTCACGATGGCGTTAGAGAAGGACAGAAACATAGAAAAGTAGTTACAATATCAGTGGATGAAACATTCATGTGTGGTGAAATAACGTTAGCCGCGCACAAGTATTCCACAGTCCGAGTACCTGAACCCTGTGGCTATGTTTGTTCGCCAATGCACTGGAGACATCATTGTGAACACTGAAAGTGCAGTAGCCGAGGTCGGCAGGTATGCAACTAAACTGCTGTGTCAGTCTCTTCTATCAGATTTAACCGGAGAAATTCAACACATTTCGCTATGGTACTCTAGTCAGACCAATATTATATACTATTCCATCATTATTTTTCCAGTCAGCGAAGGCAGGTATTCGGGATGTATTGAACACTACGTTATCAATCTGCCTGACTGCCTCCAATGATGTTTGAACTTCAATTTCCTAGTTTTTTGTCTACATCAGCCCTCTAGAGAGCCTGATCACTCATTATGAATATACCAGCCCTACTCATCCGTGGAAGGTAATCGCCACATACCTCAAAACTGACCCTCGTCTTCCCTTCAATGGTCGTCTGGCAAACTGATCAGTTTCTTTCTTGAACTGACGACGGAATCACTTGCTACTACATAGTCCTGTCAAAACCACGGATTCGGCAGTGCAGTTAGGACAATTGCGATTGCGAATTTGCACGTGTCAGCTAAATATTACTTATTCGTCATTGTATTTAACATCATACTTGCCATCGTTGTCCCTGTCCAGACTTGGACAGAGCATAGCAACGTTTCGCTGCCGTTTTGCATTGGCCTTCCCTGAGATATTGGACTTACAAATCAACTCCTTTTGAGAAATTTAGATAACGGCCCTCTTTAGCCCAGCGTGTATTGTTTATTTTCCCTTTAAACGCCAACTCACATTTTTTTCTATATTTTTAGATGGTGGTTAAACGTACTGCTTCCGTAGGTTGCATACTGATTCCTAATGGTTTTTTTCGTAGTTTTTTTTTCACAGTTAGATCAGGTTTGTTTTTCCCTTCTTTTTTCTATACATATATATATATATATATATATATTTCATTTTTATAAATTATGATTAGTTTTTTTTCAGCTCTATTAATTGTATACATATTGATTTGTTGATATTTTGTATTACTCTATAGTTGTGGAAGATTATGTATGAATAAAAAGATTCTAAAAATGAAAATATTTTCCCTTTAACGCTGTTCATATTAAAGTCTGTGGAATATTGACCTGCTTCAGTGTCTCTCACTCCGCACTTGGGCGATATCCGAACGTGGTAACAAGTCTCTCTAGACACAGTGAACGGTTTTTCTTACGTGCAATCCAGTTCAGACAATTTAATGCACAACTACATCAAGATTGATAATTTACTGATCGAAACCGGCTTCAAAGATTACCGGGAGAAGGCCAGGGAATTGGGGTTGCGGAGGGGTAAAAAGGATCAGTCATGATGGAATGGCGGAGCAAGATTGATGGGCCAAGTAGCCTAATTCTGCCCCTACATTGTGTGGTCTTAACGTTACTCGTCCTGCCAGAGAGCTTCCACTGCTGAAAAGGCGGTCATGGGCCGACATATCGGACCGGGAATAGAGACAGGAATTGAGGAAGTTAGTCACTGGGAAATTGTGCTTTATTTTGTGGCTGGAGCTCAGGTGATCGACGAACCCTCAATTCTTCTGAAGAAGAGACGCGACCAGAAATATCGACTGCTTATTCATGCCCAGTTGCTGACCTGTTGAGGCCTTCCAGCATTTTGTGTAGGCTGCAATTAATTTAATTAACGGGTTCAATACGTTCAGTGCCTTTGTAGGTCTGGATGCTATATTAGTTTAAAACTCTTCACTATATTAACTTACAAACATCATATTATTTTAAAATATTTCTATTGCAGGATCTATAACTGAGATAATTT
The DNA here is from genome assembly GCF_048418815.1 of Hemitrygon akajei. Classification (NCBI taxonomy): domain Eukaryota; kingdom Metazoa; phylum Chordata; class Chondrichthyes; order Myliobatiformes; family Dasyatidae; genus Hemitrygon; species Hemitrygon akajei. The sequence continues at coordinate 1,182,546 of NW_027332016.1, read as the reverse complement.
CCAGCGTGAAACTGAGCTTCCCAATAGCAGGAGGTCATTGATCTATGATGAAAAATTCCGTGGAGCTTAGGAATGGACAAGATCAAAGATAGTAATCATGAAACCGAGAGGTGAGACTGAGAGTGTTTCGCAACAACATTCACTGAATTCTCGCATCGTCATTTCTTCGCCTTTGAGATTTTGCAATTTCGTGTCAAGCTATCCATACATGATTACAACTGGAATTTTACTTGAATTACATCATGTTTATTTTTACCCCAGCTGTTGGAAGACACGTCAGTCTTGTGTAGTATTGAATATTCAGTGTGCTGGAGCAAGTGTAAACGAATGACCGGGGAGATTCATCAGCTCAGTGTTTCTTCAGCGAGATCGCGGGCAGCTGGAAGACAGACTGAATCTCACATAGAATACGTGAAACATTTTCCCGTGTGAGAAAGATATATTACATGCTCATTGCCGTTATTGGTGTTCTTGGTAAGAACACAGGTGAACCAACTTTTGCAGTTCTGTGTGAGTGGTCTTTGGACTCGTTCTGTTACCGACAGCGTTGTGATGCCGGTGTATTAGTCAGTGCGGTGCGGACTGCTGAGAAAACTCTCCGCTCGGTCAGAAGTGCCCTTGCAGTTTAATCAGTTGCCTCGGCTGAAACTGAGCTCGCAATTAAAACGGATGTACGGTGAAGATGGAGGAGATGGATTCATGTTGTGAAATCATGGCAGGCAGTTTTGACTTCAATGCAAAGCCGTTCTCAGAGTAAACTCGGATACTGCAGCGGGCTCGGAGCCTTTTCGGGGTCCTTGGTGTTATTCCATTTCAACAGTGTAAAATATTTAAATTCACGAAATTGCTGCAGGTTTACAGGCGATGCTTGAAGTGGATCGCCGGTGAGATTCAGGCGAGAGCGGCAGACAGCACTTGTGAGTTAGTATCCGAACCGTCGGGAGTTCGGAAATTTGAAATAAGGGTCTGTGTGCAGTTTCGTGAACCAGGGTTTGCTTCCATGCCCTGATTGAAGAGGGGGTTGAGAAAACACAGAGATGCACGATGGGGATCAGACCACATAAGTTTCATGCGATACTCCGCTCTGGAACAATGAGCATCAATGTATTTAGAATAATGCTGCAGTGGCTTAGAGTAATCCCCGGGGGGGACGGGGGACCAACAACAACTAATGTTTATATTATTATATTATATTATTATTATTCTCCCTTGGAAATCGGATGTTATCAGCACTAAAGTCCAGAATACCCGAATCATCCGGCGGGTCAGGCAAAATCTTAAAAAGCGAAATTTAAAAATTTCTGATCGGTTACCTTAACATAGTGTGAAGGAACAGCGGCCCAGCGCAGTTGCAGAATATAAAATAAGGGAGCCAAGCGAAGCTCCTGGACGAAATAGGCAAACGGGAGTTGAGGAGGTGTCAAAGACATAAGAACGGGAGAAATAAATTAAATCATGGGCTGATCGAACTCTTCCAGGCCTCCCAATCCCTTGCCTTCGATTGATTTCAACGAGGTCACCCCTAATTCTGCTGAGATCCGGTGAATAGAGATCCAGTGAAAATAGACTCTCTTCATGTGACAATCCGTTCAGTTTCAGTGCTAAGGGCACAGACACAGATAGGAACGTCCCTTTAGAACAGGGATGAGGAGGACATTCTGCAGCGGAAATAAAGCATCTGTGGAATTCATTGTCATCGCTCGTTGTGGAGCCCATCCTATTGGGTTTATTTAAAGCGGAAGGTGACAGGTTCTTGATTAGTAAGGTTGTCAAAGGTGACGAGAAAACGCTTGGAGAATTGAGTTGAGAGGGATAATGTATCAATCATGATGGAATGGCGGAGAAACATCGATGAGCCGAATAGTATAATCTGTTTCTATGTCTTGTGGCATTGTGGCCAAGTTCGGTGACGAACTAATGGTGAATATTGTTTTTAATGACTCACATACCAACCTGACTGGCGTCCCTGGGACAAAAGGCGGAGGCTCGGGAGTGATTGCTTCAAAGATGGTCTCCCAGATAAACATGGCGCGACGAAGATGGGAGTCGAACCCACGCGTGCAGTGCACAATGGATTAGCAGTCAATTGCCTTAACCGCTCGGCCACTTCTTGCTCTTGTGATTGGAGCTTCTGAAACTCTTCAGAGCAATTACAGACTCTGCTTCTGATTCACACATTTGTTTTCAGATTCTATGTCGATTTCCTTTGCTCGCTGTGATGACCAGAGTTCATGGACATGGATAAGGAAAATGTAGAGAGATTTGTGCCAACCACAGGAAACTTGGAAATAGCTAATGCAGGCACCTTCGGCGCTATGGAAATGCTGTGGCAAAAGGCTTCATTCAGTGCTCCGCCACTCGGAGAACCCGTGACTGTTTTCTGTTGTACAATGAGATAAATTTATGTTGAATTAAATAATATTTCAGTAGTTTTGTTGTCATATTGCTCGTTTTCAAGTGAACAGATATTAAGAGAATTTGCCACCTGGCTCTGTCTAGAATGACGACTTTCCGTGTATTGGGCAAATGCAATAACTCGATAGATACTGTATTACAGACACGCTGAAGGGCACCTCCGGCTGTGCGCAGCCGCAGATCCGAACACCCCAATGCTTACACGACACAAACACTTTTCGGTTCTGGATTACCAAACCAACGGCTGAAATATCTAAAAAGTAATCGAGTTCACTCTATCAATAATGTATTAAATGTGGTGGACCATATTCAATTATTCCATCACAGAATATAACGCGGCCGTAAAAGACAGTGGTGTGGGCATTTTACAATTCCTTTCTGTGTGACAGAAAGAGAATATTGAATTTAAACGGACAGCCTAAAGCAGCAATGAATGGAGAGATATTAAGAACAATGATCGAATGTTCACCTGGGATAACAACACTGCATACCAGTACTTTTAGCTCGTTCAGGAAACAATTCTACACGTGGAAACTCCTTGCAGCAGTCAGCATGTTCCCCATTTTTTCCATTGGAATTTCCCACAGAATGCGGCCGTGTGGCCTAATGGATAAGGCGTCTGACTTCGGTGCTTGAATCGAAGTCATCAGAAGATTGCAGGTTCGAGTCCTGTCTCGGTCGTTTTACTAAATTGGTGATTTTGGTTCCATTCTGTCTCTCACTCTCTGCAGCATGTCCCAGTTCCGCGTGGGGACTAATCGAAGTATACCACCTCAGTGGAAAATGTAATGCCACGTCATTGTTATACGCATCACATTATACGTCTAGTCTGTGAGGTATTTCTGCAAACACTTTCATAATCAATTCACTGGAGCTCCTCAGATGTTCCGGTGGAGCTGTTGTTGGGACGGTAAGTTTATTTCACATTCAGCTCTGTCGCCAAGCCCACCTTTTCGGCGAGAATTCGCCACCCAGTACCGACGGTACATTCTCCTGTCTCCAACCCTCCACCTATTCTTGGACAAAGCGCGCTGTTTCTCTGCCTGCTCTGGATATCTTCATCACTAATTGCCGACGGGGCATCACCGCCTCGACATCAGGAATACTCACTTCAAATCGAACCTTACCCGGTGTGAATGCACTTCCCCTCCAATCTGCCAACATCAGTGTCAAAGTTACAATCGATCCCACTGTCAAAGTGGTTGCTGTTGTAGATTGGCGGTCTGACCTCTGCGTTGGTGAGAGCAGGTGGTAATAGATGATAATAGGAGCTAGTTGAGTCATTACCTGGTCCGGTAAACACATTAGAAAGTGGATACCAACTCACTGGAGACAGGTAAACCCCAACGTTGAAGTTAGGACCTCTGTACACGTGGATGTTGTCTGCTCATAGCGTGTTGAAGGGCGTGCCGATGTAGAGTGCAATCAGCTAAATCTCTTTGCCGTGCTGCCCACTCAATCCGAGCAGGAACCAGGCCCGATCTGTTCTCAGGAGTGCTCAGCGCGAATTCCGCCAGTTCCCCTCGAGACGGCAGTATTTCCGCTAGCAGTTCCTTTTCCTCCATGTCACAGGAAGCTACGGCTTTGTCGGTCACTTGACCGATGGAAATTTACACTGTGGTATGGGATTCATTATCGAACGTGTTGTGGTTCTGACGATACCGGAGATATAATGAAAAAAGAAAAAGAAAAGGGAGGAAGAGTTTAGCAATCGGTAGGAGGTGAATGTCAGGAGCTGCGTTCGCCGAAGGTTCTGTTGCCGTGCTCTGTCACTCCGGGATTCTAAACTAGTTTTATTCTACCTCATATATGTCAAACTCAAGGCCCGCGGGCCGGATTTGTCCCACTGAAGCTTTGGCACAGCGAAACACTGTAGTTATAGCAGAAACTGAGACACATGAGTGCAGGCTGAAAAAACGGAGGCAACGAAAGCTGCGTTTGCACGCGTCCGACTGATCCAGCCCGCATGAAGCTGCATTTTGCTCAATCCGCCCCGTGAACTAAAATGAGTTTGGCACCCCTGTTCTACCTGCTGCCATGTTCTCTAATGAGCGCCAGTTCTATAGTGTCAAGATGGAAAACACTGCGACTGCCTCCGGGAAGAACTTAGAGATTATGTTTATCAATTAATGGAATAACTGACAGAAACGGACATTTCTTTACACTGATGAACTGTTGCTTGAACTTGGTCTTCGTTATTGCGTAAATAAAAGTGTTTGTGCAGCAACCTAATGTCAGCAACATCTCTCCGGAGTTGTTCTGTGCGTTAGATGTGGGAATTCCGGGATATCTCCAGCGTTCCTGATAAACACATCCGCTCCAGGGTGGGGAGCAGGTGGTCGCAGTGATCTGGTGTCTGGCACTCTGGTAGCATGGAAGAACAGAGAGATGAAGAGGACTGCGGTGGTGATGGAAGATGAAATAGTCAGAGGAACAGAGGCTAGATTCTGTCGACTCGACAGTGACACCTGGACGGTATGTTTCTCCGAGGCGTCAGGGTCAGGGAAGACTCTGATCGGGTCCATGGCATTGTCACGGGGGAGTGTGAGTAACCAGAAGCCGAGATACTTCTGACCACCGGTAACATACTCGGGGAAATAAGCAGACACTGAAGGGAGATTTTATGGAGCTAGACAGAAAGCAGACAAACAAGACATTCAAGGTAGTTATATCTAGACCACTGCCTGCGCACTCGCCAGTGAAGGTAAGGATAGGATGATCTGACAGGTGCAAGTGTGGCTGAAGAACTGGTGTAGGAGGGAGGGATGGATTATCGGGATCTTTTTTTAGGGAGACATCTGTGGAGGCCGGGTTATTTGATATATATATATATGGTAGAAATTGATAGATACTTGATTAATCGGGGCATGAAGGGTTACGAGAAGACAAAAGATTGGGCTGAGAGAGAGCGGAGCAGACTCGATGATCCGCGTCTTAGAGCTTAGAGTTTTTTCGTATATGTTACGGTCTTATTGTCTAAAACAGAGCTGGACCGGAAGGGTCAGTTGGGAGACAACCCGACAGGACGCGTCTGATCGCAGAGTGTCAGCAGAGGATGGAAACCGGAGGGATTCGGCGAAAGGTATTTGCCGGGGAGGGAGCAGAACAATTTTCAGACTTGAGCACGGCACGGGGTCATTTGTTCTCTCATGTAGCTGCATCCACTCGTTAAAGTGGAGACGGTGCATACTTAAATGATGGAGGAGCTGTGGGCGATGGGGTCCGGCATAGTAGAGGAGCTGAGACATGGGAGGATTAACCATGGTCATGCAGATTGCCAGCGCTAATTTGAGGGGCCGTTTGGCCTCCTGTGCTTTGCTCTGCTGCGAGTACCGGAAGAACCACAGGGTCGGTCCATTGCAGTTCGCAGGCAGCCTGTGTGCTCCGCGTCCCTCACTGTGTTAACGAGATGGGTGGACAGTCAATCTCCCAGAACTGCTACTCCTCCCTGAACTCTCAGTGATCAACCCTCCGACGCTCCACCCATTCCTCAGGGGGCCACTGCGCAGGATCGGAAAGGCTACAGAAAGTTGCAGTCTCAGCTAAATTGATGTCGGGCATTGTCCTCTCCAGCTCCAAAGGCATCTTCGACAGGCGATGATCAGAGATAGGGCATCGATCACTAAGTATGCCCATCACCCAGGACACGCACTCTTCTCATTGCTGCAGTCAAGGGGGACTTAACGGTGCCTGAACACCCACATTCAACATTTCAGACAGTTTCTTACCCTCCGCCATCAAATTTCTGAATAGAAAATGAGTCCATAATAAGTCCACATAATTTCCCTCCCTTTATGAACGACGTATAGATTGAAAAATACGTAATTAATACTAATATATATTTCTCAATGTAATTTATTCTTTTATAACTTTGTATTTTCTTTCTTAGTGTCATAAGACAACAAATGTCTAGATATGCACCAGTGATATTAAACCTGATTCTGACATCCCCACCGTCAAACACACGGCGCTCCCTCCCGGGACCCTCGGTAATCAGACTCTCCGAACTCATCCACATCCCCCGCCCCCCCACACCCCATCACTTCCACAGTCACGCCCAGCCACAGCTCCCTTCTCAGATCTGTTACTGATTACGTCTCCGAGCCCCTCGTCCACCCCAATCCTTTTGCTCTAAACAATTATCACCCCCACCGACAGCAACATCACCTCCAACGGTATCCACACCACGCCCCTCCCTGGTCCCTCATCGAATGTCCCCTCTCCACACGCTGATTCTAAATATATCACTGTTCTCTGAGTCTCACACCTCCCATTCCAGATGTCACTGTCTCTCTGCAAGATACCGTTATGGGCTTGGTGCTTCGCCCCAAGTAGATTGACAGCCGTGCGAAAGGATGGAGGTGGTTAAGAGGGGCAATCTTGTGGGTTTGGCGTCTGTCCAGTGATAGCTGGTAAGTCTGGCATTACCCCACGGACAGGTTATCCTCCTGCGCTCTGACTATCCGAGCCATCAACTCAGACCTATCTAACCTCACGGCATGTGATACCGATATGGTGGGAGAGACCATTTGGGCTGTAGGCCCACGTTAGTAATGTGACTGCTCGCATTTTCCCTGACGGTGTACCGCTCCGGTTCCACACGACCGTCCCCGCACCCCAGGCGGCGTCACTATCAGCTGACAGTTTTCCACAGAGTGGCTCAGTGTTGGAAGGGAAGAGGGGTGAGCTGTTAGTGTGGGTGTGTCAGCATGCTGTTTTCACTGCCCTAGGAGCTGGTTATTCCCGGTGGGGCTGAATGTACCTTCCCAATGAACAGTCGGATTTGACACCAGCGAGCGTTTGACAAGAGATGCAGACCAAGTTAATGCAAACAGCGCTGGCTTTATTGATTCATGCAGTTAATTTGGGAAATGGTTATACCACCGCGGGACAGATGTCAGAAAGGCAGTGTGGTCAGTAGTGAGCTCCGAGAAGGAGCTGCCACAGGCCGTTGAAAAAGAAATATTAGAACCCCTGCTACCATTAAAGTACACGAGAGTGTTTACAGTTACATCAACACAGGAAGTGGATCATATCAAACATCCGCCGGCTGTTCTACCCAGTATTTACACAGCTCTGGTGCCGAAAACCTGTGCGGTCCGATAGAAGTGGCCCGTGTCTCTTGACTTTCCGCCGTGCACTCGCAGAGAAGACACAGACATCCACTCGAACCTCAAACGTCAGTCTGGGATTCCTCGCGGTTTTGGACGTGTTCACTATCGTACTGTTACGCCGGGAATGAAAGAGATACTAGGAAACGTCCAATCTGTCTGGTAATCGTGACAAATCGAAACAGGCCGACAAAGTAATATCATTTCTGGGCCACATCGCATTACAATGGTCAGATAGCCCTGTGTCAGCCGAAGGACCACAGTTGCCAACGTCCCAGAACTGGGCTCCGAATACAGCCACTCTGCGGCCCCTGTGGGAGTAGGTGGTGATCCCACACGGGTTGGTCACGGGTATTCGATGTCTGGCATTACCCCACGGGTGAACAGGCCAGTGCTGAGATTACTGAGTGCCGGTGTTGGGAGTGAATTAACAGTGGAGAGCATGTAGAAAGCGGCGTTTAACAGGAAGCAAGCGGAGGATCAAAAGCGTCCTCGTTGGCCTCACGGGGCCGGGCAGTCGAATCCGCCGGTGGCAACGAACCATATCTCCTGACTGAAAGATATAACAGAGAGTTGAGGGGAATGTTCCTGAGTGTGGAAGAGCAGTCCCTTTACTGAAAGTATTGTTCTCTTCATCATTAAACCGGTCCCCCTCCAAAGAAAAAAAAGACAGCGGCGTCACAGAAGCCACGGGTGTCTTATTGCTAGAATGTTCTAAGCTAGAAACTCCCGTGTCTGTAGTCTGACTTCCTACGCCCATGGGGTTCCTTGTTTCCACCCTCACAAGCAAAATCACATCCCTTCAATATTGTAGTGACCACAGGTGTACACAACCCTGCAGGTGGAGTGTAAACAACATGATGAACAGTTGTCAGGTGACCTCCCAACTCTGGGTGCCAATGATTTTACAGCTGCAGGGCAACGGGTCAGACATCTTCACCATCTCCCTGTCTGTGTCTCCAATCCCACCGATCCACCTACATTTATCCAGAGGGATCCATTGTATGTCACCTTTCAGCTTTCTTACAATTTGGGACCGTGTCAGACCTCTTGTTTCCCTGTTCAAAACACCTGATCAAATTTATGGAACGTGATTTTCCTTCTGCAAAGACACCCTGACTATGCCTAATCACTCCAACCTTTCCAAATAGAGGTGGATCCTGTATCCCAAAACCCGCTTCGGTAACTACTTCGCCTCATGAACTGGAGGGAAATCTTGCAGACAGGTTTGATAGAGGTGGCGGGGAACGGAAACATAATTTGGGAGGGGAATGGGATATGTCAGAGGAAAAAAACGGTGGTGTATTGGGACATTGTGAGGAAGGAGAGGCGGTGAACCTACAGACAGTAGTTTGGATTGTACTGCGCCTATTTTAATGCGAGAAGTGTGGGAACAAGGGAGCTGTATTTCGAGAGCAGCTCAGTACATGGAACTATGGAGTTATGGCCATAACTGAGGCTTTGTTGTTACAAGGGCAGGAATCGCTTCTGGATGTTCCAGTGCTTCTATGTTTCAAACGGAACTGGGGCAAATGGCAAGAGTCGGATAATCTCACAGCAGCACAAATGGAGGAGTCGTGATCGGATCATTCAGTGAGTCAATGTGAATGGAGGCAGAATCCGGAAGAGTAGATATGCTATTGGAAGAATGAAGTAGACGGACCAGTTAAATAGCCAAATAACGACCGAGGAACAATTCAGGAGATTGATTTTGGAAATATGTAAGCATAAAGACGTTTATTATTGTGACATTAACTTCCCTTATATTGACTGGAATCTCCTTAGAGAAAAAGGTTTAGATTGGCAGAATCTGTTCGAGGAACACATAACTGGTTTCAACTCATTAGTGGCAGTACATCTGAAGGAAACGCCATATTAGACCAGTGAACCAGGTCACCTGCCATATTTCCCGATGCGATACTGCCAGACCTCCTATCACAGACAGTGACCACAACTCCTATTCTTTATCCTGGCATTGAATGAGGATAGGAAGAGACGTTATTATAAATCAGTTGATTGGTGGGAGAGCGAATTACGATGCTATTAGTCAGGAAGTTGGAAACTTAAATTGGGAAGAGATATACACAGGGTAATGCACAACTGAACTGTGGATTTTTTTTTTAAGGAAGACCTAGCATGTTCTTCTGGATAGCTTTGTCCCATTGAGACAGGGTCGGCGATGGTAGAGTAAAGGAGTCATGGTTGATAAGAGATAGTCCAGAGAGAGGAAGAAGCAGACTTAAGATTTAGGAAGCAGGGATCAGAGAGGTTTCCATTAAACTACGTTAGCCAGGCAGGAGCTTAGAAACCCAAAGGCCATTTACAATTATGTGAAGATCAGACGGATGACTGCATAAGGCCGAGCAGGAATAACAGAGGAAGTATGCGCCTGAGGTCAGCCCAGATAGTGAAGGTCCTTAATGTATATTTTCTTTCAGTGTTCACAATTGAGAGGGAATTTTTCGAATGTGAGTATGATGTAGAAGAGGCTGATATGCTTGAACATATCGATGTTTAGAAAAAGGATGAGCTGAAATTTCGAGAAATTTTAGGCTACATAAATTCCTATTGCCGGAGGGGATGTATCCCAGTTTTCTACAGGAAGGGACGGAAGATACTGCTGCGCCTTTGGTAATGACCTTTCTGTGTCATCTGGCTATTGCAATAGTATCACAGGATTGGACGTTGCCAGCTGTTATTCCTTTGACCAAGGAAAGAAACAGGGAAAACGCTGGGAATTACAGACAAGTAGGCCCAACGTACGTGCGGTCAAATTGTTGGAGGATATATTTCGACAGTATTTCTGGTCAGTTGAATAACGATAGTCTGATCATGGCTGTGAGAGGGGCAGGACATGTCTCAGGAACGGAATCAAATTCTTAATTATTAGACAAAGCACACTAATGGAGATTTTAGGAAAACTTTCTTCAGCTATGGGTGGCAGACAAACGTGGCTACTGTAGATAGAACTAGCTTACCCACAGAAAACAGAGTGTGGTAACAGGAGGAGGGTATTTCGCTTGGAGGTCGGTGACCAGTGGTGTTCCGCAGAAGTCTGTTCGGGAAGCGGGTGATTAGGCTGTTCCATTTCCAGATGACATTTCGGGATAGTGTGGATTGTGTTGTAGGTTATAACAGGGCAATGAGGAATGCAAAGTTGGGCTGAGAATTGGCAACTCTGAACTCAATGTGGAAAAGTGTGAAGTGATACACTTTGCAAAGTCGAATTTGAATGCAAGATGCAGGGTTCATGACAGGTTCATTATCAGTGTGCAAGAACAGTGTCATCTTTAGTTTCACGCTCATAGACTCATCAAAGTTGACACGCAAGTTGAACAGGTTGTTATGAAACTGTATGAGATGTTAGCCTCAATCGTCGAGGGGTTGAGTTCAAAGCCGCGAGTAATGTTGCCGCTCATTTAAACTTGGGATATTGCGCTCAATTCCGGTCGCCTCATTACAGGAAGTACGTAACAGCTTTCGAAGCTGAAAAACTGAGATTTACCAGTATGCTGCCTAGACTAGAGGGATATTCATATGAGGATAGGTTTAGCGAGCTATGGCTTTTCCTTTTAGAGCGAAGTGGGTGAAAGGCGACTGCATAGGGTTGTACAAGATAAACGGCATAGGTCATGTGGATGGCCAAAGACATTTTTCCCAGTGTGGAAATAACTACCAAGAGATATAATTTTAAAGTATTTAGACGGAGGTATAGGGGCTGCCTGGAGTATGTATTTACACATAATGGTGGGTGTGTGGAACGCGGTGTCAGGAGTCCGGTAAGAGACATATCTATCAGGTACAATTAAGAAACACTTAGACACATGGATAATAGAAAGAAAAAGACGGCTCTGTAGGAATGAAGGTCTTGAGTCGGCAACAATCAAGGATAAAGGGCGAACATAGAGGTCTAGTGTTGTATATTTTCTGTTCCTGACCGACCGTCAGCATGAGCACCCACCTGATACCGCAGCGTCTCTGATTCATTAACTGACCCGATTACAGTCACAACATTCCCCTGCACTTACCCTTGTGACAAACGATGGAACGCCACTGACTCCCTAATCGTGGTTGTGGAAAAAACAAATAAAGAATTAGAGACCGCACATCAACCAGTTAACTGTGACCAGCTCTTCCCTTATCACTGCCACCCGACGCCTGAACCCTTCCAAAGATGCTCAGCGGCAGCGCCGGGATACCAGCCCACCGTCCCTCTTGGCACACTGACCGCTTAGAAGTCAACATCAAGTTCAACAATCCCACCAAATTCCTCCCCTCTATTGATGCCTGAACCGGAGAGTTCTCTGGAACACTGACCGAGCTTCTCTCTCGGGACACACAGTGTAGCCTTTCGCACCATTTCCTCCCTCGGAGGAGCAGTGTGATAAGCGAACCTTCTATCTGACAGCGCCAGAGCGTTCCCACCATTCCGTAGGGACGGACACCCAACCAATACTGCAGCGGCTCTGGTTCATTTACCGCCCCGCTCGCACACAGAACATTCCACATCCATTTACACTCTTTTACCTAAAGCTACAGACTGTTTCAAGGATAAGATGAAGGTATAAAGTTAGCGAGAGACTCTCAGCTCAACGATAGATGTAGTTTTGAAGAATGAGCTGGAAAACCATGGACCATTGAACGGCCTGGTTAGAGTAGCTGGAGAGAGGACGTTTCCTATGGGGGATTGGGGATTGGAGCAGAGTGCGTAGCCTAAGAGAGGATGAAGAATTCCTTTCTCTAGAACACAGAACATAGAATAGTACAGAACAGTGCAGGCCCTTCGGCCACAATGTTGTTGTCGACTCTTAAACCCTGCCTCCCATATAACCCCCCACCTTAATAGAACATGCTGTAGTACAGCACAGAACATAAGGATCAGAAGATGCTGAATTTGAAGAATTCATTGCCATGGATTTGGAGGCCATGTTTGTGATTTTATTTAAGGTGGAGTTTGATCGGCTTTTGATTCGTAAAAGTAACAAAGTACAGAGATTAAAACAGGAGAAATGAGGCGAGCGGGATAACAAATGAGGCAAGATAACATGGTGGAGAGTCTCGATGGGCCGAATCGTTCAATACTTCTCCCACATCTCATTATCTTATCGAAAACTAATTATAAATCGTCCATGTACCGCTACCTGCAGATGAGATTTTTGAGTCATTATTGAGGGTGAAACTTTGGAGTATCTTGTGATAAAACAGTCTCAGGCCAGCAGTGTTTTGTACAGGGGAGATCTTAACTGGGAAATCTGTCCGGAAAATTTGAAAAGCTTAAGAATGTATTGCAGGGCTCTGTTATCGAACAGCATTCAGCCATTCACTTTTAGAGTCGAGGACAGTCGTTCAAACGGTCCCTTCCCTTTGAAAGAGCAGCGTGAGGAGGTGGGGTTCACCACGGGAGAGTTTCCACCCCTCTGTCAGCGTGAGCACCCTAATGATACATTGCCTCTGATTTACTTATCGCCTCGCTCACAGAGACAATCTTCCTCATGCACTTACTCGCTAATTCCGAGCCTTTGGCCGCTAATTGTTTTTTTGGCGCCAGAATCTGAAGAAGCCTCAGTCGTGTGCAGCGACGTGAACCCGGAGACGTGGTTCACTGCTCGCTCAGCAGGACGTACACAATGCCGCCTCGCACAACACGGGGATTCACGGTGCCTTCATGCGAGGTGTTGTCTTTAGATGGGACAGTGATAATGGTCTGATGCTGACAGTGCATGAAGTGACTTTGCAGGAAGGTGGGACAAAGATGCTGTCTAACTGTGTCTGGGCATCCAAAACGGGACACTACATGGTGGCTCTGCTTTATGCTCTCCGTTGTCTCGGAGCACCAGCAATGAAATTCAGATCTTTTGCCCGGGAGAGGGATTGGGAGAGGGAAGAGTGGTTGTTGGTTAACCTGGGTGAAATCTCGTGTTTCACTTTCCAGTGCTGTATCTGCATGGGGTTAAGATATTTGCTATTGGTGACGTGTTGAGAGTAATGGATTCACCCTCGGAGTAAGTGTTCCTCACACCACGGGAGTGGGGTTGTCCCGTGTGGAGGCATGCTGCTGTCATTGGATATTGGGAAACTGTGGGTTCTGATGAGGAAGCTGTGCAAATGATATGTTAGCTCCAGAAACATGGCGAAATCTTGCGAGCGGCCCCAGTACATTCTAGAAAAGCCCGTTGGCCACTGATCGTAGAAAAATCCTAAATAAACGTGTCGCTGTATGACCTACCTCAAGCAGGAATGCACGAAGAAGTTGGAATTGTTGACAGGGACATTCTGCGCAGTGAGCGTGCGGTTGAAATCAGCTCCGTCGGAAAAGTGAAACAGATGGATATTCCTGGCGAACACATCCATCATTGGTAAACGAGTGATGAACACCTGAGAGATGCAAACAGCGTAATATGGCAACAGGGAAATTCCGATTCACCAGCCCCCCGCTTTCCACTCTGTTCTTCCATTCAATCAGTTATCAAGTCATATCTGAGATCACTTTGCAGTTCCACTCGCCGCCCAGATTCCGGACCCGCGATACTTCCCCCTACACCTCCTCTCCCTTCAGTATCCCGGAACAGAAACAATCGGTTAGAAACGCACCCACCATGACTCACTGCATCAACCTCAGGTTCAGATTCAGATACACTGATTTATCACACTTCCTCGCCTTTTTTCAGACCGGCCTGTCGTTTCCTCAAAGAATACCTGCATATTTGTCAGGCATGATTTCCCGTTAAGCTAATCATGCTATGTTCGCCCTTTTGCACCGTGTGCATTTAAGTAACCCCAAACTCTTCCTTCATATTGGACAGCAAAAGCGTCTTGAGGTGCCGAATTCCACACCCTCCTGGAAAACATTGACATTATTCAGTGCTGACAAATCTCTGGGACTTAATCTCAAACACCTGAACCAACTCCAGTTTTTCCTCCTGGTCAAGTACTTGTGTCTGATTTCAGATGCTGATAAAGAAGTTACATTCAGACGATTCTGCAGGACTCCTTCCTGAACACCTGCCTCTCTAGAGATTCAGGGGGATGGGGGTCAGAAACAATACAACGTATTGTCTGCTTTCATCTGGTACTCACTCGTGGGTTGGTTGCTGTTGGAGGATTGTCCCAGAGCTCTTGGGGAAGCATGAAGTAGACTGCAGGCTCTCCATGCCCGGTGAATGAAACGAGAACTTGTCCAGCTAATTGGATCTCCATCCCTAAAAGTGTTGTAGAATATTATAATCGTTAATACATGTCTTTGGGAACACTATTATACTAGAGCGTTAGTTTCAATACAAACCCTACGTTCTGCGGTGTTGTGACTACATTACAAGCTATTTTAAGATCAATCTGAATCTTCACTGCCACACAGACCTTCATATGCTTATCAGGGAGTTTCCTAAGTGATCCATTGTGTCTGCCTCTGCCACCACCCTGGGCAACATACCACACGCCTTCTCAATAACCATGTCAATTTCTGCTGCAGGTTTAATGGGTCTGTGGTGCGGATCCCAAATTTCCTTCTGCAATCTAACTTCACTGTTGTCGGGCCTGAACAACACCTACTCTTTATTAGCCTACCGTCACATCCTGTCTCTGTCGTGCTGCAGCCTACAGCAATACTCCACATTATCTCCAAGTTAGCAAAGCTTCTTGTCATCTGCAAGCTTAATATTCCAATTTACACTGCCTCATCCAGTTCATTCTGAGTCATGGAGTCATCGAGTTATAGAAGAGAACAGCACAGAAACAGGCTATTCGGCATATCTGCTCCGTGCTGAACGAGTTAAAGTGCCTGATTCCTTCGATCACCACTGGGATCCTAACCCTTCATACTCCCCCCATCTATGTTAGTATCCAAACTTTGCTTAAACTTTGAAGACGAGCTCGCATGCACCAATATTTGCTGCCAGGTCTTTAAACGTTGCCATAACTTTTGAGTTAAGACGGATCCCCTCAAACTTTTCATCTTTCACTCTTAACCTCTGCTTGTATTCCCACCTAGCCTCACTGGAATACGCCTGAATGGTGCAACCTATCTATACCCATCATAATTAATAAACATCTGTGAAATTTCCTCTAAATATTCTGTATTCCAGAAATTAAAGCCCTAACCAATTCAATATTCCCTGATAGCTAAGGTCCTTAAGACCCAGGAATTCCCTATAAAAATTCTTCTATTCTCTTGCAAACTTGTTTATTTCTCAGTTTTGACAACTTAAACATAACTTCGCATCTCCTTTACTCAATACTTTTAGTTAAGACTAATCTACAAACATCTTTTATTACGACCTGATCAACCTGTGATGCTATTTTCAGTCAATTATGGACCTGTATTCCCAGATCCCTTTGCTCTGCCGCACTCCTCAGTGCCCTGTCTTTCACTGTTTAAGATCTACCGTGGCTGGTCCGACCGAAGTTACAAACCTCGCACTGACTGAATTAAGGTCCATCTGCCGTTTTAAGCACAATTTATAGCTAGCCCAAATTCCGCTGCAGGCCATGACAGTATTCCTCACTGTCTACTACATTCCCGATCTTAGTGTGGTCCCTGAATTTTACTAATCGAGCTAACCACATTATCATTCAGATCCCTTAGATAGATGGCAAACAACAACGGACACGGCATCAATCCCTACGGCTCTCTACTAGTCACAGGTCTCCAGCCAGAGAGGCAACAATGTACTTCGCTTCTCCGCAAAGCCAGTGTCTAATTCAAATTACTACCTAATCTTGAATGCATCGAAACTTCTTGACCAAACGTCCATGGGGGCACTCCTCAACTGGAATACTGAAATCCATGTATACAATGTCCATAGCCTTGCTTTCATCAACTTCAGTGGCAACGGCCTCAATAATGTATAGGCAGGAGCTAAGCTGATTAATCTTCATCCATGTAAAAACAGATACTTATGTATCCATTTGATTAGAATACCTTCAACTAATTTTGCCACTATTAGTACCCGGCTGACCGCCCGATAGTTTCCTGCTTCATGATTACAGCAACAACATGACCTATACTCCAGTCCTCTGATACATCACATACTGCTGACTATCACTTTTAACATGCCGGTGATGTTTCCACTTGCATCCCTAAGTTGCGACAGGGCAACAAACACGTCCTCCTCTGTGAAGATGTTGCCGCTTTGCCTCTGTGCTATAGATGCTGTAGCGGTCTACTGACTAAATACAGATGAAAAAGAAAAATCTTTAATGACCTCCCCACTTCTTTTGACTACACACATGGAATACCATTCAGTTTTTCCAGAGGTCTAATTTTTGTCCTTTGCAATGCTTTTGTTCTTAACATATATGTAGTATCCCCGATCATTCCCCTTTTCTTGACTTTTGGGGAAAACTCATGCCTTCCTTTGGCGCTCCTGATTCCTTTTTATGTGTTCCATTGCATTAGGGTTACTCCATAAACACATATGTTGTTCCTACCTGCTTATACGTGATATACATCTCCAGTTCTTCTCAGCCTGCGCCTCCACATCTCTAAATAAACACGGTTTTCTACACTTGTAATTTTTACCTTTTACATACAAGCATTGTACTCTCATAACGACAATTTTCAAAGCCTCCAACTTAACAAATACATAAGTGTCTGAAACAGCCTGTCCCAGTTGACAGACGACAGATTCTTTCTGATACCATCAAAATTGGGCGTTCTCTTACCTTCCGAGTTTCGCTGTTTGAAATAGTGGTACAGCGGTGCCGGGGCAGATTTGTGAAAGGAGACCCGGCTGACGTACATTCCGACCCAAACCGATTCATTGTACCGGCGGAACTGTTGACAGAGGATGGAGTTCTTACTGTACGGATTTGTAAGAGGGGTTCGGTGATGTGCGTTTCGGAATTGAGGAGGAAGGCTAGCTTACGGGGAGGCAGAACGATATGAGCAAAGCAAAGAACAGAATGTCATGACACTGACCAGCGTAAGGGCTTAAAGTGGCAGAAGTTCCTCTGAACAGATACACTCGGTAATGCGCACATGTATCAATAGTCCCTTCGTGGTCCGAAGGTACCCTGGCAAGGCGGCAGCGTATTGTAACAACCAACGTAGAGTTTTATAGCACTCGCAAATGGGTTCAATTCCCCGCCGTCCACATCATCATTCTCGGCTGTAAAGAATTCTCCGTTCTCCCCGTGATCACGTGGGTTTCCTCCGGGTGCTCTGGTGTCCTCCCATATTACAAAGACGTATTGGTCATGGAGAGTAATTAGTGGGAAGATATGTTGGCACTCGAAGCGTGCCAATACTGGCGAACTACCGCAGCACATCCTCAGAATGTGTTGGGCGCAAATGATAACGGCGGATTTACTGTCTGTAACAAGGTAGCTGTGACAAATCAAACATAGAACAGGGAACATAGAGAAGTAGAGGAACAGGCCCTTCGGCCTACAACACTGTGCCGGGTCAATTAAAATCGTAATCAACTGGCTAACTAAAATATGTCCCTCTCTCTTCACGTTGTCCATACTCTTAACATTTTCCTTCAGGTGTCTATCTAAATGCCTGGGAAAAATCTCTAATGAAACTGTTTCCACTAAAATGAAAAGGTTGAAAGGGACATTGTATGAAGAAAGTCTGGCAGCTCTTGGGCTATATTCCCTGGAGTTCAGGAGAATGAAGGGGGATCTCCTAGAAACATTTAGAATGTTAAAATGCCTGATCAGAGTAGATTTTGCAAAGTTATTTCCCGTGGTAGAGGATTCGAAAACAATTTGCTCCAACTTCAGAATTGAAGATCGTCCTTTTAAAAACTGAAATGCGGAAAATTACTTTAGTCATAGGGTGATAAATCTGTAGAATAGGTTGCCACAAGCAGCTTTGGAGGCAAAGTCATTGGGAGTATTTAAGGTAGAGATAAATACGTTCTTGATTAGTCAGCGCATCAAAGGGTATAGGGTGAAAGCAGGGGAGTGGGGATGAAGGGAAGAGTTGGATCAGCCCACGTTTGAATGGTGGAGCAGTCTATATGGGCCTAATGGTGTATTTCGACTGCTATATTTTATGGCCTTATGGTCTAACAACACAGGTCGCACGCTCGAAGCATTCAGCACACTCGGATTGAAAACCTTGTCCGTAAAATCCCATGGAGACATAGAGAAGTACAACACAAGCCCGTCAGCACATCTAATCCATGCAGTGACCAGTTGAACTGTTACTGCAGTCGATCTGCACTGAGACCAAAGACTTACATACCTCATCATCCATGTAATGATCTAATCTTCGCTTAAACGATCAAATCCACTTCACATGCCTCACTTGTGTGGGTCGCTCATTCCACACTCTCATGATCCTCTGAGTGAAGAGGTTTTTCCTCATGTTCCTTTTAAACTTTTCAACTTTCACACTGGACCCAGGATGCTGGTTGTAGTCCCACTCAACCCCAGTGGAAAAAAGTACTCCACTCGTAACATTGTAAACATCTTTCAAAACCACTCTCAATCATTTAAGAAATACTGACCAAACATTTTACAATATTTCCTTGTAATGCAGATGTTCCAGTCACGGCAATATCTTTGTAAATTTTCACTGTACTGTTTCAATCTTAATTACATCTCTCCTTTATGAAGGTGACCACAACAGCAGACAATACTCTAGATTGGGCTTAACCAACGTCTGAAACATGTTCAACTAAACATCTCATCTCCAGCACTCAATACATTGATTAATGAGGCCAATGTGCTGAACGATTTTTCTACGACTGTATCTGCACATGATGACATTTCAACGAACTATGGACCGTATTCCAGATCACTTTGCTCTACCACATTCTTCAGTGTCCTGATGTGTGTTTAGTCCTGCCAAAGTGTAAAGCCTCGAACTTGTCTGCATTAAGTTCTACCTGCCATATTTTAGGCAATTTTGCCAGCTGGTGCATATCCCACTGGAAGCCAAGATAGTCTTCCTCGCTGTCCACTACACCCCCAGACTTGGTGTCATCGAAATTTTGCTGATCCAGTTAACCACGTTATCATCAGTCGCGTTGATATAGACGAAAGAAAACAACAAAGAACAAGCACAGTCTATAGCACATCGATACTCCCCGGCCCCAGTCTGAGAGGCAACGATCTACTGCCACTATCTGGTTTCTCCCACAACGCCTTGCTTTCATCCATTTATTTTCCTGATAACTTCCTCGAAAAACTCTAAAAAATGGTTAGAAATAAACTACCAGGCACGAGCCCATGCCGATGGTACTTAATTAGTCAACGTCTATCCAAATACTTCAACATCAGGTCCCTTGGAATAACTTCCAGTAACGTTTCCTCAACTGATGTCAGAAATTCCGGCCTATAATTTCGTGCTTTATGCTTAAAGCCTTAAAAACAGCGGAATATCATTGGCTATCCTCTCATCCTCTGGTATCTCTCCAATTGCACAGGATGTTTTAAATGTTTCTGCTCAGGACCAAGCAATGTCTGAGCTGGCTGCCTGTGGCTTCCGAGGGAACACATTATTAGTTCCTGGGTATTTATCCACTCTGGTAAGCCTCAGGTTAGAAAACACCTCTTCATCTGTAATCTGTACAGGACCCATGATGTTTCTGCCACTTCTCCTCACTTCCATAGAATCCGTGTGCAAATCTTCAGGAAAAAAAAAATCCCCCCCCCCCCCATCTGTTTTGGCTCTACACATGGATTCTAATCTTACAGCAGAGCAATTCTGGCCCTTGGCAATCCCTTTGCTCTTACCATTTCTGTATACTTGCTTAGGGTTCACCTTGCCTACTCGTTATTCCTTCCTTTAGCCCTCCAGAATTCTTTCTCAAGTGCTATCTTGCAATTCCTGTACTCCATAATCACCTCATTGTTTCCTACCTGGCTATACTTGTGAAGTACATTTTTTTTCCTTTTTCTTAATCATGGCCTCAATAACTTTTGAAAACCAAGTTTCTCTACACTAGTTACTCTTCACTATTATTCTGACATGCGCATTGAAGTTTTGTAGTCTCAACATATTGTTTCTGAAGCCCTTCCACCGACAGAGAAAACAAAACTCACAATTGACGGCCTCCTGCATACTTCTTTGTTATTACCACCTCTCACGTAAAACATATGTCAGCGTTACTTCTCAAACATTTAAACCATTAATGACCTCGCCTCAGGTACCGCCGATTCAAGAAAGCATTCCGAGTGTGTACAAATTCCTACTATAGCATGGACCCACTAATTCAGTAAACATCCTAGTAAAGCTCCTTCGTACCCTCTCCAAAAGACACAATAAAATTTACCCTTTACCCTTCCCTCCTTGGGTGAATTGGGGCCAGGGTGGGTAGTCAGCTGGTTGCAGTTCTCCAGCTGTGTCTGATTCCCCGGTGTTGATGGATAAGCAATTCCAGGGTTCAGAACCAATGACGGAGGAGCAGAGACAATTCGTCCCTACAGCCTGAGGAAGAATGACGTGGACGTGAATCTGCACGTGGCGGTGTCGGGTAATTAGAGGCTCAGGTGCCAACAGTGAACAATGACCTGTGACAGGGAGGTTCTCGGGAGAACGGATGTGGCTGAGGGAGAGACGGGACTTCCGGGGGAAGGAGGAAGCGAAAAGTAATAGTCAGCGATCACATTACCTCATAATCCGCAGTGGTGCAGAGGACATCATATCCCAAGCAATGACTGGAAGCAAAAACACAGTGAGAAAATCAGAAACTCAATAGACAATGCAAACAAGCATCCCACACTTTCCACAAAACAGTGGATTCTCTGATGTGTGCCATCAGAAGAGAAGGGCTCTCAGATCAAACCCAACAGTGTGACAAGGTACGACATTAAGAGAGCCGTGCGCTAAACATGGGGGATGTTATCTAGTGGGAGGCTGGTTTGCAGAAAGACGCCGTGCTGGATAAGGGACCACGAATGAATTTTTTGAAAGGAGCTCGGTTCTTAGCTCTCATATTGTATGTTGCCGAGTGTCTACCGTTACTGATGTGGCTCGGTACAAATGTTTAATCCAACTACTCAGTTGTGATTCTTGCCTCGGTTTCCTTCGCAGGGAGAATCAGGATTTAAGCGATATGGATTGAAGAGACAAAGTTTGTGAATGGAAACCGGGTTGGGGAGGGCGGCTGGTCCCGAAAAACTGATTGAAGGAGGGAGGCGAGGCAGGCAGTGCCTGGTCGGAGGGAGTGCAACACACGGAGGCAGCACTGGCAGGGATACAAGGAATCGGGATAGAGCGGCAGATGGTGGGACTGCGGCAGGAAAGGAATTTGATTCTTGTCTTACTCTTTGCTCAAGCCTTCCACGCTGGCCAGCGAGGCGACAAGCAGAAACACGGGCAGCATTGTTACCCTATGAGAAACAGAAACAGTCACTATCCAGTATTTGCCATGGACATAAGGCCATTCACAGGGTTATACAGCAAACAGCCCATCGGCCCGCCGAGCCAGTTCTAGTACTCAACATCATTGTATTGCGAAAGATTTCGTACATTGGCTATAATCCCACAATTTTAACTGGCTCATCTCGATACAGGGGATGGAGTGTCAGTGTATCTCTACCCAAGCACTATCCTTCCCACTGCACCGAAGCGGATTCTGGTTAGCATCCTCGACAGCAGGAGAGCCAGCCCTAGTTGATTCCGGTCACTTAACAATCCTGGTGAGCTTCTCACTCCGCCTCTTAGATCTATATTGTGTGCTACTGAAGCCTCTGCTACATGGGATAACGTTCCCGCCCTGTGAACTATGCATGCCCTCCATCGGTTAGAACACCTCAGGTAGCCTCCTCCACTCCAGGAAAAGACAGAGTTTCTGTCAGAGAGATGGGGAAGGAGGGAGTGCGAGAGAATAGACGGGAAAGGAAGAGTGATTGAGTGGAATTGGACGAACACGGTAAGGAAGATGTAAGAGTGGGTTGAGGGTAGGGCTGGTCGGACAGAAGGAGAGAGTTTGGTGTGGTGTGTAAAAATAAGCTTTACACTGTACCTCGTACATCAGATAAACCAATTCAGTCAAATCTGAGCCGAGCAGAGATGTTTCATTTCTAAAGCGCCTTCCCACCTTCTCAGCTGCCCAGACCAGCTTACGTTTCTCTCCCTCCTCAGTTCTAATAAAGTGTACTTCATCTAATGTCTTTCCCCTTCCTCTCCTGACAGCTCCTGTCTGACATAAGTATTTATTTATTGCAATTTACAATGTTTCGCTCTCATGCTGTGCTGTTGGAACAGAAGAAGAAATTGCACCAAATATGTTATCGATGATACACTTCATTCTGAGATTGATTGCCAATGTCATCCCTTGATGATGGAGCAGGTCCCTGATCCAAAACATCTGAGTCAGGGAAAACATCCTCGCTGACTCCATCCTGCAGAGACTTTGCCCATTGGAGCGTGTCCATCTGTCTATCCATTTATCTATCCATCTATTGATCTACACCTGTCGGTTGGTTTATCTATCTATCTATCTATCTATCTATCTATCTATCTATCTATCTATCTATCTATTATTTAGTGTTGGGGTTAATTCGAGACTGCCATTACAGGTCAGAAGTGGCTCACGTAATACACATAATGTTAGGAGGCCGGAATGCGAGGGAGGGGGGAGCGAAACTGGGGACCCCGCTACACCGAAACTACTAGTGTCACGCGATTCAGTAAACAAAAGAAACAGGTAACTCGTGAGCATATGGCTGCGGGCCAATAAGATGGACACAAGTGCCCGATATTACCTAATATGTAGCGGGGGTGTGCTGGGGGGAAAAGGGGTATAAATAAGAGCAGATTGTAAGGGGAAAACAGAACACCTTCTCCAGCGACTTCTGTCGATTCGCTGTGCCAGTTACGAATTCTGCAATAAACCCAAGTTTTGTAATATTCCGGTATTGGTTGTCTCTCTTCCTAAACGAACACAGGGCAGAATTTCAAGCCCAACATTTGGTGACCCCTTTGTGGGGAGGGAGAGACAACACAGGCTGGCGGGTCCGACGGCAGACAACTTGCGGCCGCAAGCTCGACTAAGGTCAGGAAGTGCCTGTTATATCGAAGACTTCCACTAGATAGTTAAATCACTGAGTTAGATCTTGTCTGCTGACGGATCCTCACCAACCCCAAATTACCCTGGGAGAGATCATTCCCGGTGCAGAATCGTGACTGGTAAGTACTAACTCTTATCTGTTTTTAGGAAGATTCTCCGCCCGTGGAAAAGTCTTCTGAGTGAGGGTACCCGCCGCCCACGATGGGCATAAAAGTCTCAGGAGTGAGGAGAAAAGTGTCGCGGACACCGTAGTACACAGGGATACTGACGGCGCCTACCTTAGACTGGTTGTTAAGAGGAGAAATCTCCCACGCGAAGGTCAGGTTTTGAAAGGCGACCGTCCCACATTTGATCCTCTCTGTGTACTAGGGAGCCATGGAGCACTTCAATTTCGAGTTACCAAAACTCAGACATTTGTGTGTTGAGTAACAGAGTATATGAGAGTTTTTAGAAATATGTTAAAATTGATAACTGTGCGAGTTCAATAATCTAACAGTGAGCAGCCGCAGGGGTCGGACACCATCAAGGTAGGAGTGGAAGTGTTCCTCCGAGGCCCGGGGAAGCTCACCTGGAACGGAAAACGGTGGCATGGTCCATACCCTGTCACCGAGCTCTCCAACAGTGCATTAAAAGGTAAGAAGGGAGGGGGACAATAACTGGCATCATTTTCTACTGGCTAAATAAGACCTTTGGTAAGTGGGGAGTGTTTCTGGGACAGTCGGCTCTAGGACTGTCTATTTCAATTGCTATCTTTACTACGTGTGGTTGTTGTTGCGGGACTATAGATCGAGCCTTGACCGGAAAGGATGGACCTCCACCGGCGTACCAGGCACCCTTGTTCCCGGTGGAAGGGGAGGACACGGCCCTCCCGGAAAGCGGACGCGCTATGGGAGGACACGGACTGAAATGGACCATGGCAAGGGGGGGATTGTGAATTTGTTCTTGAATAAGTTTTCTGAAATGTTGCATGCTACTTGTAAAAATTGCGGATGTTTAGGGAACCCCTACCCATATTTTGTGACCCTAGGTCGGACAAATCAGGATAAGCAAATAGGGAGGACACGCCAAAGAGTGCCGGGGGACGCTCACCTCCCTGCCTGATCCCGGCAGCCGCGGAAAAGATTGTAAGGGATTTGGGGATGTGGCCTCTGGGAGGCCAAGGGAGGGAGTGTTGGGGTTTATTCAAGACTGCCATTACAGGTCAGGAGTGGCTCACGTAATACACATAATGTTAGGAGGCCGGAATGCGAGGGAGGGAGGAGCGAAACTGGGGACCCCGCTACACCGAAACTACTAGTGTCACGCGATTCAGTAAACAAAAGAAACAGGTAACTCGTGAGCATATGGCTGCGGGCCAATAAGATGGACACAAGTGCCCGATATTACCTAATATTTAGCGGGGGTGTGCTGGGGGGAAAAGGGGTATAAATAAGAGCAGATTGTAAGGGGAAAACAGAACGCCTTCTCCAGCGACTTCTGTCGATTCGCTGTGCCAGTTACGAATTCTGCAATAAACCCAAGTTTTGTAATATTCCGGTGTTGGTTGTCTCCCTTCCTAAACGAACACAGGGCAGAATTTCAAGCCCAACACTATCTATCTATCTATCTATCTATCAATCTCCCTTTACTTATGTACTTATTGGGAATTTTCTGTTTTTGCACTGTATTGCAGCTACAAAAACACGTTTCACGTCACACAGTGAATGTCAGTGATAATTAATATGATCCCGAATTCTCAAACAAGACAAAACTTGCAGAAGCCGGAAATCAGAGCAACACACACACACAATGCTGGAGGAACTCTGCAAGGCAGCAGCATCTATGGGGGGATAAAATGTTTGGTGCAAGAGACAGATGGCCATAGAAGAAAGAAAACAAAATTGGGGAGGAGCACTAGAGGGAGGTGACAGGCGGGCAAGGATATTAGGTGAGAGGGGGAAAGCGGGATGGGAAATGGTAAAAAGGGGAGGGGCGTGGGAACATCGGTTTTGGTGCCGTCAGGTTGCACCTACTCAAACGGAATATAAGGTGTTGTTCCCCCAACCTAAACGTTGCCTCATCACGACAGCGGAGGAGGCCATGGATGGACATATCGGAATGGGAATGTGAATTGGAATTAAAATCAGTGGCCAGTGGGCGATCCCGTTTGTTCTGGTGGACGGAACGTAAATGCTTGGCGACGTTGTCTCCCAATCTACGTCGAGTCTGGTCAATATACTGGAGGCCTCACCGGGAGCAACAATGGTCTTCATTCTGAGACAGATGTCCATGGAAGAAAGAAAAAAAAATGGGGTGTGGGGGGGGGGGGGGAGGACTACCAGAGAGAGGCGATTGGCGGTGTTATGTAAACCCCGTAACCAGGTAACTTACCAGCAAAGATAGATGGATCAGCTGAGTCGGATGCTACTATTTTCAAACGTTTTATTCAACAAGGGCACAAATGTATGGTTAATACAAAACATTCAGATCGTCAAAACTCAATCTAAAACACCGGTGTAACCATAATCAATCAGAAATAAGCTCTACAGTTGTCTAGGGGTTAATACTGAGTCCAACGGAAATATAAAGAGTCACTCAGAAGTTTGCCGGCTTTTCCTTTTTTTTTGGGAACCGCTGGGATTTTCACGTTGTAGAGAGAGAGAGAGAGAGACGACTTAGAAAAGATACACACTTGCCCGTCGTCTTGGCAGAGCTGGTTCTTGGAATCAGGGGAGCAGACTTCCCCGTTGTTATTTAAAAGCAGTCTTTCGTTGGCTTTAGCCACAGATTCAAATTCGGAATCTAACGCACGTGGCTTCCTTCAAAAATGGCGTCCCGCTCCCACGGGAATCAATATCGTGTTTCCTTGGTGTCTACTGGGTGCGTCTGAGGGTCCTCCCCTCAGACCCGCCTTTATACTTCTTCACGGGATCGCAGGTGTCAATCAAGTTGCAGGTAATGCGATCTCTCTCTCAACCAGCCCACTTTGCCCGAGGGCTTTTCACGTGGTCTCCATGAGACAATAGTCAAAGTCACCTTCATTCTGCTTCTTGGGAGAACATGGTCTCTCTCTCTTTTTGGGTCAGTTGACCCCCCTTAACTAGAGTTCTTGCGATTTTCACAAAGGAGGGGGCCAACGGCATAACAGCGGGAAGCAGATAAGGTGAGGGGCGGGAGAAGGGGATGGGAAATAGTGAAAAGGAATTAAGCGTGGCCTCATCACGACAGTGATTGATGGACATGTCGGTACAGGAATTGGAACTGGAATTAAAATCGCTGGACACTGGGAGATCCCGCTTGTTCTGGCGGACTGAACGCAGGTCTTTTTCAAAGCCGTCTCTAAATCTACGTCGAGCCTCGTTGATGTACACGAGGCCAGACCGGAAGCACAGAACACAATAAAAGATTCCAACAGACTCACAAGTGAAGTGTGGCCTCATATGAAAAGACTGTTTACAGCTCTGAATGTTAGTGAGGGAGGTGTGGGGGCAGGTGTAGTACTTGTTCCGCTTACAAAGATAAGAGCTGGGACGGAAATTCAGTGGGGAGGGACAAATGGACAAGGGAGTCACGTAGGGGCGATCCGTATGGAAAGGGGGGGGGGAGCTAGAGGAACTATTCCTCGTTCAACCCTGCTACATGTAAAAACTCCATCCCCTTCTCTCAATTCCTACGTCACCGCTGCATATGATCTCAGGATGTTGCTTTTCATTCGAGTGGTCATCCATTTTAATTCCGCTTCCCATTCCCATTGCTGCATGTCCATCCATGGCCCCCTCCTCTGTCGTGATGAGGGCTTAGGATGGAGGAACAGTACCTTATATTCTGTACGGGTGGCCTCCAACCTGATAAACTGAACACCGATTTTTCAAATTTCCAGTAATGCCCTCCAAACCGCCGACCCTACTCCACTGCCCCCCCCCCCCCCCACATTCTATGTCCCATCTCCTTTTCCCTCTCTCACCATATCTCCTTGACCGCCCATCGCCTCCCTCTGGTGCACCAACATTTTTTTTGTTTGTTTTAAATGGTCCTCTCTCTTTCACATTCCAAGCTAATTTCTTTATCACCACTCCCTCCCCTCCAGGTTTCACCTAACACCTGGCGTTTCGCTCTCCCCACCCGGCACCTTTTAAATCTACTCCTCAGCTGTTATTTTTTATCTCCAGTCCTGCCGAAGTGTTTTCGTCCCGAATCTCGGACAACACTTCTTTTTTTCACTGATGCTGTTTGGCCTGCTGAGATCCTCAAGCATGTTTTGTGATTCTCATTCTGGTTATCAATAGAGGAGAAACCAGTTTCCATCCCTCGGGAATTTTCACCAAAGCTGTCAAAAATGCGATGGGTACATCAGCAAAATACAATGCGCCAAATTAGACACGTCGACGTGCCCGGGGTGAAGTACTAGGTATAGACTGGGTTAGCGACTGTTCCCCTATGGTGATCTTTATTCTCTGGGTATGGTGCAACAGCTCCACTAACTGGGCATCACCAGCAACAGATCTCTTTTCATTTAGTAATGACTATGTCTTCTACACCAAAGACGATGCCCTTATAGCTATCCACAGGGTTTTCCATTGCCACCTTCCCACACACTCACTCAGACGCTCCGTATCCCCTTTCATCATCCCACGCCCTGCCCTTCGCTCATACCGTCACTCTGGTGAGTGTGGTCAGAAACCTTGGTAATAGAACCTGTGACATCCCTCAGTTCATGGGCTGACGTCGCTGTGACCTGAGCACCACTGACCATGATTTCCCTCTTCTCATAGACTGCGCACATGATAGAGATGCATGTAGACCCACTGTTCTTTGTGTGGTTATTAACCGAGTCCCAGGTATAATCTGGGATTCTGACAAATCTAGGATCAGGTAATGCGGGAGACTGTTAGAGCAGTGGTGTGCTCCGTATGCAGTATGTGGGAGGTCAGGGTCAACACAGTTGTTCCTGATGTCCACACCTGCAATAGGTGCATCCAGCTGCAGCTCCTATCAGACCGAGTTAGGGAATTGGAGCATTTGCTCGACGAACTGCAGAGCATTCGGGAGGCAGAGGCAGAGATAGATAAGAGTTATCGGGAAGCAGTCACACCGAAAAGACAGGAGGTAGGCAAATGGGTGACAGTCAAGAGAGGCAGGGGGAGCAGACAGAGAAGTGCACCCCTGTGGCCGTCCCCATCAAAAATAAGTATACCGCTTTGGATACTGTTAGTGGGGATGACCTACCAGGAACAAGCTGCAGTGGTCCTGTCTCTGGCACTGATGTTGGACCCTTGACTAGGAAGGGGAGGAGGGAAGAGAAGAGAGCGGTATTGATAGGGGATTCTATAGTCAGGGGGGCGGATAGGAGATTTTGTGGGGAAGATCGGAAGTCTCGGATGGTATGTTGCTTCACTTGTGCCTAAGTCCGAGTCATCTCAGATCGGGTGCAGGTTATTCTCGAGAGGGGGGGCAAGAACCCAGATGTTGTGGTCCATGTAGGGACCAATGACGTGGGTAGGATGAGTGAGGGGGTCCTGCGTAGGGAGTTCAGGGATTTGGGTGCGAAGCTGAAGAGCAGGACCTCCAGGGTAACAATCTCAGGATTGCTACCTGTGCCACGTGCGAGTGAGTCAAGGAACAGAAGGATTATAAAGATTATTACGTGGCTGAGAGGATGGTGCAGGAGGCAGGGCTTCAGGTTTGTAGATAATTGGGCTTTGTTCCAGGGAAGGTGGGATCTGTTCCGAAGGGACGGTTTACACCTGAACTGGAGCGGTACTAACATACTTGCAGGGAAGTTTACTAGTGCTTCTTGGGGGGGGATTTGCAGGGGGCAGGGATCCAGAATGTGAGACAGGATAGCGAGAGGAAGAATAAAAGACAGGTGTGGACTACACGGTTCCGGAATATTAAGTGTGTAGTAGAGGAAGGTGGGGCGGAACAAGTGATAAGGAGGACTCATGTACAGAGGGATGGTCTGACGGAACATGGAGTTAAATGTGTTGAACGAATAAGTAAATTTAGGAAGGATAACAAATTCTAGGGGCGTATAGCCCGATGGGAGTTCGGGGAGTTGGGTTAAGCACAATAGGCAGCGATTCAAACAGAGAGAGGAGAAATGGGCTAAAAATTCTATATCTGAATGCACGAAGTGTCAGAAATAAGGCGGATGAGCTTGAAGCCCAGGTGCGAATGGGTAACTGTGATGTTGTTAGGATAACGGAGACGTGGCTGCAGGGAGATCAGACCTGGGAAATGAATATACAAGGGTATACGTGCTATCGTAGGGACAGAAATGTGGGCAGAGGGGATGGGGTGGCCCAGTTGGTGAGGAATGAGATTCAGTCCTTTGCAAGGGTGGACATAGGGTCAGGAGAAGTAGAGTCTGTGTGGATAGAACTGAGGAACCGTAAGGACAAAAGGACCCAAATGGGTCTTGTCTACAGGCCACCAAACAGTAGCATGAATAGATAGATAGATAAATAGATAGATAGATAGATAGATAGATAGATAGATAGATAGATAGATAGATAGATAGATAGATAGATAGATAGATAGATAGATAGATAGATAGATAGATAGATACTTTATTCATCCCCATGGGGAAATTCAACATTTTTTTCCAATGTCCCATAAACTTGTTGTAGCAAAAACTCATTACATACAATACTTAACTCAGTAATAATATGATATGCATCTAAATCACTAACTCAAAAAGCATTAATAATAGCTTTAAAAAAGTTCTTAAGTCCTGGCAGTTGAATTGTAAAGCCTAATGGCATTGGGGAGTATTGACCTCTTCATCCTGACTGAGGAGCATTGCATCGACAGTAACTTGTCGCTGAAACTGCTTCTCTGTCTCTGGATGGTGCTATGTAGAGGATGTTGGGTGCAAGTTGAATAGGGAGTTAACATTGGCATGTGGCAAAGGTAATGTCGCAGTAGTTATGGGGGATTTCAACATGCAGGTGAACTGGGAGAATCAGGTTGGTGCTGGACCACAGGATAGGGATTTTGTCGAGTGCCTACGGGATGCATTCTTGGAACAGCTTGTACGAGAGCCGACCAGGGACAAGACTATTCTGGATTTAGTGTTCTGTAATGAACAGAATTTGATAAGCGATCTCACAGTAAAGGAGCCATTAGGAGGTAGAGATCACAATATGATAAGCTTTTATCTGCAATTTGAGAGGGATAAGTGCAGCTCGGAGGTGTCAGTGTTGCAGATGAACAGGGGAAACGATGGAGCCATGAGGGAGGAGCTGGCCAAAGTTGACTGGACGGATAGCCTAGCAGAAAAGACACTGCAACAGCAATGGCAGGTATTCTTGGGAATAATGCACAAGGTGCAAAATCAGTTCATCCCCTAGAGAAGGAAGGATTCAAAGGGGGGAAAGGGGCCACAGTGGTTGACAAAGGAAGTCAGAGATTGCATAGCATTAAAAAAAAAGGAAATATGACAGAGCTAAGGTGAGTGGGAGGACAGATGATTGGGAAGTTTTTAAGGAACAAGTGAACTTAACTAAAAAGACAATACGGGGAGAAAAAAATGAGGTACGAACGCAAGCTAGCCAGGAATATAAAGGAAGATAGCAAAAGCTTTTTTAGGTATGTGAAGAGAAAGAAGATAGTTGAGAACAATGTTGGGCCCTTGAAGAATGAATTGGGTGAAATTGTTATGGGAAACAGAGAAATGGCAGAAGAATTTAATGAGTACTTTAGATCTGTTTTCACTAGGGAAGACACAAGCAATCTCCCAGATGTATGGATGGGCCAAGGACATAGGGTAACAGAGGAAATGAAACAGATTGACATTCGGAATGAAACGGTGATGAGAAGACTGATGGGACTGAAGGCTGACAAATCCCCAGGTCCAGATGGTCTGCACCCTAGGGTACTAAAGGAGGTGGCCCTGGAAGTTGCGGATGCATTGGTAATCATTTTCCAATGTTCCTTAGATTCAGGATCAGTTCCTGAGGATTGGAGAATGGCTAATGTTATCCCACTTTTTAAGAAAGGAGGGAGGGAGGAAACAGAGAACTATCGACCTGTCAGCCTGACATCGGTGGTGGGAAAGATGCTAGAGTCCATTATTAATGATGAAATAGTGGCATATCTAGATAGCAGTGATAGGATTGGGCTGAGCCAGCATGGATTTACCAAGGGTAAATCATGTCTGACTAATCTGTTGCAGTTTTTCGAGGATGTAACCAGGAAGTTAGACGGAGGAGATCCAGTGGATGTAGTGTACCTCGATTTCCAGGAGGCATTTGATAAGGTCCCACATAGAAGATTGGTGGGTAAAATCAAAGCTCAGGGCATCGGGGGGAAGGCATTGACATGGATAGAAAACTGGTTGGCAGATAGAAAGCAAAGGGTAGCGGTGAATGGGTGTTTCTCGGAATGGCAATTGGTGACCAGTGGGTTGCCACAGGGCTCTAGATTCGGAGAAATGACACAGGCTGCTGCTATCCGGAACAGTCAATGCAGGAGAAGAAAAACAAATTGTGATTTTAAGTATCTTTCATCTCTGCGTATGGTGCAACAGTTCCTCAAACTGGGCATCACCGCCAACATATCTCTTTTCATATAATAATGACTCTGTCTTCTGTACGAAAGTAGATACCCTTATAATAATCCACAGGATTTTCCATTGCCACCTTCCCACACACTCACTCAGCCGCTCCGTATCCCCTTTCATCATCCCACGCCCGCCCTTCGCTCATACTGTCACTTTGGCTAGTGTGGTCAGAAACCTTGGTAATAGAACCTGTGACACCCCTCAGTTCATGGGTTGACGTCGCTGTGACCTGAGCACCACTGACCGGGATTTCTCTCTTCTCATAGACTGCGCACATGATAGAGATGCATGTAGACCCAGTGATCCTGGTGTAATTATTAACCGAGCCCCAGATTTAACCTCACAAACATCTCCGGCATGCTGATTTGTCTGATACAGAGTCTATTTGGATGGGATGAAGACGATATTGGAGGGTAAAGATCGAGGTGAATACATATATTCCAGTAGAAACGGAGGGCAGGGTGCGGGATATTGCATAATGGGGACAGAGACGGAGAGACGAATGGCGGAGAGAGACAGAAAGAAAGAGAGATGAAATTGTAAGACGGATGCTGGAGGAAGTAGGAGAGAAAGGAACCGGAACAGAGATAGAGAGGTAGGGGAGGTGTGAGTAAGAGAGAGACAGAGAGGACAGAGAGACATAGAGAGAGAGAGGGAGGGAAAGGGCGAGGGGGTGAGAGAGAGAGAGAGAAAACACGATACGTACAGCATAATCACTTGTCTACTGCCAGACGCTAAGTGCTACGGCTTACCTCAGTGTTGACTTGCTGTACTGGGTGTGCACTTGTCCAGAGCCTCTATATATGGAGGGATGACACGTGCTGTTGCTATCCAGAACAGCCAATGCAGGAGAATAAAAAACAACTCGTGATTTTAAGTATTCCAACTGCAAGTATTGCATCATCGAATGGAGCGACATTGTGCAAACCGAAGCTCATTAATTAACTAGGACACCACATCAATATCACAAACATGAGCGGATCCAGACAGCAGCTGAACCCGCCACCTACTTTGCCTACTGTGAGGACAGTATGTGAGACCCCTCACAGTTTTCCACAAAGCTTCCAAATTAACCTGAATCACTTAAGCAAATGAGAGAAGGCATCAACATCGTTAGAGTCCCAGGTTGGTCGTCATTGCTTTTCCGCTGCACCTGTTCTGTTGTCCAGGTAATGACGCTCAGTGTCTGTTATTGGAGTAGAGTCCAGGGTAGAACTGTCCACCCACAGGTCGGATCCAGTGGCAGGAGTTGAGGAAACAACCTCAGATAAAAACCCTCCGTGCAGCAATGCCGACTGCGAAACTGTGCGCTCATGTAGACTCACGGTGAAGAATGACCCCGGCATGTTCGACCGCACAAGAGACGGTGGCGCAGGTTCCCCATGCGTTTCAAATTAAACCAAAGCATTTTTCCGGGTGACACTCAATGCCGATTAGGGTTTGGACTGTCTGCGAACACGCTCTGTAATTGACTGAATCGGAGAAGCATAGGGTTTCAGATCAGAAACAACCAAGCGATCTTACCTTAACACACCTTCCTGGACGATTTGAAATTAAACGCTACATCACCAATAAAGCTAAAGCAATTAATACAATAGCAGATCCCTTTCCAAAAATTAGGAACATATGCGTGAGTGCGTGCAATGCGCTGCCAGCAATGGTGGTGGATACGGATACGGTAGGGTCTATTAAGATATTTGGGTAGGTTCATGGATCTTAGGAAAATAGAGGGCAATAGGTAAGCCTAGTAATTTCTCAGGTAGAGACATATTCGGCACAACTTTGTTGGCTGCAGGGCCTGTATTGTCCTGTAGGTTTTCTATGTTTCTATGTTACTCTGGACAAGGTAAGTACAGAACATTAAACAGTGAGAAAGAAGTAATAGAGTTAGTCGAATTTAAAACCGATTAGCATGATACCATACAACAGATAGATGACAATGAAATATATAGGTATCTAGGTGTCAAAGCAAAAAAAAAAATCCGACTGCTACAGAGTCAAAACTTTCCACAGAATTTACTTCAGGCTTTAGAAAATCTGGCAAACAAAGCTCAATAGTAAACATAAAACAAGTGCAATAAACACTTCCGGTAGATTCGAAAAATGTACACTCCAGCACACTTAGATTAACATTACAGAGGACAGAAGGGGAAGAATAATAACAGACATTAAACAATAACATGAAACCCCGCTGGTTTCCCTGGCTGCGTAAGTCTAGATTAATATACACTCCGGTCTTGCCGAACCCGTGATACTCAGAGAGCTCTCCCACCGCAAACCCCGTTCAGTGTGGATGCTGTGTACTTTGCTGCCCTGTTATAAAGTCAGTGCCAAGAAATAATAGACAGCATGCGGCATAAGATAAAAGGAATTATATTTATGAATCTTAACTAAAGGTTTAGAAAAGAAAATAAGGATAGAAAAAAAACAAAAGGGCCAATTATAATTAAACTTAACTCTTCCAAGTGACATATTGACCAACTGTGAACCCTTGCTCCATCTAATCACGATTACCCTAACAAAAGATCCAGTTTACTTTCGAAAACACCCATTATCGCTAACTATAATCCAAATTCACCTGCTACAGAAAAACCATTACTTTAGCAGTGGAACCTCTTCCAGGATGTTAAATACTAAACAGTCAGATAACACTTCTAATAATATAGTTTCATCAAAAAAAAACGGAATTCATACCTCATGTGAACATATACATTCTGACAAGAAGTACACGCCATTACACCTAAAGGAAAGAACAACTCAGAAAGCTTATGACATAGTCACTACAGGAGAAGAAGTTAACAAATGGGGGAACATGACCCTCCCTGGAACACTAGTCCGTCATCTGAGCAGACTAGATGTCTACAACGAAACTTCCAAAGCCTGGCTCACATCGGGAGACCTCATCCCAGAAACAGAGGGGCCCCTTGTGGCATTACGGGGCCACCTGGTGAATACAAAAATGATCAAAAATACAGAATAAACGACCAAGAAATATGTCAGAAATTCGAGAGTGTCAAGGACAATGCGTGTGAAGTTGCCATTGGAAGAGAGAAGGTTCTTTGGATATCGAAGCCTGAAGTTTTAAAAGTCTCCTGGACAAGATATTATGCCCCACCAGGGTCCTAATACGTGGAGCACATGATTGCGGAAGCAACAATAGTGATCTTTCAAGTGTCAATTAAATCTGGCATGGATCCGGAAAAATGGAAAATTGCAAACGTCACTCAAACTGTCAGGAAGGGAGAGAGCCAGAAGAAAGGACAGGACAATTAGGCTGATTTCAGTGTCTAGGAAGATGTTTAAATCGAATATTACAGTCAACATATTTTCTGACAAGTGTCAGCAAGTTTTCCTCAGGGGAAGGTTTTGCTTTACAAAGCTTTTGGAATTCCTTCAGAGATTATCAAGCAGAATAGATAATGTAGAATCGGTAGCTGTTCTGTTCTTGGATTCTTAGAAGACCTCTGATAAGGCAGCAGACATGAGGCTGCTAAAAACGTCAAGATCCACGGTATTACATGATAGATGCTAGCATTGAAAAAGCAATGACTGTTTAGCAGGTAGGAAAGAGTGAGAATAAAGAGAGCCTTTTCTGGTAGGCTGTCGGTGACTAGTGGTATTCCACAGTGGTCTGCGTTGGGATCGCTTAAGTTATACGTAAGAACGTTTTGGATACTGTTGGTCGGGACGACCTACCAGGGACAAGTTGCAGTGGTTGCATCTCTGGCACCGAGACTAGACCCTTGGCTCAGAAGAGAAGGAGGGAAAAGAGGAGAGCAGTAGTGATTGGGGATTCGATAGTTAGGGGGACAGATGAGAGGATCTGTGGAAGAGATCGAGAATCCCGGATGGTCTGTTGCCTCCCAGGTGCCAGGGCCCACGATATCTCGGATCGAGTTCTCAGTATTGTCAAGAGGGAGGGTGAGCAGCTGGATGACGTGGTATATGTAGGGACCAATGACGTGGATAGGAAGAAGGAGGAGGTCCTACAAAGAAGATTTAGGGAGTCAGGTTCAAAGTTGAAGGACAGGACCAGCTACATGTTAGTAAGGCCAGAAATAGGAAGATAATGCAGCTAAATACGTGGCTAAGGAGTTGGTGCAGGAGGGAGGGCTTCATGTTTCTGGACAATTGGGCTTTGTTCCAGGGAATGTGAGACCTGTTCCGACGGACGGGTTGCAGCTGAACTGGAGGGGGACTAACTTCCTTGGGGGAAGGATTGCTAGTGCTTCTCCGAGGGGTTTAAACTAGATATGCAGGGGGAGTGGAACCAGAATATTAGAGCAGATAGTGAGGTGGAGGAGGATAAAGGTCATGCGAGATCTGCAAGTATAGTGAATGGAATAAAGCCAGATCTGACATATAAAGAGGCTTTGAAGAAAGTGAAGCAGAATAAAACATGTAAATTTAGTAAGGTAGAAGGGGAAAAAGTACCTGAACTTCAACGAAAGAAGCATCAGGAACAAAGGTGATGAACTGAGAGCTTGGATACATACATGGAATTATGATGTAGTGGCCATTACGGAGACTTGGCTGGCACCAGGGCAGGAAAGGATTCTCAATATTCCTGGATTTCAGTGCTTTAAAAGGGATGGGGGGAGGGATGAAGGGTGGAATTACAGGTCAGGGATACTATTACAGCTACAGAGAGGGTGGGTAATGTAGCAGGATCATCTTCTCTGTCAGTGTCGATAGAAGTCAGGAACAGGAAGGGAGCAGTTACTCTTCTGGGAGTATCCAATGGGCCCCCTGGGAGCAGCAAAGATACGGACGAGCAGATTGGGATTTTGGAACGGTGCAAAAATAACAGGGTTGTTATCAGGGGTGACTTTAACTTCCCTAATATTGACTGGCACCTGATTAGTTCCAATAGTTCATAAAACATAGAACAATACAACACAGTACAGGAAATTCGGCCTACAATGTTGTGCCGACCCTTAAACCCTGCCTCCCATATAACCCCCCACCTTAAATTCCTCCATATACCTGTCTAGTAGTCTCCTAAATTTCACTACTGAATCTGCCTCCAACACTGACTCAGGCAGTGCATTTCACGCACCAACCACTCTCTGAGTAAAAAGCCATCCTCTCATATCCTCTTTGAACTTCCCTCCCTTTACCTTAAAGCCATGTTCTCTTGTACCGAGCAGTGGTACCCTGGGGAAGAGGCGCTGGCTGTCCACTATATCTATTCCTCTTAATATCTTGTATAACTCTATCATGTCTCCTCTCATCCTCCATCTCTCCAGAGAGTAAAGCCCAGTCTCCCCTAATCTCTGATCATAATGCATACTCTCTAAACCAGGCAGCATCCTGGTAAATCTCCTCTGTACCCTTTCCAATGCATCCACATCCTTCCTATAGTAAGGTGACCAGAACTGGACACAGTACTCCAAGTGTGGCCTAACCAGAATTTTATATAGCTGCATCATTACATCGCTACTCTTAAACTCTATCCCTCGACTTATGAAACCTAATACTCCATAAGCTTTCTTAACTACCCTGAACTGAACTGGAAGCGGACTACCATCTTGTGGGAAGTTTTGCTACTGCTGCTCCGTGGGGTTTAAAATAGATTTGCAGGGAGAAGGGATACAGAGTGTTAGAGCAGATGGTGAGGTGGAGGAGGATAAATGTCATGCGAGAGCTGCAAGTATAGTGCTTGGAGTAAAGCCAGATCTAGCTTGTGAAGAGGCTTTGAGGAAAGAGAAACAGAATAAAGGGTGTAAAGGTAGTAAGGTAGAAGGGCTGCAGTGTGTGTACTTCAATGCAAGAAGCATCAGGAACAAAGGTGATCAACAGAGAGCTTGGATAAATACATGGAATTATAATGTGAAGGCCATTACAGAGACTTGGCTGGCACCAGGGCAGGAATGGATTCTCAATATTCCTGGTTTTCAATGCTTTAAAAGGGATAGAGAAGGAGAAATGGAAAGGAGAGGTGGGCATTACTGGTCAGGGATACTATTACAGCTACAGAAAGGGTGGGTAATGTAGCAGGATCATCTTCTCTGTCAGTATCGGTAGAAGTCAGGAACAGGAAGGTAGCAGTTACTCTATTGGGAGTATTCTATAGATCCCCTGGTAGCAGCAGAGACACAGAGGAGCAGATTGGGAGCCAGATTTTGGAAAAGTGCAAAAATAACAGGGTTGCTACCATGTGTGACTGTAACTTACCTAATATTGATTGGCAACTGATTAGTTCATGTGGTTTAGACGGGGCAGAGATTGTTAAGTGCGTCCTGGACGGATTTCTGTCACAGTATGTTGACATTCCTACTAGGGGTAATGCCATAGTAGATCTAGTATTAGGTAACGAAACGGGTCAGGTCACAAATCTCTGTGTGTGAACATCTGGGGGACAGTGACCACCGCTCCCTGGCCTTTAGCATTATCATGGAAAAGGATAGAATCAGAGAGGACAGGAAGATTTTTAATTTGGGAAGGGCAAATTATGAGACTATAAGTCTAGAAATTGCGGGTGTGAATTGGGAAGATGTTTTTGCAGGGAAATGTACTATGGACATGTGGTTGATGTTTAAGGATCTCTTGCAGGATGTTAGGGATAAATTTGCCCCGGTGAGGAAGATAAAGAATGGTAGTGTGAAGGAGCCATGGGTGACAAGTGAGGTGGAGAATCTGGTCAGATGGAAGAAGGCAGCATACGTGAGGTTTAGGAAACAAGGATCAGATGGGTTTATTTAGGAAATAGGGTAGCAAGAAAGGAGGTTAAGAAGGGGCTGAGGAGAGCAAGAAAGGGGCATCAGAAGGACTTAGCGAGTTTCGTAAAGAAAAACCACAAGGTATACTTCAATTATGTGAAGAAGAAAAGGTTGACAGGAGTGAAGATAAGGCCGGTTAGGGATAATGGTGGGAAGATGCGCATGGAGGCTCTGGAAGTGAGGGAGGTCCTCAATGAATACTTCTCTTCGGTACTCACCAATGAGAGGGAACTTGATGACGGTGAGGACAATATGAGTGAAGTTGATGTTCTGGAGCATGTTGATATTATGGCAGAAGAGGGTTTGGAGTTGTTAAAATACATTAGGACGGATCAGTCCCCGAGGCCTGATGGAATATTCCGCAAGCTGCTCCACGAGGCGAGGGAAGAGAATGCTGAGCCTCTGACTAGAATCTTTATATCCTCGTTGTCCACGGGAATGGTACCGGAGGATTGGAGGGAGGCGAATGTTGTCCCCTTGTTCAGAAAAAGGTGGTAGGCATAGTCCGGGTAATTATAGACCATTGAGCCTTACGCCTGTGGTGGGAAAGCTGTTGGAAAAAAATTTTAGAAATAGAATTTATGGGCATTTAGAGAATCATGGACTGATCAGGGACAGTCCACATGGCTTTGTGAAGGGCAGATCGTGCCTAAGAAGCCTGATAGAGTTCTTTGAGGAGGTGACCAGGCATATAGATAAGCGAAGTGCAGTGGATCTGATCTACAGGGATTTTAGTAAGGCATTTGACAAGGTAGCACACGGTAGGCTTGTTCAGAAAGTCAGAAGGCATGGGATCCAGGGAAGTTTGGCCAGATGGATTCAGAATTGGCTTGCCTGCAGAAGGCAGAGGGTCATGGTGGAGGGAGTACATTCTGATTGGAGGGTTGTGACTAGTGGTGACCCACAAGGATCGGTTCTGGAATTTTTATTAACGACCTGGAAGTGGGTGTAGAAGGGTGGGTTGGCAAGTTTGCAGACGACACAAAGGTTGCTGGTGTTGTAGATCGCGTTGAGAATTGCCGAAGATTGCAGAGAGACATTGATAGGATGCAGAATTGGGCTGCAAAGTGGCATATGGAGTTCAGACCGGTGAAGTATGAGGTGGTACACTTTGGAAGGACAAACTCCAAGACAGAGTACAAAGTAAATGGCAGGGTACTTGGGAGTGTGGATGAGCAGAGGGATACGGGGGTACAAGTCCTCAGATACCTGAAAGTTGCCTCACAGATAGATAGTGTCGTTACAAAAGCTTATGAAGTGTTAGCTTTCATAAATCGAGGGATAGGGTTTAAGAGTCGCTGGGGAATGATGCACTCTATAAAATTCTGGTTACGCCACACTTGCTGTACTGTGTCCATTTCTGATCGCCTCACTGTAGGAAGGATGTGGAAGCATTGGAAAGAGTACAGAGGAGATTTACCAGGATGCTGCCTGGTTTAGAGAGTATGCATTATGATCAGAGATTAGGGGAGACTGGGCTTTACTCTCTTGAGAGAAGGAGGATGAGAGGAGACATGATAGAGGTATACAAGATATTAAGAGGAATAGATAGAGTGGACAACCAGCGCCTCTTCCCCAGGGTACCACTGCAAACTACAAGAGGACATGGCTTTAAGGTAAGGGGAGGAAAGTTCAAGGGGGATATTAGAGGAAGATGTTTCACTCAGAGAGTGGTTCTTGCGTGGAATGCACAGCCTGAGTCAGTGGTGGAGTCAGATACACTAGTGAACGTTAAGAGACTACTAGACAGACATATGGAGGAATTTAAGGTGGAGGGTTACATTGGAGGCAGGGTTTAAGGTTCGGCTCAGCATTGTGGGCCGAATGGCCTGTAATGTGCTGTGTTGTTCTATGTTCTATATTCTATGTTCTAGCATTCTGCGGAAGTGGAATAGATGGCTTTGTGGCAAAACCTTCAGATGATGCTAAAATAGGTAGAGGGGAAGATAGTTTTGAAAATGCAGACAGGCTCCACAATGAT
Source organism: Hemitrygon akajei (assembly GCF_048418815.1). Classification (NCBI taxonomy): domain Eukaryota; kingdom Metazoa; phylum Chordata; class Chondrichthyes; order Myliobatiformes; family Dasyatidae; genus Hemitrygon; species Hemitrygon akajei. The sequence goes on along the minus strand of NW_027332016.1, from coordinate 1,141,807 downwards.
TTAGACGGATTGGGAGAATGGGCAAAGAGGTAGGGAATTGAATGCAGTGTCTTCTCCTGTATGATTAAATAAAAGCACGGAATATTTTAGAATTCCTTAAACGTTTATTGGCCGGTTGAGTCGCTGCTGCGAAATGCCAATGCGATATTACCATTCATTTCAAGAGGAATAGAATATAAAAGCAAGAATGAATGAAACTTCAGAAAACTCTGGGCAGGCTGTTTTTGGCGTACTGTGACCCGTTTTGGTCTCACTAAGAAGGGATGTGCTAGAAGGTGAGTGCAGTATCATTTGTAAAGGAGGTGAATTATATTTTACTAATTAATTTTGAAGGATTAAAATGCAGGAAGAGCTCAGAAAATCAGGCAGCAACTGTGGAAAAGAGTGTAATCTGTATTTAGGGCCGCAGAGAGAAGGCAGCTCTGATCTGGAATGGAGGCCCCATTCTTGGAGCAGATGCGGATGAGATGAAGGAAAGGAGTAAAGGGAATGGTATTTTTAAAGGAAACTGCAAGGGAAGAGATATGGACCAGGTAACAGTTGGAGCCGGTATGTTTCTAATGAAGAGGGTCGACAATTTATCTCCAGTGATGGAGACACAGAGATCGAGCAAGGGAAGGGAGTTGTTAAAATGGACCAAGTGTAGTTAAGGTCAGTGTGGACGTTGGTGGCAAATGTGATGAAATTCACGGCCTCAGAGCAGGTGCATGAAAAGCATCAATGCTGTCATCAGTGTTCTGGAGGACAAGATGGGGAACATTTCTGGGGAAAGTTTGGCACAGGGACGAAGCCCATAGACAGCCTTCGTGCCTGGATAAAGTAGAAGGAGCCAAAAGAAAAATATTGAGGGTGAGGCTGAATTCTGCCAGACAGAGGAAAGTGGTGGCGGATCAGGGTAGAGGCGTATTGAGAGTGGTTATTCACGCTGAAAATGAGGCAATCGTGGTCAGGAAATTGATCGTTAGAGAGGAGATCACGAGCATGATAAGCTTCGCCGATGTAGCTGGGAAGCGACTGAATCTGGGAAGACAGAATCGGTTTGAGGTACGAGCATTGGAGTACAGTGGGTCAGGAACAGGCAGCAAATGGGCCTACCTGGAACAGTCGCGATTGTGGATCTTGGGTATTGGGCAAAATAAACAGATCTGGGCGAAGGATCTGTGAGTTTGATGACAGTGGATGGGAGCTCTGCAGAACTGATGAGGTCAGTAACAGTGTCGGAGATAGTTTTGCGACACTGCGGAGCTGGGCTTTCTTCATGTGGTAGGGATAAGGAGGTGTTGGACTCCACAAATTCAGTCCGAAACATTACAACAGCACAAACTTTGTCTCGGGTTTTTTTTGGTAAGTTTGGGATAGGCGCAGAGAGAACGGAGTTTAGAGTGGGTAAGACATGAGGAGGAATGAGGCGTGGTAGTGTACCTGACTGATGTATCGTCGGGAATTAGGGATTAAAAGATCCAAATCAGGGCAGCGAACCAATGCGATATGTGGAAGGAGTTTTGCAGAAGGGAGAAGTAGAAATCTGTGTGTCGGCTAGAAAGAGCAACACCTTGTATTTATTACTGTTAACACTGACTTTGACAATTTGGACTTTGTGTGTTAAAAAAAGTATGACCTTCCCTTCTCAGGCTCAAATTGCACAAACAAATAAATACGAAAAGCAAAGTTTGTTTGCAGCATTCTATGGGAAAATTTTAATTTGGAACTAGCAATATTGCACAGTCGACATTTATAGCAGAGGCACTTGGTTCTCGGACTGAAGCGTTGACTGTAGGAAGGGTCGCATCATGTTTAATAAGTTATTGTGTTTTTTTTAAATCCAAAAACGTGGCCAGGAAACTCAAAATAATCAAAAAAATTAAATATGTGGGCAAACTAGCCAATGACATGAAGTAGGATGCTAAAAGTCTGTTTTTCAGTTACGAAAAGAGTAAAAAGGAGGTGAGAGCTGAAAATAGACCACTGGAAGTGATGCTGGTGAAGTAGTAATAGGGGGAAAAGAAATGGCATATGAGCCGAATGAGAACTTTGCATTAGACCTTACTGTGGAAGACATGACCACTGTGGCTAAGGACCGTGCGTGCCAGGGAGAACGAGTGAGAGCCTTTGCTATTACAAATGAAAAAGTGCCAGGGAAACGAAAAGGCATACATTGTACAACACGAAGCTCTTAAAGATGTTGCCGAAGAGATAGCAGATGCATTGGTTATGATCTTTCAAGAATCACTCGATTCTGGTATGGGTTCGGAGGACAGTATAATTTCAAATGTTACTGCACACTTTAAGAAGGGAGGAAGGCAAATAAAGAAAAACATTTTAAGACTTATAGACTAACCTAGGTAGCTTTGAACGTTTTGGTGTCCAGTAATAACAATGATGTTTCTGGTAATTGGAGATGAATGATAAAGCTGTCAAAAGCAGCATGATCTCTGTCAATGGACATCGTGCCTGACAAATCCGAAACAGTTCTTTAAGGACGTTAGAAGTAGTATGGAGAAAAGGAAAGGCAGTGGATGTCCTTTACTTGGATTTTTGAAAAGCAGTTGATATGGTGCTACTCATGATGCTTCATAACAAGATAACATCACATGGCATTCAAGAAAAGATACTGACGTGGTTGGAGGGATTGTAGATTAGCAGGAGTCAGCAAGTGGAATAAAGGAGGCATTATCTGGTTGGCTGCCAGTAACTGGCAATCTTCCTCAGGGGCCTGTATTTAGAATGCTACCTCTCATATTGCTTGTCAATGATTGAGATAATGGAATTGATAGCTTTCTTGCAACGTTCAGAGATGTTCTGAAGATAGTTGGATGGGTCGGTAGTGCCGAGGAAGCAATACGATTGAGGAAGGAAATTTGAGCATCAGGGTATATGGTGAGAGGGCAGGTGTATGGGGTTGAATCGATCCGGGATCAGCCATTATAAAATGATAGACGGGATCATTGGTTTGAATGGATTAATTCTACTCCTTTGTCTAATGCCTTCATGGTCTAAGGACTTATACAAATTGGCAGAATGGTCGAAAAAAATAGCAGATGGAATACAGTTTTCAGAAAGGAATGAAAATGCATTTTGGCAAAAGGAACAAACGTGCAGAATGTTATCTAAGACAATTCAAACATGAGAGGAGCAGAGGGCCTGAAGAGACGACTTGCTAGACTCCGTGAAGGTTGACTTACAGATTGAGTTGTCATAAAGAAGGAAAGTGCAATGTTTTGATTCATTTCAAAGTGGAATATAATATAAAAACAACAAGATGTTGCTGAGGTTTTATAAGATACTCTTCTGCTCTTGGAAAGATTGCCAATAAGGTTGGCCTTTTAAGTTCTTCCAGTATTTTAATCCTTCAAAGATATGTTTTCGCTTCCTCTGCGATTGATGCTGCACTGCCCTTGTCTGATGATAGCACATCCGTTCATAGTTGTACCAAAACGGCTCACTGTACTGCATGAGCGGCTTCCCCAGCGCTCGATAAAGCTTCATTCAAAATTACGCCTTGCTTTTATATTCTATTCCTTCTGAAATGAAGGTTCCACTGCTAATGTAATGGCCATTCTGTAGAAGCTGGGTATGGGATATGGTTAGAGATAACGGGTGTTTTGGAATGTGATCCTTTTCAGTTCTTACTGTTCTTTGTAAATTTTCGAGAATGATTTCGGCTGAAATATGTTGCTAAAACAAAGACGTTAACACGGATATCACAGAAGCGTTCTTTGCATTTGTTGTAAATTTACTATTGAACTTTGTTCGGCAGATTTTCGAAAGCCTGAAGTAAATTATACGGAACGCTTTTTTCATTTGTCGGAATATGATCCATTTTGCTTGTTGTAGACACCTAAATACCTATTGTATATATTTCATGTTCATCCATCTGTTGTATCATCTCATGGTACTCATTTTTGAATTCAACTAACTCTACTACATCTTCCCCTCTGCTTAATGTTCTGTGGTTATCTAGTCCAATCTATATGTCAGACTTTTTTTCGAAAAAAGTTCTACTATTTGCATTCATAGCTTTAGCTTTAAAGGTGAACTAGCATTTAATTTCAAATCATCAGGAAGGTGTTTTAAGATGTAATTGGTTTGGTTGCTTCTGAACGGAATCCCTATATTCCTCTGTTTCGGTTGAATTAGAGAGCGGGTTTGAAGACTGTCAAAACCCCAGTAGTCTGAGAGTGTCACTGGGAATTGCATGGGTAACCTGCACTGCCGTCTTAGAGGGCGGAATAAGCTGCTGGGACCATCTCTTCTAGTCACTCTACATGAGCGCACAGTTCTGCAGTATGGGTTGCTGTACGAAGTGATTTAACCTGAGGGCGGTGCCCAGAACTGCTGCCACTGGATTTGACCCGTGATTTTACTGTTGTATTCCAGACTCACCCTGCTCGGATTAGAGACAATGACGGTCAGTAGCTCGACAACAGAATAGGTGCAGTTCTGTGTAACGTCTGAAATGTGATGACGATCAAACTAGGATTCTAACTACACAGATGTCTTCATCCATTTGCATAAGTGGCTGAGGTTCATTTGGAAGCATTGTGGAGAATGGTGGGGTGTCTCACATACTGTCCTCCTCGTAGGCAAAGTAGATCAGCTGTTGTCTGGATCCACTCATGTTTGTGACATTGCGGCGGTGTCCTAGTTAATCAATGAACATCTGTTTGCACAAAGTAGCTCCATACGATCATAAGAACATTAAAAAAATAAGAAACAGGAGCAGGAGTAGGCCATCCGGCCCATCCAACCTGTCTCGCTATTCAATAAGTTTATGGACGATCTGTCTGTAAACTCAGCTCCATCGACCTGCCTCTTCCCCATAACCCTTAATTGTCTTACAATGTTAAAAAAAAACTACCTAACTGTTTCTTAAATATAGTTAGTGAAGATGCCTCAACTGCTTCCCTGGGCATAGAATTCCATAGATTCTCCTCATGTCCTTGCTAAATCTTCTCCCCTGAATCTTGAGGCAATGTCCCCGAGTTCGAGTCTCACCTACCAATGGATACAACTTTCCTACTTCTATCTTTTCTATCCCTTTCAAAATGTTGCATGTTTCTATAAGATCCCCTCTCATTCGTCTGATCTGCAGAGAATATAATCCCAGGCTACTCAATCTCTCCTCATAGGTTAACCCCTTCATCCCGATGCAATATTTGTGGGCGAAGTACTTAAAATCACGAGTTTCTTTTTTTTTCCGTCTCCTGCAATGGCTGTTCTGCACAGCAACAGCCTGTGTTATCTCGCCGTATATAGAGGCTCTGGGCAAACACACAACCAGTACAGCAAGACAGCACTGAGCTAAACCGTAGTACTTAGTGTCTCAGTATTGGAACAGTAGTCAGTGGATGTTAGAAACAAGGGGTTATTCTGGACTTATCGCCCCCTATTTCCACCTCTCTCTCTCACTCTCCCTGTCTCTCTCTCTCTCTCTCTCTCATTTCCTCTCACTCCTCTCTCTCAATATCATCTCTCTCACTCTTTCTCCTTGTCTCTCTCGCTCTCTCTCTTTCTGTCAGTCTCTCTCCCTCCCCTTGCCTCTTCAACTGTGCTTTCTCTCTCTAATTCACACTCTTACATCTACATCTCTGTTCCAGCTGCTCTCTCTCGCAACTCCTGCAGTCTCTATTGAGCAATTTCATCTCTCTCCCCCATCCGTCCCTCCGCCTCTGTCCACATTTCGCCATGTTCCGTCCCATTCCCTCTGTCTCTGTCTGGAATATGTGCATCCACCTCACTGTCTGCACTGCCATATCATCTTCAACCCACCCGAAGAGACTCAGTATCAGACAAAACACCGTGCAGGAGATGTTGTTGAAGTTAAGCCTGGGTCTGGGTTATTGATCACACAAGAAACACTGGGTTTAAATGCACCTCCAGCATGTTGGCAGTCTGTAAGAGCGGGAAATCACGGTCAATGGTGTTCAGGACTCAGCGACGTCACCCATGAACTGAGGAGTGCCACAGATCCAAGGACCAAAGTTTCTGACGACATTCACCATGTGTAGGTGTGAGCGCAGAGCAGGGCTTGGGATGATGAAATGGAATATGCAGCGGCCGGGTAAGTGTGTGGGAAGGTGGCAATGGAATATGGTGTGGATGGCTGTAAGGGCATCTACCGTGGTGCTGAAGACAATGTCTTTATTAAATAGAAAGTGATCTGTGGGTGCTGATGCCCAGTTTGTGGAGCAGGGCCACCACACCAGAGACTGAAAACCAGCCTGGGAGAACAGTCGCTACCTCACTGCACTGATGGCGCTGGGCTTTCTCCCCAAAGAGCTTGCTCAGTGAAGGGGAAAAGTTCGTTCGAATTGTGCGCGACGTTTTTGCAGATGTACCGAGTGTATTGTGGACAGTGTTAGTCTTGGAGAGGGCAGTGAAGATTACCTAGGGTGGGGTACTGGTCTGTCCTCTGGAGTAGATATTAACAATTAGAATCAGAATCACACAAAATGCTTGAGGAACTCAGCAGGCCAGGCAACATCTATGAAAAAAAAATACAGTCGTAGTTTTGGGACGAAACACTACTCTAAGACTGGAGAAAAAGAAAAAGCTGAGGCATCGACATAAAACGTGGTGTGGAGGAATTGAGAGAACCAGTGTCTGAACAACTACCAGTGTCAGACGAGGTATAGAACAAGTACGAGCGTAGAACGCCATCCCCTTCTCTCAGTTCCTCCGTCTTCCACAACCAAGCACACCTCTCCCTATCTCCTTATCCACGTTCTGCTCTCCATACGGATCGCCCAGTGTGCGACTTTCTTATCCTTACAAGCAGAAGTGCCACAGATCCTTACCTAAACAGTCCTTCCATGTGAGCCGACACTTCCCCTGTGAGTCTGTTGCGGTCACTTATTGTGCCCGTTGCTCCCGGTGTGGCCTGCTGTATATCGATGAGACTCGACGTAGATTGGGAGACCGCTTCGCCATGCATCTACTATCCATCCGCCAGAACCAGCGGGATCTTGCAGTGGCCACCGACTTTAATTCCAATTCCCATTCCCATTCAGATTTGTCCATCCATGGCCTCCTCCACTGTCGTGACGAGGCCGCACTCAGGTTTGAAGAACAACACCTTATATTCCATTTGTATATCCTGCAACCTGATGGCAAGAACATCGTTGTCTAATACTTCCTGCCCAGGCCCTTTCCCCTTTTCTCCAATTCCCATCGCCTTTCCCCTCTCTGACTTCATTTGCTTGTCCGCCCGTTGCCTCCCTCTGGTGTTCCCCCCACCTTTTATTCTTCTTTCTACCATGGCCTCCATCCTCTTTCACCAATCAACTTCCCATCTATTTACTTCATCACTCCCCCTCCAGGATTCACCTATCACACGGCGTTTCTATCTCCCGTCCACCCAACTTTTTATTCTACTCCTCAGGTTTCTGTTTTCCAGTCCTGCCGAGGGGTTTAGGTCAGAAAACTCCAGTGTATTTGTTTCCATAGATGTTACCTAGATGGGAAATATAAAGGTTTGCATGTGTTGGAGAGCGTTACTGGAAGTTTCAAAGATCACTGTTCATGCCATCGGGTTGGAGGCGAGCCAATCAGAACATCAGGCGCTCTTTCTCCATCCTAAGTGTGGCTTCATCACGACAGAGTGGAGATCAGGGATGGACATACCTCAATGGGAATGGAAGTGGAAAACCACTAGAGTGAAAAGCCTCACCCTGAGAGCATATGTGGCTGCGACCGAGGACTTGAGAGCAGGGAATAGTGTTTTAACATGCAGCAGGGTTGAACAAGTTATAGTGACTCTCGCCATACGCCCCTTTCCATCCGGATCGTATATTCGTCTCTGCCCACCGATCTTCCTCCTGGCAAATGGAGCAGTTGCTACACCTGCCATTGACATTCACTGTCACTGACACTGACAATGTCACTGACATTCGGTGGTCCTGGTGTGGCCTGCTGTATATTAACCAAACTCTACATATATTGGGAGACAGATTTGCCGAGCATCTACGTTCCGTCCGCCAGAACAAGCGGGGTCGGAAACTGGCCACCGAGTTTGCTTCCATTTCTCATTCCCATTCTGATATGTCCATCCATGACCACTTCAACTGTCGTGAGGAGGCCACACTGAGGTTGGAAAACAACACCTTATATTCCAGTTGATTAGATGCAACCTTACACCACGAAAATCTTCCTGTAATATGCCACGATTTCCCATCCCCTTGCACCCCTTTTTACCTCACTTTACCAGAGAAAGGGAAACTAATTTTGATTAAGTACATTTCATTAGAACTGAGGAGAGAGAGAAAAGTAAGTTGGTCTGGGCAGAGAAGTTGGGAAGGCGCTGTAGTAACCAAATAAATATCCCTGTTCGGGTGAGATTTGAGCACTCCATGTGGTAGATAATCTGTTTTACCTGATGTACGAGGTAGAGTGCAAAGATTGTTTTAAGCACTGTACCAAACACTCTGCCCCTTCTGTCCGACCACCCCATCCCTCTATCCGCCCTTAAACCTTGCAAATCCTCCTCGGCAGATTTCACCCAGTCACCCTTCCTCTCCCGCCTTATCTCTAGGAAGTCTCCTTCCCTTTCTCTCTAAGAGAGTTCCATGCAGATTTTCTGTCTTTTTCTGGAATGGAGGAGGCTGGCTGGGGTGTTCTAACCGTTGGAGGGCATGGATAGTCCACACAGTGTGAACGTTATCCCATGTTGCAGAAGTGTTTCTAAGGTACACCATACAGATTTAAGAGGCGAGGTGAGAAGTTCACAGGATCACTAGACGTAGGGCTAGCTGTGGTGGTGCTGGGGTTTCTGGAGGCGGATTGCGGTGCCCTAGTGGGGGAGGATGGATATTCTCTTGCCTGCAATCCCTAGTATCGAGATGAAAAAAGAAATTTGTGGCTTTTTTGCCACCATACGTAATCAATGCGAAGCTGTTGGGTACCAGAATTGACACAACAGGCCGAAGGTATGATGCTGTATGATCCTATCAATGACCCTATGCTGATGACAAACACTGGGTAGTGACTGCATCTGTTTACACAGGGTGACTATGCTGCCCGTGTTTCTGCTTACGGCCTCACTGGTCTTCGAAGCTGGCTTGAGCGAAAGGTGAGCTGTGAGCGAAATCGCTTTCCTTCCGCAGTCCCACATCTGCCGCTCAGTCCCGATCCCTGCCTAGCCCGGCCTCCCTGCCCTGTACCACCTCCGACACGACCCTGCCGGTCTCGCCTCCCTCCTTCCATTCCGTCTTCCTGCACCAGCCTGCCTCCTCAACCCTGCTTCCCTGCACCAACTCGCATCTCCAATACACAGCGCGTAAACCCTGATTCTCCCTGCTACGTAGACCGGGGCGAGGACGACAACGGAATAGTCGGATTACACAAATGTATTCGGACACGTCAGTAACGGTCGACACTCGGCAACAGCCAATATAAGAGCTACGAAGCGAGCTCCTTTCACAAAATATATTCTCACTCGAAAACCAAGTCAAAACATGTGTAACTCCTGCACGTCAAAGAATTGGTTTCACCCGCATGGGCACTCACCACATCATCACAATCGATATGATGTAGTACTCTATCCAGTCCAACCACTTATCAGCCCATTTCCTTCTTGGCTTCATACTCATTTCTGTGCTGATACTCAGCCCATCTTACCAACTTTCTACACCCAGCGCAGCTCCCCTTTCATACCTACTCTCGAGACCATCCAGCACGCCTTCCATTCCTACTCACCAATCTTATCTCCTAGCCCTCCTTCCGCGTTTCTCTCTCCAGGACCCTCTCCTCCCGATTGCTCTATGTACAATGTCCTGTGTTTTCTTACAGGCCTTGCTTACATCATTGTGTTCTGCATCGCTACCCATCGGGACTAAATACCAGCCCGATGACCCTCTGCAAACGTGGCTCAGTATAAATGTTTAATTGGACTGTTCCCTTTGTGGTTTTGGCCAGGCATATTTATCAGGGAGAAACCGGAAATAATAAGTATGGATCGGAGAGGGGGACTTTGTGCAACATAGCATGTTTGGGTAAAGAGACTGGTCCAAAAAGACGGGACGGGAGAAGGGAGGTGATGGAGACAGGGCCGGTTGTGGGGTGGGGCAGACCAGTGCAGTGAATAAGGAATCACGTCTTTCTGAAATTCTGTGACTACAGCTCCACTGCAGAGACGCTAAGTGTGACGGTTTACCTAAGTGTTGACTTGCTGTACTGGGTCTGCGCTTATCCACAGCCTCTATATACGGAGAAATGACAGAGGCTACGGCTATGCAGAACTCCCAGTGCAGGGAGACAAAGACAACTCATGATTCTAAATACATCTGCCGCAAGTGTCGCATCATCGAATGGAGCTACCTGTGCAAACCAAAGCTCATTATTTAACTAGGACACAACATCAATATCACAAACATGAGTGGATCCAGACAGGAGCTGAAACTGCCACCTACTTTGCCTAATGTGAGGACAGGATGTGAGACACGTCACTGTTCTCCACAAAGCTTCCAAATTAACCTGAATCATTTAAGCAAATAAGAGAAGGCTTCAGCATCGTTAGTGTCCTAGGTTGGTCGTCATTGCTTTTCCGCTGTTACACGGAGCTGCACCTGATCTGTTGTTCTGGTAAAGACGCTGAGTGAGTGTTAATGGACTAGAGTCCAGGGTAGAACTGTCCATCCACAGGTCGGATCTAGTGCTAAGAGGTGAGGAACCGACCTCAGGTTACAACCCACCATAGAGCAATGACTACTGCAAAACTGTGTGCTCATGTAGACTCACGGTAAAGAATTACCCCGGCACGTTCGACCCCACAAGAGACGATGGTGCAGTTTCCCCATGCATTTGAAATGAAACCAATGCATTTTCCCGACGATATGAAATTAAATGCTACTTCACCTGTAAAGCTAAAGCAATTAAAATAATAGTTGTACTCTTTTTGAAAATTAGGAACATATAATCTAGACGAATAAGTACAGAGAGAAAGATTTTATAGAATTCGTCGAGTTTAAAACCGATTAGCATGATGAGATACAACAGATAGATGACTATGAACTATATAGGTATTTAGGTGTCAAAGCAAAGACAGATCAGACTACTAGAAAGGCAAAATTTCCAAATAATTTAATTCAGGCTTAAGAAAATCTGCCAGATAAAGCTCTTTAATAAACTTAAAAAACGTGCAATGAAGACTTCCGATATAACCAATGTATCACAATGCCATTAGTTTCAATATAATTATGGAGAAGGATATGTCTGGACCTAGGGTTGAGATTTTTGATTGGAGAAAGGCTAACTTTGAGGATTTAGATGGAGTGGATTGGGGCAATTTGTTTAATGGGAAGGATGTAATAGAGAAATGGAGGTCATTTAAAGGTAAAATTTTGAGGGTAAAGATTCTTTATGTTCCTGTTAGGTTAAAAGGAAAGGTTAAAACTTTGAGAAAGCCATGGTTTTCAAGGGATATTGGAAGCCTTGTTCGGAAAATGAGAAAGATCTACAATAAAAATAGGCAGCATGGAGTAAATGAGGTGCTCGAGGAATATAAAGAAAGTAAAAAGAATATTAAGAAAGACATTAGAAAAGCGAAAAGAAAATATGAGGTTGCTTTGACAAGTAAGGTGAAAATAAATCCAAAGGGTTTCTACAGTTATATTAATAGCAAAAGGATAGTGCTCCCTTAGAGAATCAGAGTGGACAGCTATGTATGGAGCCAAAAGAGATGGGGGAGATTTTGCACAATTTCTTTTCTTCGGTATTCATTAAGGAGAGGGATATTTGATTGTGTACGATAAGGGAAACAAGTATGGTAGTTATGGAAACTATGATGATTAAAGAAGAGGAAGTACTGGCGCTTCTAAAGAATATAAATGTGGATAGATCTCCGGATCCTGACAGGATATTCCCTAGGATCTTAAGGGAAGTTAGTGTAGAAACAGCAGGGGCTCAGACAGAAATATTTCAAATGTCATTAAAAACGGGGATGGTGCCGGAGGATTGGCGAATTGCTCATGTGGTCCTATTGTTTAAAAATGGTTCTAAGAGTAATCCTAGCAAAAATCGGCATGTAAGTTTCATGGCAGTGGTGGGTAAATTAATGGAATGTATTCTTGGAAACAGAATATATAATTATCTGGATAGACAGGGCCTGATTAGGAACAGTCAACATGGATTTGTGCGAGGAAGGGCATGTTTGACAAACCCTATTGAATTTTTTGAAGTAGTTACTAGGAAAGTTGACGACGGTAAAGCAGTGGATGTTGCCTATATGGACTTCAGCAAGGCATTTGACAAGGTTCCACATGGAAGGATGGTTAGGAAGGTTCAATCGTTAGGTATTAATATTGAATTTGTAAAATGGATTCAACAGTGTCTAGATGGGAGATTCCAGAGAGCAGTGGTGGATAACTGTTTGTCAGGTTGGAGGCCAGTGACAAGTGTTGTGCCTCAGTGATCTGTACTGGGTCCAATGTTGTTTTTCATATACATTAATGATCTGAATGATGGGGTGGTAAATTGGATTAGTAAGTATGCAGGAGACACTAAGATATGTGGCGTTGTGGATAGTGAAATAGGTTTTCAAAGCTTGCAGAGAGATTTAGGCCAGGTAGAAGAGTGTGCTGACAGATGGCAGATGGAGTTTAATGTTGACGAGTGTGAGGTGCTACATTTTGGTAGGACTATTCAAAATAGGATGTTCATGGTAAATGGTAAGGCATTGATGAATGCAGTGGAACAGAGTGATCCAGGAATAATGGTGCCTAGTTCCCTGAATGTGGAATCTCATGTGGATAGGGTGGTGAAGAAAGCGTTTGGTATGCTGGACTTTATAAATCAGAGCATTGAGTATAGGATTTGGGATGTAATGTTAAAATTGTCCAAGGCATTGGTGAGGACAAATTTGGAGTATTGTGTACAGTTCTGGTCATCGAACTAAAGGAAAAATGTCAACAAAATAGAGAGAGTACAGAGGAGATTTAGTAGAATGTTACCTGGGTTTCAGCACCTAAGTTACAGAGAAGAACAAGTTAGTTCTTTATTCTTTGGAGCGTAGAAGGTTGAGGGGGGACTTGATAGAGGTATTTAAAATTATGTGGGGTAAAGATAGATAGAGTTGACGTGGATAGGCTTTTTTCATTGAGAGAAGCAGAGATTCAAGCAAGAGGGCATGATTCGAGAGTTAGGGTGCAAACGTTTAGGGGTAACACGAGGGGTGACTTCTTTACTCAGAGAGTGGTAGCTGTGCGGAACGAGCTTCTAGTAGAAGCGGTAGAGGCAGGTTCGATTATGCCATTTTAAAAATGCATATGTATATGGACAGGAAAGGAATGGAGGGTGATGGTCTGAGTGCAAGTCGGTGGGACTAGGTGAGAGTAGGCTTTCGACATGGACTAGGAGGGCCGAGATGGCCTGTTTCCATGCTCTAATTGTTATATGATTCTATGGTTATATCCGAATTAACGTCTTCATTTGACAAAATATTTTGGCACGATATCAATCTGGAAAATTTACAAAGAAAAATAAGATGTCACAGGACAAAATTTCTAAAAAAAAATACACTCCAGCACAGTTAGATTAACATTACTGAGGACCGAAGGGGGAAGAGTAATAACAGATATTAAACAATAACATGAAACCTCGTTGGTTTCCCTGGCTGAGTAAGTCTAGGTTAATATACACTTTGGTCTGGCCTAACCCGTGATACTGAAAGGGCTCTGTCACCCCAAACCCCATTTTGTGTGGATGCTATGCACTTTGCTGCCCTTTACAAAGTCAGTGCCAAGGAATAATAGCACGCGGCATAAGATAAAAGGATTTAAATTTATGAATCTTAACTAAATGTTTAGAAAAGAAAATAAGGATAGCAAAAAATAAAAGTCGCCAATTATAATTAAACTTAACTTATGCAAGAGGCATATTAACCTATCCTATGTCAACAATGAACCCTTGCTCTATCTAATCATGGTAACTCCTGACAAAAGATCCAGTTCACATTAGCAAACTCCTGTTATCACCAACCATAATTCAAATCCAGCTGCTACAGGAGGTTGCTACAGGAAGCTGCTACATTACTTTAGCAGTGGAACCTTTCCCAGGGTGTTACATACGGAGAGGTTAGGTAACCCTTCTAATAATATGATTTCATCAAATAAAGCGGAATTCATAGCCCATGTGAGCATATGCATTCTGACAAGAAGCACACGCCGTTATACCTCAAGGAAAGAACAACCCAGAGAGCTTATGAAACAATCACTACAGGAGAAGAAGGTAACAAATGTGGGAACATGAACGTCTCTGGAACAACACCCTGTCATCTGAGCAGACTAGATGTCTACAAGGAATCTTCGAAAGCCTGGCGCAGATCGGGGAACCGCATCCCAGAAACAGAGGGGCCCCTTGTGGCATTACAGGGCCACCTGGTGAATACAGAAATATCAAAAATACAGAATAAACAACCGAGAAATATGTCAGAAACTCGAGAGTGTCAAGGACAATGTGTGTGAAGTTGCTATTGGAAGGGAGAATGTTCTTTGGATATCGAAGTCCGAATTTTGAAAAGTCTCCTGTACAAGATATAATGCCCTCCAGGGTCCTAATATGTGGAGCACGTGATTAGGGAAGCAACAATAGTCATCTTTCATGTGTCATTTGATTCCGGCATGCTTCCAGAGAAATGGAAAATTGCAAATGTCACTCAAAGCTTCATGAAGCGCGAGAGCCAGAAGAAAGGACAGGACAATTAGGCCGATCTCAGTGTCTAAGAAGATGTTTAACTCGATTATTAGAGTTAACATGATTTCAGACAAATGTCAGCATGTTTTTTTCTCAGGGATCGGTTTTGCTTGACAAAGCTACTGGAATTCCTTAAGAGATTATCAAGCAGAATAGACAATGTAGAATCGGTAGCTGGTGTGCACTTGGATTTTTAGAAGACCTCTGATAGGGCATCAGATATGAGGCTGTTTAAAAAGTAAAGATCCACGGTATTGCATGACCGATGCTAGCATAGAGAAAACAATGGCTGTTTAGCAGGAAGGAAAGAGTGAGAATAAAGAGAGCCTTTTCTGGTAGGTTGTCGGTGACTAGTGGTGTTCCACAGCGGTCTGTGTTGAGTCCGCTTACGTTATACGTAAGAACTACCTGTGAAAGTGGAATAGATGGCTTTGTGACAAAGTCTTCAGATGATCTGAGGATACGTAGAGGGGTAGATAGTTTTTAGAAAGTAGACAGACTCCATAATGAATTGAACGGATATGGAGAATGGCAAAGAGGTAGCTAATTGAATGCAGTGTCTTCCCCTGTTTGACCATGCATTTTGTTAGATTAAATAAAGGCATAGGATATGTTCTTAATGGAGTGGAAACAAAATTTTAAAAAAATCTGAGCTGCAAGGTGACTTTTGCGATCTCTGCAGAATCCCCTAAATGTTTATTGGCAGGTTGAGTCAGTGCTGTGAAATGTCAATGCGATGTTAGCATTCATTTCAAGAGGTATAGAATATAAAAGCAAGAAGTAAGGCTGAATGAAACTTTTTAAAGCGCTGGGCAGGCCAATTTTGAAGTACTGTGAGCCATTTGGTCCCAATAAGAGGGGATGTGTTAACATCGGAGAAGATGAGTGCAATATCAATTGACGAATAAGGGAACATATTTTAATCATTTTTGATAGATTAAAATGCTGGAAGAACTCAGAAGATCAAGCAGCAACTGTGGAAAAGAGTGCAATCGATGTTTAGGGCCACGGAGAGAAGGCAGCTCTGATCGCCTGGAATGGTGGCCACATTCTTGGAGCAGATGCTGATGAGATGAAGGAAAGGGGAAAAGGGAAAGGCATTTTTACAGGAAACTGGGAGGGAAGAGGTATGGGCCAGATAACTGTTGGAGCCGGTATGTTTCTAATGAAGAGGGTCGAGAATTAGTTTCCTTTGATTGAGACAAAGAGATCGAGCAAGGTAAGGCAGTTGTTAAAATGGACCAAGTGTACTTAAGGTCAGTGTGGAAGTTGGTGGCCGATGTGATGAAATTCACGGCCTCAGAGCAGGTGCCTGAAACAGCATCGATGCAGTCATCAATGTCATAAGGGGACAGGCGGCTGGACACAAGTGCAGGACGCAGACACTGAAGTACTAGGGGCAGGATGGGAACAACTAAATGATAGACAAGATGTGGGGACCATGGTGTGCATGAGGGACATGGCGTTCAAGGCGATTCTGGGGTTCCAAGCGAGTCTTAGAGCTCAGGCAAGGCAGGATCCCGGAGTTCAGAGGAGGTTCTTGGAGGTCCGGCAGGATCTAGGAGTTCTGGCAGAATCTTGGAGTTCTCTGGGGGAGCCGCATAACTCCTGGGCAGGGCCCGGACCTCCGAGGAAGGAACACGGGGGCCTACGCAGGTTGCAGGGCACCTGGGTAGGTTGCGGAGCACAACTTGACGGCAGCAAGGGGTAGGAAGGGGCAGAGTCCCCCATCGGGCAACGGCAGTCCAGCCAGGCTTGCCCAACGGAGGCAAGGGATAGAAAGGAAACTTCGTACAGGGTGATTGCCAGACCTACTCAAAAAATTCGTCTTTAACGATGGTACTCCCAGCCAGGGCAAACAGGAGGAGCAGGATAAGCAGGACAACCAGGGGTGAGCAGGATAAGCAGGACAACCAGGGGTGAGCAGGATAGGCAGGACAACCAGGGGTGAGCAGGATAAGCAAGACAACCAGGGGTGAGCAGGATAAGCAAGACAACCAGGGGTGAGCAGGATAGTCAAGACAACCCCCAACTCCACGCTGTCCCAGAGGCCTCTCTATACACCGCCAGCCGATGGGCATCAGGTGCGCCACCTTGCGCCCCAACAAGCCAAGATGATCCAGAGGTGAAATTAGGCTCAAGGGTGAAAGGCGGACGGCTACAAGACCCGGAGTCCGCTGCCCGGACCAAGAACCGGAACGCCGGCTCAGGACCGGAGCATAACACATCAATGTTCTGGAGGAACAAGATAGGGAACTTTTCTGGCGAAGGCTTGGAATAGGGACGTAGCCAATGGCCAACACACGAGCTTGGATAATGCGGACGGAGCCAAAGGAAACATTGTTGAGGGTGTGGGCCAATTCTAACAGACAGAGGAAAGTAGTAGTGGATCGGGGGTAGAAGGGTATTGGGAATGATCATTCATGGTGTAAATGAGGTAATCGTGGCCAGGGAGTTGAACGCTAGAAAGAAGATCGCGAGCATGAGAAGTTTCACCGATACAGATTGGAAGGGACTGACCGAGGAAGACAGAATCGAGTCGAGCTATGAGCATAAGAGTGCAGTGGGTCAGGAGCAGGCAGAGATAATATGCCTACCCAGCACAGTCGGGATTGTGGATCTTGGGTATTGGGTCAAGGTAAGCAGTTGTGGGCGAAGGATCCGTGAGTTGATGGGAGATCTCGAGAACTGATGAGGTCAGTAATGGTGTCAGAGACAGTTTTATGTAGTTCTGGAGCGGGGTCCTCCTCATGTGGTACGGATAAGGAGATGCTGGATTTCACAAGTTCACTCGGAAACAGTCCATCAGCACATCCTTTGTCTGGGGGGTTTGATTGTAAATTTGAGATAGGCACAGAGAGAGCGGAGTTCAGAGTCGGTAAGGTTTGAGGAGGAATGAGCTGTGCCAGTGTGGCTGATAGATGTCTCATCGGGAATTCCGGATTAAAACATCCAGAGCAGGGCAGCAAACCAGATCGATATGTCGAAGGAGGAGGTTTGCGGAAGGGAGAAGTGGACATCAGTGCGTCGAGTGGGAAGGGAAACGCATTGTATTTTTATTTTACTGTTAACACTGCTTTAGACAATTTGGACTTTGATAAAAATGACTCTACCTTCTTAGGCTCAAATTGTACAATCAAATAAATACATAAAACAAAGTAGTTTTCCATCATTTTTCGAGATGATTTTACATCAGAAATTAGAAATAGTGTACAGTCGACGTTCTGGGCGAGGAACCTGGTTCTCGGCCTGTAGGAAGGGTCTCTGCATGTTTGAGATTTTTTTTAATCCAACATAAGGCCACTAAGAAAGCCATACGAATCCAAAAGAATAAACATGAGGGCAAACTGGCCAATAATATAAAGTGGAATGCTAAAAGTTTGTTTTTCAGTTATATAAAGAGTAAAAGGGCGGTGAGAGTTGAAACTGGACCACTGGAAATAATGCTGGTGATGTAGTAATGGGGGATAAAGAAATGGCAGATGAAGCTCATGAGTACTTTACATCAGCTCTCCCTGTGAAAGACTTTAACAGTGTTCCTGAAGACCGTGAGTGCCAGGGAGCATGAGTGAGTGCCTTTTCTATTACAAAGGAAAAAGCGCCAAAGAAACGCTAAGGTCTTAAATAGGACAAGTGGACCATATGGCTGACATCCCACAGTTCTGAAAGAGGTTGCCGAAGAGACAGTAGATGCAGTGGTTATCATTTTTCAAGAATCACTGAATTCTGTTATGGTTCCGGAGGAATGTCAAATTGCAAATGTCTCTGCACTCTTTTAAAAGGGAGGAAGGCAAATAAAGAAGGAAATTACAGGCCTGTTCGGTTACCCTGCCTGACAAATCTGACAGGGTTCCTCGAGGACTAACAATTAGCATTGAAAAAATGAAGGGAGGTGGATGTCTTTGGCACAAATGGAACCCTCAGGCTCGCCCAGCTCCTGTTCGTCTAGGGGAGTCGGCCTTCGGCCCCTCCAAACTGGGTAATCACATTGTGTGAATGTTGTGCAATGTACCCCCAGCTACAAACGCACAACACAAAATACCAGATAGAACACCATATGCAATTAAATGATAGAACATTATGAATCTTAATCTGAATATAGTACTGAAAATAAAAAATGTGCGCAAGTCAAGTCAAAGTCATGTTTGATCTCACTCAGTAGTCATTCTTCCACCATCGGTCTCCTCCGAGCGTCGCCGAACTTCGGACTTCCAGATCCCAGTCCACTCCGCCTAGTGGTCTACTCGCTCTCTTCACTCGCGTCCTCCCTCTTCATCTCTCCTCGACAAAAACCGCGAAGACAACGTCCTTCCGGATACACAAGACAAAGCAACAATCTCCGATGGGCTAACAGG
This sequence comes from Hemitrygon akajei, assembly GCF_048418815.1. Classification (NCBI taxonomy): domain Eukaryota; kingdom Metazoa; phylum Chordata; class Chondrichthyes; order Myliobatiformes; family Dasyatidae; genus Hemitrygon; species Hemitrygon akajei. The sequence goes on along the minus strand of NW_027332016.1, from coordinate 1,122,767 downwards.
CATAACCCAAACATTGCTGCTACAGAGAAACAATTACCTCAGCAGGGAACATTACTTAGAAGCCATTACCTTAGCCTTAGCAGTGAAACATTTCAAATAAGCCATTACATAGAAAGATAGAAAGCCTATAGCACAATACAGGCCCTTCGGCCTAAAAAGCTGCACTGAACATGTCCTTACCTTAGAATCTACCTAGGGTTACCCATAGCCCTCTAATTTTCTAATCTCCATATACCTATCCAGAAGTCTCTTAAACGACACTATCGTTTTCACCTCCACGGCCGTCGTCGACTGCCCATTCCGCGCACTCACCTTCACTGTGTAAATAAACGTACACCTGGCATCTCCTCTGTACCTACCTCCAAACACATTACAACTGTGCCCTCTCATGTTAGCATTTCAGCCCTGGGAAAAAGCCTTGGCTATCCACACGATAAATGCCCTTCATCATCTTATACACCTCTATCAGATCACCTCTCATCCTCCGTCCCTCCAAGGAGAAAAGGCCAAGTTCACTCAAACAATTCTCATAAGGCATGCCCTCCAATCCAGGTGACATCCCTGTACAGCTCCTCTGCACCCTTTCTATGGTTTTCACATCCTTCATGCAGTGAGTCTATCAGAACTGAGCACAGTACTCCAAGTGGAGTTTGAACAGGTTCCTATATAGCTGCAGCATTACCTCTCGGCTCCTAAACTTAAACCCACGATTGATGAAGGTCAATACACAGTCTGCCTTCTTAACCACAGAGTAAACCTGCGCAGCAGCTTTGAGTGCCCTATGGACTCGGACCCCAAGAACTCTCTGATCCTCCACACTGCCAAGAATCTTACGATTAATACTATATACTGCCATCCTATTTGACCCACCAAAATGAACCACCTCACACTTATCTGGGATGAACTCCATCTGTCATTTTGCAGCTCAGTTTTGCATACTATCAATCTCCCACTGTAATCTTTGATGGCCCTCCAAACTATCCACAACACCACCAAACTTTGTGTTATCAGCAAATTTACTAATCCAACCCTCCACTTCCTCATCCAGATCATCTACAAATATCATGAAGATTAGGGGTCCCACAACAGATCCCTGAGACACACCACTGGTCACCGGCCTCCTTGTAGAATGTGACCCACCTGCAACCACTCATTGCCTTCTGTGGGCAAGCCAATTCTGGATGCACAAAGCAATGTCCCCTTGGAACCCATGCATCCTTATTCTCTCAATAAGCCTTGCATGGGGTATCTTGCTGAAATCCATATACACTACATCTACTGCCTTGCTTTCATCAATGTCACATGGTCAAAAATTTCAGTCAGGTTCATAAGACACGACCTGCCTTTGACAAAGTCATGCTGACTATTCCTAATCATATTATACGCCTCCAAATATTCATGAATCCTGCTTGTAAGGATGTTTTCTATCAACTTGCCAACCACTGAAAGGAGACTCACTGGTCTATAATTTCCTCGTCTATCTCTACTCCCTTTCTTTAATAAAGGAACAACATTCACAACCCTCCAATCCTTTACTTGTATTTCCAGATGGCATTTCACACGGTGCCACACATGAGGCCGCTTAACATGATAAAATCACATGGAAATATAGGAAGGATGCTGACATGGTTAGAGGGATGGCTGACAGGCAGGGACCAGCGACTGGAATAAAGGGGAGCATTTCCTGGTTGTCTGCCAATGACTAGTAGTGTTCTCCAGAGGCCAGTATTAGACACCTACTTTTTATACTTTTGTCAATGATTTAGATAAAGAAATTGATGGCTTTGCAGCAAAGTTGTCAGATGTTATGAAGATAGCTGGAGGGGTATGTAGTTCTGAAGAACCAATGCGATTGTAGAAAGAAACTGGGGCATCAAGGGAAATGATGAGAGGGCAAGTGTATGGGGTTGAATTGATCGGGGATCAGCCATTTTGGAATTTTAGATGGACACTGGTTTGAATGGCTTAATTCTACTCCTTTGTCTAATGGTTTTATGGTCTAAGGATATAAAAATTGGAAGAATGGGAAAAAATGGCAGTTTGAATACAATGTTCAGAAATTAGCTGGTCGTAAAGAAGGCAAATGTTGGTATTCATTTCAAAGTGGAATATAATATAAAAACAGCGAGATTCGTTAAGTACTTATAAGCAACTGTTTGCACTTGGCATACTGTCAACAGTTTTATACCCCGTATCTCAGAAAGCATGCGTTCACATCGGGGGAAGTTCAGATTACGAGGATGATTCCGGGAAAGAAGGGTTAAGATGTAAGAGCTTTGGCCCTGTACGCACTGGCATTTAGAAGAATGTGGGTAGGTCGCATTGAAATCTACCAAAAGTTGAAAAGACTTGTTTAGGCGGATGTGGAGACGATGTTTCATATACAAAGTCTCCAGAAATTGCAGGCACAACCTCAAATTTGAGAGGGACCACTTTAGAACAAAGTTAAGTAGGATATTGTTTTACCAGAGAGCGGTGAATCTGCGGAATGCTCGGCCACAGACAGGTGTGCAAGCCAAGTCCATGGAAGTATTGAAAGCAAAAAAAAAGATAATTTCCTGATTCGTCAGGGCATCAAAGGTGATCCGGGATTCAACATAATTGACTGACAAAGCAGCTTTGATGGGCTGAATGGACTGTCTTAATGTACCACACAGTGACTGCCATTTCGATGCCAGCAAGCCAGGTGCAGCTGTCCATCATCTCATAAATGGGCGGGTGATTGAATCACCGAGTTAGCAGATGCCTTGCCAGCTTTGCATATGTGATTCATGCTGAGTTGGAAGCTTTGAGCAGAATGGCCAGGTGCTTCAGAAACAGTCTTCCCAATAGACAAAGTAGGTGGTGGCTTCAGCTGTTCTCTGGATCCACTAGTATAGGTGCTACTGATGCAGTGTCTCCCGGTGAATTAGTGAGCTTCTGTTTGCACTAGGTAGCTCCATTGGATGATGCAAAACCTGTGGTTGGAGACACTAAAATCATGAGTTGTTTTTCTTCTCATTTATATCAATATTCCGTGTTATCTCTCGGTATGTACAGGCGCCAGACAAGCACACACCTTGTACAGCAAGGCGACACAGAGGGAATGCGGACCACTCATGGTCTTTGCAGTGAAACTGTGAACTCTGAATATGAGAGCTCAGAGAAATTGTAATCATTCGGTATGAGAGACAAGAAATCATACTACATCTATTGTTCTTTTCCCTTTCTCTCTGGGTTTCGCGCTTCACTGTATCTGTCTAACGCACACTGCAATATCTCGCTCTCAGCTCTTCCTCCCTTCTCTTTCCCACTGTCCTCCAACCTCTATTTCATCAATGCTGCCTCGCTTTTCCCTATTCTCTCTCTCTCCCTCCCCCCCCCCCTCTCTCTCTCTCTCTCCCTCTCTCGTTCTGTCTATCTCTCACACATATCCCTCGGCATTAGTCTGTTAATATGGATATCTGTCGTGCTCTTTGCCCTCCACATCGCCTTCATGTCACTCACAGGAACTCAGTATTTGACAGAACACTGTGCTGGAGATGTTGGTGAGGTTAAAAGCAGAGACTCGGTTAATGATTACACAACTGACAGTGGGATTAATTTAATTTCTGGAAAGGTGACAGGCTGAGAGTAGTGGGAAATCACGGCGGTTGTGCTTAGTTCCCAGCGATGACAGCCATTGAACTGAGGGGGGCACATGTCCAGTTCCCGTGGTACGGAGGGTGAGTGAATTTTTTTTTTTTTGAATACCATACAAAACACGGTCCCCTTCCTGCACGGTCTCTCCCACCAACTCTTTCCCCTCCACCTCCTTTACTCCCGATCAGCTTCTCCCCATTCCACACTCTTCCTCTTCCACTCCAGAACCTCTTTCGAGATCGTCCATTTCCCTTCTCTTTAAGGCAGACTGCTCAGGCTGGATTGATCCTCGTAGACCGGAATAGACTAACTGGGGTGTTCTGACCGATAGCAGGGGAGAAGTATAGATGGGTTACACAGTGTGAATGGTCACCCTTGTAGCACAGTTCTCAATAGTACACAGGACAGATTGACGTGGCCGTGCAAGAGGTTCAGAGGGACTATGAGCAATGTCACCCAGAGGTGGTGGTATGGTGGTGAGGGGTGCTGGAACGAGGAATACGCTGCCATGGGGCGTAGATAGTGGATGTATGCAGTGATTCTGACTGTCCATCCCCATTATCCAGGTGAACATACAGAAACATTGGCATTGCCGCCTGCGGACGAAGTGTTTGTAAATAGAATGGTGTTGGGTACTAGAATGGGCATGGTGGCCCGAAGGGGAGCTTGATCAACAACCTGTGAATCGCCCTTTGTCTATGGCAAATATAGGGTAATGGCCGGCACAGCACAATTTTGTGTGCTTAACGCTGCTCTACCTTCTCTAAGCCCATGACTATGTGGCTAGGGACATCTCAAATATCAACTGTAAACTGCTGTGAATGTAATCATTGTTGGCAGAATTTAGGTCTGTGAGGAAAGGGCGTACAAGAGCAAGATATACCAGTTAGTTGAGTGGTCCCACAACAACAACCTTGGACTCAGCTTCAGCATGACCAAAGAGCTGATTGTGGAGTTCAGGAAGGGCTAAAAAGAGGGAGCAAAGTCAAACAGCATCGAGAGGTCAGGAGTGGAAAGAGCGAGCAATTTAAAGTTCCTGGGTGTCAATATCTCGGACGCCCTAACATGGACACAAAATATTGTATAGGTATAAAGAATGCAATTCAGGGACTTTATTACACTCCGAGTTTGAGGAGATTTGGGTTGTCAACTAAAATACTTGCTAACAACCACTGGACACTGTGGGGAGAAACTCACCTTTGTCAGGCTTCACACGTATAGTGTGATGCAACTGTGGTACCGTGAAGTCTATGAGGTTGGGATGGCTCGCTCACCCACCCACACCCCGGTTTGTGTGAATGCTGTGTGATTTTCTACCCCGGCAATCGTCCCTTGGCAAGACATAACATTTCTCACACTGAATACAAATTATAAAGAAGTATATTTACGAATGTTAACTTAAGCACCTAGTTACCAAAGGAAGGGCTGGAAAAAAAATGACCTATTATACTTAAGCAGTCACCTGTGCACAGTGGAAATCAAATCATCCAGAAACATTTGTTTCCGCTTGAAATCCACGACAAACAAATGGGCTCTACTTCCAGAGTATTGGTCCTTCCTACTGAAGACATTCATTTGCATAAAGCACCTTGTGCAAGAGGGACGGCATCTTCATCCATCTTCCCTCCTGCATTCTCCCAGCTCCCACCAACAAAGAGCTGCCCTCACACCATTCTGTAGAACCCTTATCAATTCTACCATCCTGACTGGATGACACTACATTCTTAAGTTGTACAGTAAATCCCCTTATCTCAGATCAAACCCTACAAGCTTATAATAAAACAGACTTCTCTCACAAAATTGATAAACTGAAATGCCTACAGCATAGCAGACAGAATGTTAATCAGGGTGTTACACTTACATGACTTTATTTCTTAGAACTAGATTTTGATGAGTGATAATTGCCACTTAATCGTACCTGTGTAAATTGTCAGATTGAGTTAACCTGCAGCAGTATCCGGCGATGTGCTGTACGGTGGGGGCGGGGGGGGTGATTGATAAGTTCCTGGCCTGATGTAGAAAGAGTCAATTTTAGAGAACCGAACACATTTAATTTTCAACATAGTCCCGTCCTACATTTACACACTTTGCCCAGCAACCATGGAGCATACGGATCTTGCACATCTGCAGGGGTGATTGATAGGTTTGTCGCCTAAGAAACATGGAACAATACAGCAGAATAGAGGCCTTTCGGCCCACAATGCTGTGCCAACCCATAAACCCTGACTCCCATATAAACCACCACACACACACACACACACACACACACACACACACACACACACACACACACACACACACACACACACACACACACACACACACACACACACACACACATTAAATTCCTCCATGTACCTGTCTGGTAGTCTCTTAAATTTCACCAGGGTATCTGTCTCCACCATTGACTCAGGCAGTGCATTTCACGCACCAACCACTCTCTGTGTAAAAAGCCTTAATCTAATATCCCCCTTGAACTTTTCACCCCTTACCTGAATGCCATGTCCTCTTGAATTGAGTGGTGCCCTGGGGAAGAGGCACTGGCTGTCCACTCTATTTATTCCTCTTAATATCTTATATACCTCTATCATGTCTCCTCTCATCCTCCATCTCTCCAGAGAGTAAAGCCCAGTCTCCCCTAATCTCTGATCATAATGCATACACTCTAAACCAGGCAGCATCCTGGTAAATCTCCTCTGTACCCTTTCCAACACTTCCACATCCTTCCTACAGTGAGGCGACCAAAACTGGATACCGTACTCCAAGTGTGGCCTAACCAGACTTTTAAAGAGCTGCATCATTACTCCGCGACTCTTAAACTTTATCGCTCGACTTATGAAAGCTAACACTGCATAAGCTTTCTTAACTACCCTATCTACCTGTGAGACAGCTTTCAGGGATCTGTGGACATGCACTCCAGATACCTCTGCTCCTCCAAACTCCGAGGAATCCTGCCCTTTCTTTTGTACTCTGCCTTGGAGTTTGGCTTTGCGAAGTGTACCACCACACACTTCTCTGGTTTGAACTCCATCTGCCATTTCTCAGCCCACTTCTGCATCCTATCAAAGTCTCTCTGCAATCTTCGACAATCCTCAGCACTATCCACAACACCACCATCCTTTGTGTATCTGAAACTTGTCAACCCACCTTTCCGCCCCAACATCCAGGTTGTTAATAAAAATCATTGTGGAACAACACTAGTCACAATCCTCGAATCCGACTCTCTCCACCACGACCCTCTGCTTTCTGTAGGCAAGCCAATTCTGAAACCTGGTCAAACTTCACTGGATACCATACCTTCTGACTCTCTGAATAAGCCTACCATGTGGTACCTTGCCAAATGCCTTACTAAAATCCATGTAGATAATATCCACTGCACTAACCTCATCTATATGCCTGGTCACCTACTCAAAGAACTCTATCAGGCTTGTTAGACTCGATCTCCCCTTCACAAAGCCATGCTGACTGTCCCTGATCAGACCATGAACCTCTAAATGCCCATAGATCCTATCTCTAAGAAGCTTTACCAACAGCTTTCCCACCACAGGCATAAAACTCACTGGTCTATAATTACCTGGACTAATTCTACGATCATTTTTGAACATGGGGCAACCTTCACCCGTCCCCCCAATCTCCGGTACCATTCTAGTGGACAACGAGGACACAAATATCCAGGCTCACCAATCTCTTCTCTCGCCTCATGGAGCAGCCTGGGGAATAAACCTTCAGACCTCGGGGACTTATCCGTCGTTTTTTTTAACAAATCCAACAGCTCTTCTCCCTTAATATCAACATGCTCCAGAACATCATCCTCACTAATATTGTCCTCACCATCATTAAGTTTCCTCTCATTGGTGAATACCAAAGAGAAGTATTCATTGAGCACCTCACTCCTTTCCACAGCCTCCAGGAACATCTTCCCAACTTTATCTCTATTCCGTCCTATCTTCACTCCTGTAAACCTTTTCTTCTTTGGATAATTGAAGAATGCCTTGGGGTTTTCCTCTTGACTACTCGCCAAGGCCTTTTCATATACCGTTCTTGCTCTCCTCAGCCCCTTCTTAAGCTCCTTTCTTGTTACCCTATATTCCTCAATAGACTCATCTAATCCTCACTTCCTGAACCTCACATATGCTGCTTCTTCCAACTGACTAGATTTTCCACCTCTCTTGTTAACCGTGGTTCCTTCACTCTACAATTCTTTAACTTCCTCACAAGGACAAATTAATCACTAACATCCTGCAAGAGCTTCCTAACCATCGACCACATGTCCATAGTACATTTCCCTGCAAAAACATCATTCCAATTCACACCTGCAAGTTCTAGCCTTATAGACATAATTTGCCCTTCCCCAATTAAAAATTTTCCTGTCCTGTCTGATTCTATCCTTTTCCATGATAATGTTAATGGCCAGTGAGCGGTGGTCAGTGTCTCCCAGATGCTCATCCACTGAAAGATCTGTGACCTGTCCTGGTTCGTTTCCTAATACTAGATCTAGTATGGCATTCCCTCTAGTCGGCCTGCCAACATACTGTAACAGAAACCCGTTCTGGACACACTCAATAAAATCTGACCCTTCTAAACCCCAATGCATTCTTCAATTATGTAATTACAGGACCGACTAGAGATAAAGGTGGGAAGACGTGCCTGGAGGCTGTGGAAGTGAGCAAGGTCCTCAATGAATACTTCTCTTCGGTTTTCACCAATGAGAGGGAATTTGATGACAGTGAGGACAATATGAGTGAGGTTGATGTTCTGGAGCATGTTGATATCAAGGGAGAAGAGGTGTTGGAGTTGTTAAAATGCATTAGGACGGAGTAGTCCCCGGGGCCTGATGAAATATTCCCCAGGCGAGGGAAGAGATTGCTGAGCCTCTGGCTAGGATTTTTATGTCCTCATTATCCCCTTGTTCAAAAAAGTTAGTAGAGATAGTCTGGGTAATTTTAGACCAGTGAGTCTTATGTATGTAAAAGATTCTTAGAATCTAAGGGAATTTAAAGAATCATGTTCTGCTCAGAGACGGTCAGCATGGCTTTGTGAAGGGCAGATCGTGTCTAACAAGCCTGATAGAGTTCTTTGAGGAGGTGACTCAGCACATAGATGAGGGTAGTGCAGTGGATGTGATTTACATTGTTTTAATGAGGCATTTGACAAGATACCACATGGTAGCTTATTCCTAAAGTCAGAAGGCATGGGATCCAGGGAAGTTTGGCCAGGTGGATTCAGAATTGGCTTGCCTGCAGATAGCAGAGTGTTGTGGTGGATGGAATACATTCAGATTGGCGGGTTGTGACTAGTAGTGTCCCACAAGGATCGATTCTGGGACCTCTACCTTCGTGATTTTTGTTACCGACCTGGATATATGGGTAGAAGGTTGGGTTGGCAAGTTTGCAGACGAAACAAAGGTTGGTGGTGTCGTGGATAGTATTGAGGATTGTCGACGATTGGAGAGACACATTAATAGGATGCAGAAGTGGGCTGAGAAGTGGCAGATGGAGTTCAATCCAGAGAAGTTTGAGGTGGTACACCTTGGAAAGACAAACTCCAAGGCAGAGTACAAAGTAAATGGTAGGATACAGGGCAGTGTGGAGGAGCAGAGGGATCTGGGGGTACATGTCCACAGATCCCTGAAAGTTGACTCACAGGTAGATCTGGTAGTTAAGAAAGTGTATGGAGTGTTAGCCTTCATAAGTTGAGGGATAGAGCTTAAGAGTCGCGGGGTAGTGATGCAGCTGTATAAAACTCTAGTTAGACCACAGTTGGAGTATTGTGTCCAGTTCTGGTCTCCGCACTATAGGAAAGATGTGGAAGCATTGGAAAGGGTACAGGTATGATTTACCAGAATGCTGCCTGGTTTAGAGGGTATGCATTATGATCACAGATTAAGGGAGCTAAGGCTTTACTCTTTGGAGAGAAGGAGGATGAGAGGAGAAATGATAAAGATATACAAGATATTAAGCGGAATAGATAGAGTGGACAGCCAGCGCCTCTTCCCCAGGGCACCACTGCACAATACAAGAGGACATGGCTTTAAGGTAAGGGGACAAAAGTTCAAGGGAGATATTAGATGAAGGTTTTTTACACAGAGAGTGGTTGATGTGTGGAATGCACTACCTGAGTCAGTGGTGGAGGCAGATACACGAGTGAAATTTAAGAGACTACTAGACAGGTATATTGAGGAATTTAAGGTGGAGGGTTATATGGAGGTAGGGTTTAAGGGTCCGCACAGCATTGTGGGTCGATTGTCCTGTACTGTGCTGTATTGTTCTATGTTCTATGTTCCTTGTACTATGTCCTTTCCCACCTTCCCCTCTGAGCTGAGGGACCAGTCTCGGTGTCGGAAAAGCAACCGTCCCCAGCAACAGTAGCCAAGACGGTATACTTATTATTGAAGTTAGTGTTAGGGATTTGGAATGGGGTCCAGAAGAGACCCTATGAACTGTGCTGTTTTTAAGAGAGAGGGGGAGGCAACCCGAGCAATGAGAGAGCGAGAGAGAGAGAGAGAGAGAGAGAGAGAGAGAAAGAGACAGAAATTGCCCGAAAGAATGATAATGTTAAGGATCCTCTGCTGATTGTTCACCTTCCACCTTTCAACTGTACTTGCCTGCTTGTACGGTTTCTGCAGAAAGTGATGGGAGGAGTAGGTTGATGGACAGCTGATGTCCAGCATGTGGAAATAAAATGCAGATCCGCTGGGCCACAGACAGACACTGTGTCGGACACTGAATGAGCTTTGTGCACCCACGTGAAGGTGGAGTTTTGGAGGATCATTTCGGGGAAATCGATCAGTGGCTCACAGTGTGAAAAGCTGCGACTGGTGTGGAATTATTTGTGTGTCCACCCTTGGCTGTGTGATGATTCCACCACTGAAGAACGGTCGTACGTATCATGGTCATAGTCGGTAACCACAACAGGACTTCGGAAGACAACGGGAAGATCAACGGCATCACCTCTCATCTCTCTCTCTCTCTCTCTCTCTCTCTCTCCCTCCCTCCCTCCCTCCAACGTTACTCAACTAAATATGATGAAGTGAACTGAACTCTCTTCATCATCGTAAGATTGTATCCAATTACCCCTGGGTTTGAAAGAGCCTAGTTTTGTTCCTATTTCCACACATACATATATATCTATATCATTGCTAACCTGTTTGATATATTTGCATTTATATTACTGTATTGCGTAATTTACTAGTAAACATTATTCGTTTATAGGACTCCAGTGTGTTTTTCATTTCTGCTGGATCTTTAACCCCGTCCCTGTGGACGCGTCCAAAATTGGGGCACATGTCCGGGGCTTTGAACAAAATTATGTGGGGATTGTTTGAATTGAATGGGGTACATTCCCTTATTTTGATTTGGTTGTGTGGAAAAACAGCAGCAATGGAGTTTGAGGTTATTATCTTTATGGTGGGTCCAACCCCTGATGCTTTGGATGAGGCTAAGAAGGATGTATTGATGGGAATCACTCATAAGGTAAAGATTAAAGTGACCACTCGCACGAGGAGGGCTCAGGTACAGCTGTTAAAAGCACAACATAATGTAGCCGAGGGGAAATTCGAAGAGGAGGCGTTGGAGATGTTTGTTGAGGGTAAATCACTTCCTGAGGCTGAGGTTCAGCTTCAGGCAGATAAAATGAAGTAAGAACATGAGTTCCGAGTAAAAAAAAACAGAAACTGGCGGCTGAGGAAGCAGAAAGGCAGAGAGAGGAGCAAAATAAAAATCCGGAAATTGTGACTTCAAAGGAGAGAGCTCTCACAGAAGAGGAGGTTCAGAGAGAGTCAGTAGTAATTTATCTTAGAGACGGGGTGTTGATGAGGAAGTGGAGACCACCTACTGTGCTTGCAGATGGGGATTGGGCTATTGAACATCAAGTGGTTGTCCCGGAAGTTTACAGGGTTGAAATTTAAAAAGTGGCTCATAGTATGTATTTAGGTGGACAGTTTGAAGTGGAAAAGCCAATAAATGAAATTGTTGAAGGAATTCTACTGGCCTAATTTAAGGAAGAAGGTTGTGAACTTGTCCAGGACTTGCCATATCTTTCAGGGTGCAGGAAAACCTAATCAGGTGATCCCAAAAGCACCTGATACCTGTTTTTGGTGAACCATTTTCCAGGGTCATGGATTGAATGGGTCTCTTGCCAAAGACTGCAGCTGGCTACGAGTATGTGTGCTGTGTCTAGGTTCCATGGAATGGTGCCCCTGCAGAACATCAAGGTAAAAACACTTATCAAATTCTCCACACCGGTAGGTCTAACTAAAGAGATTCAATCTGACCAGGGTAGTAACTTTACATCAAGAACATTAAAGAGTTGAGAGTTAAGCATATTGTGTCACCTTTGACCTTACACAGAGAGCAATGGTCAAGTCAGAATGTAAATGTGATCAGGTGTTATCATGACTCCGACCTCGCACTAGTGAGTACTGTCATGACAACGGAGGAGTTTGTCGTGGCTAGTACTGGAGGACAAAATCATTTTACTGAACTCCCTGTAGTTTTCACAAGACTCAGAAAGTCTGATGTTTTTTGAAAAATATTGATGGGAAAATTCAACATTTGCAGTCAAAGCAGCAAAAAAATTGAAGATTTTAATTAACCGGCATAAAGGTTTATTCCCTGATATTCTCAGACTGTGCACGACGGCAGTGCATGACATCACTGTCAAGTCAGCCCAGCCCATTAAAAAGCATCCGGACAGAATGAACTTGGAGAAAAGCAAGCTGGTAGAAAAAGAAATTGAGTACATGCTAACAGCTGGTATCATTTGGCGATCTACCTCAAACTGGGCAGCGTCTTGTGTTCTTGCACCGAAACTGGACTGTAATGTGATATCCTGTACTGACTACAGGAAAGTCAATGCCATCACAAAGACAGATGCTGATCCTATCCCGAGAGTAGATGATTGCATTGATAAAGTGGTGTCGGCTAAGTACCTTACAAAAATTGACTTGCTGAAAGGATATTGGTGTGTTCCTTTGACTGAAAGGTCTAGAGAAATCACAGCATTTGTCACACCTTCAGGGCTATATGAATATAATGTTTAACCTTTCAGAATGAAAAATGCTCCAGGAACATTTAAAAGGATGATTGACTTGGTAATTAGAGGTTTAGAAAACACAGGGGCTTATATCGATGATTTAGTGGTCCGGAGTGACATGTGGGAAGAGCACGCTATGGCTGTGGGAAAATTGTTTGAGCAACTGTAACCTATATTGTGTTATCATCCCATATTCAGAACATCTGACTTTTCCAAACCATTCTCCATAGCAACAGATGCTAGTGACGAGGCTGCTGGAGCAGGATTATTGCAGAAAGGTGCGGATGACATTGAACACCCAGTGACTTATTTCTCCAAGAAATTTAATGTACACCAGAAAAAAACTATTCCACTATGGGAAAAGAGTTACTGCCACTTATTCTGTCTTTGCAACATTTCAAAGTTTGTATTTGTCCTGCCCACAAGCCACAGATAGCTTACACAGATCATAATCCCTTAGTGCCCAATATGAAAAATAAGAACAGAAGATTGTTGAATTGGAGTCTGATATTGCAAGAATATGATCTCGAAATTAGACATGTCAAAGGTACTGACAACATCATAGCCAATTATTTATCTAGATGTTAAGTTTGAAACTGTACCCTTTTTACTCTGTTATCTGATGATTACTCATGTATTGTTACAAACTCTGTAATTCACATTTAACCTGAAATTTTACCCCCCATAAAAATTTCTTAAAAGGAGGGGGTGTTGGGGGTCACCCTAGTATGGAAAGGGGTCCAGAATAGACACTATAAGTGGTGCTGCTTTTAAGAGAGAGAGGGAGAGGCTTCCAGAGCAATGAGAGAGAGAGCGAAACTGCTCGAAAGAATGATGTTATGGTTCCTCTGCTGATTGTTTACCTTTCACAAGGTTACTTGATTGCTTGTACGGTTTCTGCAGAAAGCGGTGGGAGGAGCAGGTTGATGGCCAACTGGTGTCCAGCATGTGGAGATAAAGAGAAGATCCACTGTTATACAGACAGACACACCAGGAGACACACACAGTGTCAGACACTGAACGATAATTGTGCACCCATGTGAAGTTGGGGTTTTGGAGGATCAATTGGGGGAAATTGATCAGGGGCTCACAGTGTGAAAAGGTGCAAACGGTGGGGAATTATTTGAATTATTTGTGTGCTCTTGCCTAGGTGATAACGGTCGTACGTATCATGGTCATAGTCGGTGATCACAACAGGACTTCGGAAGACAACGGGAAGATCAACGGCATCACCTCTCTCTCTCTCTCTCTCTCTCTCAAACATTACTCAACTAAATACCACAAACTGAACTGAACTCTCTTCATCATCGTAAGACTGTATCCAATTACCCCTAGGTTTGAAAGAGCCTAGTTTAGTTCCTATTTCCACACATACATATATATCTATATCTGTATCATTGCTAACCTGTTTGATATATTTGCATTTATATTACTGTATTGAGTAATTTACTAATAAACACTATTAGTTTATAGCAATACCAGACCCCAAAGTGTTTTCCATTTCTGCTGGTTCTTTAACCCGGTCACTGGGTACGTGACAGTAGAAAGAGATGGGTTATTTACTTCAATCATTCTGCACTACCACTCAAAGAGTTGTACTGCATGTGCATGTAACGAGAGCCGTATAACTGATCTCCTTCTACCTTAGGCCACAAACTTATCTCTTTCTCCTTGTTCACAGGTTATGGGGGGAAGGCCGTGGAGTCGGGGCTGAGGCAGAGGGGGGAAAGATCAGCCAGGATTGAATTCCGGAGCAGAGTTGATGGGGCCAGATGGCCAAATTCTGCTGCTGTGTCTTGTGGGCTTATAGATAAGTGCGTGGATCTGTGAAGGGCTATGGTCCAGCTTCCCTCTCCACAGTGTAACACCCTGGGAAATGTTTCACCGCTAACGTAATGTTCTCTCTGTAGAAGCAGTGTTTGAGTTATGGGGAAAAGTAACAGGTGCTTTGGAATGAGAGCTGGCTCCTTTGTTTGGAGGGAGGTGAAGAGGGAAGACGCTGGAGAGAAGCGGTGGTAGGACTGGACGCATTGGGGAAATTGTAATTAGTTGGAGACAGGCGCCGAGATCGATGGAGGATGGATGAACTGAGCTCCAACTTGTGCACATTGACAGTTTAATTATAAGGGGACCTTTGTTTTTTTAACCTTTATCTTTACTAATCTTTCAGTTAATATTCACAAATATAATTTCTTTAATCGTATTCAGTGTGCTGTCTGATATTTCTGGGCATTGAGCTGTAACAGGGTAGCAAATTACACAGCATTCACACAAAGCGGGTTTGGGGTGGGTGCGCCGCATCAGTCTCCCGATTTTGGCGGGACCAGAGTACGTCTTCCCTGGACTTACGCAGCCAAGGAAAGCATCCGGGACCTAGGCACGTTGTCGAGTGAGTTTTCAAATGAAAGACACTTCCACGACATTGGTGGACTGATTACCATTAGGTCCCTGGGGTTTATCAGCTCTCAGGAGTCGAGTTCTGTACTTCTGATCTTACAGTTGTAAATTTTATCATCTCTTTCTCGCTTATTTAGTTTTCTAATGCTTTTGGAATCTATTTCCTTATGACACCTGTTGTGTCATTCGTGGTATGGATTATCAACGGGCTAATATCTATCCTCCTGTTTTCCAAAGGAATACTTTTTTTAATTTTCTGCAAAAAGTTACAAGGCGAGCAGACATAAGAAAATGAGTCTGATGAAAGTTTTCAGGTCGAATCGCTCACTGTTTACGAATTTCCATAGGTGATGCCTGGCCTCCTGAGTTCCTACTGCAATTTGTGCGTGCTGCATGCAGATTTCCAGCATTTGCAGATTTTCTCGCGTTTCGGATAAGAAATGAATCTTTCCTTTAGTGGATGCGACCAAAGGGATTCACCAAAGCACTAAACTGACGGGTATATTGTTTCACATACAAAATGCTGGAGGAACTCAGCAGGCCAGCCAGCAACTGTGGGAAAAAATACAGTCGACATATCGGGCGAGACCCTTCGGAAAGAAAAAAAACTGAGGAGTAGATTTATAAATTGGAGGAGGAGTGAGGAAGGAGAGGAATTCCAGATGATAGGTGAATCCTGAAGAGGGAGGGATGAAGTACGGATGCTGGGAGGTTGATTGATGAAAGAGACAGAGGACCACGGGAAAAAGGGGGAGGGGCAGATTTTCTCTTGTTTGTAAATTTAATTGTTTCTAAATCTTTTCGCAAACCACGCGGTCATTCAAAGACAACAAACAACTTGTGTTCCTACTCTCTCACCGGGATGATTTTAAAACCTCCCCGACACACCACAATGGAATTTGATCTTGGATAAAGCAATGGGAAATCCTAACCGTGCCAATGATTTCAAAACAAGAACAGCGGCCGAACACATAATATCGGCGGCAGAAGAGAGCCGGTGACTCCTGGATCCCTGACTCCAAAACAAAGACACTTTAACAAAAATGCTGCATGAATGAATACCGTGAAACAAACATCAGAAGCGGCAGTATTCTCGCCGAGATCCTACTTAAAATTTCTATCACTTGTTCGATATATTTTCCGAATCGATTCATGCAGCCAAACAGCTGAGGGGCCTTTGGCTGACTTGGGCGGTGCCGGCTGTTATCCTGTGGGGCTCAGAATCTCTGTGCAAGCAGCTGCCTGCCCGCAGGGCGAATTCCAACACACACATTCCTCAGGAGAGGGAGCGGCCTCTCTGCTGAAATCGGAGCAGCCGGCTCGGTAGCTTGCTGTCAATCAATACTGAAGGAACTTGGTTTAATATATTGTTTAACCATTCCTTCTCCACGGAATGGCAGCAAAATCGATAGAGATAATATTTATGTGATATCGAATCTGAGAGTGAATTAGTACCGTTAGAGTTGCTGCCCGAAATGCTGAGGGTTTATAATCTTTTTTTTCTTTTTTTTCGTGGTCGGTGCACTGCCCTGATTCCTCCAGGTTGTTACAGCCAAGGGCGTTAATGGGAACAAGGTCCCTCTGCCTATTAAATGCTCCCAATGGCGTTCAACTAAATAGCCTTTGACAACCAAGTCCGGCTCCTGGCCTGCACGTGTGGCTTAGCTACTGACCCCGACGGAACAGTTTCTACTGACAGGAGACGGGGCAAGAGTCTTAATAATTGCCGTTTCGGGCAGATGTGGCTCGTCAGCCGCGGTTGACAGTTCGATTGGAAGGAATACTCTGATCTCAAACCTCCGCTACCTTATGGCTGAATCTACTCATGAGAAAGGATTCGATAGTAAACACAGAGGGAAAACTCCGGATCTGCAGTTCCTAAATTGATTTCAACGCTGACTGGCAACTCCTGCGACGCTGCCGGTGCCAAACTGTATGGATCTCTGCAGATCCTTGCTGTTCATTATGCGCGTGGAGCGGGGCAGCCTTCTACATGGGCAACAGCTTGCTCTCCGTATCGTACTGACCTGGTTTGCGTATCTAGACAGCTAGGGCACAACATCGATGCTCAACTCTGGCCGACAGAGGCCCTCACCTCACACTGCCCTACGAAAGGGTCCCAAATAGTCGAGTGTCAGATTGTGCCCCGTGACCCTTGACTGACCCCACACCGCGTCTGTGGGAGAGGGATGCAGAAGGACTGGTAGAACCACTGACATCCTCGGCCTGGGGAAGAGATGGACACCGCAGCCATGGTGCCACCCACCTGACACAGCTGTCGGGTCTGGCTTTGGTGGCGCTGCAGAGGAGGTTCACCGGGTTGATTCCTGAGATGGGGGGGGGGGGTGATTAGACTACGGGGAACTATTGATTCACCTGGGACTGTACTCACTGGAATTCAGAAGATTGTGAAGAGATCTGATAGGTACATATAAAAATATAACAGGGATGGAAAAATAGAGGCAGGAAAGTTTTTATTCCCAGTGGTAGGAAAGACTAGAACGAGGATGCATAGTCTCAAGATTCGGGGAGTAGATTTAGGATGGAGATATTCTTTCCCAGAGAGTGGAGAATTCTCCGCCCGATAAAGCAGTTGAGCATACCTCAGTAAATATACTTAAGACAAGGTTGGATAGGTTTTTAAATACTAGGGGAATTCAGGGTGATGGGGAGAAGGCAGGCAGGTGGAGATGAGTTCATGGTCAGATCAGCCATGACCTTACTGAATGGCAGAGCTGGCTCGACGGGGCAGATGGCCGACTTCTGCTCCTATTAACTCTGTTCTTACTTCTTATCTTCGACCGGAGCGGGTCGGACCGTGGGCTGAGGAGGAGGAGCACAACGAACAGGGGAATCCCTGAGGGGCACAAGGTGAAACACATGCAGAAATATAAAAAGCTGCGTTAACCTTACCTCATGTCCGCATTTATCTTCTCAGTTGATTTCTGGGCCGATCTCACAAGTTATCTCCTTATTATTCAATCCCCGACCTGGCGCCCACGGATAATGGTAAGGGTCCATCGCATCTAATCGGTCGGGAAAGCTTGCTCGACCCCAAACGTGGGACGGACGTCCTCTCGTTAAAGTCTGCAAGTCCCAGGCTGTGAATTCGAGCCGCCCACGCTCTGCGAGATACGAAGCTCCGCCCAGCAGGTCCCGTCCTGCCCGGGGCAAGACGAGTTTCACCTTAAACGTCCCAGCACAGAGTCACCTGCTCATTCGGAATCAAATCAACTGGAAGCCCTTTGCTAAACAATTCCATTTGCAGGGAATTCAGTAAAAACTAATCTGTAAATCAATTTTCTTGTTTCTTTTTGTGTTTAATTACAGAAGTTTGGCTATAAAATTCATGTTATTTTGCATGCATTTTTTAATCTAAAAGTGGTCGCTGAACCCCCGCCCCTTAAGTCACCCCCGTGTAAGATAAGTCATACGAAAGGGGAACTGTCCAATACAACGTATCGGGAAGGTTGCTTTTCTGGCTCGCTGGGTATTTGCTCCTCTCGCCGGATCACTTCCAGTCGGGTTTCGGGAGTCTGATGTTGGCTGTCTAACTGCTCAGCGGCATGAGTCTCTGAAATATTCGCCGGCCTCCATGGGTATTCAATATTGGGTATCTCCTGCAACTAATAAAGTGGCCACTGAGTGTATGTGCTCGTGGTCTTCTGCTGCTGTAGCCCATCCACTGCCAGGCTCCTCAAGGCTTATTCAAAATGCTTTCATGGCAGGATTTTTTTGAATAACGCTCGCTTTCCAGAGATCGCGCTTGCAGAATCGTTCCCGGCGGGAAACGTCCTGCAAGATCGGGGATGCTGACTGATGTAGCTCAGGTAAATTTCCGTTCGAATTCCCAGCGGATAGACCATGCCCCATTTCACATGTATTTAAATCCAGTGGTCATTAGCGGGGGCAATGGAACTCTTTGCCTCAGGCAGCTGTGCTGAATGGAGATGAGAAGGAATTCATTTCGCCAGAGAGTGGTGAATCTGTGGAATTCTTTGCCACTGGTGGCTGTGGAGACCAAGGCTTTAAGTATATTTAAGGCAGAGTTTGATAGATTCTTGATGGGCCAGGACATGAAGTGATTCCGGAGAACAGAGAACATGGAAATCTGCAGCACATTACAGGTCCTTCGGCCCACAATGCTGAGCCGACCAGGTAACCGCCTCTGAAAAATGACTAGAATTTCCCTACGAAATAGCCTTCTATCTTTTTCTAAGCTCCATGTTCCTGTCTAAGGCTCTCTTAGAAGACCCTATTTTATCCGACTTTTCCACCGTCGCTAGCAGTTCAGTCCACTCACTCACCAGTTTCTGTGTGAAAGACATCCCTTCCGTACCTACCTGCAAGCACGTTATAACTATGGAACACCTCCCACCATCGCCTTCCCCTTCTGTTAGCTATTTCAACACTGGGGAGGGCGGGGGAAAGCCTCTGTCTATGCACACGTTTAACACCCCTGATCACCTTATACGCTTTTTTCAGGTCACCTTTCATCCTCGAAGGAGAAAAGGCAAAAGTTCACTCGACCAAACAAGTCAAGAGATTGGGGCTGAGAGGGAAAATTGGATCCGCCATGATGAATTGACGGAGCAGACTCGATGGGCCAAATGGCCTACTTCTGCTCCCATATCATATGGTCTTATATATTCATATACAACTATGAAGCCGCACTGACTTGTTTTCACAGGAGAGACAGCTCCTTTTCCCCTGGGCTACTGGCGACTGTTTGCGCTGAGACTCGCCCTGCACCTAACGGCACCGCTCATTCATGCAGGGAGCTCAGCGCCTCCCAGGCAAACGGGGAGGATCGGCTTGTCAGCTCGGAACCTGGGAGTGCTAAACAGGGAAAAGACTGAGAGGTTGCCTTGACACCGAAAAGATACGACAATATAGACGACAGAAGTAAAAACGGAAATGCCCCTCTGTCTAAGTCAGGTTCCATGAGGCAATAACATTCGCTTCTCTGTTTGATCTCCATTCAGTCCTTCCCAGGTCCCACTTTGCTGTCGGACCTGCTCCACGGTATCGCCGATCCTGCCAGAACGTGAGAGCGGGCTGGAAATACCCTTCTCCCATCCCAGGTCTCCAGTTAACCTTCCCGGCAGTTTTTTGGACTGTGGTAGGAAACCGGAAAGCCCAAACATTCCACGCCGAGGACTTCCCGGCAGAACAACACCGCAATTGAACTTTGAACTCCGGAACGCCCCTGACCTGTAATAGCTTCGCGCAAACCCCGTGGCTGCTGTTTGCGGCGGCCATGCTTGCACCGTCCGAGTATTGTCATTTACTGGGCTGTGAACCAGATTCACTCAGACTCAGTCCTCAGCCCTCCAACGACACCCTCCCCCCTCGCTGCCGATAGCCAGGGATAGGCAGGGATTCTGATTTCTGGATCATTGGGACCTCTTTAAGGGCAGGTATGACGTGCACACAAAAAAGGGGCTGCGCTGAATCCCAGGGGGACCAATATCCTGGCAGGAATGTTTGCTAAGGCTATTGGGGAGAGATTAAAATAGAATTGTTGGGGGTTGGGAACCGAACTGAAGAGACTGGGGAAGAGGAGGTTGGTTCACAAATAGAGAGAGCTTGTAGATAGTGCAAGAGTGAGGATAATAGGTGACAGAGAAGGGACGCTCTCAGACCGAAGGTTTGAGATGTGTCTATTTTAACGCAAGGAGTGTTATGAATAAAGAGGATGAGCTTACAGCGTGGATCACTACTTGGAGAT
The DNA here is from genome assembly GCF_048418815.1 of Hemitrygon akajei. NCBI lineage: Eukaryota > Metazoa > Chordata > Chondrichthyes > Myliobatiformes > Dasyatidae > Hemitrygon > Hemitrygon akajei. The sequence goes on along the minus strand of NW_027332016.1, from coordinate 1,101,985 downwards.
ATGATGTGCTGGCTGTTACAGAGACTTGGATGTGCCAGGGCACAGGAATGTTTACTTCAGATTTTAGATGTTTCAGAAAGGTCCGGGAGGAAGGTTAAAGTGGTGGTGGTGTGGCACTGTTGATCGGAGATCAACTGCTGCAGAAAGGGTGGACGCCATTAAGGGATTGTCTGTGAAGTTTCTGTGGGTGGTCGGCAGGATCAGGAAGGGGTGTTACTGGGTAATAGCATTACTGGGTGTTTTTATACACCGCCTAATAGTAACAGCGATATCGAGGAGCAGACAGGGAAACAGATCCTGTAAAGGTGTAATAATAACAGAATTGTCGTGATTGGAGTTTCTAATATCCCAAATATCGATTGGTATCTCACAAAGGGTTTGGACGCGATGGAGTTGTTAGGTGTGTTCAGGAAGGTTTCCTGACACAATATGTAGATAAAACTACAAGAGGAGAGGCTGTACTCGACTGGCATCAGGAAATCAACCAGGTCAAGTGTCAGAACTCTCAGTGGGAGAGCATTTTGGAGATAGTGATCAAAATTCTATCTCCTTTACAATATCATTGGAGAGAGATAGGAACAGTTAAGTTAGAAAAGCGTTTAATTGGAGTAAGGGGATTATGAGGCTATCGGGCAGGAAATTGGAAGCTTAAACTTGAAACAGATTTTCTCAGTGAAAAGTAGGGAAGAAATGTACAAATTTTCAGGGCATATTTGTGTGGAGTTCTGCATTGGTACGTTCCAGTGAGACAGGGAGGTTATGGAGGGTACAAGTTCAGGGCATATTTGTGTGGAATTCTGCAGTGGGACGTTCCAGTGATACAGGGAGTTTATGGACGTGTACAGGTTCCGGGCATATTTGTGTGGAATTCTGCATTGGTACGTTCCAGTGAGACAGGGAGGTTTTGGAGGGGTACAGGTTCAGGGCATATTTGTGTGGTGTTCTGCAATGGTACGTTCCAGTGAGACAGGGAGGTTATGCACGGTACGGGATCAGGGCATATTTGAGTGGAGTTCGGCATTTGTGCGTTCCAGTGAGACAGGGAGGTTATGGAGGGGTACAGGTTCAGGGCATATTTGTGTGAATTTCTGATTTGGTACGTTCCAGTGAGACAGGGAGGTTATGGAGTGGTACAGGTTCAGGGCAAATTTGTGTGGAGTTCTGCATTGGTACGTTCCAGTGAGACAGGGAGGATATGGACGGGTAGAGGTTCAGGGCATATTTGTGTGGAGTTCTGCATTGGTACGTTCCAGTGAGACAGGGAGATTATGGAGGGGTACAGGTTCAGGGCAAATTTGTGTGGAGTTCTGCATTGGTACGTTCCAGTGAGACAAGGAGGTTATGGAGGGGTACAGGTTCAGGGCATATTTGTGTGGAGTTCTGCATTGGTACGTTCCAGTGAGACAGGGAGGTTATGGAGGGTACAGGTTCAGGACATATTTGTGTGGAGTTCTGCAGTGGTACGTTCCAGGGAGACAGGGAGGATATGGTGGAGTACAGGTTCAGGGCATATTTTTGAGGATTTCTGCATTGGTGCGTTCCAGTGCGACAGGGAGGTTATGGAGGGGTACAGGTTCAGGGAATATTTGTGTGGAGTTCTGCAGTGGTACGTTCCAGTGAGACAGGGAGGTTAAGGTGGAGTACAGGTTCAGGGCATATTTGTGTGGATTTCTGCATTGGTACGTTCCAGTGAGACAGGGAGGTTATGGAGGGGTACAGGTTCAGGGCAAATTTGTGTGGAGTTCTGCATTGGTACGTTCCAGTGAGACAGGGAGGTTATGGAGGGTACAAGTTCAGGGCATATTTGTGAGGAGTTCTGCATTGGTACGTTCCAGTGAGACAGGGTGGTTATGGAGGGGTACAGGTTCAGGGCATATTTGTGTGGAGTTCTGCATTGGTACGTTCCAGTGAGACAGGGAGTTTATGGAGGGGTACAGGTTCAGAGCATATTTGTGTGGTGTTCTGCAATGGTACGTTCCAGTGAGACAGTGAGGTTATGGAGGGTACAGGTTCAGGGCATATTTGTGTGGAGTTCTGCATTGGGACGTTCCAGTGAGACAGGGAGTTTATGGACAGGTACAGGTTCACGGCATATTCGTGTGGAGTTCTGCATTGGTACGTTCCAGTGACACAGGGAGGTTATGGAGGGGTACAGGTTCAGGGCATATTTGTGTGGAATTCTGCAGTGGGACGTTCCAGTGAGACAGGGAGTTTATGGACGTGTACAGGTTCAGGGTATATTTGTGTGGAATTCTGCATTGGTACGTTCCAGTGAGACAGGGAGGTTTTGGAGGGGTACAGGTTCAGTGCATATTTGTGTGGTGTTCTGCAATGGTACGTTCCAGTGAAACAGGGAGGTTATGGAGGGTACAGGTTCAGGACATATTTGTGTGGAGTTCTGCAGTGGTACGTTCCAGGGAGACAGGGAGGATATGCTGGAGTACAGGTTCAGGGCATATTTGTGTGGATTTCTGCATTGGTACGTTCCAGTGAGACAAGGAGGTTATGGAGGGGTACAGGTTCAGGGCATATTTGTGTGGTGTTCTGCAATGGTACGTTCCAGTGAGACAGTGAGGTTATGGAGGGTGCAGGTTCAGGGCAAATTTGTGTGGAGTTCGGTTTTGGGACGTTCCAGTGAGACAGGGAGGTTATGGACGGGTACAGGTTCAGGGCATATTTGTGTGGAGTTCTGCATTGGTACGTTCCAGTGACACAGGGAGGTTATGGAGGGGTACAGGTTCAGGGCATATTTGTGTGAATTTCTGCTTTGGTACGTTCCAGTGAGACAGTGAGGTTATGGAGGGTACAAGTTCAGGGCATATTTGTGTGGAATTCTGCAGTGGGACGTTCCAGTGATACAGGGAGTTTATGGACGTGTACAGGTTCCGGGCATATTTGTGTGGAATTCTGCATTGGTACGTTCCAGTGAGACAGGGAGGTTTTGGAGGTGTACAGGTTCAGTGCATATTTGTGTGGTGTTCTGCAATGGTACGTTCCAGTGAGACAGGGAGGTTATGGAGGGTACAGGTTCAGGACATATTTGTGTGGAGTTCTGCAGTGGTACGTTCCAGTGAGACAGGGAGGATATGGTGGAGTACATGTTCAGGGCATATTTGTGTGGATTTCTGCATTGGTACGTTCCAGTGAGACAGGGAGGTTATGGAGGGGTACAGGTTCAGGGCATATTTGTGTGGTGTTCTGCAATGGTACGTTCCAGTGAGACAGGGAGGTTATGCACGGTACGGGATCAGGGCATATTTGAGTGGAGTTCGGCATTTGTGCGTTCCAGTGAGACAGGGAGGTTATGGAGGGGTACAGGTTCAGGGCATATTTGTGTGAATTTCTGATTTGGTACATTCCAGTGAGACAGGGAGGTTATGGAGTGGTACAGGTTCAGGGCAAATTTGTGTGGAGTTCTGCATTGGTACGTTCCAGTGAGACAGGGAGATTATGGAGGGGTACAGGTTCAGGGCAAATTTGTGTGGAGTTCTGCATTGGTACGTTCCAGTGAGACAAGGAGGTTATGGAGGGGTACAGGTTCAGGGCATATTTGTGTGGAGTTCTGCATTGGTACGTTCCAGTGAGACAGGGAGGTTATGGAGGGTACAGGTTCAGGACATATTTGTGTGGAGTTCTGCAGTGGTACGTTCCAGGGAGACAGGGAGGATATGGTGGAGTACAGGTTCAGGGCATATTTTTGAGGATTTCTGCATTGGTGCGTTCCAGTGCGACAGGGAGGTTATGGAGGGGTACAGGTTCAGGGAATATTTGTGTGGAGTTCTGCAGTGGTACGTTCCAGTGAGACAGGGAGGTTAAGGTGGAGTACAGGTTCAGGGCATATTTGTGTGGATTTCTGCATTGGTACGTTCCAGTGAGACAGGGAGGTTATGGAGGGGTACAGGTTCAGGGCAAATTTGTGTGGAGTTCTGCATTGGTACGTTCCAGTGAGACAGGGAGGTTATGGAGGGTACAAGTTCAGGGCATATTTGTGAGGAGTTCTGCATTGGTACGTTCCAGTGAGACAGGGTGGTTATGGAGGGGTACAGGTTCAGGGCATATTTGTGTGGAGTTCTGCATTGGTACGTTCCAGTGAGACAGGGAGTTTATGGAGGGGTACAGGTTCAGAGCATATTTGTGTGGTGTTCTGCAATGGTACGTTCCAGTGAGACAGTGAGGTTATGGAGGGTACAGGTTCAGGGCATATTTGTGTGGAGTTCTGCATTGGGACGTTCCAGTGAGACAGGGAGTTTATGGACAGGTACAGGTTCACGGCATATTCGTGTGGAGTTCTGCATTGGTACGTTCCAGTGACACAGGGAGGTTATGGAGGGGTACAGGTTCAGGGCATATTTGTGTGGAATTCTGCAGTGGGACGTTCCAGTGAGACAGGGAGTTTATGGACGTGTACAGGTTCAGGGTATATTTGTGTGGAATTCTGCATTGGTACGTTCCAGTGAGACAGGGAGGTTTTGGAGGGGTACAGGTTCAGTGCATATTTGTGTGGTGTTCTGCAATGGTACGTTCCAGTGAAACAGGGAGGTTATGGAGGGTACAGGTTCAGGACATATTTGTGTGGAGTTCTGCAGTGGTACGTTCCAGGGAGACAGGGAGGATATGCTGGAGTACAGGTTCAGGGCATATTTGTGTGGATTTCTGCATTGGTACGTTCCAGTGAGACAAGGAGGTTATGGAGGGGTACAGGTTCAGGGCATATTTGTGTGGTGTTCTGCAATGGTACGTTCCAGTGAGACAGTGAGGTTATGGAGGGTGCAGGTTCAGGGCAAATTTGTGTGGAGTTCGGTGTTGGGACGTTCCAGTGAGACAGGGAGGTTATGGACGGGTACAGGTTCAGGGCATATTTGTGTGGAGTTCTGCATTGGTACGTTCCAGTGACACAGGGAGGTTATGGAGGGGTACAGGTTCAGGGCATATTTGTGTGAATTTCTGCTTTGGTACGTTCCAGTGAGACAGTGAGGTTATGGAGGGTACAAGTTCAGGGCATATTTGTGTGGAATTCTGCAGTGGGACGTTCCAGTGATACAGGGAGTTTATGGACGTGTACAGGTTCCGGGCATATTTGTGTGGAATTCTGCATTGGTACGTTCCAGTGAGACAGGGAGGTTTTGGAGGTGTACAGGTTCAGTGCATATTTGTGTGGTGTTCTGCAATGGTACGTTCCAGTGAGACAGGGAGGTTATGGAGGGTACAGGTTCAGGACATATTTGTGTGGAGTTCTGCAGTGGTACGTTCCAGTGAGACAGGGAGGATATGGTGGAGTACATGTTCAGGGCATATTTGTGTGGATTTCTGCATTGGTACGTTCCAGTGAGACAGGGAGGTTATGGACGGGTACAGGTTCAGGGCATATTTGTGTGGAGTTCTGCATTGGTACGTTCGAGTGACACAGGGAGGTTATGGAGAGGTACAGGTTCAGGGCATATTTGTGTGGAGTTCTGCATTGGTACGTTCCAGTGAGACAGGGAGGTTAAGGAGGGTACAAGTTCAGGGCATATTTGCGTGGAATTCTGCAGTGGGACGTTCCAGTGATACAGGGAGTTTATGGACGTGTACAGGTTCCGGGCATATTTGTGTGGAATTCTGCATTGGTACGTTCCAGTGAGACAGGGAGGTTTTGGAGGGGTACAGGTTCAGGGCATATTTGTGTGGTGTTATGCAATGGTACGTTCCAGTGAGACAGGGAGGTTATGCACGGTACGGGATCAGGGCATATTTGAGTGGAGTTCGGCATTTGTGCGTTCCAGTGAGACAGGGAGGTTATGGAGGGGTACAGGTTCAGGGCATATTTGTGTGAATTTCTGCTTTGGTACGTTCCAGTGAGACAGGGAGGTTATGGAGTGGTACAGGTTCAGGGCAAATTTGTGTGGAGTTCTGCATTGGTACGTTCCAGTGAGACAAGCAGGTTATGGGCGGGTACAGGTTCAGGACATATTTGTGAGGAATTCTGCATTGGTACGTTCCAGTGAGACAGGGAGGTTATGGAGGGTACAGGTTCAGGGCATATTTGTGTGGAGCTCTGCGTTGGGACGTTCCACTGAGACAGGGAGGATACGGACGGGTACAGGTTCAGGGCATATTTGTGTGGAGTTCTGCATTGGTACGTTCCAGTGAGACAGGCAGATTATGGAGGGGTACAGGTTCAGGGCAAATTTGTGTGGAGTTCTGCATTGGTACGTTCCAGTGAGACAAGGAGGTTATGGAGGGGTACAGGTTCAGGGCATATTTGTGTGGAGTTCTGCATTGGTACGTTCCAGTGAGACAGGGAGGTTATGGAGGGTACAGGTTCAGGACATATTTGTGTGGAGTTCTGCAGTGGTACGTTCCAGGGAGACAGGGAGGATATCGTGGAGTACAGGTTCAGGGCATATTTTTGAGGATTTCTGCATTGGTGCGTTCCAGTGCGACAGGGAGGTTATGGAGGGGTACAGGTTCAGGGCATATTTGTGTGGAGTTCTGCAGTGGTACGTTCCAGTGAGACAGGGAGGTTTACGTGGAGTACAGGTTCAGGGCATATTTGTGTGGATTTCTGCATTGGTACGTTCCAGTGAGACAGGGAGGTTATGGAGGGGTACAGGTTCAGGGCAAATTTGTGTGGAGTTCTGCATTGGTATGTTCCAGTGAGACAGGGAGGTTATGGAGGGTACAAGTTCAGGGCATATTTGTGAGGAGTTCTGCATTGGTACGTTCCAGTGAGACAGGGTGGTTATGGAGGGGTACAGGTTCAGGGCATATTTGTGTGGAGTTCTGCATTGGTTCGTTCCAGTGAGACAGGGAGTTTATGGAGGGGTACAGGTTCAGAGCATATTTGTGTGGTGTTCTGCAATGGTACGTTCCAGTGAGACAGTGAGGTTATGGAGGGTACAGGTTCAGGGCATATTTGTGTGGAGTTCTGCGTTGGGACGTTCCAGTGAGACAGGGAGTTTATGGACGGGTACAGGTTCATGGCATATTCGTGTGGAGTTCTGCATTGGTACGTTCCAGTGACACAGGGAGGTTATGGAGGGGTACAGGTTCAGGGCATATTTGTGTGGAACTCTGCAGTGGGACGTTCCAGTGAGACAGGGAGTTTATGGACGTGTACAGGTTCTGGGTGTATTTGTGTGGAATTCTGCATTGGTACGTTCCAGTGAGACAGGGAGGTTTTGGAGGGGTACAGGTTCAGTGCATATTTGTGTGGTGTTCTGCAATGGTACGTTCCAGTGAAACAGGGAGGTTATGGAGGGTACAGGTTCAGGACATATTTGTGTGGAGTTCTGCAGTGGTACGTTCCAGGGAGACAGGGAGGATATGCTGGAGTACAGGTTCTGGGCATATTTGTGTGGATTTCTGCATTGGTACGTTCCAGTGAGACAAGGAGGGTATGGAGGGGTACAGGTTCAGGGCATATTTGTGTGGTGTTCTGCAATGGTACGTTCCAGTGAGACAGTGAGGTTATGGAGGGTGCAGGTTCAGGGCAAATTTGTGTGGAGTTCGGTGTTGGGACGTTCCAGTGAGACAGGGAGGTTATGGACGGGTACAGGTTCAGGGCATATTTGTGTGGAGTTCTGCATTGGTACGTTCCAGTGACACAGGGAGGTTATGGAGGGGTACAGGTTCAGGGCATATTTGTGTGAATTTCTGCTTTGGTACGTTCCAGTGAGACAGTGAGGTTATGGAGGGTACAGATTCAGGGCATATTTGTGTGGAGTTCAGCGTTGGGACGTTCCAGTCAGACAGTGAGGTTATGGAGGGTAAAGGTTCAGGGCATATTTGTGTGGAGTTCTGCGTTAGGACGTTCCAGTGAGACAGGGAGGATATGGACGGGTACAGGTTCACGGCATATTTGTGTGGAGTTCTGCATTGGTACGTTCCAGTGACACAGGGAGGTTTTGGAGGGGTACAGGTTCAGTGCATATTTGTGTGGTGTTCTGCAATGGTACGTTCCAGTGAGACAGGGAGGTTATGGAGGGTACAGGTTCAGGGCATATTTGTGTGGTGTTCTGCAATGGTACGTTCCAGTGAGACAGGGAGGTTATGGAGGGTACAGGTTCAGGACATATTTGTGTGGAGTTCTGCAGTGGTACGTTCCTGGGAGACAGGGAGGATATGGTGGAGTACAGGTTCAGGGCATATTTGTGTGGATTTCTGCATTGGTACCTTCCAGTGAGACAGGGAGGTTATGGAGGGGTACAGGTTCAGGGCATATTTGTGTGGTGTTCTGCATTGGTACGTTCCAGTGAGACAGGGAGGTTATGGAGGGTACAGGTTCAGGGCATATTTGTGTGGAGTTCTGCGTTGGGACGTTCCACTGAGACAGGGAGGATATGGACGGGTACAGGTTCAGGGCATATTTGTGTGGAGTTCTGCATTGGTACGTTCCAGTGAGACAGGGAGATTATGGAGGGGTACAGGTTCAGGGCAAATTTGTGTGGAGTTCTGCATTGGTACGTTCCAGTGAGACAAGGAGGTTATGGAGGGGTACAGGTTCAGGGCATATTTGTGTGGAGTTCTGCATTGGTACGTTCCAGTGAGACAGGGAGGTTATGGAGGGTACAGGTTCAGGACATATTTGTGTGGAGTTCTGCAGTGGTACGTTCCAGGGAGACAGGGAGGATATGGTGGAGTACAGGTTCAGGGCATATTTGTGTGGATTTCTGAATTGGTACGTTCCAGTGAGACAAGGAGGTTATGGAGGGGTACAGGTTCAGGGCATATTTGTGTGGTGTTCTGCAATGGTACGTTCCAGTGAGACAGTGAGGTTATGGAGGGTGCAGGTTCAGGGCAAATTTGTGTGGAGTTCGGTGTTGGGACGTTCCAGTGAGACAGGGAGGTTATGGAGGGTACAGATTCAGGGCATATTTGTCTGGAGTTCAGCGTTGGGACGTTCCAGTCAGACAGTGAGGTTATGGAGGGTAAAGGTTCAGGGCATATTTGTGTGGAGTTCTGCGTTAGGACGTTCCAGTGAGACAGGGAGGATATGGACGGGTACAGGTTCACGGCATATTTGTGTGGAGTTCTGCATTGGTACGTTCCAGTGAGACAGGGAGGTTTTGGAGGGGTACAGGTTCAGTGCATATTTGTGTGGTGTTCTGCAATGGTACGTTCCAGTGAGACAGGGAGGTTATGGAGGGTACAGGTTCAGTGCATATTTGTGTGGTGTTCTGCAATGGTACGTTCCAGTGAGACAGGGAGGTTATGGAGGGTACAGGTTCAGGACATATTTGTGTGGAGTTCTGCAGTGGTACGTTCCTGGGAGACAGGGAGGATATGGTGGAGTACAGGTTCAGGGCATATTTGTGTGGATTTCTGCATTGGTACGTTCCAGTGAGACAGGGAGGTTATGGAGGGGTACAGGTTCAGGGCATATTTGTGTGGTGTTCTGCATTGGTACGTTCCAGTGAGACAGGGAGGTTATGGAGGGTACAGGTTCAGGGCATATTTGTGTGCAGTTCTGCGTTGGGACGTTCCACTGAGACAGGGAGGATATGGACGGGTACAGGTTCAGGGCATATTTGTGTGGAGTTCTGCATTGGTACGTTCCAGTGAGACAGGGAGATTATGGAGGGGTACAGGTTCAGGGCAAATTTGTGTGGAGTTCTGCATTGGTACGTTCCAGTGAGACAAGGAGGTTATGGAGGGGTACAGGTTCAGGGCATATTTGTGTGGAGTTCTGCATTGGTATGTTCCAGTGAGACAGGGAGGTTATGGAGGGTACAAGTTCAGGGCATATTTGTGAGGAGTTCTGCATTGGTACGTTCCAGTGAGACAGGGTGGTTATGGAGGGGTACAGGTTCAGGGCATATTTGTGTGGAGTTCTGCATTGGTACGTTCCAGTGAGACAGGGAGTTTATGGAGGGGTACAGGTTCAGAGCATATTTGTGTGGTGTTCTGCAATGGTACGTTCCAGTGAGACAGTGAGGTTATGGAGGGTACAGGTTCAGGGCATATTTGTGTGGAGTTCTGCGTTGGGACGTTCCAGTGAGACAGGGAGTATATGGACGGGTACAGGTTCATGGCATATTCGTGTGGAGTTCTGCATTGGTACGTTCCAGTGACACAGGGAGGTTATGGAGGGGTACAGGTTCAGGGCATATTTGTGTGGAACTCTGCAGTGGGACGTTCCAGTGAGACAGGGAGTTTATGGACGTGTACAGGTTCAGGGTGTATTTGTGTGGAATTCTGCATTGGTACGTTCCAGTGAGACAGGGAGGTTTTGGAGGGGTACAGGTTCAGTGCATATTTGTGTGGTGTTCTGCAATGGTACGTTCCAGTGAAACAGGGAGGTTATGGAGGGTACAGGTTCAGGACATATTTGTGTGGAGTTCTGCAGTGGTACGTTCCAGGGAGACAGGGAGGATATGCTGGAGTACAGGTTCAGGGCATATTTGTGTGGATTTCTGCATTGGTACGTTCCAGTGAGACAAGGAGGTTATGGAGGGGTACAGGTTCAGGGCATATTTGTGTGGTGTTCTGTAATGGTACGTTCCAGTGAGACAGTGAGGTTATGGAGGGTGCAGGTTCAGGGCAAATTTGTGTGGAGTTCGGTGTTGGGACGTTCCAGTGAGACAGGGAGGTTATGGACGGGTACAGGTTCAGGGCATATTTGTGTGGAGTTCTGCATTGGTACGTTCCAGTGACACAGGGAGGTTTTGGAGGGGTACAGGTTCAGTGCATATTTGTGTGGTGTTCTGCAATGGTACGTTCCAGTGAGACAGGGAGGTTATGGAGGGTACAGGTTCAGGGCATATTTGTGTGGTGTTCTGCAATGGTACGTTCCAGTGAGACAGGGAGGTTATGGAGGGTACAGGTTCAGGACATATTTGTGTGGAGTTCTGCAGTGGTACGTTCCTGGGAGACAGGGAGGATATGGTGGAGTACAGGTTCAGGGCATATTTGTGTGGATTTCTGCATTGGTACGTTCCAGTGAGACAGGGAGGTTATGGAGGGGTACAGGTTCAGGGCATATTTGTGTGAATTTCTGCTTTGGTACGTTCCAGTGAGACAGTGAGGTTATGGAGGGTACAGATTTAGGGCATATTTGTGTGGAGTTCAGCGTTGGGACGTTCCAGTCAGACAGTGAGGTTATGGAGGGTAAAGGTTCAGGGCATATTTGTGTGGAGTTCTGCGTTAGGACGTTCCAGTGAGACAGGGAGGATATGGACGGGTACAGGTTCACGGCATATTTGTGTGGAGTTCTGCATTGGTACGTTTAAGTGACACAGGGAGGTTTTGGAGGGGTACAGGTTCAGAGCATATTTGTGTGGTGTTCTGCAATGGTACGTTCCAGTGAGACAGGGAGGTTATGGAGGGTACAGGTTCAGGGCATATTTGTGTGGTGTTCTGCAATGGTACGTTCCAGTGAGACAGGGAGGTTATGGAGGGTACAGGTTCAGGACATATTTGTGTGGAGTTCTGCAGTGGTACGTTCCTGGGAGACAGGGAGGATATGGTGGAGTACAGGTTCAGGGCATATTTGTGTGGATTTCTGCATTGGTACGTTCCAGTGAGACAGGGAGGTTATGGAGGGGTACAGGTTCAGGGCATATTTGTGTGGTGTTCTGCATTGGTACGTTCCAGTGAGACAGGGAGGTTATGGAGGGTACAGGTTCAGGGCATATTTGTGAGGAGTTCTGCGTTGGGACGTTCCACTGAGACAGGGAGGATATGGACGGGTACAGGTTCAGGGCATATTTGTGTGGAGTTCTGCATTGGTACGTTTCAGTGAGACAGGGAGATTATGGAGGGGTACAGGTTCAGGGCAAATTTGTGTGGAGTTCTGCATTGGTACGTTCCAGTGAGACAAGGAGGTTATGGAGGGGTACAGGTTCAGGGCATATTTGTGTGGAGTTCTGCATTGGTACGTTCCAGTGAGACAGGGAGGTTATGGAGGGTACAGGTTCAGGACATATTTGTGTGGAGTTCTGCAGTGGTACGTTCCAGGGAGACAGGGAGGATATGGTGGAGTACAGGTTCAGGGCATATTTGTGTGGATTTCTGCATTGGTACGTTCCAGTGAGACAAGGAGGTTATGGAGGGGTACAGGTTCAGGGCATATTTGTGTGGTGTTCTGCTTTGGTACGTTCCAGTGAGACAGTGAGGTTATGGAGGGTACAGATTCAGGGCATATTTGTGTGGAGTTCAGCGTTGGGACGTTCCAGTCAGACAGTGAGGTTATGGAGGGTAAAGGTTCAGGGCATATTTGTGTGGAGTTCTGCGTTAGGACGTTCCAGTGAGACAGGGAGGATATGGACGGGTACAGGTTCACGGCATATTTGTGTGGAGTTCTGCATTGGTACGTTCCAGTGACACAGGGAGGTTTTGGAGGGGTACAGGTTCAGTGCATATTTGTGTGGTGTTCTGCAATGGTACGTTCCAGTGAGACAGGGAGGTTATGGAGGGTACAGGTTCAGGGCATATTTGTGTGCTGTTCTGCAATGGTACGTTCCAGTGAGACAGGGAGGTTATGGAGGGTACAGGTTCAGGACATATTTGTGTGGAGTTCTGCAGTGGTACGTTCCTGGGAGACAGGGAGGATATGGTGGAGTACAGGTTCAGGGCATGTTTGTGTGGATTTCTGCATTGGTACGTTCCAGTGAGACAGGGAGGTTATGGAGGGGTACAGGTTCAGGGCATATTTGTGTGGTGTTCTGCATTGGTACGTTCCAGTGAGACAGGGAGGTTATGGAGGGTACAGGTTCAGGGCATATTTGTGTGGAGTTCTGCGTTGGGACGTTCCACTGAGACAGGGAGGATATGGACGGGTACAGGTTCAGGGCATATTTGTGTGGAGTTCTGCATTGGTACGTTCCAGTGAGACAGGGAGATTATGGAGGGGTACAGGTTCAGGGCAAATTTGTGTGGAGTTCTGCATTGGTACGTTCCAGTGAGACAAGGAGGTTATGGAGGGGTACAGGTTCAGGGCATATTTGTGTGGAGTTCTGCATTGGTACGTTCCAGTGAGACAGGGAGGTTATGGAGGGTACAGGTTCAGGACATATTTGTGTGGAGTTCTGCAGTGGTACGTTCCAGGGAGACAGGGAGGATATGGTGGAGTACAGGTTCAGGGCATATTTTTGAGGATTTCTGCATTGGTGCGTTCCAGTGCGACAGGGAGGTTATAGAGGGGTACAGGTTCAGGGCATATTTGTGTGGATTTCTGCATTGGTACGTTCCAGTGAGACAGGGAGGTTATGGAGGGGTACAGGTTCAGGGCAAATTTGTGTGCAGTTCTGCATTGGTATGTTCCAGTGAGACAGGGAGGTTATGGAGGGTACAAGTTCAGGGCATATTTGTGAGGAGTTCTGCATTGGTACGTTCCAGTGAGACAGGGTGGTTATGGAGGGGTACAGGTTCAGGGCATATTTGTGTGGAGTTCTGCATTGGTACGTTCCAGTGAGACAGGGAGTTTATGGAGGGGTACAGGTTCAGAGCATATTTGTGTGGTGTTCTGCAATGGTATGTTCCAGTGAGACAGTGTGGTTATGGAGGGTACAGGTTCAGGGCATATTTGTGTGGAGTTCTGCGTTGGGACGTTCCAGTGAGACAGGGAGTTATGGACGGGTACAGGTTCATGGCATATTCGTGTGGAGTTCTGCATTGGTACGTTCCAGTGACACAGGGAGGTTATGGAGGGGTACAGGTTCAGGGCATATTTGTGTGGAACTCTGCAGTGGGACGTTCCAGTGAGACAGGGAGTTTATGGACGTGTACAGGGTCAGGGTGTATTTGTGTGGAATTCTGCATTGGTACGTTCCAGTGAGACAGGGAGGTTTTGGAGGGGTACAGGTTCAGTGCCTATTTGTGTGGTGTTCTGCAATGGTACGTTCCAGTGAAACAGGGAGGTTATGGAGGGTACAGGTTCAGGACATATTTGTGTGGAGTTCTGCAGTGGTACGTTCCAGGGAGACAGGGAGGATATGCTGGAGTACAGGTTCAGGGCATATTTGTGTGGATTTCTGCATTGGTACGTTCCAGTGAGACAAGGAGGTTATGGAGGGGTACAGGTTCAGGGCATATTTGTGTGGTGTTCTGTAATGGTACGTTCCAGTGAGACAGTGAGGTTATGGAGGGTGCAGGTTCAGGGCAAATTTGTGTGGAGTTCGGTGTTGGGACGTTCCAGTGAGACAGGGAGGTTATGGACGGGTACAGGTTCAGGGCATATTTGTGTGGAGTTCTGCATTGGTACGTTCCAGTGACACAGGGAGGTTTTGGAGGGGTACAGGTTCAGTGCATATTTGTGTGGTGTTCTGCAATGGTACGTTCCAGTGAGACAGGGAGGTTATGGAGGGTACAGGTTCAGGGCATATTTGTGTGGTGTTCTGCAATGGTACGTTCCAGTGAGACAGGGAGGTTATGGAGGGTACAGGTTCAGGACATATTTGTGTGGAGTTCTGCAGTGGTACGTTCCTGGGAGACAGGGAGGATATGGTGGAGTACAGGTTCAGGGCATATTTGTGTGGATTTCTGCATTGGTACGTTCCAGTGAGACAGGGAGGTTATGGAGGGGTACAGGTTCAGGGCATATTTGTGTGAATTTCTGCTTTGGTACGTTCCAGTGAGACAGTGAGGTTATGGAGGGTACAGATTTAGGGCATATTTGTGTGGAGTTCAGCGTTGGGACGTTCCAGTCAGACAGTGAGGTTATGGAGGGTAAAGGTTCAGGGCATATTTGTGTGGAGTTCTGCGTTAGGACGTTCCAGTGAGACAGGGAGGATATGGACGGGTACAGGTTCACGGCATATTTGTGTGGAGTTCTGCATTGGTACGTTTCAGTGAGACAGGGAGATTATGGAGGGGTACAGGTTCAGGGCAAATTTGTGTGGAGTTCTGCATTGGTACGTTCCAGTGAGACAAGGAGGTTATGGAGGGGTACAGGTTCAGGGCATATTTGTGTGGAGTTCTGCATTGGTACGTTCCAGTGAGACAGGGAGGTTATGGAGGGTACAGGTTCAGGACATATTTGTGTGGAGTTCTGCAGTGGTACGTTCCAGGGAGACAGGGAGGATATGGTGGAGTACAGGTTCAGGGCATATTTGTGTGGATTTCTGCATTGGTACGTTCCAGTGAGACAAGGAGGTTATGGAGGGGTACAGGTTCAGGGCATATTTGTGTGGTGTTCTGCTTTGGTACGTTCCAGTGAGACAGTGAGGTTATGGAGGGTACAGATTCAGGGCATATTTGTGTGGAGTTCAGCGTTGGGACGTTCCAGTCAGACAGTGAGGTTATGGAGGGTAAAGGTTCAGGGCATATTTGTGTGGAGTTCTGCGTTAGGACGTTCCAGTGAGACAGGGAGGATATGGACGGGTACAGGTTCACGGCATATTTGTGTGGAGTTCTGCATTGGTACGTTCCAGTGACACAGGGAGGTTTTGGAGGGGTACAGGTTCAGTGCATATTTGTGTGGTGTTCTGCAATGGTACGTTCCAGTGAGACAGGGAGGTTATGGAGGGTACAGGTTCAGGGCATATTTGTGTGCTGTTCTGCAATGGTACGTTCCAGTGAGACAGGGAGGTTATGGAGGGTACAGGTTCAGGACATATTTGTGTGGAGTTCTGCAGTGGTACGTTCCTGGGAGACAGGGAGGATATGGTGGAGTACAGGTTCAGGGCATGTTTGTGTGGATTTCTGCATTGGTACGTTCCAGTGAGACAGGGAGGTTATGGAGGGGTACAGGTTCAGGGCATATTTGTGTGGTGTTCTGCATTGGTACGTTCCAGTGAGACAGGGAGGTTATGGAGGGTACAGGTTCAGGGCATATTTGTGTGGAGTTCTGCGTTGGGACGTTCCACTGAGACAGGGAGGATATGGACGGGTACAGGTTCAGGGCATATTTGTGTGGAGTTCTGCATTGGTACGTTCCAGTGAGACAGGGAGATTATGGAGGGGTACAGGTTCAGGGCAAATTTGTGTGGAGTTCTGCATTGGTACGTTCCAGTGAGACAAGGAGGTTATGGAGGGGTACAGGTTCAGGGCATATTTGTGTGGAGTTCTGCATTGGTACGTTCCAGTGAGACAGGGAGGTTATGGAGGGTACAGGTTCAGGACATATTTGTGTGGAGTTCTGCAGTGGTACGTTCCAGGGAGACAGGGAGGATATGGTGGAGTACAGGTTCAGGGCATATTTTTGAGGATTTCTGCATTGGTGCGTTCCAGTGCGACAGGGAGGTTATAGAGGGGTACAGGTTCAGGGCATATTTGTGTGGATTTCTGCATTGGTACGTTCCAGTGAGACAGGGAGGTTATGGAGGGGTACAGGTTCAGGGCAAATTTGTGTGCAGTTCTGCATTGGTATGTTCCAGTGAGACAGGGAGGTTATGGAGGGTACAAGTTCAGGGCATATTTGTGAGGAGTTCTGCATTGGTACGTTCCAGTGAGACAGGGTGGTTATGGAGGGGTACAGGTTCAGGGCATATTTGTGTGGAGTTCTGCATTGGTACGTTCCAGTGAGACAGGGAGTTTATGGAGGGGTACAGGTTCAGAGCATATTTGTGTGGTGTTCTGCAATGGTATGTTCCAGTGAGACAGTGTGGTTATGGAGGGTACAGGTTCAGGGCATATTTGTGTGGAGTTCTGCGTTGGGACGTTCCAGTGAGACAGGGAGTTATGGACGGGTACAGGTTCATGGCATATTCGTGTGGAGTTCTGCATTGGTACGTTCCAGTGACACAGGGAGGTTATGGAGGGGTACAGGTTCAGGGCATATTTGTGTGGAACTCTGCAGTGGGACGTTCCAGTGAGACAGGGAGTTTATGGACGTGTACAGGGTCAGGGTGTATTTGTGTGGAATTCTGCATTGGTACGTTCCAGTGAGACAGGGAGGTTTTGGAGGGGTACAGGTTCAGTGCCTATTTGTGTGGTGTTCTGCAATGGTACGTTCCAGTGAAACAGGGAGGTTATGGAGGGTACAGGTTCAGGACATATTTGTGTGGAGTTCTGCAGTGGTACGTTCCAGGGAGACAGGGAGGATATGCTGGAGTACAGGTTCAGGGCATATTTGTGTGGATTTCTGCATTGGTACGTTCCAGTGAGACAAGGAGGTTATGGAGGGGTACAGGTTCAGGGCATATTTGTGTGGTGTTCTGTAATGGTACGTTCCAGTGAGACAGTGAGGTTATGGAGGGTGCAGGTTCAGGGCAAATTTGTGTGGAGTTCGGTGTTGGGACGTTCCAGTGAGACAGGGAGGTTATGGACGGGTACAGGTTCAGGGCATATTTGTGTGGAGTTCTGCATTGGTACGTTCCAGTGACACAGGGAGGTTTTGGAGGGGTACAGGTTCAGTGCATATTTGTGTGGTGTTCTGCAATGGTACGTTCCAGTGAGACAGGGAGGTTATGGAGGGTACAGGTTCAGGGCATATTTGTGTGGTGTTCTGCAATGGTACGTTCCAGTGAGACAGGGAGGTTATGGAGGGTACAGGTTCAGGACATATTTGTGTGGAGTTCTGCAGTGGTACGTTCCTGGGAGACAGGGAGGATATGGTGGAGTACAGGTTCAGGGCATATTTGTGTGGATTTCTGCATTGGTACGTTCCAGTGAGACAGGGAGGTTATGGAGGGGTACAGGTTCAGGGCATATTTGTGTGAATTTCTGCTTTGGTACGTTCCAGTGAGACAGTGAGGTTATGGAGGGTACAGATTTAGGGCATATTTGTGTGGAGTTCAGCGTTGGGACGTTCCAGTCAGACAGTGAGGTTATGGAGGGTAAAGGTTCAGGGCATATTTGTGTGGAGTTCTGCGTTAGGACGTTCCAGTGAGACAGGGAGGATATGGACGGGTACAGGTTCACGGCATATTTGTGTGGAGTTCTGCATTGGTACGTTTAAGTGACACAGGGAGGTTTTGGAGGGGTACAGGTTCAGAGCATATTTGTGTGGTGTTCTGCAATGGTACGTTCCAGTGAGACAGGGAGGTTATGGAGGGTACAGGTTCAGGGCATATTTGTGTGGTGTTCTGCAATGGTACGTTCCAGTGAGACAGGGAGGTTATGGAGGGTACAGGTTCAGGACATATTTGTGTGGAGTTCTGCAGTGGTACGTTCCTGGGAGACAGGGAGGATATGGTGGAGTACAGGTTCAGGGCATATTTGTGTGGATTTCTGCATTGGTACGTTCCAGTGAGACAGGGAGGTTATGGAGGGGTACAGGTTCAGGGCATATTTGTGTGGTGTTCTGCATTGGTACGTTCCAGTGAGACAGGGAGGTTATGGAGGGTACAGGTTCAGGGCATATTTGTGAGGAGTTCTGCGTTGGGACGTTCCACTGAGACAGGGAGGATATGGACGGGTACAGGTTCAGGGCATATTTGTGTGGAGTTCTGCATTGGTACGTTTCAGTGAGACAGGGAGATTATGGAGGGGTACAGGTTCAGGGCAAATTTGTGTGGAGTTCTGCATTGGTACGTTCCAGTGAGACAAGGAGGTTATGGAGGGGTACAGGTTCAGGGCATATTTGTGTGGAGTTCTGCATTGGTACGTTCCAGTGAGACAGGGAGGTTATGGAGGGTACAGGTTCAGGACATATTTGTGTGGAGTTCTGCAGTGGTACGTTCCAGGGAGACAGGGAGGATATGGTGGAGTACAGGTTCAGGGCATATTTGTGTGGATTTCTGCATTGGTACGTTCCAGTGAGACAAGGAGGTTATGGAGGGGTACAGGTTCAGGGCATATTTGTGAGGTGTTCTGCTTTGGTACGTTCCAGTGAGACAGTGAGGTTATGGAGGGTACAGATTCAGGGCATATTTGTGTGGAGTTCAGCGTTGGGACGTTCCAGTCAGACAGTGAGGTTATGGAGGGTAAAGGTTCAGGGCATATTTGTGTGGAGTTCTGCGTTAGGACGTTCCAGTGAGACAGGGAGGATATGGACGGGTACAGGTTCACGGCATATTTGTGTGGAGTTCTGCATTGGTACGTTCCAGTGACACAGGGAGGTTTTGGAGGGGTACAGGTTCAGTGCATATTTGTGTGGTGTTCTGCAATGGTACGTTCCAGTGAGACAGGGAGGTTATGGAGGGTACAGGTTCAGGGCATATTTGTGTGCTGTTCTGCAATGGTACGTTCCAGTGAGACAGGGAGGTTATGGAGGGTACAGGTTCAGGACATATTTGTGTGGAGTTCTGCAGTGGTACGTTCCTGGGAGACAGGGAGGATATGGTGGAGTACAGGTTCAGGGCATGTTTGTGTGGATTTCTGCATTGGTACGTTCCAGTGAGACAGGGAGGTTATGGAGGGGTACAGGTTCAGGGCATATTTGTGTGGTGTTCTGCATTGGTACGTTCCAGTGAGACAGGGAGGTTATGGAGGGTACAGGTTCAGGGCATATTTGTGTGGAGTTCTGCGTTGGGACGTTCCACTGAGACAGGGAGGATATGGACGGGTACAGGTTCAGGGCATATTTGTGTGGAGTTCTGCATTGGTACGTTCCAGTGAGACAGGGAGATTATGGAGGGGTACAGGTTCAGGGCAAATTTGTGTGGAGTTCTGCATTGGTACGTTCCAGTGAGACAAGGAGGTTATGGAGGGGTACAGGTTCAGGGCATATTTGTGTGGAGTTCTGCATTGGTACGTTCCAGTGAGACAGGGAGTTTATGGAGGGTACAGGTTCAGGACATATTTGTGTGGAGTTCTGCAGTGGTACGTTCCAGGGAGACAGGGAGGATATGGTGGAGTACAGGTTCAGGGCATATTTTTGAGGATTTCTGCATTGGTGCGTTCCAGTGCGACAGGGAGGTTATAGAGGGGTACAGGTTCAGGGCATATTTGTGTGGATTTCTGCATTGGTACGTTCCAGTGAGACAGGGAGGTTATGGAGGGGTACAGGTTCAGGGCAAATTTGTGTGGAGTTCTGCATTGGTATGTTCCAGTGAGACAGGGAGGTTATGGAGGGTACAAGTTCAGGGCATATTTGTGAGGAGTTCTGCATTGGTACGTTCCAGTGAGACAGGGTGGTTATGGAGGGGTACAGGTTCAGGGCATATTTGTGTGGAGTTCTGCATTGGTACGTTCCAGTGAGACAGGGAGTTTATGGAGGGGTACAGGTTCAGAGCATATTTGTGTGGTGTTCTGCAATGGTATGTTCCAGTGAGACAGTGAGGTTATGGAGGGTACAGGTTCAGGGCATATTTGTGTGGAGTTCTGCGTTGGGACGTTCCAGTGAGACAGGGAGTTATGGACGGGTACAGGTTCATGGCATATTCGTGTGGAGTTCTGCATTGGTACGTTCCAGTGACACAGGGAGGTTATGGAGGGGTACAGGTTCAGGGCATATTTGTGTGGAACTCTGCAGTGGGACGTTCCAGTGAGACAGGGAGTTTATGGACGTGTACAGGGTCAGGGTGTATTTGTGTGGAATTCTGCATTGGTACGTTCCAGTGAGACAGGGAGGTTTTGGAGGGGTACAGGTTCAGTGCCTATTTGTGTGGTGTTCTGCAATGGTACGTTCCAGTGAAACAGGGAGGTTATGGAGGGTACAGGTTCAGGACATATTTGTGTGGAGTTCTGCAGTGGTACGTTCCAGGGAGACAGGGAGGATATGCTGGAGTACAGGTTCAGGGCATATTTGTGTGGATTTCTGCATTGGTACGTTCCAGTGAGACAAGGAGGTTATGGAGGGGTACAGGTTCAGGGCATATTTGTGTGGTGTTCTGTAATGGTACGTTCCAGTGAGACAGTGAGGTTATGGAGGGTGCAGGTTCAGGGCAAATTTGTGTGGAGTTCGGTGTTGGGACGTTCCAGTGAGACAGGGAGGTTATGGACGGGTACAGGTTCAGGGCATATTTGTGTGGAGTTCTGCATTGGTACGTTCCAGTGACACAGGGAGGTTTTGGAGGGGTACAGGTTCAGTGCATATTTGTGTGGTGTTCTGCAATGGTAAGTTTCAGTGAGACAGGGAGGTTATGGAGGGTACAGGTTCAGGGCATATTTGTGTGGTGTTCTGCAATGGTACGTTCCAGTGAGACAGGGAGGTTATGGAGGGTACAGGTTCAGGACATATTTGTGTGGAGTTCTGCAGTGGTACGTTCCTGGGAGACAGGGAGGATATGGTGGAGTACAGGTTCAGGGCATATTTGTGTGGATTTCTGCATTGGTACGTTCCAGTGAGACAGGGAGGTTATGGAGGGGTACAGGTTCAGGGCATATTTGTGTGGTGTTCTGCAATGGTACGTTCCAGTGAGACAGTGAGGTTATGGAGGGTGCAGGTTCAGGGCAAATTTGTGTGGAGTTCTGCATTGGTACGTTCCAGTGAGACAAGCAGGTTATGGGCGGGTACAGGTTCAGGACATATTTGTGAGGAATTCTGCATTGGTACGTTCCAGTGAGACAGGGAGGTTATGGAGGGTACAGGTTCAGGGCATATTTGTGTGGAGTTCTTGATTCGTACATTCCAGTGAGACAGGGAGGTTATGGAGGGGTACAGGTTCAGGGTATATTCGTGTGGAGTTCTCCGTTGGTACGTTTCAGTGTGACTGGGAGGTTATGGAGGGGTACAGGTTCAGGGCATATTTGTTTGGAGTTCTGCATTGGTACGTTCCAGTGAGACAGGGAAGTTATGGAGGGTACAGTTTCAGGGCATATTTGTGTGGTGTTCTACAATGGTACGTTCCAGTGAGACAGTGAGGTTATGGAGGGTACAGGTTCAGGGCATATTTGTGAGGAGTTCTGCGTTGGGACGTTCCAGTGAGACAGGGAGGTTATGGACGGGTACAGGTTCACGGCATATTTGTGTGGAGTTCTGCATTGGTACGTTCCAGTGACACAGGGAGGTTATGGAGGGGTACAGGTTCAGGGAATATTTGTGTAGAATTCTGCAGTGGGACGTTCCAGTGAGACAGGGAGTTTATGGACGTGTACAGGTTCAGGGCATATTTGTGTGGAATTCTGCATTGGTACGTTCCAGTGAGACAGGGAGGTTTTGGAGGTGTACAGGTTCTGTGCATATTTGTGTGGTGTTCTGCAATGGTACGTTCCCGTGAGACAGCGAGGTTATGGAGGGTACAGGTTCAGGACATATTTGTGTGGAGTTCTGCAGTGGTACGTTCCAGTGAGACAGGGAGGATATGGTGGAGTACATGTTCAAGGCATATTTGTGTGGATTTCTGCATTGGTACGTTGCAGTGAGACAGGGAGGTTATGGAGGGGTACAGGTTCAGGGCATATTTGTGTGTTGTTCTGCAATGGTACGTTCCAGTGAGACAGTGAGGTTATGGAGGGTGCAGGTTCAGGGCAAATTTGTGTGGAGTTCTGCGTTGGGACGTTCCAGTGAGACAGGGAGGTTATGGACGGGTACAGGTTCAGGGCATATTTGTGTGGAGTTCTGCATTGGTACGTTCCAGTGACACAGGGAGGTTATGGAGGGGTACAGGTTCAGGGCATATTTGTGTGGAGTTCTGCATTGGTACGTTCCAGTGAGACAGGGAGGTTATGGAGGGTACAAGTTCAGGGCATATTTGTGTGGAATTCTGCAGTGGGACGTTCCAGTGATACAGGGAGTTTATGGACGTGTACAGGTTCCGGGCATATTTGTGTGGAATTCTGCATTGGTACGTTCCAGTGAGACAGGGAGGTTTTGGAGGGGTACAGGTTCAGGGCATGTTTGTGTGGTGTTCTGCAATGGTACGTTCCAGTGAGACAGGGAGGTTATGCATGGTACGGGATCAGGGCATATTTGAGTGAATTTCTGCTTTGGTACGTTCCAGTGAGACAGGGAGGTTATGGAGTGGTACAGGTTCAGGGCAAATTTGTGTGGAGTTCTGCATTGGTACGTTCCAGTGAGACAAGCAGGTTATGGGCGGGTACAGGTTCAGGGCATATTTGTGTGGAGTTCTGCGTTGGGATGTTCCAGTGAGACAGGGAGGATATGGACGGGTACAGGTTCAGGGCATATTTGTGTGGAGTTCTGCATTGGTACGTTCCAGTGAGACAGGGAGATTATGGAGGGGTACAGGTTCAGGGCAAATTTGTGTGGAGTTCTGCATTGGTACGTTCCAGTGAGACAAGGAGGTTATGGAGGGGTTCAGGTTCAGGGCATATTTGTGTGGTGTTCTGCATTCGTACGCTCCAGTGAGACAGCGAGGTTATGGAGGGTACAGGTTCAGGGCAAATTTGAGTGTAGTTCTGCATTGGTACGTTCCAGTGAGACAGGGAGGTTATGGAGGGTACAGGTTCAGGACATATTTGTGTGGAGTTCTGCAGTGGTACGTTCCAGGGAGACAGGGAGGATATGGTGGAGTACGGGTTCAGGGCATATTTTTGAGGATTTCTGCATTGGTGTGTTCCAGTGCGACAGGGAGGTTATGGAGGGGTACAGGTTCAGGGCATATTTGTGTGGAGTTCTGCAGTGGTACTTTCCAGTGAGACAGGGAGGTTAAGGTGGAGTACAGGTTCAGGGCATATTTGTGTGGATTTCTGCATTGGTACGTTCCAGTGAGACAGGGAGGTTATGGAGGGGTACAGGTTCAGGGCAAATTTGTGTGGAGTTCTGCATTGGTACGTTCCAGTGAGACAGGGAGGTTATGGAGGGTACAAGTTCAGGGCATATTTGTGAGGAGTTCTGCATTGGTACGTTCCAGTGTGACAGGGTGGTTATGGAGGGGTACAGGTTCAGGGCATATTTGTGTGGAGTTCTGCATTGGTACGTTCCAGTGCGACAGGGAGTTTATGGAGGGGTACAGGTTCAGAGCATATTTGTGTGGTGTTCTGCAATGGTACGTTCTAGTGAGACAGTGAGGTTACGGAGGGTACAGGTTCAGGGCATATTTGTGTGGAGTTCTGCGTTGGGACGTTCCAGTGAGACAGGGAGTTTATGGACGGGTACAGGTTCACGGCATATTCGTGTGGAGTTCTGCATTGGTACGTTCCAGTGACACAGGGAGGTTATGGAGGGGTACAGGTTCAGGGCATATTTGTGTGGAATTCTGCAGTGGGACGTTCCAGTGAGACAGGGAGTTTATGGACGTGTACAGGTTCAGGGTATATTTGTGTGGAATTCTGCATTGGTACGTTCCAGTGAGACAGGGAGGTTTTGGAGGGGTACAGGTTCAGTGCATATTTGTGTGGTGTTCTGCAATGGTACGTTCCAGTGAAACAGGGAGGTTATGGAGGGTACAGGTTCAGGACATATTTGTTTGGAGTTCTGCCGTGGTACGTTCCAGGGAGACAGGGAGGATATGCTGGAGTACAGGTTCAGGGCATATTTGTGTGGATTTCTGCATTGGTACTTTCCAGTGAGACAGGGAGGTTATGGAGGGGTACAGGTTCAGGGCATATTTGTGTGGTGTTCTGCAATGGTACGTTCCAGTGAGACAGTGAGGTTATGGAGGGTGCAGGTTCAGGGCAAATTTGTGTGGAGTTCTGTGTTGGGACGTTCCAGTGAGACAGGGAGGATATGGACGGGTACAGGTTCAGGGCATATTTGTGTGGAGTTCTGCATTGGTACGTTCCAGTGACACAGGGAGGTTATGGAGGGGTACAGGTTCAGGGCATATTTGTGTGAATTTCTGCTTTGGTACGTTCCAGTGAGACAGTGAGGTTATGGAGGGTACAGATTCAGGGCATATTTGTGTGGAGTTCTGCGTTGGGACGTTCCAGTGAGACAGTGAGTTTATGGAGGGTACAGGTTCAGGGCATATTTGTGTGGAGTTCTGCGTTGGGACGTTCCAGTGAGACAGGGAGGATATGGACCGGTACAGGTTCACGGCATATTTGTGTGGAGTTCTGCATTGGTACGTTCCAGTGACACAGGGAGGTTTTGGAGGGGTACAGGTTCAGTGCATATTTGTGTGGTGTTCTGCAATGGTACGTTCCAGTGAGACAGGGAGGTTATGGAGGGTACAGGTTCAGGACATATTTGTGTGGAGTTCTGCAGTGGTACGTTCCAGTGAGACAGGGAGGTTATGGAGGGGTACAGGTTCAGGGCATATTTGTGTGGTGTTCTGCAATGGTACGTTCCAGTGAGACAGGGAGATTATGGAGGGTGCAGGGTCAGGGCAAATTTGTGTGGAGTTCTGCATTGGTACTTTCCAGTGAGACAAGGAGGTTATGGAGGGGTACAGGTTCAGTGCATATTTGTGTGTTGTTCTGCAATGGTACGTTCCAGTGAGACAGGGAGGTTATGGAGGGTACAGGTTCAGGACATATTTGTGTGGAGTTCTGCAGTGGTACGTTCCAGTGAGACAGGGAGGTTATGGAGGGGTACAGGTTCAGGGCATATTTGTGTGGAGTTCTGCAGTGGTACGTTCCAGTGAGACAGGGAGGTTATGGAGGGGTACAGGTTCAGGGCATATTTGTGTGGAGTTCTGCAGTGGTACGTTCCAGGGAGACAGGGAGGATATGGTGGAGTACAGGTTCAGGGCATATTTGTGTGGATTTCTGCATTGGTACGTTCCAGTGAGACAGGGAGGTTATGGAGGGGTACAGGTTCAGGGCATATTTGTGTGGTGTTCTGCAATGGTACGTTCCAGTGAGACAGTGAGGTTATGGAGGGTGCAGGTTCAGGGCAAATTTGTGTGGAGTTCTGCGTTGGGACGTTCCAGTGAGACAGGGAGGTTATGGATGGGTACAGGTTCAGGGCATATTTGTGTGGAGTTCTGCTTTGGTACGTTCCAGTGAGACAGTGAGGTTATGGAGGGTACAGGTTCAGGGCATATTTGTGTGGAGTTCTGCGTTGGGACGTTCCAGTGAGACAGGGAGGTTATGGACGGGTACAGGTTCACGGCATATTTGTGTGGAGTTCTGCATTGGTACGTTCCAGTGACACAGGGAGGTTATGGAGGGGTACAGGTTCAGGACATATTTGTGTGGAATTCTGCAGTGGGACGTTCCAGTGAGACAGGGAGTTTATGGACGTGTACAGGTTCAGGGTATATTTGTGTGGAATTCTGCATTGGTACGTTCCAGTGAGACAGGGAGGTTTTGGAGGGATACAGGTTCAGTGCATATTTGTGTGGTGTTCTGCATTGGTACGTTCCAGTGACACAGGGAGGTTATGGAGGGGTACAGGTTCAGGGCATATTTGTGTGTATTTCTGCTTTGGTACGTTCCAGTGAGACAGTGAGGTTATGGAGGGTACAGATTCAGGGCATATTTGTGTGGAGATCTGCGTTGGGACGTTCCAGTGAGACAGTGAGGTTATGGAGGGTACTGGTTCAGGGCATATTTTTGTGGAGTTCTGCGTTGGGACGTTCCAGTGAGACAGGGAGGATATGGACGGGTACAGGTTCACGGCATATTTGTGTGGAGTTCTGCATTGGTACGTTCCAGTGACACAGGGAGATTTTGGAGGGGTACAGGTTCAGTGCATATTTGTGTGGTGTTCTGCAATGGTACGTTCCAGTGAGACAGGGAGGTTATGGAGGGTACAGGTTCAGGACATATTTGTGTGGAGTTCTGCAGTGGTACGTTCCAGTGAGACAGGGAGGTTATGGAGGGGTACAGGTTCAGGGCATATTTGTGTGGTGTTCTGCAATGGTACGTTCCAGTGAGACAGGGAGATTATGGAGGGTGCAGGGTCAGGGCAAATTTGTGTGGAGTTCTGCATTGGTACGTTCCAGTGAGACAAGGAGGTTATGGAGGGGTACAGGTTCAGGGATATTTGTGTGGAGTTCTGCATTGGTACGTTCCAGTGAGACAGGGAAGTTATGGAGGGTACAGGTTCAGGACATATTTGTGTGGATTTCTGCATTGGTACGTTCCAGTGAGACAGGGAGGTTATGGAGGGGTACAGGTTCAGGGCATATTTGTGTGGTGTTCTGCAATGGTACGTTCCAGTGAGACAGTGAGGATATGGAGGGTGCAGGTTCAGGGCAAATTTGTGTGGAGTTCTGCGTTGGGACGTTCCAGTGAGACAGGGAGATTATGGAGTGGTACAGGTTCAGGGCAAATTTGTGTGGAGTTCTGCATTGATACGTTCCAGTGAGACAAGCAGGTTATGGGCGGGTACAGGTTCAGGACATATTTGTGAGGAATTCTGCAATGGTACGTTCCAGTGAGACAGGGAGGTTATGGAGGGTACAGGTTCAGGGCATATTTGTGTGGAGTTCTGGATTCGTACATTCCAGTGAGACAGGGAGGTTATCGAGGGGTACAGGTTCAGGGTATATTTGTGTGGAGTTCTGCGTTGGTACGTTTCAGTGTGACTGGGAGGTTATGGAGGGGTACAGGTTCAGGGCATATTTGTTTGGAGTTCTGCATTGGTACATTCCAGTCAGACAGGGAAGTTATGGAGGGTACAGGTTCAAGGCATATTTGTGTGGTGTTCTGCAATGGTACGTTCCAGTGAGACAGTGAGGTTATGGAGGTGTACAGGTTCAGGGCATATTTGTGTGGAGTTCTGCAGTGGTACGTTCCAGGGAGACAGGGAGGATATGGTGGAGTACAGGTTCAGGGCATATTTGTGTGGATTTCTGCATTGGTACATTCCAGTGAGACAGGGAATTTATGGAGGGGTACAGGTTCAGGGCATATTTGTGTGGTGTTCTGCAATGGTACGTTCCAGTGAGACAGGGAGATTATGGAGGGTGCAGGGTCAGGGCAAATTTGTGTGGAGTTCTGCATTGGTACGTTCCAGTGAGACAAGGAGGTTATGGAGGGGTACAGGTTCAGTGCATCTTTGTGTGGTGTTCTGCAATGGTACGTTCCAGTGAGACAGGGAGGTTATGGAGGGTACAGGTTCAGGACATATTTGTGTGGAGTTCTGCAGTGGTACGTTCCAGTGAGACAGGGAGGTTATGGAGGGGTACAGGTTCAGGGCATATTTGTGTGGAGTTCTGCAGTGGTACGTTCCAGGGAGACAGGGAGGATATGGTGGAGTACAGGTTCAGGGCATATTTGTGTGGATTT
Organism: Hemitrygon akajei; assembly: GCF_048418815.1. NCBI lineage: Eukaryota > Metazoa > Chordata > Chondrichthyes > Myliobatiformes > Dasyatidae > Hemitrygon > Hemitrygon akajei. Next base: position 1,074,160 of record NW_027332016.1, on the reverse strand, counting down.
CTGCATTGGTACGTTCCAGTGAGACAGGGAGGTTATGGAGGGGTACAGGTTCAGGGCATATTTGTGTGGTGTTCTGCAATGGTACGTTCCAGTGAGACAGTGAGGTTATGGAGGGTGCAGGTTCAGGGCAAATTTGTGTGGAGTTCTGCGTTGGGACTTTCCAGTGTGACAGGGAGGTTATGGACGGGTACAGGTTCAGGGCATATTTGTGTGGAGTTCTGCTTTGGTACGTTCCAGTGAGACAGTGAGGTTATGGAGGGTACAGGTTCAGGGCATATTTGTGTGGAGTTCTGCGTTGGGACGTTCCAGTGAGACAGGGAGGTTATGGACGGGTACAGGTTCACGGTATATTTGTGTGGAGTTCTGCATTGGTACGTTCCAGTGACACAGGGAGGTTATGGAGGGGTACAGGTTCAGGACATATTTGTGTGGAATTCTGCAGTGGGACGTTCCAGTGAAACAGGGAGTTTATGGACGTGTACAGGTTCAGGGTATATTTGTGTGGAATTCTGCATTGGTACGTTCCAGTGAGACAGGGAGGTTTTGGAGGGATACAGGTTCAGTGCATATTTGTGTGGTGTTCTGCATTGGTACGTTCCAGTGACACAGGGAGGTTATGGAGGGGTACAGGTTCAGGGCATATTTGTGTGTATTTCTGCTTTGGTACGTTCCAGTGAGACAGTGAGGTTATGGAGGGTACAGATTCAGGGCATATTTGTGTGGAGTTCTGCGTTGGGACGTTCCAGTGAGACAGTGAGGTTATGGAGAGTACTGGTTCAGGGCATATTTGTGTGGAGTTCTGCGTTGGGACGTTCCAGTGTGACAGGGAGGATATGGACGGGTACAGGTTCACGGCATATTTGTGTGGAGTTCTGGATTGGTACGTTCCAGTGACACAGGGAGATTTTGGAGGGGTACAGGTTCAGTGCATATTTGTGTGGTGTTCTGCAATGGTACGTTCCAGTGAGACAGGGAGGTTATGGAGGGTACAGGTTCAGGACATATTTGTGTGTAGTTCTGCAGTGGTACGTTCCAGTGAGACAGGGAGGTTATGGAGGGGTAGAGGTTCAGGGCATATTTGTGTGGTGTTCTGCAATGGTACGTTCCAGTGAGACAGGGAGATTATGGAGGGTGCAGGGTCAGGGCAAATTTGTGTGGAGTTCTGCATTGGTACGTTCCAGTGAGACAAGGAGGTTATGGAGGGGTACAGGTTCAGGGATATTTGTGTGGAGTTCTGCATTGGTACGTTCCAGTGAGACAGGGAGGTTATGGAGGGTACAGGTTCAGGGCATATTTGTGTGGAGTTCTGGATTCGTACATTCCAGTGAGACAGGGAGGTTATCGAGGGGTACAGGTTCACGGTATATTTGTGTGGAGTTCTGCGTTGGTACGTTTCAGTGTGACTGGGAGGTTATGGAGGGGTACAGGTTCAGGGCATATTTGTTTGGAGTTCTGCATTGGTACGTTCCAGTCAGACAGGGAAGTTATGGAGGGTACAGGTTCAGGGCATATTTGTGTGGTGTTCTGCAATGGTACGTTCCAGTGAGACAGTGAGGTTATGGAGGGGTACAGGTTCAGGGCATATTTGTGTGGAGTTCTGCAGTGGTACGTTCCAGGGAGACAGGGAGGATATGGTGGAGTACAGGTTCAGGGCATTTTTGTGTGGATTTCTGCATTGGTACGTTCCAGTGAGACAGGGAGGTTCTGGAGGGGTACAGGTTCAGGGCATATTTGTGTGGTGTTCTGCATTGGTACGTTCCAGTTAGACAGGGAGGTTATGGAGGGTGCAGGTTCAGGGCAAATTTGTGTGGAGTTCTGCGTTGGGACGTTCCAGTGAGACAGGGAGGTTATGGACGGGTACAGGTTCAGGGCATATTTGTGTGGAGTTCTGCTTTGGTACGTTCCAGTGAGACAGTGAGGTTATGGAGGGTACAGGTTCAGGGCATATTTGTGTGGAGTTCTGCGTTGGGACGTTCCAGTGAGACAGGGAGGTTATGGACGTGTACAGGTTCACGGCATATTTGTGTGGAGTTCTGCATTGGTACGTTCCAGTGACACAGGGAGGTTATGGTGGGGTACAGGTTCAGGACATATTTGTGTGGAATTCTGCAGTGGGACGTTCCAGTGAGACAGGGAGTTTATGGACGTGTACAGGTTCAGGGTATATTTGTGTGGAATTCTGCATTGGTACGTTCCAGTGAGACAGGGAGGTTTTGGAGGGATACAGGTTCAGTGCATATTTGTGTGGTGTTCTGCATTGGTACGTTCCAGTGACACAGGGAGGTTATGGAGGGGTGCAGGTTCAGGGCATATTTGTGTGTATTTCTGCTTTGGTACGTTCCAGTGAGACAGTGAGGTTATGGAGGGTACAGATTCAGGGCATATTTGTGTGGAGTTCTGCGTTGGGACGTTCCAGTGAAACAGGGAGGTTATGGAGGGTACAGGTTCAGGACATATTTGTTTGGAGTTCTGCAGTGGTACGTTCCAGGGAGACAGGGAGGATATGCTGGAGTACAGGTTCAGGGCATATTTGTGTGGATTTCTGCATTGGTACTTTCCAGTGAGACAGGGAGGTTATGGAGGGGTACAGGTTCAGGGCATATTTCTGTGGTGTTCTGCAATGGTACGTTCCAGTGAGACAGTGAGGTTATGGAGGGTGCAGGTTCAGGGCAAATTTGTGTGGAGTTCTGTGTTGGGACGTTCCAGTGAGACAGGGAGGTTATGGACGGGTACAGGTTCAGGGCATATTTGTGTGGAGTTCTGCATTGGTACGTTCCAGTGACACAGGGAGGTTATGGAGGGGTACAGGTTCAGGGCATATTTGTGTGAATTTCTGCTTTGGTACGTTCCAGTGAGACAGTGAGGTTATGGAGGGTACAGATTCAGGGCATATTTGTGTGGAGTTCTGCGTTGGGACGTTCCAGTGAGACAGTGAGTTTATGGAGGGTACAGGTTCAGGGCATATTTGTGTGGAGTTCTGCGTTGGGACGTTCCAGTGAGACAGGGAGGATATGGGCGGGTACAGGTTCACGGCATATTTGTGTGGAGTTCTGCATTGGTACGTTCCAGTGACACAGGGAGGTTTTGGAGGGGTACAGGTTCAGTGCATATTTGTGTGGTGTTCTGCAATGGTACGTTCCAGTGAGACAGGGAGATTATGGAGGGTGCAGGGTCAGGGCAAATTTGTGTGGAGTTCTGCATTGGTACGTTCCAGTGAGACAAGGAGGTTATGGAGGGGTACAGGGTCAGTGCATATTTGTGTGGAGTTCTGCATTGGTACGTTCCAGTGAGACAGGGAGGTTATGGAGGGGTACAGGTTCAGGGCATATTTGTGTGGTGTACTGCAATGGTACGTTCCAGTGAGACAGGGAGATTATGGAGGGTGCAGGGTCAGGGCAAATTTGTGTGGAGTTCTGCATTGGTACGTTCCAGTGAGACAAGGAGGTTATGGAGGGGTACAGGGTCAGTGCATATTTGTGTGGTGTTCTGCAATGGTACTTTTCCAGTGAGACAGGGAGGTTATGGAGGGTACAGGTTCAGGACATATTTGTGTGGAGTTCTGCAGTGGTACGTTCCAGTGAGACAGGGAGGTTATGGAGGGGTACAGGTTCAGGGCATATTTGTGTGGAGTTCTGCAGTGGTACGTTCCAGGGAGACAGGGAGGATATGGTGGAGTACAGGTTCAGGGCATATTTGTGTGGATTTCTGCATTGGTACGTTCCAGTGAGACAGGGAGGTTATGGAGGGGTACAGGTTCAGGGCATATTTGTGTGGTGTTCTGCAATGGTAGGTTCCAGTGAGACAGTGAGGTTATGGAGGGTGCAGGTTCAGGGCAAATTTGTGTGGAGTTCTGCGTTGGGACGTTCCAGTGAGACAGGGAGGTTATGGACGGGTACAGGTTCAGGGCATATTTGTGTGGAGTTCTGCTTTGGTACGTTCCAGTGAGACAGTGAGGTTATGGAGGGTACAGGTTCAGGGCATATTTGTGTGGAGTTCTGCATTGGTACGTTCCAGTGAAACAGGGAGTTTATGGACGTGTACAGGTTCAGGGTATATTTGTGTGGAATTCTGCATTGGTACGTTCCAGTGAGACAGGGAGGTTTTGGAGGGATACAGGTTCAGTGCATATTTGTGTGGTGTTCTGCATTGGTACGTTCCAGTGACACAGGGAGGTTATGGAGGGGTACAGGTTCAGGGCATATTTGTGTGTATTTCTGCTTTGGTACGTTCCAGTGAGACAGTGAGGTTATGGAGGGTACAGATTCAGGGCATATTTGTGTGGAGTTCTGCGTTGGGACGTTCCAGTGAGACAGTGAGGTTATGGAGAGTACTGGTTCAGGGCATATTTGTGTGGAGTTCTGCGTTGGGACGTTCCAGTGTGACAGGGAGGATATGGACGGGTACAGGTTCACGGCATATTTGTGTGGAGTTCTGGATTGGTACGTTCCAGTGACACAGGGAGATTTTGGAGGGGTACAGGTTCAGTGCATATTTGTGTGGTGTTCTGCAATGGTACGTTCCAGTGAGACAGGGAGGTTATGGAGGGTACAGGTTCAGGACATATTTGTGTGTAGTTCTGCAGTGGTACGTTCCAGTGAGACAGGGAGGTTATGGAGGGGTAGAGGTTCAGGGCATATTTGTGTGGTGTTCTGCAATGGTACGTTCCAGTGAGACAGGGAGATTATGGAGGGTGCAGGGTCAGGGCAAATTTGTGTGGAGTTCTGCATTGGTACGTTCCAGTGAGACAAGGAGGTTATGGAGGGGTACAGGTTCAGGGATATTTGTGTGGAGTTCTGCATTGGTACGTTCCAGTGAGACAGGGAGGTTATGGAGGGTACAGGTTCAGGGCATATTTGTGTGGAGTTCTGGATTCGTACATTCCAGTGAGACAGGGAGGTTATCGAGGGGTACAGGTTCACGGTATATTTGTGTGGAGTTCTGCGTTGGTACGTTTCAGTGTGACTGGGAGGTTATGGAGGGGTACAGGTTCAGGGCATATTTGTTTGGAGTTCTGCATTGGTACGTTCCAGTCAGACAGGGAAGTTATGGAGGGTACAGGTTCAGGGCATATTTGTGTGGTGTTCTGCAATGGTACGTTCCAGTGAGACAGTGAGGTTATGGAGGGGTACAGGTTCAGGGCATATTTGTGTGGAGTTCTGCAGTGGTACGTTCCAGGGAGACAGGGAGGATATGGTGGAGTACAGGTTCAGGGCATTTTTGTGTGGATTTCTGCATTGGTACGTTCCAGTGAGACAGGGAGGTTCTGGAGGGGTACAGGTTCAGGGCATATTTGTGTGGTGTTCTGCATTGGTACGTTCCAGTTAGACAGGGAGGTTATGGAGGGTGCAGGTTCAGGGCAAATTTGTGTGGAGTTCTGCGTTGGGACGTTCCAGTGAGACAGGGAGGTTATGGACGGGTACAGGTTCAGGGCATATTTGTGTGGAGTTCTGCTTTGGTACGTTCCAGTGAGACAGTGAGGTTATGGAGGGTACAGGTTCAGGGCATATTTGTGTGGAGTTCTGCGTTGGGACGTTCCAGTGAGACAGGGAGGTTATGGACGTGTACAGGTTCACGGCATATTTGTGTGGAGTTCTGCATTGGTACGTTCCAGTGACACAGGGAGGTTATGGTGGGGTACAGGTTCAGGACATATTTGTGTGGAATTCTGCAGTGGGACGTTCCAGTGAGACAGGGAGTTTATGGACGTGTACAGGTTCAGGGTATATTTGTGTGGAATTCTGCATTGGTACGTTCCAGTGAGACAGGGAGGTTTTGGAGGGATACAGGTTCAGTGCATATTTGTGTGGTGTTCTGCATTGGTACGTTCCAGTGACACAGGGAGGTTATGGAGGGGTGCAGGTTCAGGGCATATTTGTGTGTATTTCTGCTTTGGTACGTTCCAGTGAGACAGTGAGGTTATGGAGGGTACAGATTCAGGGCATATTTGTGTGGAGTTCTGCGTTGGGACGTTCCAGTGAAACAGGGAGGTTATGGAGGGTACAGGTTCAGGACATATTTGTTTGGAGTTCTGCAGTGGTACGTTCCAGGGAGACAGGGAGGATATGCTGGAGTACAGGTTCAGGGCATATTTGTGTGGATTTCTGCATTGGTACTTTCCAGTGAGACAGGGAGGTTATGGAGGGGTACAGGTTCAGGGCATATTTCTGTGGTGTTCTGCAATGGTACGTTCCAGTGAGACAGTGAGGTTATGGAGGGTGCAGGTTCAGGGCAAATTTGTGTGGAGTTCTGTGTTGGGACGTTCCAGTGAGACAGGGAGGTTATGGACGGGTACAGGTTCAGGGCATATTTGTGTGGAGTTCTGCATTGGTACGTTCCAGTGACACAGGGAGGTTATGGAGGGGTACAGGTTCAGGGCATATTTGTGTGAATTTCTGCTTTGGTACGTTCCAGTGAGACAGTGAGGTTATGGAGGGTACAGATTCAGGGCATATTTGTGTGGAGTTCTGCGTTGGGACGTTCCAGTGAGACAGTGAGTTTATGGAGGGTACAGGTTCAGGGCATATTTGTGTGGAGTTCTGCGTTGGGACGTTCCAGTGAGACAGGGAGGATATGGGCGGGTACAGGTTCACGGCATATTTGTGTGGAGTTCTGCATTGGTACGTTCCAGTGACACAGGGAGGTTTTGGAGGGGTACAGGTTCAGTGCATATTTGTGTGGTGTTCTGCAATGGTACGTTCCAGTGAGACAGGGAGATTATGGAGGGTGCAGGGTCAGGGCAAATTTGTGTGGAGTTCTGCATTGGTACGTTCCAGTGAGACAAGGAGGTTATGGAGGGGTACAGGGTCAGTGCATATTTGTGTGGAGTTCTGCATTGGTACGTTCCAGTGAGACAGGGAGGTTATGGAGGGGTACAGGTTCAGGGCATATTTGTGTGGTGTACTGCAATGGTACGTTCCAGTGAGACAGGGAGATTATGGAGGGTGCAGGGTCAGGGCAAATTTGTGTGGAGTTCTGCATTGGTACGTTCCAGTGAGACAAGGAGGTTATGGAGGGGTACAGGGTCAGTGCATATTTGTGTGGTGTTCTGCAATGGTACTTTTCCAGTGAGACAGGGAGGTTATGGAGGGTACAGGTTCAGGACATATTTGTGTGGAGTTCTGCAGTGGTACGTTCCAGTGAGACAGGGAGGTTATGGAGGGGTACAGGTTCAGGGCATATTTGTGTGGAGTTCTGCAGTGGTACGTTCCAGGGAGACAGGGAGGATATGGTGGAGTACAGGTTCAGGGCATATTTGTGTGGATTTCTGCATTGGTACGTTCCAGTGAGACAGGGAGGTTATGGAGGGGTACAGGTTCAGGGCATATTTGTGTGGTGTTCTGCAATGGTAGGTTCCAGTGAGACAGTGAGGTTATGGAGGGTGCAGGTTCAGGGCAAATTTGTGTGGAGTTCTGCGTTGGGACGTTCCAGTGAGACAGGGAGGTTATGGACGGGTACAGGTTCAGGGCATATTTGTGTGGAGTTCTGCTTTGGTACGTTCCAGTGAGACAGTGAGGTTATGGAGGGTACAGGTTCAGGGCATATTTGTGTGGAGTTCTGCATTGGTACGTTCCAGTGACACAGGGAGGTTATGGAGGGGTACAGGTTCAGGACATATTTGTGTGGAATTCTGCAGTGGGACGTTCCAGTGAGACAGGGAGTTTATGGACGTGTACAGGTTCAGGGTATATTTGTGTGGAATTCTGCATTGGTACGTTCCAGTGAGACAGGGAGGTTTTGGAGGGATACAGGTTCAGTGCATATTTGTGTGGTGTTCTGCATTGGTACGTTCCAGTGACACAGGGAGGTTATGGAGGGGTACAGGTTCAGGGCATATTTGTGTGTATTTCTGCTTTGGTACGTTCCAGTGAGACAGTGAGGTTATGGAGGGTACAGATTCAGGGCATATTTGTGTGGAGTTCTGCGTTGGGACGTTCCAGTGAAACAGGGAGGTTATGGAGGGTACAGGTTCAGGACATATTTGTTTGGAGTTCTGCAGTGGTACGTTCCAGGGAGACAGGGTGGATATGCTGGAGTACAGGTTCAGGGCATATTTGTGTGGATTTCTGCATTGGTACTTTCCAGTGAGACAGGGAGGTTATGGAGGGGTACAGGTTCAGGGCATATTTGTGTGGTGTTCTGCAATGGTACGTTCCAGTGAGACAGTGAGGTTATGGAGGGTGCAGGTTCAGGGCAAATTTGTGTGGAGTTCTGTGTTGGGACGTTCCAGTGAGACAGGGAGGTTATGGACGGGTACAGGTTCAGGGCATATTTGTGTGGAGTTCTGCATTGGTACGTTCCAGTGACACAGGGAGGTTATGGAGGGGTACAGGTTCAGGGCATATTTGTGTGAATTTCTGCTTTGGTACGTTCCAGTGAGACAGTGTGGTTATGGAGGGTACAGATTCAGGGCATATTTGTGTGGAGTTCTGCGTTGGGACGTTCCAGTGAGACAGTGAGTTTATGGAGGGTACAGGTTCAGGGCATATTTGTGTGGAGTTCTGCGTTGGGACGTTCCAGTGAGACAGGGAGGATATGGACGTGTACAGGTTCACGGCATATTTGTGTGGAGTTCTGCATTGGTACGTTCCAGTGACACAGGGAGGTTTTGGAGGGGTACAGGTTCAGTGCATATTTGTGTGGTGTTCTGCAATGGTACGTTCCAGTGAGACAAGGAGGTTATGGAGGGTACAGGTTCAGGACATATTTGTGTGGAGTTCTGCAGTGGTACGTTCCAGTGAGACAGGGAGGTTATGGAGGGGTACAGGTTCAGTGCATATTTGTGTGGTGTTCTGCAATGGTACGTTCCAGTGAGACAGGGAGGTTATGGAGGGTACAGGTTCAGGACATATTTGTGTGGAGTTCTGCAGTGGTACGTTCCAGTGAGACAGGGAGGTTATGGAGGGGTACAGGTTCAGGGCATATTTGTGTGGAGTTCTGCAGTGGTACGTTCCAGGGAGACAGGGAGGATATGGTGGAGTACAGGTTCAGGGCATATTTGTGTGGATTTCTGCATTGGTACGTTTCAGTGAGACAGGGAGGTTATGGAGGGGTACAGGTTCAGGGCATATTTGTGTGGTGTTCTGCAATGGTACGTTCCAGTGAGACAGTGAGGTTATGGAGGGTGCAGGTTCAGGGCAAATTTGTGTGGAGTTCTGCGTTGGGACGTTCCAGTGAGACAGGGAGGTTATGGACGGGTACAGGTTCAGGGCATATTTGTGTGGAGTTCTGCTTTGGTACGTTCCAGTGAGACAGTGAGGTTATGGAGGGTACAGGTTCAGGGCATATTTGTGTGGAGTTCTGCGTTGGGACGTTCCAGTGAGACAGGGAGGTTATGGACGGGTACAGGTTCACGGCATATTTGTGTGGAGTTCTGCATTGGTACGTTCCAGTGACACAGGGAGGTTATGGAGGGGTACAGGTTCAGGACATATTTGTGTGGAACTCTGCAGTGGGACGTTCCAGTGAGACAGGGTTTATGGACGTGTACAGGTTCAGGGTATATTTGTGTGGAATTCTGCATTGGTACGTTCCAGTGAGACAGGGAGGTTTTGGAGGGATACAGGTTCAGTGCATATTTGTGTGGTGTTCTGCATTGGTACGTTCCAGTGACACAGGGAGGTTATGGAGGGGTACAGGTTCAGGGCATATTTGTGTGTATTTCTGCTTTGGTACGTTCCAGTGAGACAGTGAGGTTATGGAGGGTACAGATTCAGGGCATATTTGTGTGGAGTTCTGCGTTGGGACGTTCCAGTGAGACAGTGAGGTTATGGAGGGTACTGGTTCAGGGCATATTTGTGTGGAGTTCTGCGTTGGGACGTTCCAGTGAGACATTGAGGATATGGACGGCTACAGGTTCACGGCATATTTGTGTGGAGTTCTGCATTGGTACGTTCCAGTGACACAGGGAGATTTTGGAGGGGTACAGGTTCAGTGCATATTTGTGTGGTGTTCTGCAATGGTACGTTCCAGTGAGACAGGGAGGTTATGGAGGGTACAGGTTCAGGACATATTTGTGTGGAGTTCTGCAGTGGTACGTTCCAGTGAGACAGGGAGGTTATGGAGGGGTACAGGTTCAGGGCATATTTGTGTGGTGTTCTGCAATGTTACGTTCCAGTGAGACAGGGAGATTATGGAGGGTGCAGGGTCAGGGCAAATTTGTGTGGAGTTCTGCATTGGTACGTTCCAGTGAGACAAGGAGGTTATGGAGGGGTACAGGTTCAGGGATATTTGTGTGGAGTTCTGCATTGGTACGTTCCAGTGAGACAGGGAAGTTATGGAGGGTACAGGTTCAGGACATATTTGTGTGGATTTCTGCATTGGTACGTTCCAGTGAGACAGGGAGGTTATGGAGGGGTACAGGTTCAGGGCATATTTGTGTGGTGTTCTGCAATGGTACGTTCCAGTGAGACAGTGAGGATATGGAGGGTGCAGGTTCAGGGCAAATTTGTGTGGAGTTCTGCGTTGGGACGTTCCAGTGAGACAGGGAGATTATGGAGTGGTACAGGTTCAGGGCAAATTTGTGTGGAGTTCTGCATTGGTATGTTCCAGTGAGACAAGCAGGTTATGGGCGGGTACAGGTTCAGGACATATTTGTGAGGAATTCTGCATTGGTACGTTCCAGTGAGACAGGGAGGTTATGGAGGGGTACAGGTTCACGGTATATTTGTGTGGAGTTCTGCGTTGGTACGTTTCAGTGTGACTGGGAGGTTATGGAGGGGTACAGGTTCAGGGCATATTTGTTTGGAGTTCTGCATTGGTACGTTCCAGTCAGACAGGGAAGTTATGGAGGGTACCGGTTCAGGGCATATTTGTGTGGTGTTCTGCAATGGTACGTTCCAGTGAGACAGTGAGGTTATGGAGGGGTACAGGTTCAGGGCATATTTGTGTGGAGTTCTGCAGTGGTACGTTCCAGGGAGACAGGGAGGATATGGTGGAGTACAGGTTCAGGGCATATTTGTGTGGATTTCTGCATTGGTACGTTCCAGTGAGACAGGGAGGTTCTGGAGGGGTACAGGTTCAGGGCATATTTGTGTGGTGTTCTGCAATGGTACGTTCCAGTGAGACAGTGAGGTTATGGAGGGGTACAGGTTCAGGGCATATTTGTGTGGTGTTCTGCATTGGTACGTTCCAGTCAGACAGGGAGGTTATGGAGGGTGCAGGTTCAGGGCAAATTTGTGTGGAGTTCTGCGTTGGGACGTTCCAGTGAGACAGGGAGGTTATGGACGGGTGCAGGGTCAGGGCAAATTTGTGTGGAGTTCTGCATTGGTACGTTCCAGTGAGACAAGGAGGTTATGGAGGGGTACAGGTTCAGTGCATATTTGTGTGGTGTTCTGCAATGGTACGTTCCAGTGAGACAGGGAGGTTATGGAGGGTACAGGTTCAGGACATATTTGTGTGGAGTTCTGCAGTGGTACGTTCCAGTGAGACAGGGAGGTTATGGAGGGGTACAGGTTCAGGGCATATTTGTGTGGAGTTCTGCAGTGGTACGTTCCAGGGAGACAGGGAGGATATGGTGGAGTACAGGTTCAGGGCATATTTGTGTGGATTTCTGCATTGGTACGTTCTAGTGAGACAGGGAGGTTATGGAGGGGTACAGGTTCAGGGCATATTTGTGTGGTGTTCTGCAATGGTACGTTCCAGTGAGACAGTGAGGTTATGGAGGGTGCAGGTTCAGGGCAAATTTGTGTGGAGTTCTGCGTTGGGACGTTCCAGTGAGACAGTGAGGTTATGGACGGGTACAGGTTCAGGGCATATTTGTGTGGAGTTCTGCTTTGGTACGTTCCAGTGAGACAGTGAGGTTATGGAGGGTACAGGTTCAGGGCATATTTGTGTGGAGTTCTGCATTGGTACGTTCTAGTGATACAGGGAGGTTATGGAGGGGTACAGGTTCAGAACATATTTGTGTGGAATTCTGCAGTGGGACGTTCCAGTGAGACAGGGAGTTTATGGACGTGTACAGGTTCAGGGTATATTTGTGTGGAATTCTGCATTGGTACGTTCCAGTGAGACAGGGAGGTTTTGTAGGGATACAGGTTCAGTGCATATTTGTGTGGTGTTCTGCATTGGTACGTTCCAGTGACACAGGGAGGTTATGGAGGGGTACAGGTTCAGGGCATATTTGTGTGTATTTCTGCTTTGGTACGTTCCAGTGAGACAGTGAGGTTATGGAGGGTACAGATTCAGGGCATATTTGTGTGGAGTTCTGCGTTGGGACGTTCCAGTGAAACAGGGAGGTTATGGAGGGTACAGGTTCAGGACATATTTGTTTAGAGTTCTGCAGTGGTACGTTCCAGGGAGACAGGTAGGATATGCTGGAGTACAGGTTCAGGGCATATTTGTGTGGATTTCTGCATTGGTACTTTCCAGTGAGACAGGGAGGTTATGGAGGGGTACAGGTTCAGGGCATATTTGTGTGGAGTTCTGCGTTGGGACGTTCCAGTGAGACAGGGTGGATATGGACGGGTACAGGTTCACGGCATATTTGTGTGGAGTTCTGCATTGGTACGTTCCAGTGACACAGGGAGGTTTTGGAGGGGTACAGGTTCAGTGCATATTTGTGTGGTGTTCTGCAATGGTACGTTCCAGTGAGACAGGGAGGTTATGGAGGGTACAGGTTCAGGACATATTTGTGTGGAGTTCTGCAGTGGTACGTTCCAGTGAGACAGGGAGGTTATGGAGGGGTACAGGTTCAGGGCATATTTGTGTGGTGTTCTGCAATGGTACGTTCCAGTGAGACAGGGAGATTATGGAGGGTGCAGGGTCAGGGCAAATTTGTGTGGAGTTCTGCATTGGTACGTTCCAGTGAGACAAGGAGGTTATGGAGGGGTACAGGTTCAGGGATATTTGTGTGGAGTTCTGCATTGGTACGTTCCAGTGAGACAGGGAAGTTATGGAGGGTACAGGTTCAGGACATATTTGTGTGGATTTCTGCATTGGTACGTTCCAGTGAGACAGGGAGGTTATGGAGGGGTACAGGTTCAGGGCATATTTGTGTGGTGTTCTGCAATGGTACGTTCCAGTGAGACAGTGAGGATATGGAGGGTGCAGGTTCAGGGCAAATTTGTGTGGAGTTCTGCGTTGGGACGTTCCAGTGAGACAGGGAGATTATGGAGTGGTACAGGTTCAGGGCAAATTTGTGTGGAGTTCTGCATTGGTATGTTCCAGTGAGACAAGCAGGTTATGGGCGGGTACAGGTTCAGGACATATTTGTGAGGAATTCTGCATTGGTACGTTCCAGTGAGACAGGGAGGTTATGGAGGGGTACAGGTTCACGGTATATTTGTGTGGAGTTCTGCGTTGGTACGTTTCAGTGTGACTGGGAGGTTATGGAGGGGTACAGGTTCAGGGCATATTTGTTTGGAGTTCTGCATTGGTACGTTCCAGTCAGACAGGGAAGTTATGGAGGGTACAGGTTCAGGGCATATTTGTGTGGTGTTCTGCAATGGTACGTTCCAGTGAGACAGTGAGGTTATGGAGGGGTACAGGTTCAGGGCATATTTGTGTGGAGTTCTGCAGTGGTACGTTCCAGGGAGACAGGGAGGATATGGTGGAGTACAGGTTCAGGGCATATTTGTGTGGATTTCTGCATTGGTACGTTCCAGTGAGACAGGGAGGTTCTGGAGGGGTACAGGTTCAGGGCATATTTGTGTGGTGTTCTGCAATGGTACGTTCCAGTGAGACAGTGAGGTTATGGAGGGGTACAGGTTCAGGGCATATTTGTGTGGTGTTCTGCATTGGTACGTTCCAGTCAGACAGGGAGGTTATGGAGGGTGCAGGTTCAGGGCAAATTTGTGTGGAGTTCTGCGTTGGGACGTTCCAGTGAGACAGGGAGGTTATGGACGGGTGCAGGGTCTGGGCAAATTTGTGTGGAGTTCTGCATTGGTACGTTCCAGTGAGACAAGGAGGTTATGGAGGGGTACAGGTTCAGTGCATATTTGTGTGGTGTTCTGCAATGGTACGTTCCAGTGAGACAGGGAGGTTATGGAGGGTACAGGTTCAGGACATATTTGTGTGGAGTTCTGCAGTGGTACGTTCCAGTGAGACAGGGAGGTTATGGAGGGGTACAGGTTCAGGGCATATTTTTGTGGAGTTCTGCAGTGGTACGTTCCAGGGAGACAGGGAGGATATGGTGGAGTACAGGTTCAGGGCATATTTGTGTGGATTTCTGCATTGGTACGTTCTAGTGAGACAGGGAGGTTATGGAGGGGTACAGGTTCAGGGCATATTTGTGTGGTGTTCTGCAATGGTACGTTCCAGTGAGACAGTGAGGTTATGGAGGGTGCAGGTTCAGGGCAAATTTGTGTGGAGTTCTGCGTTGGGACGTTCCAGTGAGACAGGGAGGTTATGGACGGGTACAGGTTCAGGGCATATTTGTGTGGAGTTCTGCTTTGGTACGTTCCAGTGAGACAGTGAGGTTATGGAGGGTACAGGTTCAGGGCATATTTGTGTGGAGTTCTGCATTGGTACGTTCCAGTGACACAGGGAGGTTATGGAGGGGTACAGGTTCAGGACATATTTGTGTGGAATTCTGCTGTGGGACGTTCCAGTGAGACAGGGAGTTTATGGACGTGTACAGGTTCAGGGTATATTTGTGTGGAATTCTGCATTGGTACGTTCCAGTGAGACAGGGAGGTTTTGGAGGGATACAGGTTCAGGGCATATTTGTGTGTATTTCTGCTTTGGTACGTTCCAGTGAGACAGTGAGGTTATGGAGGGTACAGATTCAGGGCATATTTGTGTGGAGTTCTGCATTGGTACGTTCCAGTGACACAGGGAGGTTTTGGAGGGGTACAGGTTCAGTGCATATTTGTGTGGTGTTCTGCAATGGTACGTTCCAGTGAGACAGGGAGGTTATGGAGGGTACAGGTTCAGGACATATTTGTGTGGAGTTCTGCAGTGGTACGTTCCAGTGAGACAGGGAGGTTATGGAGGGGTACAGGTTCAGGGCATATTTGTGTGGTGTTCTGCAATGGTACGTTCCAGTGAGACAGGGAGATTATGGAGGGTGCAGGGTCAGGGCAAATTTGTGTGGAGTTCTGCATTGGTACGTTCCAGTGAGACAAGGAGGTTATGGAGGGGTACAGGTTCAGTGCATATTTGTGTGGTGTTCTGCAATGGTACGTTCCAGTGAGACAGGGAGGTTATGGAGGGTACAGGTTCAGGACATATTTGTGTGGAGTTCTGCAGTGGTACGTTCCAGTGAGACAGGGAGGTTATGGATGGGTACAGGTTCAGGGCATATTTGTGTGGAGTTCTGCAGTGGTACGTTCCAGGGAGACAGGGAGGATATGGTGGAGTACAGGTTCAGGGCATATTTGTGTGGATTTCTGCATTGGTACGTTCCAGTGAGACAGGGAGGTTATGGAGGGGTACAGGTTCAGGGCATATTTGTGTGGTGTTCTGCAATGGTACGTTCCAGTGAGACAGTGAGGTTATGGAGGGTGCAGGTTCAGGGCAAATTTGTGTGGAGTTCTGCGTTGGGACTTTCCAGTGTGACAGGGAGGTTATGGACGGGTACAGGTTCAGGGCATATTTGTGTGGAGTTCTGCTTTGGTACGTTCCAGTGAGACAGTGAGGTTATGGAGGGTACAGGTTCAGGGCATATTTGTGTGGAGTTCTGCGTTGGGACGTTCCAGTGAGACAGGGAGGTTATGGACGGGTACAGGTTCACGGTATATTTGTGTGGAGTTCTGCATTGGTACGTTCCAGTGACACAGGGAGGTTATGGAGGGGTACAGGTTCAGGACATATTTGTGTGGAATTCTGCAGTGGGACGTTCCAGTGAAACAGGGAGTTTATGGACGTGTACAGGTTCAGGGTATATTTGTGTGGAATTCTGCATTGGTACGTTCCAGTGAGACAGGGAGGTTTTGGAGGGATACAGGTTCAGTGCATATTTGTGTGGTGTTCTGCATTGGTACGTTCCAGTGACACAGGGAGGTTATGGAGGTGTACAGGTTCAGAGCATATTTGTGTGTATTTCTGCTTTGGTACGTTCCAGTGAGACAGTGAGGTTATGGAGGGTACAGATTCAGGGCATATTTGTGTGGAGTTCTGCGTTGGGACGTTCCAGTGAGACAGTGAGGTTATGGAGAGTACTGGTTCAGGGCATATTTGTGTGGAGTTCTGCGTTGGGACGTTCCAGTGTGACAGGGAGGATATGGACGGGTACAGGTTCATGGCATATTTGTGTGGAGTTCTGGATTGGTACGTTCCAGTGACACAGGGAGATTTTGGAGGGGTACAGGTTCAGTGCATATTTGTGTGGTGTTCTGCAATGGTACGTTCCAGTGAGACAGGGAGGTTATGGAGGGTACAGGTTCAGGACATATTTGTGTGGAGTTCTGCAGTGGTACGTTCCAGTGAGACAGGGAGGTTATGGAGGGGTACAGGTTCAGGGCATATTTGTGTGGTGTTCTGCAATGTTACGTTCCAGTGAGACAGGGAGATTATGGAGGGTGCAGGGTCAGGGCAAATTTGTGTGGAGTTCTGCATTGGTACGTTCCAGTGAGACAAGGAGGTTATGGAGGGGTACAGGTTCAGGGATATTTGTGTGGAGTTCTGCATTGGTACGTTCCAGTGAGACAGGGAAGTTATGGAGGGTACAGGTTCAGGACATATTTGTGTGGATTTCTGCATTGGTACGTTCCAGTGAGACAGGGAGGTTATGGAGGGGTACAGGTTCAGGGCATATTTGTGTGGTGTTCTGCAATGGTACGTTCCAGTGAGACAGTGAGGATATGGAGGGTGCAGGTTCAGGGCAAATTTGTGTGGAGTTCTGCGTTGGGACGTTCCAGTGAGACAGGGAGATTATGGAGTGGTACAGGTTCAGGGCAAATTTGTGTGGAGTTCTGCATTGGTATGTTCCAGTGAGACAAGCAGGTTATGGGAGGGTACAGGTTCAGGACATATTTGTGAGGAATTCTGCATTGGTACGTTCCAGTGAGACAGGGAGGTTATGGAGGGGTACAGGTTCACGGTATATTTGTGTGGAGTTCTGCGTTGGTACGTTTCAGTGTGACTGGGAGGTTATGGAGGGGTAAAGGTTCAGGGCATATTTGTTTGGAGTTCTGCATTGGTACGTTCCAGTCAGACAGGGAAGTTATGGAGGGTACAGGTTCAGGGCATATTTGTGTGGTGTTCTGCAATGGTACGTTCCAGTGAGACAGTGAGGTTATGGAGGGGTACAGGTTCAGGGCATATTTGTGTGGAGTTCTGCAGTGGTACGTTCCAGGGAGACAGGGAGGATATGGTGGAGTACAGGTTCAGGGCATATTTGTGTGGATTTCTGCATTGGTACGTTCCAGTGAGACAGGGAGGTTCTGGAGGGGTACAGGTTCAGGGCATATTTGTGTGGTGTTCTGCAATGGTACGTTCCATTGAGACAGTGAGGTTATGGAGGGGTACAGGTTCAGGGCATATTTGTGTGGTGTTCTGCATTGGTACGTTCCAGTCAGACAGGGAGGTTATGGAGGGTGCAGGTTCAGGGCAAATTTGTGTGGAGTTCTGCGTTGGGACGTTCCAGTGAGACAGGGAGGTTATGGACGGGTGCAGGGTCAGGGCAAATTTGTGTGGAGTTCTGCATTGGTACGTTCCAGTGAGACAAGGAGGTTATGGAGGGGTACAGGTTCAGTGCATATTTGTGTGGTGTTCTGCAATGGTACGTTCCAGTGAGACAGGGAGGTTATGGAGGGTACAGGTTCAGGACATATTTGTGTGGAGTTCTGCAGTGGTACGTTCCAGTGAGACAGGGAGGTTATGGAGGGGTACAGGTTCAGGGCATATTTGTGTGGAGTTCTGCAGTGGTACGTTCCAGGGGGACAGGGAGGATATGGTGGAGTACAGGTTCAGGGCATATTTGTGTGGATTTCTGCATTGGTACGTTCTAGTGAGACAGGGAGGTTATGGAGGGGTACAGGTTCAGGGCATATTTGTGTGGTGTTCTGCAATGGTACGTTCCAGTGAGACAGTGAGGTTATGGAGGGTGCAGGTTCAGGGCAAATTTGTGTGGAGTTCTGCGTTGGGACGTTCCAGTGAGACAGTGAGGTTATGGACGGGTACAGGTTCAGGGCATATTTGTGTGGAGTTCTGCTTTGGTACGTTCCAGTGAGACAGTGAGGTTATGGAGGGTACAGGTTCAGGGCATATTTGTGTGGAGTTCTGCATTGGTACGTTCTAGTGATACAGGGAGGTTATGGAGGGGTACAGGTTCAGAACATATTTGTGTGGAATTCTGCAGTGGGACGTTCCAGTGAGACAGGGAGTTTATGGACGTGTACAGGTTCAGGGTATATTTGTGTGGAATTCTGCATTGGAACGTTCCAGTGAGACAGGGAGGTTTTGGAGGGATACAGGTTCAGTGCATATTTGTGTGGTGTTCTGCATTGGTACGTTCCAGTGACACAGGGAGGTTATGGAGGGGTACAGGTTCAGGGCATATTTGTGTGTATTTCTGCTTTGGTACGTTCCAGTGAGACAGTGAGGTTATGGAGGGTACAGATTCAGGGCATATTTGTGTGGAGTTCTGCGTTGGGACGTTCCAGTGAAACAGGGAGGTTATGGAGGGTACAGGTTCAGGACATATTTGTTTGGAGTTCTGCAGTGGTACGTTCCAGGGAGACAGGGAGGATATGCTGGAGTACAGGTTCAGGGCATATTTGTGTGGATTTCTGCATTGGTACTTTCCAGTGAGACAGGGAGGTTATGGAGGGGTACAGGTTCAGGGCATATTTGTGTGGAGTTCTGCGTTGGGACGTTCCAGTGAGACAGGGTGGATATGGACGGGTACAGGTTCACGGCATATTTGTGTGGAGTTCTGCATTGGTACGTTCCAGTGACACAGGGAGGTTTTGGAGGGGTACAGGTTCAGTGCATATTTGTGTGGTGTTCTGCAATGGTACGTTCCAGTGAGACAGGGAGGTTATGGAGGGTACAGGTTCAGGACATATTTGTGTGGAGTTCTGCAGTGGTACGTTCCAGTGAGACAGGGAGGTTATGGAGGGGTACAGGTTCAGGGCATATTTGTGTGGTGTTCTGCAATGGTACGTTCCAGTGAGACAGGGAGATTATGGAGGGTGCAGGGTCAGGGCAAATTTGTGTGGAGTTCTGCATTGGTACGTTCCAGTGAGACAAGGAGGTTATGGAGGGGTACAGGTTCAGGGATATTTGTGTGGAGTTCTGCATTGGTACGTTCCAGTGAGACAGGGAAGTTATGGAGGGTACAGGTTCAGGACATATTTGTGTGGATTTCTGCATTGGTACGTTCCAGTGAGACAGGGAGGTTATGGAGGGGTACAGGTTCAGGGCATATTTGTGTGGTGTTCTGCAATGGTACGTTCCAGTGAGACAGGGAGGTTATGGAGGGTACAGGTTCAGGACATATTTGTGTGGAGTTCTGCAGTGGTACGTTCCAGTGAGACAGGGAGGTTATGGAGGGGTACAGGTTCAGGGCATATTTGTGTGGTGTTCTGCAATGGTACGTTCCAGTGAGACAGGGAGATTATGGAGGGTGCAGGGTCAGGGCAAATTTGTGTGGAGTTCTGCATTGGTACGTTCCAGTGAGACAAGGAGGTTATGGAGGGGTACAGGTTCAGGGATATTTGTGTGGAGTTCTGCATTGGTACGTTCCAGTGAGACAGGGAAGTTATGGAGGGTACAGGTTCAGGACATATTTGTGTGGATTTCTGCATTGGTACGTTCCAGTGAGACAGGGAGGTTATGGAGGGGTACAGGTTCAGGGCATATTTGTGTGGTGTTCTGCAATGGTACGTTCCAGTGAGACAGTGAGGATATGGAGGGTGCAGGTTCAGGGCAAATTTGTGTGGAGTTCTGCGTTGGGACGTTCCAGTGAGACAGGGAGATTATGGAGTGGTACAGGTTCAGGGCAAATTTGTGTGGAGTTCTGCATTGGTATGTTCCAGTGAGACAAGCAGGTTATGGGCGGGTACAGGTTCAGGACATATTTGTGAGGAATTCTGCATTGGTACGTTCCAGTGAGACAGGGAGGTTATGGAGGGGTACAGGTTCACGGTATATTTGTGTGGAGTTCTGAGTTGGTACGTTTCAGTGTGACTGGGAGGTTATGGAGGGGTACAGGTTCAGGGCATATTTGTTTGGAGTTCTGCATTGGTACGTTCCAGTCAGACAGGGAAGTTATGGAGGGTACAGGTTCAGGGCATATTTGTGTGGTGTTCTGCAATGGTACGTTCCAGTGAGACAGTGAGTTTATGGAGGGTACAGGTTCAGGGCATATTTGTGTGGAGTTCTGCGTTGGGACGTTCCAGTGAGACAGGGAGGATATGGACGGGTACAGGTTCACGGCATATTTGTGTGGAGTTCTGCATTGGTACGTTCCAGTGACACAGGGAGGTTTTGGAGGGGTACAGGTTCAGTGCATATTTGTGTGGTGTTCTGCAATGGTACGTTCCAGTGAGACAGGGAGGTTATGGAGGGTACAGGTTCAGGACATATTTGTGTGGAGTTCTGCAGTGGTACGTTCCAGTGAGACAGGGAGGTTATGGAGGGGTACAGGTTCAGGGCATATTTGTGTGGTGTTCTGCAATGGTACGTTCCAGTGAGACAGGGAGATTATGGAGGGTGCAGGGTCAGGGCAAATTTGTGTGGAGTTCTGCATTGGTACGTTCCAGTGAGACAAGGAGGTTATGGAGGGGTACAGGTTCAGTGCATATTTGTGTGGTGTTCTGCAATGCTACGTTCCAGTGAGACAGGGAGGTTATGGAGGGTACAGGTTCAGGACATATTTGTGTGGAGTTCTGCAGTGGTACGTTCCAGTGAGACAGGGAGGTTATGGAGGGGTACAGGTTCAGGGCATATTTGTGTGGAGTTCTGCAGTGGTACGTTCCAGGGAGACAGGGAGGATATGGTGGAGTACAGGTTCAGGGCATATTTGTGTGGATTTCTGCATTGGTACGTTCCAGTGAGACAGGGAGGTTATGGAGGGGTACAGGTTCAGGGCATATTTGTGTGGTGTTCTGCAATGGTACGTTCCAGTGAGACAGTGAGGTTATGGAGGGTGCAGGTTCAGGGCAAATTTGTGTGGAGTTCTGCGTTGGGACGTTCCAGTGAGACAGGGAGGTTATGGACGGGTACATGTTCAGGGCATATTTGTGTGGAGTTCTGCTTTGGTACGTTCCAGTGAGACAGTGAGTTTATGGAGGGTACAGGTTCAGGGCATATTTGTGTTGAGTTCTGCGTTGGGACGTTCCAGTGAGACAGGGAGGTTATGGACGGGTACAGGTTCACGGCATATTTGTGTGGAGTTCTGCATTGGTACGTTCCAGTGACACAGGGAGGTTATGGAGGGGTACAGGTTCAGGACATATTTGTGTGGAATTCTGCAGTGGGACGTTCCAGTGAGACAGGGAGTTTATGGACGTGTACAGGTTCAGGGTATATTTGTGTGGAATTCTGCATTGGTACGTTCCAGTGAGACAGGGAGGTTTTGGAGGGATACAGGTTCAGTGCATATTTGTGTGGTGTTCTGCATTGGTACGTTCCAGTGACACAGGGAGGTTATGGAGGGGTACAGGTTCAGGGCATATTTGTGTGTATTTCTGCTTTGGTACGTTCCAGTGAGACAGTGAGGTTATGGAGGGTACAGATTCAGGGCATATTTGTGTGGAGTTCTGCGTTGGGACGTTCCAGTGAGACAGTGAGGTTATGGAGGGTACTGGTTCAGGGCATATTTGTGTGGAGTTCTGCGTTGGGACGTTCCAGTGAGACAGGGAGGATATGGACGGGTACAGGTTCACGGCATATTTGTGTGGAGTTCTGCATTGGTACCTTCCAGTGACACAGGGAGATTTTGGAGGGGTACAGGTTCAGTGCATATTTGTGTGGTGTTCTGCAATGGTACGTTCCAGTGAGACAGGGAGGTTATGGAGGGTACAGGTTCAGGACATATTTGTGTGGAGTTCTGCAGTGGTACGTTCCAGTGAGACAGGGAGGTTATGGAGGGGTACAGGTTCAGGGCATATTTGTGTGGTGTTCTGCAATGGTACGTTCCAGTGAGACAGGGAGATTATGGAGGGTGCAGGGTCAGGGCAAATTTGTGTGGAGTTCTGCATTGGTACGTTCCAGTGAGACAAGGAGGTTATGGAGGGGTACAGGTTCAGGGATATTTGTGTGGAGTTCTGCATTGGTACGTTCCAGTGAGACAGGGAAGTTATGGAGTGGTACAGGTTCAGGGCAAATTTGTGTGGAGTTCTGCATTGGTACGTTCCAGTGAGACAAGCAGGTTATGGGCGGGTACAGGTTCAGGACATATTTGTGAGGAATTCTGCAATGGTACGTTCCAGTGAGACAGGGAGGTTATGGAGGGTACAGGTTCAGGGCATATTTGTGTGGAGTTCTGGATTCGTACATTCCAGTGAGACAGTGAGGTTATGGAGGGGTACAGGTTCAGGGCATATTTGTGTGGAGTTCTGCTGTGGTACGTTCCAGGGAGACAGGGAGGATATGGTGGAGTACAGGTTCAGGGCATATTTGTGTGGATTTCTGCATTGGTACGTTCCAGTGAGACAGGGAGGTTATGGAGGGGTACAGGTTCAGGGCATATTTGTGTGGTGTTCTGCAACGGTACGTTCCAGTGAGACAGGGAGATTATGGAGGGTGCAGGGTCAGGGCAAATTTGTGTGGAGTTCTGCATTGGTACGTTCCAGTGAGACAAGGAGGTTATGGAGGGGTACAGGTTCAGTGCATATTTGTGTGGTGTTCTGCAATGGTACGTTCCAGTGAGACAGGGAGTTTATGGAGGGTACAGGTTCAGGACATATTTGTGTGGAGTTCTGCAGTGGTACGTTCCAGTGAGACAGGGAGGTTATGGAGGGGTACAGGTTCAGGGCATATTTGTGTGGAGTTCTGCAGTGGTACGTTCCAGGGAGACAGGGAGGATATGGTGGAGTACAGGTTCAGGGCATATTTGTGTGGATTTCTGCATTGGTACGTTCCAGTGAGAAAGGGAGGTTATGGAGGGGTACAGGTTCAGGGCATATTTATGTGGTGTTCTGCAATGGTACGTTCCAGTGAGACAGTGAGGTTATGGAGGGTGCAGGTTCAGGGCAAATTTGTGTGGAGTTCTGCGTTGGGACTTTCCAGTGTGACAGGGAGGTTATGGACGGGTACAGGTTCACGGTATATTTGTGTGGAGTTCTGCATTGGTACGTTCCAGTGACACAGGGAGGTTATGGAGGGGTACAGGTTCAGGACATATTTGTGTGGAATTCTGCAGTGGGACGTTCCAGTGAGAAAGGGAGGTTATGGAGGGGTACAGGTTCAGGGCATATTTGTGTGGAGTTCTGCTTTGGTACGTTCCAGTGAGACAGTGAGGTTATGGAGGGTACAGGTTCAGGGCATATTTGTGTGGAGTTCTGCGTTGGGACGTTCCAGTGAGACAGGGAGGTTATGGACGGGTACAGGTTCACGGTATATTTGTGTGGAGTTCTGCATTGGTACGTTCCAGTGACACAGGGAGGTTATGGAGGGGTACAGGTTCAGGACATATTTGTGTGGAATTCTGCAGTGGGACGTTCCAGTGAAACAGGGAGTTTATGGACGTGTACAGGTTCAGGGTATATTTGTGTGGAATTCTGCATTGGTACGTTCCAGTGAGACAGGGAGGTTTTGGAGGGATACAGGTTCAGTGCATATTTGTGTGGTGTTCTGCATTGGTACGTTCCAGTGACACAGGGAGGTTATGGAGGGGTACAGGTTCAGAGCATATTTGTGTGTATTTCTGCTTTGGTACGTTCCAGTGAGACAGTGAGGTTATGGAGGGTACAGATTCAGGGCATATTTGTGTGGAGTTCTGCGTTGGGACGTTCCAGTGAGACAGTGAGGTTATGGAGAGTACTGGTTCAGGGCATATTTGTGTGGAGTTCTGCGTTGGGACGTTCCAGTGTGACAGGGAGGATATGGACGGGTACAGGTTCACGGCATTTTTGTGTGGAGTTCTGGATTGGTACGTTCCAGTGACACAGGGAGATTTTGGAGGGGTACAGGTTCAGTGCATATTTGTGTGGTGTTCTGCAATGGTACGTTCCAGTGAGACAGGGAGGTTATGGAGGGTACAGGTTCAGGACATATTTGTGTGGAGTTCTGCAGTGGTACGTTCCCGTGAGACAGGGAGGTTATGGAGGGGTACAGGTTCAGGGCATATTTGTGTGGTGTTCTGCAATGGTACGTTCCAGTGAGACAAGGAGGTTATGGAGGGGTACAGGTTCAGGGATATTTGTGTGGAGTTCTGCATTGATACGTTCCAGTGAGACAGGGAAGTTATGGAGGGTACAGGTTCAGGACATATTTGTGTGGATTTCTGCATTGGTACGTTCCAGTGAGACAGGGAGGTTATGGAGGGGTACAGGTTCAGGGCATATTTGTGTGGTGTTCTGCAATGGTACGTTCCAGTGAGACAGTGAGGATATGGAGGGTGCAGGTTCAGGGCAAATTTGTGTGGAGTTCTGCGTTGGGACGTTCCAGTGAGACAGGGAGGTTATGGAGGGTACAGGTTCAGGGCATATTTGTGTGGAGTTCTGGATTCGTACATTCCAGTGTGACAGGGAGGTTATCGAGGGGTACAGGTTCAGGGTATATTTGTGTGGAGTTCTGCGTTGGTACGTTTCAGTGTGACTGGGAGGTTATGGAGGGGTACAGGTTCAGGGCATATTTGATTGGAGTTCTGCATTGGTACCTTCCAGTCAGACAGGGAAGTTATGGAGGGTACAGGTTCAGGGCATATTTGTGTGGTGTTCTGCAATGGTACGTTCCAGTGAGACAGTGAGGTTATGGAGGGGTACAGGTTCAGGGCATATTTGTGTGGAGTTCTGCAGTGGTACGTTCCAGGGAGACAGGGAGGATATGGTGGAGTACAGGTTCAGGGCATATTTGTGTGGATTTCTGCAATGGTACGTTCCAGTGAGACAGTGAGGTTATGGAGGGGTACAGGTTCAGGGCATATTTGTGTGGAGTTCTGCAGTGGTACGTTCCAGGGAGACAGGGAGGATATGGTGGAGTACAGGTTCAGGGCATATTTGTGTGGATTTCTGCATTGGTACGTTCCAGTGAGACAGGGAGGTTATGGAGGGGTACAGGTTCAGGGCATATTTGTGTGGTGTTCTGCAATGGTACGTTCCAGTGAGACAGTGAGGTTATGGAGGGTGCAGGTTCAGGGCAAATTTGTGTGGAGTTCTGCGTTGGAACGTTCCAGTGAGACAGGGAGGTTATGGACGGGTACAGTTTCAGGGCATATTTGTGTGGAGTTCTGCTTTGGTACGTTGCAGTGAGACAGGGAGGTTTACGTGGAGTACAGGTTCAGGGCATATTTGTGTGGATTTCTGCATTGGTACGTTCCAGTGAGACAGGGAGGTTATGGAGGGGTACAGGTTCAGGGCAAATTTGTGTGGAGTTCTGCATTGGTATGTTCCAGTGAGACAGGGAGGTTATGGAGGGTACAAGTTCAGGGCATATTTGTGAGGAGTTCTGCATTGGTACGTTCCAGTGAGACAGGGTGGTTATGGAGGGGTACAGGTTCAGGGCATATTTGTGTGGAGTTCTGCATTGGTACGTTCCAGTGAGACAGGGAGTTTATGGAGGGGTACAGGTTCAGAGCATATTTGTGTGGTGTTCTGCAATGGTACGTTCCAGTGAGACAGTGAGGTTATGGAGGGTACAGGTTCAGGGCATATTTGTGTGGAGTTCTGCGTTGGGACGTTCCAGTGAGACAGGGAGTTTATGGACGGGTACAGGTTCACGGCATATTCGTGTGGAGTTCTGCATTGGTACGTTCCAGTGACACAGGGAGGTTATGGAGGGGTACAGGTTCAGGGCATATTTGTGTGGAACTCTGCAGTGGGACGTTCCAGTGAGACAGGGAGTTTATGGACGTGTACAGGTTCAGGGTATATTTGTGTGGAATTCTGCATTGGTACGTTCCAGTGAGACAGGGAGGTTTTGGAGGGGTACAGGTTCAGTGCATATTTGTGTGGTGTTCTGCAATGGTACGTTCCAGTGAAACAGGGAGGTTATGGAGGGTACAGGTTCAGGACATATTTGTGTGGAGTTCTGCAGTGGTACGTTCCAGGGAGACAGGGAGGATATGCTGGAGTACAGGTTCAGGGCATATTTGTGTGGATTTCTGCATTGGTACGTTCCAGTGAGACAGTGAGGTTACGGAGGGTGCAGGTTCAGGGCAAATTTGTGTGGAGTTCGGTGTTGGGACGTTCCAGTGAGACAGGGAGGTTATGGACGGGTACAGGTTCAGGGCATATTTGTGTGGAGTTCTGCATTGGTACGTTCCAGTGACACAGGGAGGTTATGGAGGGGTACAGGTTCAGGGCATATTTGTGTGAATTTCTGCTTTGGTACGTTCCAGTGAGACAGTGAGGTTATGGAGGGTACAGATTCAGGGCATATTTGTGTGGAGTTCAGCGTTGGGACGTTCCAGTGAGACAGTGAGGTTATGGAGGGTAAAGGTTCAGGGCATATTTGTGTGGAGTTCTGCGTTGGGACGTTCCAGTGAGACAGGGAGGATATGGACGGGTACAGGTTCACGGCATATTTGTGTGGAGTTCTGCATTGGTACGTTCCAGTGACACAGGGAGGTTTTGGAGGGGTACAGGTTCAGTGCATATTTGTGTGGTATTCTGCAATGGTACGTTCCAGTGAGACACGGAGGTTATGGAGGGTACAGGTTCAGGGCATATTTGTGTGGTGTTCTGCAATGGTACGTTCCAGTGAGACAGGGAGATTATGGAGGGTGCAGGGTCAGGGCAAATTTGTGTGGAGTTCTGCATTGGTACGTTCCAGTGAGATAAGGAGGTTATGGACGGGTACAGGTTCAGGGATATTTGTGTGGAGTTCTGCATTGGTACGTTCCAGTGAGACAGGGAGTTTATGGAGGGTACAGGTTCAGGACATATTTGTGTGGAGTTCTGCAGTGGTACGTTCCTGGGAGACAGGGAGGATATGGAGGGGTACAGGTTCAGGGCATATTTGTGTAGAATTCTGCAGTGGGACGTTCCAGTCAGACAGGGAAGTTATGGAGGGTACAGGTTCAGGGCATATTTGTGTGGTGTTCTGCAATGGTACGTTCCAGTGAGACAGGGAGGTTATGGACGGGTACAGGTTCACGGCATATTTGTGTGGAGTTCTGCATTGGTATGTTCCAGTGACACAGGGAGGTTATGGAGGGGTACAGGTTCAGGGCATATTTGTGTAGAATTCTGCAGTGGGACGTTCCAGTGAGACAGGGAGTTTATGGACGTGTACAGGTTCAGGGCATATTTGTGTGGAATTCTGCATTGGTACGTTCCAGTGAGACAGGGAGGTTTTGGAGGTGTACAGGTTCAGTGCATATTTGTGTGGTGTTCTGCAATGGTACGTTCCAGTGAGACAGGGAGGTTATGGAGGGTACAGGTTCAGGACATATTTGTCTGGAGTTCTGCATTGGTACGTTCCAGTGACACAGGGAGGTTATGGAGGGGTACAGGTTCAGGGCATATTTGTGTAGAATTCTGCAGTGGGACGTTCCAGTGAGACAGGGAGTTTATGGACGTGTACAGGCTCAGGGCATATTTGTGTGGAATTCTGCATTGCTACGTTCCAGTGAGACAGGGAGGTTTTGGAGGTGTACAGGTTCAGTGCATATTTGTGTGGTGTTCTGCAATGGTACGTTCCAGTGAGACAGGGAGGTTATGGAGGGTACAGGTTCAGGACATATTTGTGAGGAATTCTGCATTGGTACGTTCCAGTGAGACAGGGAGGTTATGGAGGGTACAGGTTCAGGGCATATTTGTGTGGAGTTCTGGATTCGTACATTCCAGTGAGACAGGGAGGTTATGGAGGGGTACAGGTTCAGGGTATATTTGTGTGGAGTTCTGCGTTGCTACGTTTCAGTGTGACTGGGAGGTTATGGAGGGGTACAGGTTCAGGGCATATTTGTGTAGAATTCTGCAGTGGGACGTTCCAGTCAGACAGGGAAGTTATGGAGGGTACAGGTTCAGGGCATATTTGTGTGGTGTTCTGCAATGGTACGTTCCAGTGAGACAGTGAGGTTATGGAGGGTACAGGTTCAGGGCATATTTGTGAGGAGTTCTGCGTTGGGACGTTCCAGTGAGACAGGGAGGTTATGGACGGGTACAGGTTCACGGCATATTTGTGTTTAGTTCTGCATTAGTACATTCCAGTGACACAGGGAGGTTATGGAGGGGTACAGGTTCAGGGCATATTTGTGTAGAATTCTGCAGTGGGACGTTCCAGTGAGACAGGGAGTTTATGGACGTGTACAGGTTCAGGGCATATTTGTGTGGAATTCTGCATTGGTACGTTCCAGTGAGACAGGGAGGTTTTGGAGGTGTACAGGTTCAGTGCATATTTGTGTGGTGTTCTGCAATGGTACGTTCCAGTGAGACAGGGAGGTTATGGAGGGTACAGGTTCAGGACATATTTGTGTGGAGTTCTGCATTGGTACGTTCCAGTGACACAGGGAGGTTATGGAGGGGTACAGGTTCAGGGCATATTTGTGTAGAATTCTGCAGTGGGACGTTCCAGTGAGACAGGGAGTTTATGGACGTGTACAGGTTCAGGGCATATTTGTGTGCAATTCTGCATTGGTACGTTCCAGTGAGACAGGGAGGTTTTGGAGGTGTACAGGTTCAGTGCATATTTGTGTGGTGTTCTGCAATGGTACGTTCCAGTGAGACAGGGAGGTTATGGAGGGTACAGGTTCAGGACATATTTGTGTGGTGTTCTGCAATGGTACGTTCCAGTGAGACAGGGAGGTTATGGAGGGTACAGGTTCAGGACATATTTGTGTGGAGTTCTGCAGTGGTACGTTCCAGTGAGACAGGGAGTATATGGTGGAGTACATGTTCAGGGCATATTTGTGTGGATTTCTGCAATGGTACGTTCCAGTGAGACAGGGAGGTTATGGAGGGTACAGATTCAGGGCATATTTGTGTGGAGTTCTGCGTTGGGACGTTCCAGTGAGACAGTGAGGTTATGGAGGGTACAGGTTCAGGGCATATTTGTGTGGAGCTCTGCGTTGGGACGTTCCAGTGAGACAGGGAGGATATGGACGGGTACAGGTTCAGGGCATATTTGTGTGGAGTTCTGCATTGGTACGTTCCAGTGACACAGGGAGGTTTTGGAGGGGTACAGGTTCAGTGCATATTTGTGTGGTGTTCTGCAATGGTACGTTCCAGTGAGACAGGGAGGTTATGGAGGGTACAGGTTGAGGACATATTTGTGTGGAGTTCTGCAGTGGTACGTTCCAGTGAGACAGGGAGGTTATGGAGGGGTACAGGTTCAGGGCATATTTGTGTGGTGTTCTGCAATGGTACGTTCCAGTGAGACAGGGAGATTATGGAGGGTGCAGGGTCAGGGCAAATTTGTGTGGAGTTCTGCATTGGTACGTTCCAGTGAGACAAGGAGGTTATGGAGGGGTACAGGTTCAGGGATATTTGTGTGGAGTTCTGCATTGGTACGTTCCAGTGAGACAGGGAGGTTATGGAGGGTACAGGTTCAGGACATATTTGTGTGGAGTTCTGCAGTGGTACGTTCCAGGGAGACAGGGAGGATATGGTGGAGTACAGGTTCAGGGCATATTTGTGTGGATTTCTGCATTGGTACGTTCCAGTGAGACAGGGAGGTTATGGAGGGGTACAGGTTCAGGGCATATTTGTGTGGTGTTCTGCAATGGTACGTTCCAGTGAGACAGTGAGGTTATGGAGGGTGCAGGTTCAGGGCAAATTTGTGTGGAGTTCTGCGTTGGGACGTTCCAGTGAGACAGGGAGGTTATGGAGTGGTACAGGTTCAGGGCAAATTTGTGTGGAGTTCTGCATTGGTACGTTCCAGTGAGACAAGCAGGTTATGGGGGGGTACAGGTTCAGGACATATTTGTGAGGAATTCTGCATTGGTACGTTCCAGTGAGACAGGGAGGTTATGGAGGGTACAGGTTCAGAGCATATTTGTGTGGAGTTCTGGATTCGTACATTCCAGTGAGACAGGGAGGTTATGGAGGGGTACAGGTTCAGGGTATATTTGTGTGGAGTTCTGCGTTGGTACGTTTCAGTGTGACTGGGAGGTTATGGAGGGGTACAGGTTCAGGGCATATTTGTTTGGAGTTCTGCATTGGTACGTTCCAGTCAGACAGGGAAGTTATGGAGGGTACAGGTTCAGGGCATATTTGTGTGGTGTTCTGCAATGGTACGTTCCAGTGAGACAGGGAGGTTATGGAGGGTACAGGTTCAGGGCATATTTGTGAGGAGTTCTGCGTTGGGACGTTCCAGTGAGACAGGGAGGTTATGGACGGGTACAGGTTCACGGCATATTTGTGTGGAGTTCTGCATTGGTATGTTCCAGTGACACAGGGAGGTTATGGAGGGGTACAGGTTCAGGGCATATTTGTGTAGAATTCTGCAGTGGGACGTTCCAGTGAGACAACGAGTTTATGGACGTGTACAGGTTCAGGGCATATTTGTGTGGAATTCTGCATTGGTACGTTCCAGTGAGACAGGGAGGTTTTGGAGGTGTACAGGTTCAGTGCATATTTGTGTGGTGTTCTGCAATGGTACGTTCCAGTGAGACAGGGAGGTTATGGAGGGTACAGGTTCAGGACATATTTGTGTGGAGTTCTGCATTAGTACGTTCCAGGGACACAGGGAGGTTATGGAGGGGTAGAGGTTCAGGGCATATTTGTGTAGAATTCTGCAGTGGGACGTTCCAGTGAGACAGGGAGTTTATGGACGTGTACAGGCTCAGGGCATATTTGTGTGGAATTCTGCATTGCTACGTTCCACTGAGACAGGGAGGTTTTGGAGGTGTACAGGTTCAGTGCATATTTGTGTGGTGTTCTGCAATGGTACGTTCCAGTGAGACAGGGAGGTTATGGAGGGTACAGGTTCTGGACATATTTGTGTGGATTTCTGCATTGGTACGTTCCAGTGAGACAGGGAGGTTATGGAGGGGTACAGGTTCAGGGCATATTTGTGTGGTGTTCTGCAATGGTACGTTCCAGTGAGACAGTGAGGTTATGGAGGGTGCAGGTTCAGGGCAAATTTGTGTGGAGTTCTGCGTTGGGACATTCCAGTGAGACAGGGAGGTTATGGACGGGTACAGGTTCAGGGCATATTTGTGTGGAGTTCTGCATTGGTACGTTCCAGTGACACAGGGAGGTTATGGAGGGGTACAGGTTCAGGGCATATTTGTGTGGAGTTCTGCATTGGTATGTTCCAGTGACACAGGGAGGTTATGGAGGGTACAAGTTCAGGGCATATTTGTGTGGAATTCTGCAGTGGGACGTTCCAGTCATACAGGGAGTTTATGGACGTGTACAGGTTCCGGGCATATTTGTGTGGAATTCTGCATTGGTACATTCCAGTGAGACAGGGAGGTTTTGGAGGGGTACAGGTTCAGGGCATATTTGTGTGGTGTTCTGCAATGGTACGTTCCAGTGAGACAGGGAGGTTATGCACGGTACGGGATCAGGGCATATTTGTGTGGAGTTCTGCAGTGGTACGTTCCAGGGAGACAGGGAGGATATGCTGGAGTACAGGTTCAGGGCATATTTGTGTGGATTTCTGCATTGGTACGTTCCAGTGAGACAGTGAGGTTACGGAGGGTGCAGGTTCAGGGCAAATTTGTGTGGAGTTCGGTGTTGGGACGTTCCAGTGAGACAGGGAGGTTATGGACGGGTACAGGTTCAGGGCATATTTGTGTGGAGTTCTGCATTGGTACGTTCCAGTGACACAGGGAGGTTATGGAGGGGTACAGGTTCAGGGCATATTTGTGTGGAATTCTGCAGTGGGACGTTCCAGTCATACAGGGAGTTTATGGACGTGTACAGGTTCCGGGCATATTTGTGTGGAATTCTGCATTGGTACATTCCAGTGAGACAGGGAGGTTTTGGAGGGGTACAGGTTCAGTGCATATTTGTGTGGTGTTCTGCAATGGTACGTTCCAGTGAAACAGGGAGGTTATGGAGGGTACAGGTTCAGGACATATTTGTGTGGAGTTCTGCAGTGGTACGTTCCAGGGAGACAGGGAGGATATGCTGGAGTACAGGTTCAGGGCATATTTGTGTGGATTTCTGCAATGGTACGTTCCAGTGAGACACGGAGGTTATGGAGGGTACAGGTTCAGGGCATATTTGTGTGGTGTTCTGCAATGGTACGTTCCAGTGAGACAGGGAGATTATGGAGGGTGCAGGGTCAGGGCAAATTTGTGTGGAGTTCTGCATTGGTACGTTCCAGTGAGATAAGGAGGTTATGGACGGGTACAGGTTCAGGGATATTTGTGTGGAGTTCTGCATTGGTACGTTCCAGTGAGACAGGGAGTTTATGGAGGGTACAGGTTCAGGACATATTTGTGTGGAGTTCTGCAGTGGTACGTTCCTGGGAGACAGGGAGGATATGGAGGGGTACAGGTTCAGGGCATATTTGTGTAGAATTCTGCAGTGGGACGTTCCAGTCAGACAGGGAAGTTATGGAGGGTACAGGTTCAGGGCATATTTGTGTGGTGTTCTGCAATGGTACGTTCCAGTGAGACAGGGAGGTTATGGACGGGTACAGGTTCACGGCATATTTGTGTGGAGTTCTGCATTGGTATGTTCCAGTGACACAGGGAGGTTATGGAGGGGTACAGGTTCAGGGCATATTTGTGTAGAATTCTGCAGTGGGACGTTCCAGTGAGACAGGGAGTTTATGGACGTGTACAGGTTCAGGGCATATTTGTGTGGAATTCTGCATTGGTACGTTCCAGTGAGACAGGGAGGTTTTGGAGGTGTACAGGTTCAGTGCATATTTGTGTGGTGTTCTGCAATGGTACGTTCCAGTGAGACAGGGAGGTTATGGAGGGTACAGGTTCAGGACATATTTGTCTGGAGTTCTGCATTGGTACGTTCCAGTGACACAGGGAGGTTATGGAGGGGTACAGGTTCAGGGCATATTTGTGTAGAATTCTGCAGTGGGACGTTCCAGTGAGACAGGGAGTTTATGGACGTGTACAGGCTCAGGGCATATTTGTGTGGAATTCTGCATTGCTACGTTCCAGTGAGACAGGGAGGTTTTGGAGGTGTACAGGTTCAGTGCATATTTGTGTGGTGTTCTGCAATGGTACGTTCCAGTGAGACAGGGAGGTTATGGAGGGTACAGGTTCAGGACATATTTGTGAGGAATTCTGCATTGGTACGTTCCAGTGAGACAGGGAGGTTATGGAGGGTACAGGTTCAGGGCATATTTGTGTGGAGTTCTGGATTCGTACATTCCAGTGAGACAGGGAGGTTATGGAGGGGTACAGGTTCAGGGTATATTTGTGTGGAGTTCTGCGTTGCTACGTTTCAGTGTGACTGGGAGGTTATGGAGGGGTACAGGTTCAGGGCATATTTGTGTAGAATTCTGCAGTGGGACGTTCCAGTCAGACAGGGAAGTTATGGAGGGTACAGGTTCAGGGCATATTTGTGTGGTGTTCTGCAATGGTACGTTCCAGTGAGACAGTGAGGTTATGGAGGGTACAGGTTCAGGGCATATTTGTGAGGAGTTCTGCGTTGGGACGTTCCAGTGAGACAGGGAGGTTATGGACGGGTACAGGTTCACGGCATATTTGTGTTTAGTTCTGCATTAGTACATTCCAGTGACACAGGGAGGTTATGGAGGGGTACAGGTTCAGGGCATATTTGTGTAGAATTCTGCAGTGGGACGTTCCAGTGAGACAGGGAGTTTATGGACGTGTACAGGTTCAGGGCATATTTGTGTGGAATTCTGCATTGGTACGTTCCAGTGAGACAGGGAGGTTTTGGAGGTGTACAGGTTCAGTGCATATTTGTGTGGTGTTCTGCAATGGTACGTTCCAGTGAGACAGGGAGGTTATGGAGGGTACAGGTTCAGGACATATTTGTGTGGAGTTCTGCATTGGTACGTTCCAGTGACACAGGGAGGTTATGGAGGGGTACAGGTTCAGGGCATATTTGTGTAGAATTCTGCAGTGGGACGTTCCAGTGAGACAGGGAGTTTATGGACGTGTACAGGTTCAGGGCATATTTGTGTGCAATTCTGCATTGGTACGTTCCAGTGAGACAGGGAGGTTTTGGAGGTGTACAGGTTCAGTGCATATTTGTGTGGTGTTCTGCAATGGTACGTTCCAGTGAGACAGGGAGGTTATGGAGGGTACAGGTTCAGGACATATTTGTGTGGTGTTCTGCAATGGTACGTTCCAGTGAGACAGGGAGGTTATGGAGGGTACAGGTTCAGGACATATTTGTGTGGAGTTCTGCAGTGGTACGTTCCAGTGAGACAGGGAGTATATGGTGGAGTACATGTTCAGGGCATATTTGTGTGGATTTCTGCAATGGTACGTTCCAGTGAGACAGGGAGGTTATGGAGGGTACAGATTCAGGGCATATTTGTGTGGAGTTCTGCGTTGGGACGTTCCAGTGAGACAGTGAGGTTATGGAGGGTACAGGTTCAGGGCATATTTGTGTGGAGCTCTGCGTTGGGACGTTCCAGTGAGACAGGGAGGATATGGACGGGTACAGGTTCAGGGCATATTTGTGTGGAGTTCTGCATTGGTACGTTCCAGTGACACAGGGAGGTTTTGGAGGGGTACAGGTTCAGTGCATATTTGTGTGGTGTTCTGCAATGGTACGTTCCAGTGAGACAGGGAGGTTATGGAGGGTACAGGTTGAGGACATATTTGTGTGGAGTTCTGCAGTGGTACGTTCCAGTGAGACAGGGAGGTTATGGAGGGGTACAGGTTCAGGGCATATTTGTGTGGTGTTCTGCAATGGTACGTTCCAGTGAGACAGGGAGATTATGGAGGGTGCAGGGTCAGGGCAAATTTGTGTGGAGTTCTGCATTGGTACGTTCCAGTGAGACAAGGAGGTTATGGAGGGGTACAGGTTCAGGGATATTTGTGTGGAGTTCTGCATTGGTACGTTCCAGTGAGACAGGGAGGTTATGGAGGGTACAGGTTCAGGACATATTTGTGTGGAGTTCTGCAGTGGTACGTTCCAGGGAGACAGGGAGGATATGGTGGAGTACAGGTTCAGGGCATATTTGTGTGGATTTCTGCATTGGTACGTTCCAGTGAGACAGGGAGGTTATGGAGGGGTACAGGTTCAGGGCATATTTGTGTGGTGTTCTGCAATGGTACGTTCCAGTGAGACAGTGAGGTTATGGAGGGTGCAGGTTCAGGGCAAATTTGTGTGGAGTTCTGCGTTGGGACGTTCCAGTGAGACAGGGAGGTTATGGAGTGGTACAGGTTCAGGGCAAATTTGTGTGGAGTTCTGCATTGGTACGTTCCAGTGAGACAAGCAGGTTATGGGGGGGTACAGGTTCAGGACATATTTGTGAGGAATTCTGCATTGGTACGTTCCAGTGAGACAGGGAGGTTATGGAGGGTACAGGTTCAGAGCATATTTGTGTGGAGTTCTGGATTCGTACATTCCAGTGAGACAGGGAGGTTATGGAGGGGTACAGGTTCAGGGTATATTTGTGTGGAGTTCTGCGTTGGTACGTTTCAGTGTGACTGGGAGGTTATGGAGGGGTACAGGTTCAGGGCATATTTGTTTGGAGTTCTGCATTGGTACGTTCCAGTCAGACAGGGAAGTTATGGAGGGTACAGGTTCAGGGCATATTTGTGTGGTGTTCTGCAATGGTACGTTCCAGTGAGACAGGGAGGTTATGGAGGGTACAGGTTCAGGGCATATTTGTGAGGAGTTCTGCGTTGGGACGTTCCAGTGAGACAGGGAGGTTATGGACGGGTACAGGTTCACGGCATATTTGTGTGGAGTTCTGCATTGGTATGTTCCAGTGACACAGGGAGGTTATGGAGGGGTACAGGTTCAGGGCATATTTGTGTAGAATTCTGCAGTGGGACGTTCCAGTGAGACAGGGAGTTTATGGACGTGTACAGG
The DNA here is from genome assembly GCF_048418815.1 of Hemitrygon akajei. Taxonomy (NCBI): domain Eukaryota; kingdom Metazoa; phylum Chordata; class Chondrichthyes; order Myliobatiformes; family Dasyatidae; genus Hemitrygon; species Hemitrygon akajei. The sequence continues at coordinate 1,038,236 of NW_027332016.1, read as the reverse complement.
TTCAGGGCATATTTGTGTGGAATTCTGCATTGGTACGTTCCAGTGAGACAGGGAGGTTTTGGAGGTGTACAGGTTCAGTGCATATTTGTGTGGTGTTCTGCAATGGTACGTTCCAGTGAGACAGGGAGGTTATGGAGGGTACAGGTTCAGGACATATTTGTGTGGAGTTCTGCATTAGTACGTTCCAGGGACACAGGGAGGTTATGGAGGGGTAGAGGTTCAGGGCATATTTGTGTAGAATTCTGCAGTGGGACGTTCCAGTGAGACAGGGAGTTTATGGACGTGTACAGGCTCAGGGCATATTTGTGTGGAATTCTGCATTGCTACGTTCCACTGAGACAGGGAGGTTTTGGAGGTGTACAGGTTCAGTGCATATTTGTGTGGTGTTCTGCAATGGTACGTTCCAGTGAGACAGGGAGGTTATGGAGGGTACAGGTTCTGGACATATTTGTGTGGATTTCTGCATTGGTACGTTCCAGTGAGACAGGGAGGTTATGGAGGGGTACAGGTTCAGGGCATATTTGTGTGGTGTTCTGCAATGGTACGTTCCAGTGAGACAGTGAGGTTATGGAGGGTGCAGGTTCAGGGCAAATTTGTGTGGAGTTCTGCGTTGGGACATTCCAGTGAGACAGGGAGGTTATGGACGGGTACAGGTTCAGGGCATATTTGTGTGGAGTTCTGCATTGGTACGTTCCAGTGACACAGGGAGGTTATGGAGGGGTACAGGTTCAGGGCATATTTGTGTGGAGTTCTGCATTGGTATGTTCCAGTGACACAGGGAGGTTATGGAGGGTACAAGTTCAGGGCATATTTGTGTGGAATTCTGCAGTGGGACGTTCCAGTCATACAGGGAGTTTATGGACGTGTACAGGTTCCGGGCATATTTGTGTGGAATTCTGCATTGGTACATTCCAGTGAGACAGGGAGGTTTTGGAGGGGTACAGGTTCAGGGCATATTTGTGTGGTGTTCTGCAATGGTACGTTCCAGTGAGACAGGGAGGTTATGCACGGTACGGGATCAGGGCATATTTGAGTGGAGTTCGGCATTTGTGCGTTCCAGTGAGACAGGGAGGTTATGGAGGGGTACAGGTTCAGGGCATATTTGTGTGAATTTCTGCTTTGGTACGTTCCAGTGAGACAGGGAGTTTATGGACGGGTACAGGTTCAGGGATATTTGTGTGGAGTTCTGCATTGGTACGTTCCAATGAGACAGGGAGGTTATGGAGGTTACAGGTTCAGGACATATTTGTGTGGAGTTCTGCAGTGGTACGTTCCTGGGAGACAGGGAGGATATGGTGGAGTACAGGTTCAGGGCATATTTGTGTGGATTTCTGCATTGGTACGTTCCAGTGAGACAGGGAGGTTATGGAGGGGTACAGGTTCAGGGCATATTTGTCTGGTGTTCTGCAATGGTACGTTCCAGTGAGACAGTGAGGTTATGGAGGGTGCAGGTTCAGGGCAAATTTGTGTGGAGTTCTGCGTTGGGACGTTCCAGTGAGACTGGGAGGTTATGGAGTGGTACAGGTTCAGGGCAAATTTGTGTGGAGTTCTGCATTGGTACGTTCCAGTGAGACAAGCAGGTTATGGGCGGGTACAGGTTCAGGACATATTTGTGAGGAATTCTGCATTGGTACGTTCCAGTGAGACAGGGAGGTTATGGAGGGTACAGGTTCAGGGCATATTTGTTTGGAGTTCTGCATTGGTACGTTCCAGTGAGACAGGGAAGTTATGGAGGGTACAGGTTCAGGGCATATTTGTGTGGTGTTCTGCAATGGTACGTTCCAGTGAGACAGTGAGGTTATGGAGGGTAGAGGTTCAGGGCATATTTGTGAGGAGTTCTGCGTTGGGACGTTCCAGTGAGACAGGGAGGTTATGGACGGGTACAGGTTCACGGCATATTTGTGTGGAGTTCTGCATTGGTACGTTCCAGTGACACAGGGAGGTTATGGAGGGGTACAGGTTCAGGGCATATTTGTGTAGAATTCTGCAGTGGGACGTTCCAGTGAGACAGGGAGTTTATGGACGTGTACAGGTTCAGGGCATATTTGTGTGGAATTCTGCATTGCTACGTTCCAGTGAGACAGGGAGGTTTTGGAGGTGTACAGGTTCAGTGCATATTTGTGTGGTGTTCTGCAATGGTACGTTCCCGTGAGACAGGGAGGTTATGGAGGGTACAGGTTCAGGACATATTTGTGTGGAGTTCTGCAGTGGTACGTTCCAGTGAGACAGGGAGGATATGGTGGAGTACATGTTCAAGGCATATTTGTGTGGATTTCTGCATTGGTACGTTCCAATTAGACAGGGAGGTTATGGAGGGGTACAGGTTCAGGGCATATTTGTCTGGTGTTCTGCAATGGTACGTTCCAGTGAGACAGTGAGGTTATGGAGGGTGCAGGTTCAGGGCAAATTTGTGTGGAGTTCTGCGTTGGGACGTTCCAGTGAGACTGGGAGGTTATGGAGTGGTACAGGTTCAGGGCAAATTTGTGTGGAGTTCTGCATTGGTACGTTCCAGTGAGACAAGCAGGTTATGGGCGGGTACAGGTTCAGGGCATATTTGTGTGGTGTTCTGCATTGGTACGTTCCAGTGAGACAGTGAGGTTATGGAGGGTAGAGGTTCAGGGCATATTTGTGAGGAGTTCTGCGTTGGGACGTTCCAGTGAGACAGGGTGGTTATGGACGGGTACAGGTTCACGGCATATTTGTGTGGAGTTCTGCATTGGTACGTTCCAGTGACACAGGGAGGTTATGGAGGGGTACAGGTTCAGGGCATATTTGTGTAGAATTCTGCAGTGGGACGTTCCAGTGAGACAGGGAGTTTATGGACGTGTACAGGTTCAGGGCATATTTGTGTGGAATTCTGCATTGGTACGTTCCAGTGAGACAGGGAGGTTTTGGAGGTGTACAGGTTCAGTGCATATTTGTGTGGTGTTCTGCAATGGTACGTTCCCGTGAGACAGGGAGGTTATGGAGGGTACAGGTTCAGGACATATTTGTGTGGAGTTCTGCAGTGGTACGTTCCAGTGAGACAGGGAGGATATGGTGGAGTACATGTTCTAGGCATATTTGTGTGGATTTCTGCATTGGTACGTTCCAGTGAGACAGGGAGGTTATGGAGGGGTACAGGTTCAGGGCATATTTGTGTGGAATTCTGCAGTGGGACGTTCCAGTGAGACAGGGAGTTTATGGACGTGTACAGGTTCAGGGTATATTTGTGTGGAATTCTGCATTGGTACGATCCAGTGAGACAGGGAGGTTTTGGAGGGGTACAGGTTCAGTGCATATTTGTGTGGTGTTCAGCAATGGTACGTTCCAGTGAAACAGGGAGGCTATGGAGGGTACAGGTTCAGGACATATTTGTGTGGAGTTCTGCAGTGGTACGTTCCAGGGAGACAGGGAGGATATGCTGGAGTGCAGGTTCAGGGCATATTTGTGTGGATTTCTGCATTGGTACGTTCCAGTGAGACAAGGAGGTTATGGAGGGGTACAGGTTCAGGGCATATTTGTGTGGTGTTCTGCAATGGTACGTTCCAGTGAGACAGGGAGGTTATGGACGGGTACAGGTTCAGGGCATATTTGTGTGGAGTTCTGCATTGGTACGTTCCAGTGAGACAGGGAAGTTATGGAGGGGTACAGGTTCAGGGCATATTTGTGTGAATTTCTGCTTTGGGACGTTCCAGTGAGACAGTGAGGTTATGGAGGGTACAGGTTCAGGGCATATTTGTGTGGAGTTCTGCATTGGTACGTTCCAGTGACACAGGGTGGTTATGGAGGGGTACAGGTTCAGGGCATATTTGTGTGGAGTTCTGCATTGGTACGTTCCAGTGACACAGGGTGGTTATGGAGGGGTACAGGTTCAGGGCATATTTGTGTGGTGTTCTGCAATGGTACGTTCCAGTGAGACAGGGAGGTTATGCACGGTACGGGATCAGGGCATATTTGAGTGAATTTCTGCTTTGGTACGTTCCAGTGAGACAGGGAGGTTATGGAGTGGTACAGCTTCAGGGCAAATTTGTGTGGAGTTCTGCATTGGTACGTTCCAGTGAGACCAGCAGGTTATGGGCGGGTACAGGTTCAGGACATATTTGTGAGGAATTCTGCATTGGTACGTTCCAGTGAGACAGGGAGGTTTTGGAGGGGTACAGGTTCAGGGCATATTTGTGTGGTGTTCTGCAATGCTACGTTCCAGTGAGACAGGGAGGTTATGCACGGTACGGGATCAGGGCATATTTGAGTGAATTTCTGCATTGGTACGTTCCAGTGAGACAGGGAGGTTATGGAGGGTACAGGTTCAGGGCATATTTGTGTGGAGTTCTGCGTTGGGACGTTCCAGTGAGACAGGGAGGATATGGACGGGTACAGGTTCAGGGCATATTTGTGTGGAGTTCTGCATTGGTACGTTCCAGTGAGACAGGGAGATTATGGAGGGGTACAGGTTCAGGGCAAATTTGTGTGGAGTTCTGCATTGGTACGTTCCAGTGAGACAGGGAGGTTATGGAGGGGTACAGGTTCAGGGCAAATTTGTGTGGAGTTCTGCATTGGTATTTTCCAGTGAGACAGGGAGGTTATGGAGGGTACAAGTTCAGGGCATATTTGTGAGGAGTTCTGCATTGGTACGTTCCAGTGAGACAGGGTGGTTATGGAGGGTTACAGGTTCAGGGCATATTTGTGTGGAGTTCTGCATTGGTACGTTCCAGTGAGACAGGGAGTTTATGGAGGGGTACAGGTTCAGAGCATATTTGTGTGGTGTTCTGCAATGGTACGTTCCAGTGAGACAGTGAGGTTATGGAGGGTAAAGATTCAGGGCATATTTGTGTGGAGTTCTGCGTTGGGACGTTCCAGTGAGACAGGGAGTTTATGGACGGGTACAGGTTCACGGCATATTCGTGTGGAGTTCTGCATTGGTACGTTCCAGTGACACAGGGAGGTTATGGAGGGGTACAGGTTCAGGGCATATTTGTGTGGAATTCTGCAGTGGGACGTTCCAGTGAGACAGGGAGTTTATGGACGTGTACAGGTTCAGGGTATATTTGTGTGGAATTCTGCATTGGTACGTTCCAGTGAGACAGGGAGGTTTTGGAGGGGTACAGGTTCAGTGCATATTTGTGTGGTGTTCTGCAATGGTACGTTCCAGTGAAACAGGGAGGTTATGGAGGGTACAGGTTCAGGACATATTTGTGTGGAGTTCTGCAGTGGTACGTTCCAGGGAGACAGGGATGATATGCTGGAGTACAGGTTCAGGGCATATTTGTGTGGATTTCTGCATTGGTACGTTCCAGTGAGACAAGGAGGTTATGGAGGGGTACAGTTTCAGGGCATATTTGTGTGGTGTTCTGCAATGGTACGTTCCAGTGAGACAGTGAGGTTATGGAGGGTGCAGGTTCAGGGCAAATTTGTGTGGAGTTCGGTGTTGGGACGTTCCAGTGAGACAGGGAGGTTATGGACGGGTACAGGTTCAGGGCATATTTGTGTGGAGTTCTGCATTGGTACGTTCCAGTGACTCAGGGAGGTAATGGAGGGGTACAGGTTCAGGGCATATTTGTGTGGAGTTCTGCATTGGTACGTTCCAGTGACACAGGGAGGTTTTGGAGGGGTACAGGTTCAGTGCATATTTGTGTGGTGTTCTGCAATGGTACGTTCCAGTGAGACAGGGAGGTTATGGAGGGTACAGGTTCAGGGCATACTTGTGTGGTGTTCTGCAATGGTACGTTCCAGTGAGACAGGGAGATTATGGAGGGTGCAGGGTCAGGGCAAATTTGTGTGGAGTTCTGCATTGGTACGTTCCAGTGAGATAAGGAGGTTATGGACAGGTACAGGTTCAGGGATATTTGTGTGGAGTTCTGCATTGGTACGTTCCAGTGAGACAGGGAGGTTATGGAGGGTACAGGTTCAGGACATATTTGTGTGGAGTTCTGCAGTGGTATGTTCCTGGGAGACAGGGAGGATATGGTGGAGTACAGGTTCAGGGCATATTTGTGTGGATTTCTGCATTTGTACGTTCCAGTGAGACAGGGAGGTTATGGAGGGGTACAGGTTCAGGGCATATTTGTGCGGTGTTCTGCAATGGTACGTTCCAGTGAGACAGTGAGGTTATGGAGGGTGAAGGTTCAGGGCAAATTTGTGTGGAGTTCTGCATTGGTACGTTCCAGTGAGACAGGGAGGTTATGGAGGGTACAAGTTCAGGGCATATTTGTGAGGAGTTCTGCATTGGTACGTTCCAGTGAGACAGGGAGTTTATGGACGGGTACAGGTTCAGGGCATATTTGTGTGGAGTTCTGCATTGGTACGTTCCAGTGACACAGGGAGGTTATGGAGGGGTACAGGTTCAGGGCATATTTGTGTGGAGTTCTGCAGTGGTACGTTCCAGGGAGACAGGGAGGATATGCTGGAGTACAGGTTCAGGGCATATTTGTGTGGATTTCTGCATTGGTACGTTCCAGTGAGACAAGGAGGTTATGGAGGGGTACAGGTTCAGGTCATATTTGTGTGGTGTTCTGCAATGGTACGTTCCAGTGAGACAGTGAGGTTATGGAGGGTTCAGGTTCAGGGCAAATTTGTGTGGAGTTCGGTGTTGGGACGTTCCAGTGACACAGGGAGGTTATGGAGGGGTACCGGTTCAGGGCATATTTGTGTGAATTTCTGCTTTGGTACGTTCCAGTGAGACAGTGAGGTTATGGAGGGTACAGATTCAGGGCATATTTGTGTGGAGTTCAGCGTTGGGACGTTCCAGTGAGACAGTGAGGTTATGGAGGGTACAGGTTCAGGGCATATTTGTGTGGAGTTCTGCGTTGGGACGTTCCAGTGAGACAGGGAGGATATGGACGGGTACAGGTTCACGGCATATTTGTGTGGAGTTCTGCATTGGTACGTTCCAGTGACACAGGGAGGTTTTGGAGGGGTACAGGTTCAGTGCATATTTGTGTGGTGTTCTGCAATGGTATGTTCCAGTGAGACAGGGAGGTTATGGAGGGTACAGGTTCAGGGCATATTTGTGTGGTGTTCTGCAATGGTACGTTCTACTGAGACAGGGAGATTATGGAGGGTGCAGGGTCAGGGCAAATTTGTGTGGAGTTCTGCATTGGTACGTTCCAGTGAGATAAGGAGGTTATGGACGGGTACAGGTTCAGGGATATTTGTGTGGAGTTCTGCATTGGTACGTTCCAGTGAGACAGGGAGGTTATGGAGGGTAGAGGTTCAGGACATATTTGTGTGGAGTTCTGCAGTGGTACGTTCCTGGGAGACAGGGAGGATATGGTGGAGTACAGGTTCAGGGCATATTTGTGTGGATTTCTGCATTGGTACGTTCCAGTGAGACAGGGAGGTTATGGAGGGGTACAGGTTCAGGGCATATTTGTCTGGTGTTCTGCAATGGTACGTTCCAGTGAGACAGTGAGGTTATGGAGGGTGCAGGTTCAGGGCAAATTTGTGTGGAGTTCTGCGTTGGGACGTTCCAGTGAGACTGGGAGGTTATGGAGTGGTACAGGTTCAGGGCAAATTTGTGTGGAGTTCTGCATTGGTACGTTCCAGTGAGACAAGCAGGTTATGGGCGGGTACAGGTTCAGGACATATTTGTGAGGAATTCTGCATTGGTACGTTCCAGTGAGACAGGGAGGTTATGGAGGGTACAGGTTCAGGGCATATTTGCGTGGAGTTCTGGATTCGTACATTCCAGTGAGACAGGGAGGTTATGGAGGGGTACAGGTTCAGGGTATATTTGTGTGGAGTTCTCCGTTGGTACGTTTCAGTGTGACTGGGAGGTTATGGAGGGGTACAGGTTCAGGGCATATTTGTTTGGAGTTCTGCATTGGTACGTTCCAGTGAGACAGGGAAGTTATGGAGGATACAGGTTCAGGGCATATTTGTGTGGTGTTCTGCAATGGTACGTTCCAGTGAGACAGTGAGGTTATGGAGGGTAGAGGTTCAGGGCATATTTGTGAGGAGTTCTGCGTTGGGACGTTCCAGTGAGACAGGGTGGTTATGGACGGGTACAGGTTCACGGCATATTTGTGTGGAGTTCTGCATTGGTACGTTCCAGTGACACAGGGAGGTTATGGAGGGGTACAGGTTCAGGGCATATTTGTGTAGAATTCTGCAGTGGGACGTTCCAGTGAGACAGGGAGTTTATGGACGTGTACAGGTTCAGGGCATATTTGTGTGGAATTCTGCATTGGTACATTCCAGTGAGACAGGGAGGTTTTGGAGGTGTACAGGTTCAGTGCATATTTGTGTGGTGTTCTGCAATGGTACGTTCCCGTGAGACAGGGAGGTTATGGAGGGTACAGGTTCAGGACATATTTGTGTGGAGTTCTGCAGTGGTACGTTCCAGTGAGACAGGGAGGATATGGTGGAGTACATGTTCTAGGCATATTTGTGTGGATTTCTGCATTGGTACGTTCCAGTGAGACAGGGAGGTTATGGAGGGGTACAGGTTCAGGGCATATTTGTGTGGAATTCTGCAGTGGGACGTTCCAGTGAGACAGGGAGTTTATGGACGTGTACAGGTTCAGGGTATATTTGTGTGGAATTCTGCATTGGTACGATCCAGTGAGACAGGGAGGTTTTGGAGGGGTACAGGTTCAGTGCATATTTGTGTGGTGTTCAGCAATGGTACGTTCCAGTGAAACAGGGAGGCTATGGAGGGTACAGGTTCAGGACATATTTGTGTGGAGTTCTGCAGTGGTACGTTCCAGGGAGACAGGGAGGATATGCTGGAGTGCAGGTTCAGGGCATATTTGTGTGGATTTCTGCATTGGTACGTTCCAGTGAGACAAGGAGGTTATGGAGGGGTACAGGTTCAGGGCATATTTGTGTGGTGTTCTGCAATGGTACGTTCCAGTGAGACAGGGAGGTTATGGACGGGTACAGGTTCAGGGCATATTTGTGTGGAGTTCTGCATTGGTACGTTCCAGTGAGACAGGGAAGTTATGGAGGGGTACAGGTTCAGGGCATATTTGTGTGAATTTCTGCTTTGGGACGTTCCAGTGAGACAGTGAGGTTATGGAGGGTACAGGTTCAGGGCATATTTGTGTGGAGTTCTGCATTGGTACGTTCCAGTGAGACAGGGAGATTATGGAGGGGTACAGGTTCAGGGCAAATTTGTGTGGAGTTCTGCATTGGTACGTTCCAGTGAGACAGGGAGGTTATGGAGGGGTACAGGTTCAGGGCAAATTTGTGTGGAGTTCTGCATTGGTATTTTCCAGTGAGACAGGGAGGTTATGGAGGGTACAAGTTCAGGGCATATTTGTGAGGAGTTCTGCATTGGTACGTTCCAGTGAGACAGGGTGGTTATGGAGGGTTACAGGTTCAGGGCATATTTGTGTGGAGTTCTGCATTGGTACGTTCCAGTGAGACAGGGAGTTTATGGAGGGGTACAGGTTCAGAGCATATTTGTGTGGTGTTCTGCAATGGTACGTTCCAGTGAGACAGTGAGGTTATGGAGGGTAAAGGTTCAGGGCATATTTGTGTGGAGTTCTGCGTTGGGACGTTCCAGTGAGACAGGGAGTTTATGGACGGGTACAGGTTCACGGCATATTCGTGTGGAGTTCTGCATTGGTACGTTCCAGTGACACAGGGAGGTTATGGAGGGGTACAGGTTCAGGGCATATTTGTGTGGAATTCTGCAGTGGGACGTTCCAGTGAGACAGGGAGTTTATGGACGTGTACAGGTTCAGGGTATATTTGTGTGGAATTCTGCATTGGTACGTTCCAGTGAGACAGGGAGGTTTTGGAGGGGTACAGGTTCAGTGCATATTTGTGTGGTGTTCTGCAATGGTACGTTCCAGTGAAACAGGGAGGTTATGGAGGGTACAGGTTCAGGACATATTTGTGTGGAGTTCTGCAGTGGTACGTTCCAGGGAGACAGGGATGATATGCTGGAGTACAGGTTCAGGGCATATTTGTGTGGATTTCTGCATTGGTACGTTCCAGTGAGACAAGGAGGTTATGGAGGGGTACAGTTTCAGGGCATATTTGTGTGGTGTTCTGCAATGGTACGTTCCAGTGAGACAGTGAGGTTATGGAGGGTGCAGGTTCAGGGCAAATTTGTGTGGAGTTCGGTGTTGGGACGTTCCAGTGAGACAGGGAGGTTATGGACGGGTACAGGTTCAGGGCATATTTGTGTGGAGTTCTGCATTGGTACGTTCCAGTGACTCAGGGAGGTAATGGAGGGGTACAGGTTCAGGGCATATTTGTGTGGAGTTCTGCATTGGTACGTTCCAGTGACACAGGGAGGTTTTGGAGGGGTACAGGTTCAGTGCATATTTGTGTGGTGTTCTGCAATGGTACGTTCCAGTGAGACAGGGAGGTTATGGAGGGTACAGGTTCAGGGCATACTTGTGTGGTGTTCTGCAATGGTACGTTCCAGTGAGACAGGGAGATTATGGAGGGTGCAGGGTCAGGGCAAATTTGTGTGGAGTTCTGCATTGGTACGTTCCAGTGAGATAAGGAGGTTATGGACAGGTACAGGTTCAGGGATATTTGTGTGGAGTTCTGCATTGGTACGTTCCAGTGAGACAGGGAGGTTATGGAGGGTACAGGTTCAGGACATATTTGTGTGGAGTTCTGCAGTGGTATGTTCCTGGGAGACAGGGAGGATATGGTGGAGTACAGGTTCAGGGCATATTTGTGTGGATTTCTGCATTTGTACGTTCCAGTGAGACAGGGAGGTTATGGAGGGGTACAGGTTCAGGGCATATTTGTGTGGTGTTCTGCAATGGTACGTTCCAGTGAGACAGTGAGGTTATGGAGGGTGAAGGTTCAGGGCAAATTTGTGTGGAGTTCTGCATTGGTACGTTCCAGTGAGACAAGCAGGTTATGGGCGGGTACAGGTTCAGGGCATATTTGTGTGGAGTTCTGGATTCGTACATTCCAGTGAGACAGGGAGGTTATGGAGGGGTACAGGTTCAGGGTATATTTGTGTGGAGTTCTCCGTTGGTACGTTTCAGTGTGACTGGGAGGTTATGGAGGGGTACAGGTTCAGGGCATATTTGTTTGGAGTTCTGCATTGGTACGTTCCAGTGACACAGGGAGGTTATGGAGGGGTACAGGTTCAGGGCATATTTGTGTGGAATTCTGCAGTGGGACGTTCCAGTGAGACAGGGAGTTTATGGACGTGTACAGGTTCAGGGTATATTTGTGTGGAATTCTGCATTGGTACGTTCCAGTGAGACAGGGAGGTTTTGGAGGGGTACAGGTTCAGTGCATATTTGTGTGGTGTTCTGCAATGGTACTTTCCAGTGAAACAGGGAGGTTATGGAGGGTACATGTTCAGGACATATTTGTGTGGAGTTCTGCAGTGGTACGTTCCAGGGAGACAGGGAGGATATGCTGGAGTACAGGTTCAGGGCATATTTGTGTGGATTTCTGCATTGGTACGTTCCAGTGAGACAAGGAGGTTATGGAGGGGTAAAGGTTCAGGTCATATTTGTGTGGTGTTCTGCAATGGTACGTTCCAGTGAGACAGTGAGGTTATGGAGGGTTCAGGTTCAGGGCAAATTTGTGTGGAGTTCGGTGTTGGGACGTTCCAGTGACACAGGGAGGTTATGGAGGGGTACAGGTTCAGGGCATATTTGTGTGAATTTCTGCTTTGGTACGTTCCAGTGAGACAGTGAGGTTATGGAGGGTACAGATTCAGGGCATATTTGTGTGGAGTTCAGCGTTGGGACGTTCCAGTGAGACAGTGAGGTTATGGAGGGTGCAGGTTCAGGGCATATTTGTGTGGAGTTCTGCGTTGGGACGTTCCAGTGAGACAGGGAGGATATGGACGTGTACAGGTTCAGGGTATATTTGTGTGGAATTCTGCAGTGGGACGTTCCAGTGAGACAGGGAGTTTATGGACGTGTACAGGTTCAGGGTATATTTGTGTGGAATTCTGCATTGGTACGTTCCAGTGAGACAGGGAGGTTTTGGAGGGGTACAGGTTCAGTGCATATTTGTGTGGTGTTCTGCAATGGTACTTTCCAGTGAAACAGGGAGGTTATGGAGGGTACATGTTCAGGACATATTTGTGTGGAGTTCTGCAGTGGTACGTTCCAGGGAGACAGGGAGGATATGCTGGAGTACAGGTTCAGGGCATATTTGTGTGGATTTCTGCATTGGTACGTTCCAGTGAGACAAGGAGGTTATGGAGGGGTAAAGGTTCAGGTCATATTTGTGTGGTGTTCTGCAATGGTACGTTCCAGTGAGACAGTGAGGTTATGGAGGGTTCAGGTTCAGGGCAAATTTGTGTGGAGTTCGGTGTTGGGACGTTCCAGTGACACAGGGAGGTTATGGAGGGGTACAGGTTCAGGGCATATTTGTGTGAATTTCTGCTTTGGTACGTTCCAGTGAGACAGTGAGGTTATGGAGGGTACAGATTCAGGGCATATTTGTGTGGAGTTCAGCGTTGGGACGTTCCAGTGAGACAGTGAGGTTATGGAGGGTGCAGGTTCAGGGCATATTTGTGTGGAGTTCTGCGTTGGGACGTTCCAGTGAGACAGGGAGGATATGGACGGGTACAGGTTCACGGCATATTTGTGTGGAGTTCTGCATTGGTACGTTCCAGTGACACAGGGAGGTTTTGGAGGGGTACAGGTTCAGTGCATATTTGTGTGGTGTTCTGCAATGGTATGTTCCAGTGAGACAGGGAGGTTATGGAGGGTACAGGTTCAGGGCATATTTTTGTGGTGTTCTGCAATGGTACGTTCTACTGAGACAGGGAGATTATGGAGGGTGCAGGGTCAGGGCAAATTTGTGTGGAGTTCTGCATTGGTACGTTCCAGTGAGATAAGGAGGTTATGGACGGGTACAGGTTCAGGGATATTTGTGTGGAGTTCTGCATTGGTACGTTCCAGTGAGACAGGGAGGTTATGGAGGGTAGAGGTTCAGGACATATTTGTGTGGAGTTCTGCAGTGGTACGTTCCAGTGAGACAGGGAGGATATGGTGGAGTACATGTTCAAGGCATATTTGTGTGGATTTCTGCATTGGTACGTTGCAGTGAGACAGGGAGGTTATGGAGGGGTACAGGTTCAGGGCATATTTGTGTGGTGTTCTGCAATGGTACGTTCCAGTGAGACAGTGAGGTTATGGAGGGTGCAGGTTCAGGGCAAATTTGTGTGGAGTTCTGCGTTGGGACGTTCCAGTGAGACAGGGAGGTTATGGACGGGTACAGGTTCAGGGCATATTTGTGTGGAGTTCTGCATTGGTACGTTCCAGTGACACAGGGAGGTTATGGAGGGGTACAGGTTCAGGGCATATTTGTGTGGAGTTCTGCATTGGTACGTTCCAGTGAGACAGGGAGGTTATGGAGGGTACAAGTTCAGGGCATATTTGTGTGGAATTCTGCAGTGGGACGTTCCAGTGATACAGGGAGTTTATGGACGTGTACAGGTTCCGGGCATATTTGTGTGGAATTCTGCATTGGTACGTTCCAGTGAGACAGGGAGGTTTTGGAGGGGTACAGGTTCAGGGCATGTTTGTGTGGTGTTCTGCAATGGTACGTTCCAGTGAGACAGGGAGGTTATGCATGGTACGGGATCAGGGCATATTTGAGTGAATTTCTGCTTTGGTACGTTCCAGTGAGACAGGGAGGTTATGGAGTGGTACAGGTTCAGGGCAAATTTGTGTGGAGTTCTGCATTGGTACGTTCCAGTGAGACAAGCAGGTTATGGGCGGGTACAGGTTCAGGGCATATTTGTGTGGAGTTCTGCGTTGGGATGTTCCAGTGAGACAGGGAGGATATGGACGGGTACAGGTTCAGGGCATATTTGTGTGGAGTTCTGCATTGGTACGTTCCAGTGAGACAGGGAGATTATGGAGGGGTACAGGTTCAGGGCAAATTTGTGTGGAGTTCTGCATTGGTACGTTCCAGTGAGACAAGGAGGTTATGGAGGGGTTCAGGTTCAGGGCATATTTGTGTGGTGTTCTGCATTCGTACGCTCCAGTGAGACAGCGAGGTTATGGAGGGTACAGGTTCAGGGCAAATTTGAGTGTAGTTCTGCATTGGTACGTTCCAGTGAGACAGGGAGGTTATGGAGGGTACAGGTTCAGGACATATTTGTGTGGAGTTCTGCAGTGGTACGTTCCAGGGAGACAGGGAGGATATGGTGGAGTACGGGTTCAGGGCATATTTTTGAGGATTTCTGCATTGGTGTGTTCCAGTGCGACAGGGAGGTTATGGAGGGGTACAGGTTCAGGGCATATTTGTGTGGAGTTCTGCAGTGGTACTTTCCAGTGAGACAGGGAGGTTAAGGTGGAGTACAGGTTCAGGGCATATTTGTGTGGATTTCTGCATTGGTACGTTCCAGTGAGACAGGGAGGTTATGGAGGGGTACAGGTTCAGGGCAAATTTGTGTGGAGTTCTGCATTGGTACGTTCCAGTGAGACAGGGAGGTTATGGAGGGTACAAGTTCAGGGCATATTTGTGAGGAGTTCTGCATTGGTACGTTCCAGTGTGACAGGGTGGTTATGGAGGGGTACAGGTTCAGGGCATATTTGTGTGGAGTTCTGCATTGGTACGTTCCAGTGCGACAGGGAGTTTATGGAGGGGTACAGGTTCAGAGCATATTTGTGTGGTGTTCTGCAATGGTACGTTCTAGTGAGACAGTGAGGTTACGGAGGGTACAGGTTCAGGGCATATTTGTGTGGAGTTCTGCGTTGGGACGTTCCAGTGAGACAGGGAGTTTATGGACGGGTACAGGTTCACGGCATATTCGTGTGGAGTTCTGCATTGGTACGTTCCAGTGACACAGGGAGGTTATGGAGGGGTACAGGTTCAGGGCATATTTGTGTGGAATTCTGCAGTGGGACGTTCCAGTGAGACAGGGAGTTTATGGACGTGTACAGGTTCAGGGTATATTTGTGTGGAATTCTGCATTGGTACGTTCCAGTGAGACAGGGAGGTTTTGGAGGGGTACAGGTTCAGTGCATATTTGTGTGGTGTTCTGCAATGGTACGTTCCAGTGAAACAGGGAGGTTATGGAGGGTACAGGTTCAGGACATATTTGTTTGGAGTTCTGCCGTGGTACGTTCCAGGGAGACAGGGAGGATATGCTGGAGTACAGGTTCAGGGCATATTTGTGTGGATTTCTGCATTGGTACTTTCCAGTGAGACAGGGAGGTTATGGAGGGGTACAGGTTCAGGGCATATTTGTGTGGTGTTCTGCAATGGTACGTTCCAGTGAGACAGTGAGGTTATGGAGGGTGCAGGTTCAGGGCAAATTTGTGTGGAGTTCTGTGTTGGGACGTTCCAGTGAGACAGGGAGGATATGGACGGGTACAGGTTCAGGGCATATTTGTGTGGAGTTCTGCATTGGTACGTTCCAGTGACACAGGGAGGTTATGGAGGGGTACAGGTTCAGGGCATATTTGTGTGAATTTCTGCTTTGGTACGTTCCAGTGAGACAGTGAGGTTATGGAGGGTACAGATTCAGGGCATATTTGTGTGGAGTTCTGCGTTGGGACGTTCCAGTGAGACAGTGAGTTTATGGAGGGTACAGGTTCAGGGCATATTTGTGTGGAGTTCTGCGTTGGGACGTTCCAGTGAGACAGGGAGGATATGGACCGGTACAGGTTCACGGCATATTTGTGTGGAGTTCTGCATTGGTACGTTCCAGTGACACAGGGAGGTTTTGGAGGGGTACAGGTTCAGTGCATATTTGTGTGGTGTTCTGCAATGGTACGTTCCAGTGAGACAGGGAGGTTATGGAGGGTACAGGTTCAGGACATATTTGTGTGGAGTTCTGCAGTGGTACGTTCCAGTGAGACAGGGAGGTTATGGAGGGGTACAGGTTCAGGGCATATTTGTGTGGTGTTCTGCAATGGTACGTTCCAGTGAGACAGGGAGATTATGGAGGGTGCAGGGTCAGGGCAAATTTGTGTGGAGTTCTGCATTGGTACTTTCCAGTGAGACAAGGAGGTTATGGAGGGGTACAGGTTCAGTGCATATTTGTGTGTTGTTCTGCAATGGTACGTTCCAGTGAGACAGGGAGGTTATGGAGGGTACAGGTTCAGGACATATTTGTGTGGAGTTCTGCAGTGGTACGTTCCAGTGAGACAGGGAGGTTATGGAGGGGTACAGGTTCAGGGCATATTTGTGTGGAGTTCTGCAGTGGTACGTTCCAGTGAGACAGGGAGGTTATGGAGGGGTACAGGTTCAGGGCATATTTGTGTGGAGTTCTGCAGTGGTACGTTCCAGGGAGACAGGGAGGATATGGTGGAGTACAGGTTCAGGGCATATTTGTGTGGATTTCTGCATTGGTACGTTCCAGTGAGACAGGGAGGTTATGGAGGGGTACAGGTTCAGGGCATATTTGTGTGGTGTTCTGCAATGGTACGTTCCAGTGAGACAGTGAGGTTATGGAGGGTGCAGGTTCAGGGCAAATTTGTGTGGAGTTCTGCGTTGGGACGTTCCAGTGAGACAGGGAGGTTATGGATGGGTACAGGTTCAGGGCATATTTGTGTGGAGTTCTGCTTTGGTACGTTCCAGTGAGACAGTGAGGTTATGGAGGGTACAGGTTCAGGGCATATTTGTGTGGAGTTCTGCGTTGGGACGTTCCAGTGAGACAGGGAGGTTATGGACGGGTACAGGTTCACGGCATATTTGTGTGGAGTTCTGCATTGGTACGTTCCAGTGACACAGGGAGGTTATGGAGGGGTACAGGTTCAGGACATATTTGTGTGGAATTCTGCAGTGGGACGTTCCAGTGAGACAGGGAGTTTATGGACGTGTACAGGTTCAGGGTATATTTGTGTGGAATTCTGCATTGGTACGTTCCAGTGAGACAGGGAGGTTTTGGAGGGATACAGGTTCAGTGCATATTTGTGTGGTGTTCTGCATTGGTACGTTCCAGTGACACAGGGAGGTTATGGAGGGGTACAGGTTCAGGGCATATTTGTGTGTATTTCTGCTTTGGTACGTTCCAGTGAGACAGTGAGGTTATGGAGGGTACAGATTCAGGGCATATTTGTGTGGAGATCTGCGTTGGGACGTTCCAGTGAGACAGTGAGGTTATGGAGGGTACTGGTTCAGGGCATATTTTTGTGGAGTTCTGCGTTGGGACGTTCCAGTGAGACAGGGAGGATATGGACGGGTACAGGTTCACGGCATATTTGTGTGGAGTTCTGCATTGGTACGTTCCAGTGACACAGGGAGATTTTGGAGGGGTACAGGTTCAGTGCATATTTGTGTGGTGTTCTGCAATGGTACGTTCCAGTGAGACAGGGAGGTTATGGAGGGTACAGGTTCAGGACATATTTGTGTGGAGTTCTGCAGTGGTACGTTCCAGTGAGACAGGGAGGTTATGGAGGGGTACAGGTTCAGGGCATATTTGTGTGGTGTTCTGCAATGGTACGTTCCAGTGAGACAGGGAGATTATGGAGGGTGCAGGGTCAGGGCAAATTTGTGTGGAGTTCTGCATTGGTACGTTCCAGTGAGACAAGGAGGTTATGGAGGGGTACAGGTTCAGGGATATTTGTGTGGAGTTCTGCATTGGTACGTTCCAGTGAGACAGGGAAGTTATGGAGGGTACAGGTTCAGGACATATTTGTGTGGATTTCTGCATTGGTACGTTCCAGTGAGACAGGGAGGTTATGGAGGGGTACAGGTTCAGGGCATATTTGTGTGGTGTTCTGCAATGGTACGTTCCAGTGAGACAGTGAGGATATGGAGGGTGCAGGTTCAGGGCAAATTTGTGTGGAGTTCTGCGTTGGGACGTTCCAGTGAGACAGGGAGATTATGGAGTGGTACAGGTTCAGGGCAAATTTGTGTGGAGTTCTGCATTGATACGTTCCAGTAAGACAAGCAGGTTATGGGCGGGTACAGGTTCAGGACATATTTGTGAGGAATTCTGCAATGGTACGTTCCAGTGAGACAGGGAGGTTATGGAGGGTACAGGTTCAGGGCATATTTGTGTGGAGTTCTGGATTCGTACATTCCAGTGAGACAGGGAGGTTATCGAGGGGTACAGGTTCAGGGTATATTTGTGTGGAGTTCTGTGTTGGTACGTTTCAGTGTGACTGGGAGGTTATGGAGGGGTACAGGTTCAGGGCATATTTGTTTGGAGTTCTGCATTGG
This sequence comes from Hemitrygon akajei, assembly GCF_048418815.1. Taxonomy (NCBI): domain Eukaryota; kingdom Metazoa; phylum Chordata; class Chondrichthyes; order Myliobatiformes; family Dasyatidae; genus Hemitrygon; species Hemitrygon akajei. The sequence continues at coordinate 1,020,188 of NW_027332016.1, read as the reverse complement.
TACATTCCAGTCAGACAGGGAAGTTATGGAGGGTACAGGTTCAAGGCATATTTGTGTGGTGTTCTGCAATGGTACGTTCCAGTGAGACAGTGAGGTTATGGAGGTGTACAGGTTCAGGGCATATTTGTGTGGAGTTCTGCAGTGGTACGTTCCAGGGAGACAGGGAGGATATGGTGGAGTACAGGTTCAGGGCATATTTGTGTGGATTTCTGCATTGGTACATTCCAGTGAGACAGGGAATTTATGGAGGGGTACAGGTTCAGGGCATATTTGTGTGGTGTTCTGCAATGGTACGTTCCAGTGAGACAGGGAGATTATGGAGGGTGCAGGGTCAGGGCAAATTTGTGTGGAGTTCTGCATTGGTACGTTCCAGTGAGACAAGGAGGTTATGGAGGGGTACAGGTTCAGTGCATCTTTGTGTGGTGTTCTGCAATGGTACGTTCCAGTGAGACAGGGAGGTTATGGAGGGTACAGGTTCAGGACATATTTGTGTGGAGTTCTGCAGTGGTACGTTCCAGTGAGACAGGGAGGTTATGGAGGGGTACAGGTTCAGGGCATATTTGTGTGGAGTTCTGCAGTGGTACGTTCCAGGGAGACAGGGAGGATATGGTGGAGTACAGGTTCAGGGCATATTTGTGTGGATTTCTGCATTGGTACGTTCCAGTGAGACAGGGAGGTTATGGAGGGGTACAGGTTCAGGGCATATTTGTGTGGTGTTCTGCAATGGTACGTTCCAGTGAGACAGTGAGGTTATGGAGGGTGCAGGTTCAGGGCAAATTTGTGTGGAGTTCTGCGTTGGGACTTTCCAGTGTGACAGGGAGGTTATGGACGGGTACAGGTTCAGGGCATATTTGTGTGGAGTTCTGCTTTGGTACGTTCCAGTGAGACAGTGAGGTTATGGAGGGTACAGGTTCAGGGCATATTTGTGTGGAGTTCTGCGTTGGGACGTTCCAGTGAGACAGGGAGGTTATGGACGGGTACAGGTTCACGGTATATTTGTGTGGAGTTCTGCATTGGTACGTTCCAGTGACACAGGGAGGTTATGGAGGGGTACAGGTTCAGGACATATTTGTGTGGAATTCTGCAGTGGGACGTTCCAGTGAAACAGGGAGTTTATGGACGTGTACAGGTTCAGGGTATATTTGTGTGGAATTCTGCATTGGTACGTTCCAGTGAGACAGGGAGGTTTTGGAGGGATACAGGTTCAGTGCATATTTGTGTGGTGTTCTGCATTGGTACGTTCCAGTGACACAGGGAGGTTATGGAGGGGTACAGGTTCAGGGCATATTTGTGTGTATTTCTGCTTTGGTACGTTCCAGTGAGACAGTGAGGTTATGGAGGGTACAGATTCAGGGCATATTTGTGTGGAGTTCTGCGTTGGGACGTTCCAGTGAGACAGTGAGGTTATGGAGAGTACTGGTTCAGGGCATATTTGTGTGGAGTTCTGCGTTGGGACGTTCCAGTGTGACAGGGAGGATATGGACGGGTACAGGTTCACGGCATATTTGTGTGGAGTTCTGGATTGGTACGTTCCAGTGACACAGGGAGATTTTGGAGGGGTACAGGTTCAGTGCATATTTGTGTGGTGTTCTGCAATGGTACGTTCCAGTGAGACAGGGAGGTTATGGAGGGTACAGGTTCAGGACATATTTGTGTGTAGTTCTGCAGTGGTACGTTCCAGTGAGACAGGGAGGTTATGGAGGGGTAGAGGTTCAGGGCATATTTGTGTGGTGTTCTGCAATGGTACGTTCCAGTGAGACAGGGAGATTATGGAGGGTGCAGGGTCAGGGCAAATTTGTGTGGAGTTCTGCATTGGTACGTTCCAGTGAGACAAGGAGGTTATGGAGGGGTACAGGTTCAGGGATATTTGTGTGGAGTTCTGCATTGGTACGTTCCAGTGAGACAGGGAGGTTATGGAGGGTACAGGTTCAGGGCATATTTGTGTGGAGTTCTGGATTCGTACATTCCAGTGAGACAGGGAGGTTATCGAGGGGTACAGGTTCACGGTATATTTGTGTGGAGTTCTGCGTTGGTACGTTTCAGTGTGACTGGGAGGTTATGGAGGGGTACAGGTTCAGGGCATATTTGTTTGGAGTTCTGCATTGGTACGTTCCAGTCAGACAGGGAAGTTATGGAGGGTACAGGTTCAGGGCATATTTGTGTGGTGTTCTGCAATGGTACGTTCCAGTGAGACAGTGAGGTTATGGAGGGGTACAGGTTCAGGGCATATTTGTGTGGAGTTCTGCAGTGGTACGTTCCAGGGAGACAGGGAGGATATGGTGGAGTACAGGTTCAGGGCATTTTTGTGTGGATTTCTGCATTGGTACGTTCCAGTGAGACAGGGAGGTTCTGGAGGGGTACAGGTTCAGGGCATATTTGTGTGGTGTTCTGCATTGGTACGTTCCAGTTAGACAGGGAGGTTATGGAGGGTGCAGGTTCAGGGCAAATTTGTGTGGAGTTCTGCGTTGGGACGTTCCAGTGAGACAGGGAGGTTATGGACGGGTACAGGTTCAGGGCATATTTGTGTGGAGTTCTGCTTTGGTACGTTCCAGTGAGACAGTGAGGTTATGGAGGGTACAGGTTCAGGGCATATTTGTGTGGAGTTCTGCGTTGGGACGTTCCAGTGAGACAGGGAGGTTATGGACGTGTACAGGTTCACGGCATATTTGTGTGGAGTTCTGCATTGGTACGTTCCAGTGACACAGGGAGGTTATGGTGGGGTACAGGTTCAGGACATATTTGTGTGGAATTCTGCAGTGGGACGTTCCAGTGAGACAGGGAGTTTATGGACGTGTACAGGTTCAGGGTATATTTGTGTGGAATTCTGCATTGGTACGTTCCAGTGAGACAGGGAGGTTTTGGAGGGATACAGGTTCAGTGCATATTTGTGTGGTGTTCTGCATTGGTACGTTCCAGTGACACAGGGAGGTTATGGAGGGGTGCAGGTTCAGGGCATATTTGTGTGTATTTCTGCTTTGGTACGTTCCAGTGAGACAGTGAGGTTATGGAGGGTACAGATTCAGGGCATATTTGTGTGGAGTTCTGCGTTGGGACGTTCCAGTGAAACAGGGAGGTTATGGAGGGTACAGGTTCAGGACATATTTGTTTGGAGTTCTGCAGTGGTACGTTCCAGGGAGACAGGGAGGATATGCTGGAGTACAGGTTCAGGGCATATTTGTGTGGATTTCTGCATTGGTACTTTCCAGTGAGACAGGGAGGTTATGGAGGGGTACAGGTTCAGGGCATATTTCTGTGGTGTTCTGCAATGGTACGTTCCAGTGAGACAGTGAGGTTATGGAGGGTGCAGGTTCAGGGCAAATTTGTGTGGAGTTCTGTGTTGGGACGTTCCAGTGAGACAGGGAGGTTATGGACGGGTACAGGTTCAGGGCATATTTGTGTGGAGTTCTGCATTGGTACGTTCCAGTGACACAGGGAGGTTATGGAGGGGTACAGGTTCAGGGCATATTTGTGTGAATTTCTGCTTTGGTACGTTCCAGTGAGACAGTGAGGTTATGGAGGGTACAGATTCAGGGCATATTTGTGTGGAGTTCTGCGTTGGGACGTTCCAGTGAGACAGTGAGTTTATGGAGGGTACAGGTTCAGGGCATATTTGTGTGGAGTTCTGCGTTGGGACGTTCCAGTGAGACAGGGAGGATATGGGCGGGTACAGGTTCACGGCATATTTGTGTGGAGTTCTGCATTGGTACGTTCCAGTGACACAGGGAGGTTTTGGAGGGGTACAGGTTCAGTGCATATTTGTGTGGTGTTCTGCAATGGTACGTTCCAGTGAGACAGGGAGATTATGGAGGGTGCAGGGTCAGGGCAAATTTGTGTGGAGTTCTGCATTGGTACGTTCCAGTGAGACAAGGAGGTTATGGAGGGGTACAGGGTCAGTGCATATTTGTGTGGAGTTCTGCATTGGTACGTTCCAGTGAGACAGGGAGGTTATGGAGGGGTACAGGTTCAGGGCATATTTGTGTGGTGTACTGCAATGGTACGTTCCAGTGAGACAGGGAGATTATGGAGGGTGCAGGGTCAGGGCAAATTTGTGTGGAGTTCTGCATTGGTACGTTCCAGTGAGACAAGGAGGTTATGGAGGGGTACAGGGTCAGTGCATATTTGTGTGGTGTTCTGCAATGGTACTTTTCCAGTGAGACAGGGAGGTTATGGAGGGTACAGGTTCAGGACATATTTGTGTGGAGTTCTGCAGTGGTACGTTCCAGTGAGACAGGGAGGTTATGGAGGGGTACAGGTTCAGGGCATATTTGTGTGGAGTTCTGCAGTGGTACGTTCCAGGGAGACAGGGAGGATATGGTGGAGTACAGGTTCAGGGCATATTTGTGTGGATTTCTGCATTGGTACGTTCCAGTGAGACAGGGAGGTTATGGAGGGGTACAGGTTCAGGGCATATTTGTGTGGTGTTCTGCAATGGTAGGTTCCAGTGAGACAGTGAGGTTATGGAGGGTGCAGGTTCAGGGCAAATTTGTGTGGAGTTCTGCGTTGGGACGTTCCAGTGAGACAGGGAGGTTATGGACGGGTACAGGTTCAGGGCATATTTGTGTGGAGTTCTGCTTTGGTACGTTCCAGTGAGACAGTGAGGTTATGGAGGGTACAGGTTCAGGGCATATTTGTGTGGAGTTCTGCATTGGTACGTTCCAGTGACACAGGGAGGTTATGGAGGGGTACAGGTTCAGGACATATTTGTGTGGAATTCTGCAGTGGGACGTTCCAGTGAGACAGGGAGTTTATGGACGTGTACAGGTTCAGGGTATATTTGTGTGGAATTCTGCATTGGTACGTTCCAGTGAGACAGGGAGGTTTTGGAGGGATACAGGTTCAGTGCATATTTGTGTGGTGTTCTGCATTGGTACGTTCCAGTGACACAGGGAGGTTATGGAGGGGTACAGGTTCAGGGCATATTTGTGTGTATTTCTGCTTTGGTACGTTCCAGTGAGACAGTGAGGTTATGGAGGGTACAGATTCAGGGCATATTTGTGTGGAGTTCTGCGTTGGGACGTTCCAGTGAAACAGGGAGGTTATGGAGGGTACAGGTTCAGGACATATTTGTTTGGAGTTCTGCAGTGGTACGTTCCAGGGAGACAGGGTGGATATGCTGGAGTACAGGTTCAGGGCATATTTGTGTGGATTTCTGCATTGGTACTTTCCAGTGAGACAGGGAGGTTATGGAGGGGTACAGGTTCAGGGCATATTTGTGTGGTGTTCTGCAATGGTACGTTCCAGTGAGACAGTGAGGTTATGGAGGGTGCAGGTTCAGGGCAAATTTGTGTGGAGTTCTGTGTTGGGACGTTCCAGTGAGACAGGGAGGTTATGGACGGGTACAGGTTCAGGGCATATTTGTGTGGAGTTCTGCATTGGTACGTTCCAGTGACACAGGGAGGTTATGGAGGGGTACAGGTTCAGGGCATATTTGTGTGAATTTCTGCTTTGGTACGTTCCAGTGAGACAGTGTGGTTATGGAGGGTACAGATTCAGGGCATATTTGTGTGGAGTTCTGCGTTGGGACGTTCCAGTGAGACAGTGAGTTTATGGAGGGTACAGGTTCAGGGCATATTTGTGTGGAGTTCTGCGTTGGGACGTTCCAGTGAGACAGGGAGGATATGGACGTGTACAGGTTCACGGCATATTTGTGTGGAGTTCTGCATTGGTACGTTCCAGTGACACAGGGAGGTTTTGGAGGGGTACAGGTTCAGTGCATATTTGTGTGGTGTTCTGCAATGGTACGTTCCAGTGAGACAAGGAGGTTATGGAGGGTACAGGTTCAGGACATATTTGTGTGGAGTTCTGCAGTGGTACGTTCCAGTGAGACAGGGAGGTTATGGAGGGGTACAGGTTCAGTGCATATTTGTGTGGTGTTCTGCAATGGTACGTTCCAGTGAGACAGGGAGGTTATGGAGGGTACAGGTTCAGGACATATTTGTGTGGAGTTCTGCAGTGGTACGTTCCAGTGAGACAGGGAGGTTATGGAGGGGTACAGGTTCAGGGCATATTTGTGTGGAGTTCTGCAGTGGTACGTTCCAGGGAGACAGGGAGGATATGGTGGAGTACAGGTTCAGGGCATATTTGTGTGGATTTCTGCATTGGTACGTTTCAGTGAGACAGGGAGGTTATGGAGGGGTACAGGTTCAGGGCATATTTGTGTGGTGTTCTGCAATGGTACGTTCCAGTGAGACAGTGAGGTTATGGAGGGTGCAGGTTCAGGGCAAATTTGTGTGGAGTTCTGCGTTGGGACGTTCCAGTGAGACAGGGAGGTTATGGACGGGTACAGGTTCAGGGCATATTTGTGTGGAGTTCTGCTTTGGTACGTTCCAGTGAGACAGTGAGGTTATGGAGGGTACAGGTTCAGGGCATATTTGTGTGGAGTTCTGCGTTGGGACGTTCCAGTGAGACAGGGAGGTTATGGACGGGTACAGGTTCACGGCATATTTGTGTGGAGTTCTGCATTGGTACGTTCCAGTGACACAGGGAGGTTATGGAGGGGTACAGGTTCAGGACATATTTGTGTGGAACTCTGCAGTGGGACGTTCCAGTGAGACAGGGTTTATGGACGTGTACAGGTTCAGGGTATATTTGTGTGGAATTCTGCATTGGTACGTTCCAGTGAGACAGGGAGGTTTTGGAGGGATACAGGTTCAGTGCATATTTGTGTGGTGTTCTGCATTGGTACGTTCCAGTGACACAGGGAGGTTATGGAGGGGTACAGGTTCAGGGCATATTTGTGTGTATTTCTGCTTTGGTACGTTCCAGTGAGACAGTGAGGTTATGGAGGGTACAGATTCAGGGCATATTTGTGTGGAGTTCTGCGTTGGGACGTTCCAGTGAGACAGTGAGGTTATGGAGGGTACTGGTTCAGGGCATATTTGTGTGGAGTTCTGCGTTGGGACGTTCCAGTGAGACATTGAGGATATGGACGGCTACAGGTTCACGGCATATTTGTGTGGAGTTCTGCATTGGTACGTTCCAGTGACACAGGGAGATTTTGGAGGGGTACAGGTTCAGTGCATATTTGTGTGGTGTTCTGCAATGGTACGTTCCAGTGAGACAGGGAGGTTATGGAGGGTACAGGTTCAGGACATATTTGTGTGGAGTTCTGCAGTGGTACGTTCCAGTGAGACAGGGAGGTTATGGAGGGGTACAGGTTCAGGGCATATTTGTGTGGTGTTCTGCAATGTTACGTTCCAGTGAGACAGGGAGATTATGGAGGGTGCAGGGTCAGGGCAAATTTGTGTGGAGTTCTGCATTGGTACGTTCCAGTGAGACAAGGAGGTTATGGAGGGGTACAGGTTCAGGGATATTTGTGTGGAGTTCTGCATTGGTACGTTCCAGTGAGACAGGGAAGTTATGGAGGGTACAGGTTCAGGACATATTTGTGTGGATTTCTGCAGTGGTACGTTCCAGTGAGACAGGGAGGTTATGGAGGGGTACAGGTTCAGGGCATATTTGTGTGGTGTTCTGCAATGGTACGTTCCAGTGAGACAGGGAGATTATGGAGGGTGCAGGGTCAGGGCAAATTTGTGTGGAGTTCTGCATTGGTACGTTCCAGTGAGACAAGGAGGTTATGGAGGGGTACAGGTTCAGTGCATATTTGTGTGGTGTTCTGCAATGGTACGTTCCAGTGAGACAGGGAGGTTATGGAGGGTACAGGTTCAGGACATATTTGTGTGGAGTTCTGCAGTGGTACGTTCCAGTGAGACAGGGAGGTTATGGATGGGTACAGGTTCAGGGCATATTTGTGTGGAGTTCTGCAGTGGTACGTTCCAGGGAGACAGGGAGGATATGGTGGAGTACAGGTTCAGGGCATATTTGTGTGGATTTCTGCATTGGTACGTTCCAGTGAGACAGGGAGGTTATGGAGGGGTACAGGTTCAGGGCATATTTGTGTGGTGTTCTGCAATGGTACGTTCCAGTGAGACAGTGAGGTTATGGAGGGTGCAGGTTCAGGGCAAATTTGTGTGGAGTTCTGCGTTGGGACTTTCCAGTGTGACAGGGAGGTTATGGACGGGTACAGGTTCAGGGCATATTTGTGTGGAGTTCTGCTTTGGTACGTTCCAGTGAGACAGTGAGGTTATGGAGGGTACAGGTTCAGGGCATATTTGTGTGGAGTTCTGCGTTGGGACGTTCCAGTGAGACAGGGAGGTTATGGACGGGTACAGGTTCACGGTATATTTGTGTGGAGTTCTGCATTGGTACGTTCCAGTGACACAGGGAGGTTATGGAGGGGTACAGGTTCAGGACATATTTGTGTGGAATTCTGCAGTGGGACGTTCCAGTGAAACAGGGAGTTTATGGACGTGTACAGGTTCAGGGTATATTTGTGTGGAATTCTGCATTGGTACGTTCCAGTGAGACAGGGAGGTTTTGGAGGGATACAGGTTCAGTGCATATTTGTGTGGTGTTCTGCATTGGTACGTTCCAGTGACACAGGGAGGTTATGGAGGTGTACAGGTTCAGAGCATATTTGTGTGTATTTCTGCTTTGGTACGTTCCAGTGAGACAGTGAGGTTATGGAGGGTACAGATTCAGGGCATATTTGTGTGGAGTTCTGCGTTGGGACGTTCCAGTGAGACAGTGAGGTTATGGAGAGTACTGGTTCAGGGCATATTTGTGTGGAGTTCTGCGTTGGGACGTTCCAGTGTGACAGGGAGGATATGGACGGGTACAGGTTCATGGCATATTTGTGTGGAGTTCTGGATTGGTACGTTCCAGTGACACAGGGAGATTTTGGAGGGGTACAGGTTCAGTGCATATTTGTGTGGTGTTCTGCAATGGTACGTTCCAGTGAGACAGGGAGGTTATGGAGGGTACAGGTTCAGGACATATTTGTGTGGAGTTCTGCAGTGGTACGTTCCAGTGAGACAGGGAGGTTATGGAGGGGTACAGGTTCAGGGCATATTTGTGTGGTGTTCTGCAATGTTACGTTCCAGTGAGACAGGGAGATTATGGAGGGTGCAGGGTCAGGGCAAATTTGTGTGGAGTTCTGCATTGGTACGTTCCAGTGAGACAAGGAGGTTATGGAGGGGTACAGGTTCAGGGATATTTGTGTGGAGTTCTGCATTGGTACGTTCCAGTGAGACAGGGAAGTTATGGAGGGTACAGGTTCAGGACATATTTGTGTGGATTTCTGCATTGGTACGTTCCAGTGAGACAGGGAGGTTATGGAGGGGTACAGGTTCAGGGCATATTTGTGTGGTGTTCTGCAATGGTACGTTCCAGTGAGACAGTGAGGATATGGAGGGTGCAGGTTCAGGGCAAATTTGTGTGGAGTTCTGCGTTGGGACGTTCCAGTGAGACAGGGAGATTATGGAGTGGTACAGGTTCAGGGCAAATTTGTGTGGAGCTCTGCATTGGTATGTTCCAGTGAGACAAGCAGGTTATGGGAGGGTACAGGTTCAGGACATATTTGTGAGGAATTCTGCATTGGTACGTTCCAGTGAGACAGGGAGGTTATGGAGGGGTACAGGTTCACGGTATATTTGTGTGGAGTTCTGCGTTGGTACGTTTCAGTGTGACTGGGAGGTTATGGAGGGGTAAAGGTTCAGGGCATATTTGTTTGGAGTTCTGCATTGGTACGTTCCAGTCAGACAGGGAAGTTATGGAGGGTACAGGTTCAGGGCATATTTGTGTGGTGTTCTGCAATGGTACGTTCCAGTGAGACAGTGAGGTTATGGAGGGGTACAGGTTCAGGGCATATTTGTGTGGAGTTCTGCAGTGGTACGTTCCAGGGAGACAGGGAGGATATGGTGGAGTACAGGTTCAGGGCATATTTGTGTGGATTTCTGCATTGGTACGTTCCAGTGAGACAGGGAGGTTCTGGAGGGGTACAGGTTCAGGGCATATTTGTGTGGTGTTCTGCAATGGTACGTTCCATTGAGACAGTGAGGTTATGGAGGGGTACAGGTTCAGGGCATATTTGTGTGGTGTTCTGCATTGGTACGTTCCAGTCAGACAGGGAGGTTATGGAGGGTTCAGGTTCAGGGCAAATTTGTGTGGAGTTCTGCGTTGGGACGTTCCAGTGAGACAGGGAGGTTATGGACGGGTGCAGGGTCAGGGCAAATTTGTGTGGAGTTCTGCATTGGTACGTTCCAGTGAGACAAGGAGGTTATGGAGGGGTACAGGTTCAGTGCATATTTGTGTGGTGTTCTGCAATGGTACGTTCCAGTGAGACAGGGAGGTTATGGAGGGTACAGGTTCAGGACATATTTGTGTGGAGTTCTGCAGTGGTACGTTCCAGTGAGACAGGGAGGTTATGGAGGGGTACAGGTTCAGGGCATATTTGTGTGGAGTTCTGCAGTGGTACGTTCCAGGGGGACAGGGAGGATATGGTGGAGTACAGGTTCAGGGCATATTTGTGTGGATTTCTGCATTGGTACGTTCTAGTGAGACAGGGAGGTTATGGAGGGGTACAGGTTCAGGGCATATTTGTGTGGTGTTCTGCAATGGTACGTTCCAGTGAGACAGTGAGGTTATGGAGGGTGCAGGTTCAGGGCAAATTTGTGTGGAGTTCTGCGTTGGGACGTTCCAGTGAGACAGTGAGGTTATGGACGGGTACAGGTTCAGGGCATATTTGTGTGGAGTTCTGCTTTGGTACGTTCCAGTGAGACAGTGAGGTTATGGAGGGTACAGGTTCAGGGCATATTTGTGTGGAGTTCTGCATTGGTACGTTCTAGTGATACAGGGAGGTTATGGAGGGGTACAGGTTCAGAACATATTTGTGTGGAATTCTGCAGTGGGACGTTCCAGTGAGACAGGGAGTTTATGGACGTGTACAGGTTCAGGGTATATTTGTGTGGAATTCTGCATTGGTACGTTCCAGTGAGACAGGGAGGTTTTGGAGGGATACAGGTTCAGTGCATATTTGTGTGGTGTTCTGCATTGGTACGTTCCAGTGACACAGGGAGGTTATGGAGGGGTACAGGTTCAGGGCATATTTGTGTGTATTTCTGCTTTGGTACGTTCCAGTGAGACAGTGAGGTTATGGAGGGTACAGATTCAGGGCATATTTGTGTGGAGTTCTGCGTTGGGACGTTCCAGTGAAACAGGGAGGTTATGGAGGGTACAGGTTCAGGACATATTTGTTTGGAGTTCTGCAGTGGTACGTTCCAGGGAGACAGGGAGGATATGCTGGAGTACAGGTTCAGGGCATATTTGTGTGGATTTCTGCATTGGTACTTTCCAGTGAGACAGGGAGGTTATGGAGGGGTACAGGTTCAGGGCATATTTGTGTGGAGTTCTGCGTTGGGACGTTCCAGTGAGACAGGGTGGATATGGACGGGTACAGGTTCACGGCATATTTGTGTGGAGTTCTGCATTGGTACGTTCCAGTGACACAGGGAGGTTTTGGAGGGGTACAGGTTCAGTGCATATTTGTGTGGTGTTCTGCAATGGTACGTTCCAGTGAGACAGGGAGGTTATGGAGGGTACAGGTTCAGGACATATTTGTGTGGAGTTCTGCAGTGGTACGTTCCAGTGAGACAGGGAGGTTATGGAGGGGTACAGGTTCAGGGCATATTTGTGTGGTGTTCTGCAATGGTACGTTCCAGTGAGACAGGGAGATTATGGAGGGTGCAGGGTCAGGGCAAATTTGTGTGGAGTTCTGCATTGGTACGTTCCAGTGAGACAAGGAGGTTATGGAGGGGTACAGGTTCAGGGATATTTGTGTGGAGTTCTGCATTGGTACGTTCCAGTGAGACAGGGAAGTTATGGAGGGTACAGGTTCAGGACATATTTGTGTGGATTTCTGCATTGGTACGTTCCAGTGAGACAGGGAGGTTATGGAGGGGTACAGGTTCAGGGCATATTTGTGTGGTGTTCTGCAATGGTACGTTCCAGTGAGACAGGGAGGTTATGGAGGGTACAGGTTCAGGACATATTTGTGTGGAGTTCTGCAGTGGTACGTTCCAGTGAGACAGGGAGGTTATGGAGGGGTACAGGTTCAGGGCATATTTGTGTGGTGTTCTGCAATGGTACGTTCCAGTGAGACAGGGAGATTATGGAGGGTGCAGGGTCAGGGCAAATTTGTGTGGAGTTCTGCATTGGTACGTTCCAGTGAGACAAGGAGGTTATGGAGGGGTACAGGTTCAGGGATATTTGTGTGGAGTTCTGCATTGGTACGTTCCAGTGAGACAGGGAAGTTATGGAGGGTACAGGTTCAGGACATATTTGTGTGGATTTCTGCATTGGTACGTTCCAGTGAGACAGGGAGGTTATGGAGGGGTACAGGTTCAGGGCATATTTGTGTGGTGTTCTGCAATGGTACGTTCCAGTGAGACAGTGAGGATATGGAGGGTGCAGGTTCAGGGCAAATTTGTGTGGAGTTCTGCGTTGGGACGTTCCAGTGAGACAGGGAGATTATGGAGTGGTACAGGTTCAGGGCAAATTTGTGTGGAGTTCTGCATTGGTATGTTCCAGTGAGACAAGCAGGTTATGGGCGGGTACAGGTTCAGGACATATTTGTGAGGAATTCTGCATTGGTACGTTCCAGTGAGACAGGGAGGTTATGGAGGGGTACAGGTTCACGGTATATTTGTGTGGAGTTCTGAGTTGGTACGTTTCAGTGTGACTGGGAGGTTATGGAGGGGTACAGGTTCAGGGCATATTTGTTTGGAGTTCTGCATTGGTACGTTCCAGTCAGACAGGGAAGTTATGGAGGGTACAGGTTCAGGGCATATTTGTGTGGTGTTCTGCAATGGTACGTTCCAGTGAGACAGTGAGTTTATGGAGGGTACAGGTTCAGGGCATATTTGTGTGGAGTTCTGCGTTGGGACGTTCCAGTGAGACAGGGAGGATATGGACGGGTACAGGTTCACGGCATATTTGTGTGGAGTTCTGCATTGGTACGTTCCAGTGACACAGGGAGGTTTTGGAGGGGTACAGGTTCAGTGCATATTTGTGTGGTGTTCTGCAATGGTACGTTCCAGTGAGACAGGGAGGTTATGGAGGGTACAGGTTCAGGACATATTTGTGTGGAGTTCTGCAGTGGTACGTTCCAGTGAGACAGGGAGGTTATGGAGGGGTACAGGTTCAGGGCATATTTGTGTGGTGTTCTGCAATGGTACGTTCCAGTGAGACAGGGAGATTATGGAGGGTGCAGGGTCAGGGCAAATTTGTGTGGAGTTCTGCATTGGTACGTTCCAGTGAGACAAGGAGGTTATGGAGGGGTACAGGTTCAGTGCATATTTGTGTGGTGTTCTGCAATGGTACGTTCCAGTGAGACAGGGAGGTTATGGAGGGTACAGGTTCAGGACATATTTGTGTGGAGTTCTGCAGTGGTACGTTCCAGTGAGACAGGGAGGTTATGGAGGGGTACAGGTTCAGGGCATATTTGTGTGGAGTTCTGCAGTGGTACGTTCCAGGGAGACAGGGAGGATATGGTGGAGTACAGGTTCAGGGCATATTTGTGTGGATTTCTGCATTGGTACGTTCCAGTGAGACAGGGAGGTTATGGAGGGGTACAGGTTCAGGGCATATTTGTGTGGTGTTCTGCAATGGTACGTTCCAGTGAGACAGTGAGGTTATGGAGGGTGCAGGTTCAGGGCAAATTTGTGTGGAGTTCTGCGTTGGGACGTTCCAGTGAGACAGGGAGGTTATGGACGGGTACATGTTCAGGGCATATTTGTGTGGAGTTCTGCTTTGGTACGTTCCAGTGAGACAGTGAGTTTATGGAGGGTACAGGTTCAGGGCATATTTGTGTTGAGTTCTGCGTTGGGACGTTCCAGTGAGACAGGGAGGTTATGGACGGGTACAGGTTCACGGCATATTTGTGTGGAGTTCTGCATTGGTACGTTCCAGTGACACAGGGAGGTTATGGAGGGGTACAGGTTCAGGACATATTTGTGTGGAATTCTGCAGTGGGACGTTCCAGTGAGACAGGGAGTTTATGGACGTGTACAGGTTCAGGGTATATTTGTGTGGAATTCTGCATTGGTACGTTCCAGTGAGACAGGGAGGTTTTGGAGGGATACAGGTTCAGTGCATATTTGTGTGGTGTTCTGCATTGGTACGTTCCAGTGACACAGGGAGGTTATGGAGGGGTACAGGTTCAGGGCATATTTGTGTGTATTTCTGCTTTGGTACGTTCCAGTGAGACAGTGAGGTTATGGAGGGTACAGATTCAGGGCATATTTGTGTGGAGTTCTGCGTTGGGACGTTCCAGTGAGACAGTGAGGTTATGGAGGGTACTGGTTCAGGGCATATTTGTGTGGAGTTCTGCGTTGGGACGTTCCAGTGAGACAGGGAGGATATGGACGGTTACAGGTTCACGGCATATTTGTGTGGAGTTCTGCATTGGTACCTTCCAGTGACACAGGGAGATTTTGGAGGGGTACAGGTTCAGTGCATATTTGTGTGGTGTTCTGCAATGGTACGTTCCAGTGAGACAGGGAGGTTATGGAGGGTACAGGTTCAGGACATATTTGTGTGGAGTTCTGCAGTGGTACGTTCCAGTGAGACAGGGAGGTTATGGAGGGGTACAGGTTCAGGGCATATTTGTGTGGTGTTCTGCAATGGTACGTTCCAGTGAGACAGGGAGATTATGGAGGGTGCAGGGTCAGGGCAAATTTGTGTGGAGTTCTGCATTGGTACGTTCCAGTGAGACAAGGAGGTTATGGAGGGGTACAGGTTCAGGGATATTTGTGTGGAGTTCTGCATTGGTACGTTCCAGTGAGACAGGGAAGTTATGGAGTGGTACAGGTTCAGGGCAAATTTGTGTGGAGTTCTGCATTGGTACGTTCCAGTGAGACAAGCAGGTTATGGGCGGGTACAGGTTCAGGACATATTTGTGAGGAATTCTGCAATGGTACGTTCCAGTGAGACAGGGAGGTTATGGAGGGTACAGGTTCAGGGCATATTTGTGTGGAGTTCTGGATTCGTACATTCCAGTGAGACAGTGAGGTTATGGAGGGGTACAGGTTCAGGGCATATTTGTGTGGAGTTCTGCTGTGGTACGTTCCAGGGAGACAGGGAGGATATGGTGGAGTACAGGTTCAGGGCATATTTGTGTGGATTTCTGCATTGGTACGTTCCAGTGAGACAGGGAGGTTATGGAGGGGTACAGGTTCAGGGCATATTTGTGTGGTGTTCTGCAACGGTACGTTCCAGTGAGACAGGGAGATTATGGAGGGTGCAGGGTCAGGGCAAATTTGTGTGGAGTTCTGCATTGGTACGTTCCAGTGAGACAAGGAGGTTATGGAGGGGTACAGGTTCAGTGCATATTTGTGTGGTGTTCTGCAATGGTACGTTCCAGTGAGACAGGGAGTTTATGGAGGGTACAGGTTCAGGACATATTTGTGTGGAGTTCTGCAGTGGTACGTTCCAGTGAGACAGGGAGGTTATGGAGGGGTACAGGTTCAGGGCATATTTGTGTGGAGTTCTGCAGTGGTACGTTCCAGGGAGACAGGGAGGATATGGTGGAGTACAGGTTCAGGGCATATTTGTGTGGATTTCTGCATTGGTACGTTCCAGTGAGAAAGGGAGGTTATGGAGGGGTACAGGTTCAGGGCATATTTATGTGGTGTTCTGCAATGGTACGTTCCAGTGAGACAGTGAGGTTATGGAGGGTGCAGGTTCAGGGCAAATTTGTGTGGAGTTCTGCGTTGGGACTTTCCAGTGTGACAGGGAGGTTATGGACGGGTACAGGTTCACGGTATATTTGTGTGGAGTTCTGCATTGGTACGTTCCAGTGACACAGGGAGGTTATGGAGGGGTACAGGTTCAGGACATATTTGTGTGGAATTCTGCAGTGGGACGTTCCAGTGAGAAAGGGAGGTTATGGAGGGGTACAGGTTCAGGGCATATTTGTGTGGAGTTCTGCTTTGGTACGTTCCAGTGAGACAGTGAGGTTATGGAGGGTACAGGTTCAGGGCATATTTGTGTGGAGTTCTGCGTTGGGACGTTCCAGTGAGACAGGGAGGTTATGGACGGGTACAGGTTCACGGTATATTTGTGTGGAGTTCTGCATTGGTACGTTCCAGTGACACAGGGAGGTTATGGAGGGGTACAGGTTCAGGACATATTTGTGTGGAATTCTGCAGTGGGACGTTCCAGTGAAACAGGGAGTTTATGGACGTGTACAGGTTCAGGGTATATTTGTGTGGAATTCTGCATTGGTACGTTCCAGTGAGACAGGGAGGTTTTGGAGGGATACAGGTTCAGTGCATATTTGTGTGGTGTTCTGCATTGGTACGTTCCAGTGACACAGGGAGGTTATGGAGGGGTACAGGTTCAGAGCATATTTGTGTGTATTTCTGCTTTGGTACGTTCCAGTGAGACAGTGAGGTTATGGAGGGTACAGATTCAGGGCATATTTGTGTGGAGTTCTGCGTTGGGACGTTCCAGTGAGACAGTGAGGTTATGGAGAGTACTGGTTCAGGGCATATTTGTGTGGAGTTCTGCGTTGGGACGTTCCAGTGTGACAGGGAGGATATGGACGGGTACAGGTTCACGGCATTTTTGTGTGGAGTTCTGGATTGGTACGTTCCAGTGACACAGGGAGATTTTGGAGGGGTACAGGTTCAGTGCATATTTGTGTGGTGTTCTGCAATGGTACGTTCCAGTGAGACAGGGAGGTTATGGAGGGTACAGGTTCAGGACATATTTGTGTGGAGTTCTGCAGTGGTACGTTCCCGTGAGACAGGGAGGTTATGGAGGGGTACAGGTTCAGGGCATATTTGTGTGGTGTTCTGCAATGGTACGTTCCAGTGAGACAAGGAGGTTATGGAGGGGTACAGGTTCAGGGATATTTGTGTGGAGTTCTGCATTGATACGTTCCAGTGAGACAGGGAAGTTATGGAGGGTACAGGTTCAGGACATATTTGTGTGGATTTCTGCATTGGTACGTTCCAGTGAGACAGGGAGGTTATGGAGGGGTACAGGTTCAGGGCATATTTGTGTGGTGTTCTGCAATGGTACGTTCCAGTGAGACAGTGAGGATATGGAGGGTGCAGGTTCAGGGCAAATTTGTGTGGAGTTCTGCGTTGGGACGTTCCAGTGAGACAGGGAGGTTATGGAGGGTACAGGTTCAGGGCATATTTGTGTGGAGTTCTGGATTCGTACATTCCAGTGTGACAGGGAGGTTATCGAGGGGTACAGGTTCAGGGTATATTTGTGTGGAGTTCTGCGTTGGTACGTTTCAGTGTGACTGGGAGGTTATGGAGGGGTACAGGTTCAGGGCATATTTGATTGGAGTTCTGCATTGGTACCTTCCAGTCAGACAGGGAAGTTATGGAGGGTACAGGTTCAGGGCATATTTGTGTGGTGTTCTGCAATGGTACGTTCCAGTGAGACAGTGAGGTTATGGAGGGGTACAGGTTCAGGGCATATTTGTGTGGAGTTCTGCAGTGGTACGTTCCAGGGAGACAGGGAGGATATGGTGGAGTACAGGTTCAGGGCATATTTGTGTGGATTTCTGCAATGGTACGTTCCAGTGAGACAGTGAGGTTATGGAGGGGTACAGGTTCAGGGCATATTTGTGTGGAGTTCTGCAGTGGTACGTTCCAGGGAGACAGGGAGGATATGGTGGAGTACAGGTTCAGGGCATATTTGTGTGGATTTCTGCATTGGTACGTTCCAGTGAGACAGGGAGGTTATGGAGGGGTACAGGTTCAGGGCATATTTGTGTGGTGTTCTGCAATGGTACGTTCCAGTGAGACAGTGAGGTTATGGAGGGTGCAGGTTCAGGGCAAATTTGTGTGGAGTTCTGCGTTGGAACGTTCCAGTGAGACAGGGAGGTTATGGACGGGTACAGTTTCAGGGCATATTTGTGTGGAGTTCTGCTTTGGTACGTTGCAGTGAGACAGGGAGGTTTACGTGGAGTACAGGTTCAGGGCATATTTGTGTGGATTTCTGCATTGGTACGTTCCAGTGAGACAGGGAGGTTATGGAGGGGTACAGGTTCAGGGCAAATTTGTGTGGAGTTCTGCATTGGTATGTTCCAGTGAGACAGGGAGGTTATGGAGGGTACAAGTTCAGGGCATATTTGTGAGGAGTTCTGCATTGGTACGTTCCAGTGAGACAGGGTGGTTATGGAGGGGTACAGGTTCAGGGCATATTTGTGTGGAGTTCTGCATTGGTACGTTCCAGTGAGACAGGGAGTTTATGGAGGGGTACAGGTTCAGAGCATATTTGTGTGGTGTTCTGCAATGGTACGTTCCAGTGAGACAGTGAGGTTATGGAGGGTACAGGTTCAGGGCATATTTGTGTGGAGTTCTGCGTTGGGACGTTCCAGTGAGACAGGGAGTTTATGGACGGGTACAGGTTCACGGCATATTCGTGTGGAGTTCTGCATTGGTACGTTCCAGTGACACAGGGAGGTTATGGAGGGGTACAGGTTCAGGGCATATTTGTGTGGAACTCTGCAGTGGGACGTTCCAGTGAGACAGGGAGTTTATGGACGTGTACAGGTTCAGGGTATATTTGTGTGGAATTCTGCATTGGTACGTTCCAGTGAGACAGGGAGGTTTTGGAGGGGTACAGGTTCAGTGCATATTTGTGTGGTGTTCTGCAATGGTACGTTCCAGTGAAACAGGGAGGTTATGGAGGGTACAGGTTCAGGACATATTTGTGTGGAGTTCTGCAGTGGTACGTTCCAGGGAGACAGGGAGGATATGCTGGAGTACAGGTTCAGGGCATATTTGTGTGGATTTCTGCATTGGTACGTTCCAGTGAGACAGTGAGGTTACGGAGGGTGCAGGTTCAGGGCAAATTTGTGTGGAGTTCGGTGTTGGGACGTTCCAGTGAGACAGGGAGGTTATGGACGGGTACAGGTTCAGGGCATATTTGTGTGGAGTTCTGCATTGGTACGTTCCAGTGACACAGGGAGGTTATGGAGGGGTACAGGTTCAGGGCATATTTGTGTGAATTTCTGCTTTGGTACGTTCCAGTGAGACAGTGAGGTTATGGAGGGTACAGATTCAGGGCATATTTGTGTGGAGTTCAGCGTTGGGACGTTCCAGTGAGACAGTGAGGTTATGGAGGGTAAAGGTTCAGGGCATATTTGTGTGGAGTTCTGCGTTGGGACGTTCCAGTGAGACAGGGAGGATATGGACGGGTACAGGTTCACGGCATATTTGTGTGGAGTTCTGCATTGGTACGTTCCAGTGACACAGGGAGGTTTTGGAGGGGTACAGGTTCAGTGCATATTTGTGTGGTATTCTGCAATGGTACGTTCCAGTGAGACACGGAGGTTATGGAGGGTACAGGTTCAGGGCATATTTGTGTGGTGTTCTGCAATGGTACGTTCCAGTGAGACAGGGAGATTATGGAGGGTGCAGGGTCAGGGCAAATTTGTGTGGAGTTCTGCATTGGTACGTTCCAGTGAGATAAGGAGGTTATGGACGGGTACAGGTTCAGGGATATTTGTGTGGAGTTCTGCATTGGTACGTTCCAGTGAGACAGGGAGTTTATGGAGGGTACAGGTTCAGGACATATTTGTGTGGAGTTCTGCAGTGGTACGTTCCTGGGAGACAGGGAGGATATGGAGGGGTACAGGTTCAGGGCATATTTGTGTAGAATTCTGCAGTGGGACGTTCCAGTCAGACAGGGAAGTTATGGAGGGTACAGGTTCAGGGCATATTTGTGTGGTGTTCTGCAATGGTACGTTCCAGTGAGACAGGGAGGTTATGGACGGGTACAGGTTCACGGCATATTTGTGTGGAGTTCTGCATTGGTATGTTCCAGTGACACAGGGAGGTTATGGAGGGGTACAGGTTCAGGGCATATTTGTGTAGAATTCTGCAGTGGGACGTTCCAGTGAGACAGGGAGTTTATGGACGTGTACAGGTTCAGGGCATATTTGTGTGGAATTCTGCATTGGTACGTTCCAGTGAGACAGGGAGGTTTTGGAGGTGTACAGGTTCAGTGCATATTTGTGTGGTGTTCTGCAATGGTACGTTCCAGTGAGACAGGGAGGTTATGGAGGGTACAGGTTCAGGACATATTTGTCTGGAGTTCTGCATTGGTACGTTCCAGTGACACAGGGAGGTTATGGAGGGGTACAGGTTCAGGGCATATTTGTGTAGAATTCTGCAGTGGGACGTTCCAGTGAGACAGGGAGTTTATGGACGTGTACAGGCTCAGGGCATATTTGTGTGGAATTCTGCATTGCTACGTTCCAGTGAGACAGGGAGGTTTTGGAGGTGTACAGGTTCAGTGCATATTTGTGTGGTGTTCTGCAATGGTACGTTCCAGTGAGACAGGGAGGTTATGGAGGGTACAGGTTCAGGACATATTTGTGAGGAATTCTGCATTGGTACGTTCCAGTGAGACAGGGAGGTTATGGAGGGTACAGGTTCAGGGCATATTTGTGTGGAGTTCTGGATTCGTACATTCCAGTGAGACAGGGAGGTTATGGAGGGGTACAGGTTCAGGGTATATTTGTGTGGAGTTCTGCGTTGCTACGTTTCAGTGTGACTGGGAGGTTATGGAGGGGTACAGGTTCAGGGCATATTTGTGTAGAATTCTGCAGTGGGACGTTCCAGTCAGACAGGGAAGTTATGGAGGGTACAGGTTCAGGGCATATTTGTGTGGTGTTCTGCAATGGTACGTTCCAGTGAGACAGTGAGGTTATGGAGGGTACAGGTTCAGGGCATATTTGTGAGGAGTTCTGCGTTGGGACGTTCCAGTGAGACAGGGAGGTTATGGACGGGTACAGGTTCACGGCATATTTGTGTTTAGTTCTGCATTAGTACATTCCAGTGACACAGGGAGGTTATGGAGGGGTACAGGTTCAGGGCATATTTGTGTAGAATTCTGCAGTGGGACGTTCCAGTGAGACAGGGAGTTTATGGACGTGTACAGGTTCAGGGCATATTTGTGTGGAATTCTGCATTGGTACGTTCCAGTGAGACAGGGAGGTTTTGGAGGTGTACAGGTTCAGTGCATATTTGTGTGGTGTTCTGCAATGGTACGTTCCAGTGAGACAGGGAGGTTATGGAGGGTACAGGTTCAGGACAT
Organism: Hemitrygon akajei; assembly: GCF_048418815.1. Lineage (NCBI taxonomy): Eukaryota > Metazoa > Chordata > Chondrichthyes > Myliobatiformes > Dasyatidae > Hemitrygon > Hemitrygon akajei. The sequence continues at coordinate 999,224 of NW_027332016.1, read as the reverse complement.
ATTTGTGTGGAGTTCTGCATTGGTACGTTCCAGTGACACAGGGAGGTTATGGAGGGGTACAGGTTCAGGGCATATTTGTGTAGAATTCTGCAGTGGGACGTTCCAGTGAGACAGGGAGTTTATGGACGTGTACAGGTTCAGGGCATATTTGTGTGCAATTCTGCATTGGTACGTTCCAGTGAGACAGGGAGGTTTTGGAGGTGTACAGGTTCAGTGCATATTTGTGTGGTGTTCTGCAATGGTACGTTCCAGTGAGACAGGGAGGTTATGGAGGGTACAGGTTCAGGACATATTTGTGTGGTGTTCTGCAATGGTACGTTCCAGTGAGACAGGGAGGTTATGGAGGGTACAGGTTCAGGACATATTTGTGTGGAGTTCTGCAGTGGTACGTTCCAGTGAGACAGGGAGTATATGGTGGAGTACATGTTCAGGGCATATTTGTGTGGATTTCTGCAATGGTACGTTCCAGTGAGACAGGGAGGTTATGGAGGGTACAGATTCAGGGCATATTTGTGTGGAGTTCTGCGTTGGGACGTTCCAGTGAGACAGTGAGGTTATGGAGGGTACAGGTTCAGGGCATATTTGTGTGGAGCTCTGCGTTGGGACGTTCCAGTGAGACAGGGAGGATATGGACGGGTACAGGTTCAGGGCATATTTGTGTGGAGTTCTGCATTGGTACGTTCCAGTGACACAGGGAGGTTTTGGAGGGGTACAGGTTCAGTGCATATTTGTGTGGTGTTCTGCAATGGTACGTTCCAGTGAGACAGGGAGGTTATGGAGGGTACAGGTTGAGGACATATTTGTGTGGAGTTCTGCAGTGGTACGTTCCAGTGAGACAGGGAGGTTATGGAGGGGTACAGGTTCAGGGCATATTTGTGTGGTGTTCTGCAATGGTACGTTCCAGTGAGACAGGGAGATTATGGAGGGTGCAGGGTCAGGGCAAATTTGTGTGGAGTTCTGCATTGGTACGTTCCAGTGAGACAAGGAGGTTATGGAGGGGTACAGGTTCAGGGATATTTGTGTGGAGTTCTGCATTGGTACGTTCCAGTGAGACAGGGAGGTTATGGAGGGTACAGGTTCAGGACATATTTGTGTGGAGTTCTGCAGTGGTACGTTCCAGGGAGACAGGGAGGATATGGTGGAGTACAGGTTCAGGGCATATTTGTGTGGATTTCTGCATTGGTACGTTCCAGTGAGACAGGGAGGTTATGGAGGGGTACAGGTTCAGGGCATATTTGTGTGGTGTTCTGCAATGGTACGTTCCAGTGAGACAGTGAGGTTATGGAGGGTGCAGGTTCAGGGCAAATTTGTGTGGAGTTCTGCGTTGGGACGTTCCAGTGAGACAGGGAGGTTATGGAGTGGTACAGGTTCAGGGCAAATTTGTGTGGAGTTCTGCATTGGTACGTTCCAGTGAGACAAGCAGGTTATGGGGGGGTACAGGTTCAGGACATATTTGTGAGGAATTCTGCATTGGTACGTTCCAGTGAGACAGGGAGGTTATGGAGGGTACAGGTTCAGAGCATATTTGTGTGGAGTTCTGGATTCGTACATTCCAGTGAGACAGGGAGGTTATGGAGGGGTACAGGTTCAGGGTATATTTGTGTGGAGTTCTGCGTTGGTACGTTTCAGTGTGACTGGGAGGTTATGGAGGGGTACAGGTTCAGGGCATATTTGTTTGGAGTTCTGCATTGGTACGTTCCAGTCAGACAGGGAAGTTATGGAGGGTACAGGTTCAGGGCATATTTGTGTGGTGTTCTGCAATGGTACGTTCCAGTGAGACAGGGAGGTTATGGAGGGTACAGGTTCAGGGCATATTTGTGAGGAGTTCTGCGTTGGGACGTTCCAGTGAGACAGGGAGGTTATGGACGGGTACAGGTTCACGGCATATTTGTGTGGAGTTCTGCATTGGTATGTTCCAGTGACACAGGGAGGTTATGGAGGGGTACAGGTTCAGGGCATATTTGTGTAGAATTCTGCAGTGGGACGTTCCAGTGAGACAGGGAGTTTATGGACGTGTACAGGTTCAGGGCATATTTGTGTGGAATTCTGCATTGGTACGTTCCAGTGAGACAGGGAGGTTTTGGAGGTGTACAGGTTCAGTGCATATTTGTGTGGTGTTCTGCAATGGTACGTTCCAGTGAGACAGGGAGGTTATGGAGGGTACAGGTTCAGGACATATTTGTGTGGAGTTCTGCATTAGTACGTTCCAGGGACACAGGGAGGTTATGGAGGGGTAGAGGTTCAGGGCATATTTGTGTAGAATTCTGCAGTGGGACGTTCCAGTGAGACAGGGAGTTTATGGACGTGTACAGGCTCAGGGCATATTTGTGTGGAATTCTGCATTGCTACGTTCCACTGAGACAGGGAGGTTTTGGAGGTGTACAGGTTCAGTGCATATTTGTGTGGTGTTCTGCAATGGTACGTTCCAGTGAGACAGGGAGGTTATGGAGGGTACAGGTTCAGGACATATTTGTGTGGAGTTCTGCATTAGTACGTTCCAGGGACACAGGGAGGTTATGGAGGGGTAGAGGTTCAGGGCATATTTGTGTGGTGTTCTGCAATGGTACGTTCCAGTGAGACAGTGAGGTTATGGAGGGTGCAGGTTCAGGGCAAATTTGTGTGGAGTTCTGCGTTGGGACATTCCAGTGAGACAGGGAGGTTATGGACGGGTACAGGTTCAGGGCATATTTGTGTGGAGTTCTGCATTGGTACGTTCCAGTGACACAGGGAGGTTATGGAGGGGTACAGGTTCAGGGCATATTTGTGTGGAGTTCTGCATTGGTATGTTCCAGTGACACAGGGAGGTTATGGAGGGTACAAGTTCAGGGCATATTTGTGTGGAATTCTGCAGTGGGACGTTCCAGTCATACAGGGAGTTTATGGACGTGTACAGGTTCCGGGCATATTTGTGTGGAATTCTGCATTGGTACATTCCAGTGAGACAGGGAGGTTTTGGAGGGGTACAGGTTCAGGGCATATTTGTGTGGTGTTCTGCAATGGTACGTTCCAGTGAGACAGGGAGGTTATGCACGGTACGGGATCAGGGCATATTTGAGTGGAGTTCGGCATTTGTGCGTTCCAGTGAGACAGGGAGGTTATGGAGGGGTACAGGTTCAGGGCATATTTGTGTGAATTTCTGCTTTGGTACGTTCCAGTGAGACAGGGAGTTTATGGACGGGTACAGGTTCAGGGATATTTGTGTGGAGTTCTGCATTGGTACGTTCCAATGAGACAGGGAGGTTATGGAGGTTACAGGTTCAGGACATATTTGTGTGGAGTTCTGCAGTGGTACGTTCCTGGGAGACAGGGAGGATATGGTGGAGTACAGGTTCAGGGCATATTTGTGTGGATTTCTGCATTGGTACGTTCCAGTGAGACAGGGAGGTTATGGAGGGGTACAGGTTCAGGGCATATTTGTCTGGTGTTCTGCAATGGTACGTTCCAGTGAGACAGTGAGGTTATGGAGGGTGCAGGTTCAGGGCAAATTTGTGTGGAGTTCTGCGTTGGGACGTTCCAGTGAGACTGGGAGGTTATGGAGTGGTACAGGTTCAGGGCAAATTTGTGTGGAGTTCTGCATTGGTACGTTCCAGTGAGACAAGCAGGTTATGGGCGGGTACAGGTTCAGGACATATTTGTGAGGAATTCTGCATTGGTACGTTCCAGTGAGACAGGGAGGTTATGGAGGGTACAGGTTCAGGGCATATTTGTTTGGAGTTCTGCATTGGTACGTTCCAGTGAGACAGGGAAGTTATGGAGGGTACAGGTTCAGGGCATATTTGTGTGGTGTTCTGCAATGGTACGTTCCAGTGAGACAGTGAGGTTATGGAGGGTAGAGGTTCAGGGCATATTTGTGAGGAGTTCTGCGTTGGGACGTTCCAGTGAGACAGGGAGGTTATGGACGGGTACAGGTTCACGGCATATTTGTGTGGAGTTCTGCATTGGTACGTTCCAGTGACACAGGGAGGTTATGGAGGGGTACAGGTTCAGGGCATATTTGTGTAGAATTCTGCAGTGGGACGTTCCAGTGAGACAGGGAGTTTATGGACGTGTACAGGTTCAGGGCATATTTGTGTGGAATTCTGCATTGCTACGTTCCAGTGAGACAGGGAGGTTTTGGAGGTGTACAGGTTCAGTGCATATTTGTGTGGTGTTCTGCAATGGTACGTTCCCGTGAGACAGGGAGGTTATGGAGGGTACAGGTTCAGGACATATTTGTGTGGAGTTCTGCAGTGGTACGTTCCAGTGAGACAGGGAGGATATGGTGGAGTACATGTTCAAGGCATATTTGTGTGGATTTCTGCATTGGTACGTTCCAATTAGACAGGGAGGTTATGGAGGGGTACAGGTTCAGGGCATATTTGTCTGGTGTTCTGCAATGGTACGTTCCAGTGAGACAGTGAGGTTATGGAGGGTGCAGGTTCAGGGCAAATTTGTGTGGAGTTCTGCGTTGGGACGTTCCAGTGAGACTGGGAGGTTATGGAGTGGTACAGGTTCAGGGCAAATTTGTGTGGAGTTCTGCATTGGTACGTTTCAGTGAGACAAGCAGGTTATGGGCGGGTACAGGTTCAGGACATATTTGTGAGGAATTCTGCATTGGTACGTTCCAGTGAGACAGGGAGGTTATGGAGGGTACAGGTTCAGGGCATATTTGCGTGGAGTTCTGGATTCGTACATTCCAGTGAGACAGGGAGGTTATGGAGGGGTACAGGTTCAGGGCATATTTGTGTGGTGTTCTGCAATGGTACGTTCCAGTGAGACAGTGAGGTTATGGAGGGTAGAGGTTCAGGGCATATTTGTGAGGAGTTCTGCGTTGGGACGTTCCAGTGAGACAGGGTGGTTATGGACGGGTACAGGTTCACGGCATATTTGTGTGGAGTTCTGCATTGGTACGTTCCAGTGACACAGGGAGGTTATGGAGGGGTACAGGTTCAGGGCATATTTGTGTAGAATTCTGCAGTGGGACGTTCCAGTGAGACAGGGAGTTTATGGACGTGTACAGGTTCAGGGCATATTTGTGTGGAATTCTGCATTGGTACGTTCCAGTGAGACAGGGAGGTTTTGGAGGTGTACAGGTTCAGTGCATATTTGTGTGGTGTTCTGCAATGGTACGTTCCCGTGAGACAGGGAGGTTATGGAGGGTACAGGTTCAGGACATATTTGTGTGGAGTTCTGCAGTGGTACGTTCCAGTGAGACAGGGAGGATATGGTGGAGTACATGTTCTAGGCATATTTGTGTGGATTTCTGCATTGGTACGTTCCAGTGAGACAGGGAGGTTATGGAGGGGTACAGGTTCAGGGCATATTTGTGTGGAATTCTGCAGTGGGACGTTCCAGTGAGACAGGGAGTTTATGGACGTGTACAGGTTCAGGGTATATTTGTGTGGAATTCTGCATTGGTACGATCCAGTGAGACAGGGAGGTTTTGGAGGGGTACAGGTTCAGTGCATATTTGTGTGGTGTTCAGCAATGGTACGTTCCAGTGAAACAGGGAGGCTATGGAGGGTACAGGTTCAGGACATATTTGTGTGGAGTTCTGCAGTGGTACGTTCCAGGGAGACAGGGAGGATATGCTGGAGTGCAGGTTCAGGGCATATTTGTGTGGATTTCTGCATTGGTACGTTCCAGTGAGACAAGGAGGTTATGGAGGGGTACAGGTTCAGGGCATATTTGTGTGGTGTTCTGCAATGGTACGTTCCAGTGAGACAGGGAGGTTATGGACGGGTACAGGTTCAGGGCATATTTGTGTGGAGTTCTGCATTGGTACGTTCCAGTGAGACAGGGAAGTTATGGAGGGGTACAGGTTCAGGGCATATTTGTGTGAATTTCTGCTTTGGGACGTTCCAGTGAGACAGTGAGGTTATGGAGGGTACAGGTTCAGGGCATATTTGTGTGGAGTTCTGCATTGGTACGTTCCAGTGACACAGGGTGGTTTTGGAGGGGTACAGGTTCAGTGCATATTTGTGTGGTGTTCTGCAATGGTACGTTCCAGTGAGACAGGGAGGTTATGGAGGGTACAGGTTCAGGGCATACTTGTGTGGTGTTCTGCAATGGTACGTTCCAGTGAGACAGGGAGATTATGGAGGGTGCAGGGTCAGGGCAAATTTGTGTGGAGTTCTGCATTGGTACGTTCCAGTGAGATAAGGAGGTTATGGACAGATACAGGTTCAGGGATATTTGTGTGGAGTTCTGCATTGGTACGTTCCAGTGAGACAGGGAGGTTATGGAGGGTACAGGTTCAGGACATATTTGTGTGGAGTTCTGCAGTGGTATGTTCCTGGGAGACAGGGAGGATATGGTGGAGTACAGGTTCAGGGCATATTTGTGTGGATTTCTGCAATGGTACGTTCCAGTGAGACAGTGAGGTTATGGAGGGTACAGGTTCAGGGCATATTTGTGAGGAGTTCTGCGTTGGGACGTTCCAGTGAGACAGGGAGATTATGGAGGGGTACAGTTTCAGGGCAAATTTGTGTGGAGTTCTGCATTGGTACGTTCCAGTGAGACAGGGAGGTTATGGAGGGTACAAGTTCAGGGCATATTTGTGAGGAGTTCTGCATTGGTACGTTCCAGTGAGACAGGGAGTTTATGGACGGGTACAGGTTCAGGGCATATTTGTGTGGAGTTCTGCATTGGTACGTTCCAGTGACACAGGGAGGTTATGGAGGGGTACAGGTTCAGGGCATATTTGTGTGGAATTCTGCAGTGGGACGTTCCAGTGAGACAGGGAGTTTATGGACGTGTACAGGTTCAGGGTATATTTGTGTGGAATTCTGCATTGGTACGTTCCAGTGAGACAGGGAGGTTTTGGAGGGGTACAGGTTCAGTGCATATTTGTGTGGTGTTCTGCAATGGTACTTTCCAGTGAAACAGGGAGGTTATGGAGGGTACATGTTCAGGACATATTTGTGTGGAGTTCTGCAGTGGTACGTTCCAGGGAGACAGGGAGGATATGCTGGAGTACAGGTTCAGGGCATATTTGTGTGGATTTCTGCATTGGTACGTTCCAGTGAGACAAGGAGGTTATGGAGGGGTACAGGTTCAGGTCATATTTGTGTGGTGTTCTGCAATGGTACGTTCCAGTGAGACAGTGAGGTTATGGAGGGTTCAGGTTCAGGGCAAATTTGTGTGGAGTTCGGTGTTGGGACGTTCCAGTGACACAGGGAGGTTATGGAGGGGTACCGGTTCAGGGCATATTTGTGTGAATTTCTGCTTTGGTACGTTCCAGTGAGACAGTGAGGTTATGGAGGGTACAGATTCAGGGCATATTTGTGTGGAGTTCAGCGTTGGGACGTTCCAGTGAGACAGTGAGGTTATGGAGGGTACAGGTTCAGGGCATATTTGTGTGGAGTTCTGCGTTGGGACGTTCCAGTGAGACAGGGAGGATATGGACGGGTACAGGTTCACGGCATATTTGTGTGGAGTTCTGCATTGGTACGTTCCAGTGACACAGGGAGGTTTTGGAGGGGTACAGGTTCAGTGCATATTTGTGTGGTGTTCTGCAATGGTATGTTCCAGTGAGACAGGGAGGTTATGGAGGGTACAGGTTCAGGGCATATTTGTGTGGTGTTCTGCAATGGTACGTTCTACTGAGACAGGGAGATTATGGAGGGTGCAGGGTCAGGGCAAATTTGTGTGGAGTTCTGCATTGGTACGTTCCAGTGAGATAAGGAGGTTATGGACGGGTACAGGTTCAGGGATATTTGTGTGGAGTTCTGCATTGGTACGTTCCAGTGAGACAGGGAGGTTATGGAGGGTAGAGGTTCAGGACATATTTGTGTGGAGTTCTGCAGTGGTACGTTCCTGGGAGACAGGGAGGATATGGTGGAGTACAGGTTCAGGGCATATTTGTGTGGATTTCTGCATTGGTACGTTCCAGTGAGACAGGGAGGTTATGGAGGGGTACAGGTTCAGGGCATATTTGTCTGGTGTTCTGCAATGGTACGTTCCAGTGAGACAGTGAGGTTATGGAGGGTGCAGGTTCAGGGCAAATTTGTGTGGAGTTCTGCGTTGGGACGTTCCAGTGAGACTGGGAGGTTATGGAGTGGTACAGGTTCAGGGCAAATTTGTGTGGAGTTCTGCATTGGTACGTTCCAGTGAGACAAGCAGGTTATGGGCGGGTACAGGTTCAGGACATATTTGTGAGGAATTCTGCATTGGTACGTTCCAGTGAGACAGGGAGGTTATGGAGGGTACAGGTTCAGGGCATATTTGCGTGGAGTTCTGGATTCGTACATTCCAGTGAGACAGGGAGGTTATGGAGGGGTACAGGTTCAGGGTATATTTGTGTGGAGTTCTCCGTTGGTACGTTTCAGTGTGACTGGGAGGTTATGGAGGGGTACAGGTTCAGGGCATATTTGTTTGGAGTTCTGCATTGGTACGTTCCAGTGAGACAGGGAAGTTATGGAGGATACAGGTTCAGGGCATATTTGTGTGGTGTTCTGCAATGGTACGTTCCAGTGAGACAGTGAGGTTATGGAGGGTAGAGGTTCAGGGCATATTTGTGAGGAGTTCTGCGTTGGGACGTTCCAGTGAGACAGGGTGGTTATGGACGGGTACAGGTTCACGGCATATTTGTGTGGAGTTCTGCATTGGTACGTTCCAGTGACACAGGGAGGTTATGGAGGGGTACAGGTTCAGGGCATATTTGTGTAGAATTCTGCAGTGGGACGTTCCAGTGAGACAGGGAGTTTATGGACGTGTACAGGTTCAGGGCATATTTGTGTGGAATTCTGCATTGGTACATTCCAGTGAGACAGGGAGGTTTTGGAGGTGTACAGGTTCAGTGCATATTTGTGTGGTGTTCTGCAATGGTACGTTCCCGTGAGACAGGGAGGTTATGGAGGGTACAGGTTCAGGACATATTTGTGTGGAGTTCTGCAGTGGTACGTTCCAGTGAGACAGGGAGGATATGGTGGAGTACATGTTCTAGGCATATTTGTGTGGATTTCTGCATTGGTACGTTCCAGTGAGACAGGGAGGTTATGGAGGGGTACAGGTTCAGGGCATATTTGTGTGGAATTCTGCAGTGGGACGTTCCAGTGAGACAGGGAGTTTATGGACGTGTACAGGTTCAGGGTATATTTGTGTGGAATTCTGCATTGGTACGATCCAGTGAGACAGGGAGGTTTTGGAGGGGTACAGGTTCAGTGCATATTTGTGTGGTGTTCAGCAATGGTACGTTCCAGTGAAACAGGGAGGCTATGGAGGGTACAGGTTCAGGACATATTTGTGTGGAGTTCTGCAGTGGTACGTTCCAGGGAGACAGGGAGGATATGCTGGAGTGCAGGTTCAGGGCATATTTGTGTGGATTTCTGCATTGGTACGTTCCAGTGAGACAAGGAGGTTATGGAGGGGTACAGGTTCAGGGCATATTTGTGTGGTGTTCTGCAATGGTACGTTCCAGTGAGACAGGGAGGTTATGGACGGGTACAGGTTCAGGGCATATTTGTGTGGAGTTCTGCATTGGTACGTTCCAGTGAGACAGGGAAGTTATGGAGGGGTACAGGTTCAGGGCATATTTGTGTGAATTTCTGCTTTGGGACGTTCCAGTGAGACAGTGAGGTTATGGAGGGTACAGGTTCAGGGCATATTTGTGTGGAGTTCTGCATTGGTACGTTCCAGTGAGACAGGGAGATTATGGAGGGGTACAGGTTCAGGGCAAATTTGTGTGGAGTTCTGCATTGGTACGTTCCAGTGAGACAGGGAGGTTATGGAGGGGTACAGGTTCAGGGCAAATTTGTGTGGAGTTCTGCATTGGTATTTTCCAGTGAGACAGGGAGGTTATGGAGGGTACAAGTTCAGGGCATATTTGTGAGGAGTTCTGCATTGGTACGTTCCAGTGAGACAGGGTGGTTATGGAGGGTTACAGGTTCAGGGCATATTTGTGTGGTGTTCTGCAATGGTACGTTCCAGTGAAACAGGGAGGTTATGGAGGGTACAGGTTCAGGACATATTTGTGTGGAGTTCTGCAGTGGTACGTTCCAGGGAGACAGGGATGATATGCTGGAGTACAGGTTCAGGGCATATTTGTGTGGATTTCTGCATTGGTACGTTCCAGTGAGACAAGGAGGTTATGGAGGGGTACAGTTTCAGGGCATATTTGTGTGGTGTTCTGCAATGGTACGTTCCAGTGAGACAGTGAGGTTATGGAGGGTGCAGGTTCAGGGCAAATTTGTGTGGAGTTCGGTGTTGGGACGTTCCAGTGAGACAGGGAGGTTATGGACGGGTACAGGTTCAGGGCATATTTGTGTGGAGTTCTGCATTGGTACGTTCCAGTGACTCAGGGAGGTAATGGAGGGGTACAGGTTCAGGGCATATTTGTGTGGAGTTCTGCATTGGTACGTTCCAGTGACACAGGGAGGTTTTGGAGGGGTACAGGTTCAGTGCATATTTGTGTGGTGTTCTGCAATGGTACGTTCCAGTGAGACAGGGAGGTTATGGAGGGTACAGGTTCAGGGCATACTTGTGTGGTGTTCTGCAATGGTACGTTCCAGTGAGACAGGGAGATTATGGAGGGTGCAGGGTCAGGGCAAATTTGTGTGGAGTTCTGCATTGGTACGTTCCAGTGAGATAAGGAGGTTATGGACAGGTACAGGTTCAGGGATATTTGTGTGGAGTTCTGCATTGGTACGTTCCAGTGAGACAGGGAGGTTATGGAGGGTACAGGTTCAGGACATATTTGTGTGGAGTTCTGCAGTGGTATGTTCGTGGGAGACAGGGAGGATATGGTGGAGTACAGGTTCAGGGCATATTTGTGTGGATTTCTGCATTTGTACGTTCCAGTGAGACAGGGAGGTTATGGAGGGGTACAGGTTCAGGGCATATTTGTGTGGTGTTCTGCAATGGTACGTTCCAGTGAGACAGTGAGGTTATGGAGGGTGAAGGTTCAGGGCAAATTTGTGTGGAGTTCTGCATTGGTACGTTCCAGTGAGACAAGCAGGTTATGGGCGGGTACAGGTTCAGGGCATATTTGTGTGGAGTTCTGGATTCGTACATTCCAGTGAGACAGGGAGGTTATGGAGGGGTACAGGTTCAGGGTATATTTGTGTGGAGTTCTCCGTTGGTACGTTTCAGTGTGACTGGGAGGTTATGGAGGGGTACAGGTTCAGGGCATATTTGTTTGGAGTTCTGCATTGGTACGTTCCAGTGACACAGGGAGGTTATGGAGGGGTACAGGTTCAGGGCATATTTGTGTGGAATTCTGCAGTGGGACGTTCCAGTGAGACAGGGAGTTTATGGACGTGTACAGGTTCAGGGTATATTTGTGTGGAATTCTGCATTGGTACGTTCCAGTGAGACAGGGAGGTTTTGGAGGGGTACAGGTTCAGTGCATATTTGTGTGGTGTTCTGCAATGGTACTTTCCAGTGAAACAGGGAGGTTATGGAGGGTACATGTTCAGGACATATTTGTGTGGAGTTCTGCAGTGGTACGTTCCAGGGAGACAGGGAGGATATGCTGGAGTACAGGTTCAGGGCATATTTGTGTGGATTTCTGCATTGGTACGTTCCAGTGAGACAAGGAGGTTATGGAGGGGTAAAGGTTCAGGTCATATTTGTGTGGTGTTCTGCAATGGTACGTTCCAGTGAGACAGTGAGGTTATGGAGGGTTCAGGTTCAGGGCAAATTTGTGTGGAGTTCGGTGTTGGGACGTTCCAGTGACACAGGGAGGTTATGGAGGGGTACAGGTTCAGGGCATATTTGTGTGAATTTCTGCTTTGGTACGTTCCAGTGAGACAGTGAGGTTATGGAGGGTACAGATTCAGGGCATATTTGTGTGGAGTTCAGCGTTGGGACGTTCCAGTGAGACAGTGAGGTTATGGAGGGTGCAGGTTCAGGGCATATTTGTGTGGAGTTCTGCGTTGGGACGTTCCAGTGAGACAGGGAGGATATGGACGTGTACAGGTTCAGGGTATATTTGTGTGGAATTCTGCAGTGGGACGTTCCAGTGAGACAGGGAGTTTATGGACGTGTACAGGTTCAGGGTATATTTGTGTGGAATTCTGCATTGGTACGTTCCAGTGAGACAGGGAGGTTTTGGAGGGGTACAGGTTCAGTGCATATTTGTGTGGTGTTCTGCAATGGTACTTTCCAGTGAAACAGGGAGGTTATGGAGGGTACATGTTCAGGACATATTTGTGTGGAGTTCTGCAGTGGTACGTTCCAGGGAGACAGGGAGGATATGCTGGAGTACAGGTTCAGGGCATATTTGTGTGGATTTCTGCATTGGTACGTTCCAGTGAGACAAGGAGGTTATGGAGGGGTAAAGGTTCAGGTCATATTTGTGTGGTGTTCTGCAATGGTACGTTCCAGTGAGACAGTGAGGTTATGGAGGGTTCAGGTTCAGGGCAAATTTGTGTGGAGTTCGGTGTTGGGACGTTCCAGTGACACAGGGAGGTTATGGAGGGGTACAGGTTCAGGGCATATTTGTGTGAATTTCTGCTTTGGTACGTTCCAGTGAGACAGTGAGGTTATGGAGGGTACAGATTCAGGGCATATTTGTGTGGAGTTCAGCGTTGGGACGTTCCAGTGAGACAGTGAGGTTATGGAGGGTGCAGGTTCAGGGCATATTTGTGTGGAGTTCTGCGTTGGGACGTTCCAGTGAGACAGGGAGGATATGGACGGGTACAGGTTCACGGCATATTTGTGTGGAGTTCTGCATTGGTACGTTCCAGTGACACAGGGAGGTTTTGGAGGGGTACAGGTTCAGTGCATATTTGTGTGGTGTTCTGCAATGGTATGTTCCAGTGAGACAGGGAGGTTATGGAGGGTACAGGTTCAGGGCATATTTGTGTGGTGTTCTGCAATGGTACGTTCTACTGAGACAGGGAGATTATGGAGGGTGCAGGGTCAGGGCAAATTTGTGTGGAGTTCTGCATTGGTACGTTCCAGTGAGATAAGGAGGTTATGGACGGGTACAGGTTCAGGGATATTTGTGTGGAGTTCTGCATTGGTACGTTCCAGTGAGACAGGGAGGTTATGGAGGGTAGAGGTTCAGGACATATTTGTGTGGAGTTCTGCAGTGGTACGTTCCTGGGAGACAGGGAGGATATGGTGGAGTACAGGTTCAGGGCATATTTGTGTGGATTTCTGCATTGGTACGTTCCAGTGAGACAGGGAGGTTATGGAGGGGTACAGGTTCAGGGCATATTTGTCTGGTGTTCTGCAATGGTACGTTCCAGTGAGACAGTGAGGTTATGGAGGGTACAGGTTCAGGGCAAATTTGTGTGGAGTTCTGCGTTGGGACGTTCCAGTGAGACTGGGAGGTTATGGAGTGGTACAGGTTCAGGGCAAATTTGTGTGGAGTTCTGCATTGGTACGTTCCAGTGAGACAAGCAGGTTATGGGCGGGTACAGGTTCAGGACATATTTGTGAGGAATTCTGCATTGGTACGTTCCAGTGAGACAGGGAGGTTATGGAGGGTACAGGTTCAGGGCATATTTGTGTGGAGTTCTGGATTCGTACATTCCAGTGAGATAGGGAGGTTATGGAGGGGTACAGGTTCAGGGTATATTTGTGTGGAGTTCTCCGTTGGTACGTTTCAGTGTGACTGGGAGGTTATGGAGGGGTACAGGTTCAGGGCATATTTGTTTGGAGTTCTGCATTGGTACGTTCCAGTGAGACATGGAAGTTATGGAGGGGTACAGGTTCAGGGCATATTTGTGTGGTGTTCTGCAATGGTACGTTCCAGTGAGACAGTGAGGTTATGGAGGGTACAGGTTCAGGGCATATTTGTGAGGAGTTCTGCGTTGGGACGTTCCAGTGAGAGAGGGAGGTTATGGACGGGTACAGGTTCACGGCATATTTGTGTGGAGTTCTGCATTGGTACGTTCCAGTGACACAGGGAGGTTATGGAGGGGTACAGGTTCAGGGAATATTTGTGTAGAATTCTGCAGTGGGACGTTCCAGTGAGACAGGGAGTTTATGGACGTGTACAGGTTCAGGGCATATTTGTGTGGAATTCTGCCATGGTACGTTCCAGTGAGACAGGGAGGTTTTGGAGGTGTACAGGTTCAGTGCATATTTTTGTGGTGTTCTGCAATGGTACGTTCCCGTAAGACAGGGAGGTTATGGAGGGTACAGGTTCAGGACATATTTGTGTGGAGTTCTGCAGTGGTACGTTCCAGTGAGACAGGGAGGATATGGTGGAGTACATGTTCAAGGCATATTTGTGTGGATTTCTGCATTGGTACGTTCCAGTGAGACAGGGAGGTTATGGAGGGGTACAGGTTCAGGGCATATTTGTGTGGTGTTCTGCAATGGTACGTTCCAGTGAGACAGTGAGGTTATGGAGGGTGCAGGTTCAGGGCAAATTTGTGTGGAGTTCTGCGTTGGGACGTTCCAGTGAGACAGGGAGGTTATGGACGGGTACAGGTTCAGGGCATATTTGTGTGGAGTTCTGCATTGGTACGTTCCAGTGACACAGGGAGGTTATGGAGGGGTACAGGTTCAGGGCAAATTTGTGTGGAGTTCTGCATTGGTACGTTCCAGTTAGACAGGGAGGTTATGGAGGGTACAAGTTCAGGGCATATTTGTGTGGAATTCTGCAGTGGGACGTTCCAGTGATACAGGGAGTTTATGGACGTGTACAGGTTCCGGGCATATTTGTGTGGAATTCTGCATTGGTACGTTCCAGTGAGACCGGGAGGTTTTGGAGGGGTACAGGTTCAGGGCATATTTGTGTGGTGTTCTGCAATGGTACGTTCCAGTGAGACAGGGAGGTTATGCACGGTACGGGATCAGGGCATATTTGAGTGAATTTCTGCTTTGGTACGTTCCAGTGAGACAGGGAGGTTATGGAGTGGTACAGGTTCAGGGCAAATTTGTGTGGAGTTCTGCATTGGTACGTTCCAGTGAGACAAGCAGGTTATGGGCGGGTACAGGTTCAGGACATATTTGTGAGGAATTCTGCATCGGTACGTTCCAGTGAGACAGGGAGGTTATGGAGGGTACAGGTTCAGGGCATATTTGTGTGGAGTTCTGCGTTGGGACATTCCAGTGAGACAGGGAGGATATGGACGGGTACAGGTTCAGGGCATATTTGTGTGGAGTTCTGCATTGGTAAGTTCCAGTGAGACAGGGAGATTATGGGTGGGTACAGGTTCAGGGCAAATTTGTGTGGAGTTCTGCATTGGTACGTTCCAGTGAGACAAGGAGGTTATGGAGGGGTACAGGTTCAGGGCATATTTGTGTGGAGTTCTGCATTGGTACGCTCCAGTGAGACAGGGAGGTTATGGAGGGTACAGGTTCAGGGCAAATTTGAGTGTAGTTCTGCATTGGTACGTTCCAGTGAGACAGGGAGGATATGGACGGGTACAGGTTCAGGGCATATTTGTGTGGAGTTCTGCATTGGTACGTTCCAGTGAGACAGGGAGGTTATGGAGGGGTACAGGTTCAGGGCATATTTGTGTGGTGTTCTGCAATGGTACGTTCCAGTGAGACAGTGAGGTTATGGAGGGTGCAGGTTCAGGGCAAATTTGTGTGGAGTTCTGCGTTGGGACGTTCCAGTGAGACAGGGAGGTTATGGACGGGTACAGGTTCAGGGCATATTTGTGTGGAGTTCTGCATTGGTACGTTCCAGTGACACAGGGAGGTTATGGAGGGGTACAGGTTCAGGGCAAATTTGTGTGGAGTTCTGCATTGGTACGTTCCAGTTAGACAGGGAGGTTATGGAGGGTACAAGTTCAGGGCATATTTGTGTGGAATTCTGCAGTGGGACGTTCCAGTGATACAGGGAGTTTATGGACGTGTACAGGTTCCGGGCATATTTGTGTGGAATTCTGCATTGGTACGTTCCAGTGAGACCGGGAGGTTTTGGAGGGGTACAGGTTCAGGGCATATTTGTGTGGTGTTCTGCAATGGTACGTTCCAGTGAGACAGGGAGGTTATGCACGGTACGGGATCAGGGCATATTTGAGTGAATTTCTGCTTTGGTACGTTCCAGTGAGACAGGGAGGTTATGGAGGGGTACAGGTTCAGGGCATATTTGTGTGGTGTTCTGCAATGGTACGTTCCAGTGAGACAGTGAGGTTATGGAGGGTGCAGGTTCAGGGCAAATTTGTGTGGAGTTCTGTGTTGGGACGTTCCAGTGAGACAGGGAGGTTATGGACGGGTACAGGTTCAGGGCATATTTGTGTGGAGTTCTGCTTTGGTACGTTCCAGTGACACAGGGAGGTTATGGAGGGGTACAGGTTCAGGGCATATTTGTGTGGAGTTCTGCATTGGTACGTTCCAGTGAGACAGGGAGTTTATGGAGGGGTACAGGTTCAGAGCATATTTGTGTGGTGTTCTGCAATGGTACGTTCCAGTGAGACAGGGAGGTTTTGGAGGTGTACAGGTTCAGTGCATATTTGTGTGGTGTTCTGCAATGGTACGTTCCCGTAAGACAGGGAGGTTATGGAGGGTACAGGTTCAGGACATATTTGTGTGGAGTTCTGCAGTGGTACGTTCCAGTGAGACAGGGAGGATATGGTGGAGTACATGTTCAAGGCATATTTGTGTGGATTTCTGCATTGGTACGTTCCAGTGAGACAGGGAGGTTATGGAGGGGTACAGGTTCAGGGCATATTTGTGTGGTGTTCTGCAATGGTACGTTCCAGTGAGACAGTGAGGTTATGGAGGGTGCAGGTTCAGGGCAAATTTGTGTGGAGTTCTGCGTTGGGACGTTCCAGTGAGACAGGGAGGTTATGGACGGGTACAGGTTCAGGGCATATTTGTGTGGAGTTCTGCATTGGTACGTTCCAGTGACACAGGGAGGTTATGGAGGGGTACAGGTTCAGGGCATATTTGTGTGGAGTTCTGCATTGGTACGTTCCAGTTAGACAGGGAGGTTATGGAGGGTACAAGTTCAGGGCATATTTGTGTGGAATTCTGCAGTGGGACGTTCCAGTGATACAGGGAGTTTATGGACGTGTACAGGTTCCGGGCATATTTGTGTGGAATTCTGCATTGGTACGTTCCAGTGAGACCGGGAGGTTTTGGAGGGGTACAGGTTCAGGGCATATTTGTGTGGTGTTCTGCAATGGTACGTTCCAGTGAGACAGGGAGGTTATGCACGGTACGGGATCAGGGCATATTTGAGTGAATTTCTGCTTTGGTACGTTCCAGTGAGACAGGGAGGTTATGGAGTGGTACAGGTTCAGGGCAAATTTGTGTGGAGTTCTGCATTGGTACGTTCCAGTGAGACAAGCAGGTTATGGGCGGGTACAGGTTCAGGACATATTTGTGAGGAATTCTGCATCGGTGCGTTCCAGTGAGACAGGGAGGTTATGGAGGGTACAGGTTCAGGGCATATTTGTGTGGAGTTCTGCGTTGGGACATTCCAGTGAGTCAGGGAGGATATGGACGGGTACAGGTTCAGGGCATATTTGTGTGGAGTTCTGCATTGGTAAGTTCCAGTGAGACAGGGAGATTATGGAGGGGTACAGGTTCAGGGCAAATTTGTGTGGAGTTCTGCATTGGTACGTTCCAGTGAGATAAGGAGGTTATGGAGGGGTACAGGTTCAGGGCATATTTGTGTGGAGTTCTGCATTGGTACGCTCCAGTGAGACAGGGAGGTTATGGAGGGTACAGGTTCAGGGCAAATTTGAGTGTAGTTCTGCATTGGTACGTTCCAGTGAGACAGGGAGGTTATGGAGGGTACAGGTTCAGGACATATTTGTGTGGAGTTCTGCAGTGGTACGTTCCAGGGAGACAGGGAGGATATGGTGGAGTACGGGTTCAGGGCATATTTTTGAGGATTTCTGCATTGGTGCGTTCCAGTGCGACAGGGAGGTTATATAGGGGTACAGGTTCAGGGCATATTTGTGTGGAGTTCTGCAGTGGTACTTTCCAGTGAGACAGGGAGGTTAAGGTGGAGTACAGGTTCAGGGCATATTTGTGTGGATTTCTGCATTGGTACGTTCCAGTGAGACAGGGAGGTTATGGAGGGGTACAGGTTCAGGGCAAATTTGTGTGGAGTTCTGCATTGGTACGTTCCAGTGAGACAGGGAGGTTATGGAGGGTACAGGTTCAGGGCATATTTGTGAGGAGTTCTGCATTGGTACGTTCCAGTGTGACAGGGTGGTTATGGAGGGGTACAGGTTCAGGGCATATTTGTGTGGAGTTCTGCATTGGTACGTTCCAGTGAGACAGGGAGTTTATGGAGGGGTACAGGTTCAGAGCATATTTGTGTGGTGTTCTGCAATGGTACGTTCCAGTGAGACAGTGAGGTTATGGAGGGTACAGGTTCAGGGCATATTTGTGTGGAGTTCTGCGTTGGGACGTTCCAGTGAGACAGGGAGTTTATGGACGGGTACAGGTTCACGGCATATTCGTGTGGAGTTCTGCATTGGTACGTTCCAGTGACACAGGGAGGTTATGGAGGGGTACAGGTTCAGGGCATATTTGTGTGGAATTCTGCAGTGGGACGTTCCAGTGAGACAGGGAGTTTATGGACGTGTACAGGTTCAGGGTATATTTGTGTGGAATTCTGCATTGGTACGTTCCAGTGAGACAGGGAGGTTTTGGAGGGGTACAGGTTCAGTGCATATTTGTGTGGTGTTCTGCAATGGTACGTTCCAGTGAAACAGGGAGGTTATGGAGGGTACAGGTTCAGGACATATTTGTGTGGAGTTCTGCAGTGGTACGTTCCAGGGAGACAGGGAGGATATGCTGGAGTACAGGTTCAGGGCATATTTGTGTGGATTTCTGCATTGGTACGTTCCAGTGAGACAGGGAGGTTATGGAGGGGTACAGGTTCAGGGCATATTTGTGTGGTGTTCTGCAATGGTACGTTCCAGTGAGACAGTGAGGTTATGGAGGGTGCAGGTTCAGGGCAAATTTGTGTGGAGTTCTGTGTTGGGACGTTCCAGTGAGACAGGGAGGTTATGGACGGGTACAGGTTCAGGGCATATTTGTGTGGAGTTCTGCTTTGGTACGTTCCAGTGACACAGGGAGGTTATGGAGGGGTACAGGTTCAGGGCATATTTGTGTGAATTTCTGCTTTGGTACGTTCCAGTGAGACAGTGAGGTTATGGAGGGTACAGATTCAGGGCATATTTGTGTGGAGTTCTGCGTTGGGACGTTCCAGTGAGACAGTGAGTTTATGGAGGGTACAGGTTCAGGGCATATTTGTGTGGAGTTCTGCGTTGGGACGTTCCAGTGAGACAGTGAGTTTATGGAGGGTACAGGTTCAGGGCATATTTGAGTGAATTTCTGCTTTGGTACGTTCCAGTGAGACAGGGAGGTTATGGAGTGGTACAGGTTCAGGGCAAATTTGTGTGGAGTTCTGCATTGGTACGTTCCAGTGAGACAAGCAGGTTATGGGCGGGTACAGGTTCAGGGTATATTTGTGTGGAGTTCTGCATTGGTACGTTCCAGGGAGACAGGGAGGATATGGTGGAGTACGGATTCAGGGCATATTTTTGAGGATTTCTGCATTGGTGCGTTCCAGTGCGACAGTGAGGTTATATAGGGGTACAGGTTCAGGGCATATTTGTGTGGAGTTCTGCAGTGGTACTTTCCAGTGAGACAGGGAGGTTAAGGTGGAGTACAGGTTCAGGGCATATTTGTCTGGATTTCTGCATTGGTACGTTCCAGTGAGACAGGGAGGTTATGGAGGGTACAAGTTCAGGGCATATTTGTGAGGAGTTCTGCATTGGTACGTTCCAGTGTGACAGGGTGGTTATGGAGGGGTACAGGTTCAGGGCATATTTGTGTGGAGTTCTGCATTGGTACGTTCCAGTGAGACAGGGAGTTTATGGAGGGGTACAGGTTCAGAGCATATTTGTGTGGTGTTCTGCAATGGTACGTTCCAGTGAGACAGTGATGTTATGGAGGGTACAGGTTCAGGGCATATTTGTGTGGAGTTCTGCGTTGGGACGTTCCAGTGAGACAGGGAGTTTATGGACGGGAACAGGTTCACGGCATATTCGTGTGGAGTTCTGCATTGGTACGTTCCAGTGACACAGGGAGGTTATGGAGGGGTACAGGTTCAGGGCATATTTGTGTGGAATTCTGCAGTGGGACGTTCCAGTGAGACAGG
The DNA here is from genome assembly GCF_048418815.1 of Hemitrygon akajei. NCBI lineage: Eukaryota > Metazoa > Chordata > Chondrichthyes > Myliobatiformes > Dasyatidae > Hemitrygon > Hemitrygon akajei. Next base: position 979,207 of record NW_027332016.1, on the reverse strand, counting down.
GAGTTTATGGACGTGTACAGGTTCAGGGTATATTTGTGTGGAATTCTGCATTGGTACGTTCCAGTGAGACAGGGGGGTTTTGGAGGGGTACAGGTTCAGTGCATATTTGTGTGGAGTTCTGCTTTGGTACGTTCCAGTGACACAGGGAGGTTATGGAGGGGTACAGGTTCAGGGCATATTTGTGTGGAGTTCTGCATTGGTACGTTCCAGTGAGACAGGGAGTTTATGGAGGGGTACAGGTTCAGAGCATATTTGTGTGGTGTTCTGCAATGGTACGTTCCAGTGAGACAGGGAGGTTTTGGAGGTGTACAGGTTCAGTGCATATTTGTGTGGTGTTCTGCAATGGTACGTTCCCGTAAGACAGGGAGGTTATGGAGGGTACAGGTTCAGGACATATTTGTGTGGAGTTCTGCAGTGGTACGTTCCAGTGAGACAGGGAGGATATGGTGGAGTACATGTTCAAGGCATATTTGTGTGGATTTCTGCATTGGTACGTTCCAGTGAGACAGGGAGGTTATGGAGGGGTACAGGTTCAGGGCATATTTGTGTGGTGTTCTGCAATGGTACGTTCCAGTGAGACAGTGAGGTTATGGAGGGTGCAGGTTCAGGGCAAATTTGTGTGGAGTTCTGCGTTGGGACGTTCCAGTGAGACAGGGAGGTTATGGACGGGTACAGGTTCAGGGCATATTTGTGTGGAGTTCTGCATTGGTACGTTCCAGTGACACAGGGAGGTTATGGAGGGGTACTGGTTCAGGGCATATTTGTGTGGAGTTCTGCATTGGTACGTTCCAGTTAGACAGGGAGGTTATGGAGGGTACAAGTTCAGGGCATATTTGTGTGGAATTCTGCAGTGGGACGTTCCAGTGATACAGGGAGTTTATGGACGTGTACAGGTTCCGGGCATATTTGTGTGGAATTCTGCATTGGTACGTTCCAGTGAGACCGGGAGGTTTTGGAGGGGTACAGGTTCAGGGCATATTTGTGTGGTGTTCTGCAATGGTACGTTCCAGTGAGACAGGGAGGTTATGGAGTGGTACAGGTTCAGGGCAAATTTGTGTGGAGTTCTGCATTGGTACGTTCCAGTGAGACAAGCAGGTTATGGGCGGGTACAGGTTCAGGGTATATTTGTGTGGAGTTCTGCATTGGTACGTTCCAGGGAGACAGGGAGGATATGGTGGAGTACGGATTCAGGGCATATTTTTGAGGATTTCTGCATTGGTGCGTTCCAGTGCGACAGTGAGGTTATATAGGGGTACAGGTTCAGGGCATATTTGTGTGGAGTTCTGCAGTGGTACTTTCCAGTGAGACAGGGAGGTTAAGGTGGAGTACAGGTTCAGGGCATATTTGTGTGGATTTCTGCATTGGTACGTTCCAGTGAGACAGGGAGGTTATGGAGGGTACAAGTTCAGGGCATATTTGTGAGGAGTTCTGCATTGGTACGTTCCAGTGTGACAGGGTGGTTATGGAGGGGTACAGGTTCAGGGCATATTTGTGTGGAGTTCTGCATTGGTACGTTCCAGTGAGACAGGGAGTTTATGGAGGGGTACAGGTTCAGAGCATATTTGTGTGGTGTTCTGCAATGGTACGTTCCAGTGAGACAGTGATGTTATGGAGGGTACAGGTTCAGGGCATATTTGTGTGGAGTTCTGCGTTGGGACGTTCCAGTGAGACAGGGAGTTTATGGACGGGTACAGGTTCACGGCATATTCGTGTGGAGTTCTGCATTGGTACGTTCCAGTGACACAGGGAGGTTATGGAGGGGTACAGGTTCAGGGCATATTTGTGTGGAATTCTGCAGTGGGACGTTCCAGTGAGACAGGGAGTTTATGGACGTGTACAGGTTCAGGGTATATTTGTGTGGAATTCTGCATTGGTACGTTCCAGTGAGACAGGGGGGTTTTGGAGGGGTACAGGTTCAGTGCATATTTGTGTGGAGTTCTGCTTTGGTACGTTCCAGTGACACAGGGAGGTTATGGAGGGGTACAGGTTCAGGGCATATTTGTGTGGAGTTCTGCATTGGTACGTTCCAGTGAGACAGGGAGTTTATGGAGGGGTACAGGTTCAGAGCATATTTGTGTGGTGTTCTGCAATGGTACGTTCCAGTGAGACAGGGAGGTTTTGGAGGTGTACAGGTTCAGTGCATATTTGTGTGGTGTTCTGCAATGGTACGTTCCCGTAAGACAGGGAGGTTATGGAGGGTACAGGTTCAGGACATATTTGTGTGGAGTTCTGCAGTGGTACGTTCCAGTGAGACAGGGAGGATATGGTGGAGTACATGTTCAAGGCATATTTGTGTGGATTTCTGCATTGGTACGTTCCAGTGAGACAGGGAGGTTATGGAGGGGTACAGGTTCAGGGCATATTTGTGTGGTGTTCTGCAATGGTACGTTCCAGTGAGACAGTGAGGTTATGGAGGGTGCAGGTTCAGGGCAAATTTGTGTGGAGTTCTGCGTTGGGACGTTCCAGTGAGACAGGGAGGTTATGGACGGGTACAGGTTCAGGGCATATTTGTGTGGAGTTCTGCATTGGTACGTTCCAGTGACACAGGGAGGTTATGGAGGGGTACTGGTTCAGGGCATATTTGTGTGGAGTTCTGCATTGGTACGTTCCAGTTAGACAGGGAGGTTATGGAGGGTACAAGTTCAGGGCATATTTGTGTGGAATTCTGCAGTGGGACGTTCCAGTGATACAGGGAGTTTATGGACGTGTACAGGTTCCGGGCATATTTGTGTGGAATTCTGCATTGGTACGTTCCAGTGAGACCGGGAGGTTTTGGAGGGGTACAGGTTCAGGGCATATTTGTGTGGTGTTCTGCAATGGTACGTTCCAGTGAGACAGGGAGGTTATGCACGGTACGGGATCAGGGCATATTTGAGTGAATTTCTGCTTTGGTACGTTCCAGTGAGACAGGGAGGTTATGGAGTGGTACAGGTTCAGGGCAAATTTGTGTGGAGTTCTGCATTGGTACGTTCCAGTGAGACAAGCAGGTTATGGGCGGGTACAGGTTCAGGACATATTTGTGAGGAATTCTGCATCGGTGCGTTCCAGTGAGACAGGGAGGTTATGGAGGGTACAGGTTCAGGGCATATTTGTGTGGAGTTCTGCGTTGGGACATTCCAGTGAGACAGGGAGGATATGGACGGGTACAGGTTCAGGGCATATTTGTGTGGAGTTCTGCATTGGTAAGTTCCAGTGAGACAGGGAGATTATGGAGGGGTACAGGTTCAGGGCAAATTTGTGTGGAGTTCTGCATTGGTACGTTCCAGTGAGATAAGGAGGTTATGGAGGGGTACAGGTTCAGGGCATATTTGTGTGGAGTTCTGCATTGGTACGCTCCAGTGAGACAGGGAGGTTATGGAGGGTACAGGTTCAGGGCAAATTTGAGTGTAGTTCTGCATTGGTACGTTCCAGTGAGACAGGGAGGTTATGGAGGGTACAGGTTCAGGACATATTTGTGTGGAGTTCTGCAGTGGTACGTTCCAGGGAGACAGGGAGGATATGGTGGAGTACGGGTTCAGGGCATATTTTTGAGGATTTCTGCATTGGTGCGTTCCAGTGCGACAGGGAGGTTATATAGGGGTACAGGTTCAGGGCATATTTGTGTGGAGTTCTGCAGTGGTACTTTCCAGTGAGACAGGGAGGTTAAGGTGGAGTACAGGTTCAGGGCATATTTGTGTGGATTTCTGCATTGGTACGTTCCAGTGAGACAGGGAGGTTATGGAGGGGTACAGGTTCAGGGCAAATTTGTGTGGAGTTCTGCATTGGTACGTTCCAGTGAGACAGGGAGGTTATGGAGGGTACAAGTTCAGGGCATATTTGTGAGGAGTTCTGCATTGGTACGTTCCAGTGTGACAGGGTGGTTATGGAGGGGTACAGGTTCAGGGCATATTTGTGTGGAGTTCTGCATTGGTACGTTCCAGTGAGACAGGGAGTTTATGGAGGGGTACAGGTTCAGAGCATATTTGTGTGGTGTTCTGCAATGGTACGTTCCAGTGAGACAGTGAGGTTATGGAGGGTACAGGTTCAGGGCATATTTGTGTGGAGTTCTGCGTTGGGACGTTCCAGTGAGACAGGGAGTTTATGGACGGGTACAGGTTCACGGCATATTCGTGTGGAGTTCTGCATTGGTACGTTCCAGTGACACAGGGAGGTTATGGAGGGGTACAGGTTCAGGGCATATTTGTGTGGAATTCTGCAGTGGGACGTTCCAGTGAGACAGGGAGTTTATGGACGTGTACAGGTTCAGGGTATATTTGTGTGGAATTCTGCATTGGTACGTTCCAGTGAGACAGGGAGGTTTTGGAGGGGTACAGGTTCAGTGCATATTTGTGTGGTGTTCTGCAATGGTACGTTCCAGTGAAACAGGGAGGTTATGGAGGGTACAGGTTCAGGACATATTTGTGTGGAGTTCTGCAGTGGTACGTTCCAGGGAGACAGGGAGGATATGCTGGAGTACAGGTTCAGGGCATATTTGTGTGGATTTCTGCATTGGTACGTTCCAGTGAGACAGGGAGGTTATGGAGGGGTACAGGTTCAGGGCATATTTGTGTGGTGTTCTGCAATGGTACGTTCCAGTGAGACAGTGAGGTTATGGAGGGTGCAGGTTCAGGGCAAATTTGTGTGGAGTTCTGTGTTGGGACGTTCCAGTGAGACAGGGAGGTTATGGACGGGTACAGGTTCAGGGCATATTTGTGTGGAGTTCTGCTTTGGTACGTTCCAGTGACACAGGGAGGTTATGGAGGGGTACAGGTTCAGGGCATATTTGTGTGAATTTCTGCTTTGGTACGTTCCAGTGAGACAGTGAGGTTATGGAGGGTACAGATTCAGGGCATATTTGTGTGGAGTTCTGCGTTGGGACGTTCCAGTGAGACAGTGAGTTTATGGAGGGTACAGGTTCAGGGCATATTTGTGTGGAGTTCTGCGTTGGGACGTTCCAGTGAGACAGTGAGTTTATGGAGGGTACAGGTTCAGGGCATATTTGAGTGAATTTCTGCTTTGGTACGTTCCAGTGAGACAGGGAGGTTATGGAGTGGTACAGGTTCAGGGCAAATTTGTGTGGAGTTCTGCATTGGTACGTTCCAGTGAGACAAGCAGGTTATGGGCGGGTACAGGTTCAGGGTATATTTGTGTGGAGTTCTGCATTGGTACGTTCCAGGGAGACAGGGAGGATATGGTGGAGTACGGATTCAGGGCATATTTTTGAGGATTTCTGCATTGGTGCGTTCCAGTGCGACAGTGAGGTTATATAGGGGTACAGGTTCAGGGCATATTTGTGTGGAGTTCTGCAGTGGTACTTTCCAGTGAGACAGGGAGGTTAAGGTGGAGTACAGGTTCAGGGCATATTTGTGTGGATTTCTGCATTGGTACGTTCCAGTGAGACAGGGAGGTTATGGAGGGTACAAGTTCAGGGCATATTTGTGAGGAGTTCTGCATTGGTACGTTCCAGTGTGACAGGGTGGTTATGGAGGGGTACAGGTTCAGGGCATATTTGTGTGGAGTTCTGCATTGGTACGTTCCAGTGAGACAGGGAGTTTATGGAGGGGTACAGGTTCAGAGCATATTTGTGTGGTGTTCTGCAATGGTACGTTCCAGTGAGACAGTGATGTTATGGAGGGTACAGGTTCAGGGCATATTTGTGTGGAGTTCTGCGTTGGGACGTTCCAGTGAGACAGGGAGTTTATGGACGGGTACAGGTTCACGGCATATTCGTGTGGAGTTCTGCATTGGTACGTTCCAGTGACACAGGGAGGTTATGGAGGGGTACAGGTTCAGGGCATATTTGTGTGGAATTCTGCAGTGGGACGTTCCAGTGAGACAGGGAGTTTATGGACGTGTACAGGTTCAGGGTATATTTGTGTGGAATTCTGCATTGGTACGTTCCAGTGAGACAGGGGGGTTTTGGAGGGGTACAGGTTCAGTGCATATTTGTGTGGTGTTCTGCAATGGTACGTTCCAGTGAAACAGGGAGGTTATGGAGGGTACAGGTTCAGGACATATTTGTGTGGAGTTCTGCAGTGGTACGTTCCAGGGAGACAGGGAGGATATGCTGGAGTACAGGTTCAGGGTATATTTGTGTGGATTTCTGCATTGGTACGTTCCAGTGAGACAGGGAGGTTATGGAGGGGTACAGGTTCAGGGCATATTTGTGTGGTGTTCTGCAATGGTACGTTCCAGTGAGACAGTGAGGTTATGGAGGGTGCAGGTTCAGGGCAAATTTGTGTGGAGTTCTGTGTTGGGACGTTCCAGTGAGACAGGGAGGTTATGGACGGGTACAGGTTCAGGGCATATTTGTGTGGAGTTCTGCATTGGTACGTTCCAGTGACACAGGGAGGTTATGGAGGGGTACAGGTTCAGGGCATATTTGTGTGAATTTCTGCTTTGGTACGTTCCAGTGAGACAGTGAGGTTATGGAGGGTACAGATTCAGGGCATATTTGTGTGGAGTTCTGCGTTGGGACGTTCCAGTGAGACAGTGAGTTTATGGAGGGTACAGGTTCAGGGCATATTTGTGTGGAGTTCTGCGTTGGGACGTTCCAGTGAGACAGTGAGTTTATGGAGGGTACAGGTTCAGGGCATATTTGTGTGGTGTTCTGCAATGGTACGTTCCAGTGAGACAGGGAGGTTATGCACGGTACGGGATCAGGGCATATTTGAGTGAATTTCTGCTTTGGTACGTTCCAGTGAGACAGGGAGGTTATGGAGTGGTACAGGTTCAGGGCAAATTTGTGTGGAGTTCTGCATTGGTACGTTCCAGTGAGACAAGCAGGTTATGGGCGGGTACAGGTTCAGGACATATTTGTAAGAATTCTGCATCGGTACGTTCCAGTGAGACAGGGAGGTTATGGAGGGTACAGGTTCAGGGCATATTTGTGTGGAGTTCTGCGTTGGGACGTTCCAGTGAGACAGTGAGTTTATGGAGGGTACAGGTTCAGGGCATATTTGTGTGGTGTTCTGCAATGGTACGTTCCAGTGAGACAGGGAGGTTATGCACGGTACGGCATCAGGGCATATTTGAGTGAATTTCTGCTTTGGTACGTTCCAGTGAGACAGGGAGGTTATGGAGGGGTACAGGTTCAGGGCATATTTGTGTGGAATTCTGCAGTGGGACGTTCCAGTGAGACAGGGAGTTTATGGACGTGTACAGGTTCAGGGTATATTTGTGTGGAATTCTGCATTGGTACGATCCAGTGAGACAGGGAGGTTTTGGAGGGGTACAGGTTCAGTGCATATTTGTGTGGTGTTCAGCAATGGTACGTTCCAGTGAAACAGGGAGGTTATGGAGGGTACAGGTTCAGGACATATTTGTGTGGAGTTCTGCAGTGGTACGTTCCAGGGAGACAGGGAGGATATGCTGGAGTGCAGGTTCAGGGCATATTTGTGTGGATTTCTGCATTGGTGCGTTCCAGTGCGACAGTGAGGTTATATAGGGGTACAGGTTCAGGGCATATTTGTGTGGAGTTCTGCAGTGGTACTTTCCAGTGAGACAGGGAGGTTAAGGTGGAGTACAGGTTCAGGGCATATTTGTGTGGATTTCTGCATTGGTACGTTCCAGTGAGACAGGGAGGTTATGGAGGGTACAAGTTCAGGGCATATTTGTGAGGAGTTCTGCATTGGTACGTTCCAGTGTGACAGGGTGGTTATGGAGGGGTACAGGTTCAGGGCATATTTGTGTGGAGTTCTGCATTGGTACGTTCCAGTGAGACAGGGAGTTTATGGAAGTGTACAGGTTCAGAGCATATTTGTGTGGTGTTCTGCAATGGTACGTTCCAGTGAGACAGTGATGTTATGGAGGGTACAGGTTCAGGGCATATTTGTGTGGAGTTCTGCGTTGGGACGTTCCAGTGAGACAGGGAGTTTATGGACGGGTACAGGTTCACGGCATATTCGTGTGGAGTTCTGCATTGGTACGTTCCAGTGACACAGGGAGGTTATGGAGGGGTACAGGTTCAGGGCATATTTGTGTGGAATTCTGCAGTGGGACGTTCCAGTGAGACAGGGAGTTTATGGACGTGTACAGGTTCAGGGTATATTTGTGTGGAATTCTGCATTGGTACGTTCCAGTGAGACAGGGGGGTTTTGGAGGGGTACAGGTTCAGTGCATATTTGTGTGGTGTTCTGCAATGGTACGTTCCAGTGAAACAGGGAGGTTATGGAGGGTACAGGTTCAGGACATATTTGTGTGGAGTTCTGCAGTGGTACGTTCCAGGGAGACAGGGAGGATATGCTGGAGTACAGGTTCAGGGTATATTTGTGTGGATTTCTGCATTGGTACGTTCCAGTGAGACAGGGAGGTTATGGAGGGGTACAGGTTCAGGGCATATTTGTGTGGTGTTCTGCAATGGTACGTTCCAGTGAGACAGTGAGGTTATGGAGGGTGCAGGTTCAGGGCAAATTTGTGTGGAGTTCTGTGTTGGGACGTTCCAGTGAGACAGGGAGGTTATGGACGGGTACAGGTTCAGGGCATATTTGTGTGGAGTTCTGCATTGGTACGTTCCAGTGACACAGGGAGGTTATGGAGGGGTACAGGTTCAGGGCATATTTGTGTGAATTTCTGCTTTGGTACGTTCCAGTGAGACAGTGAGGTTATGGAGGGTACAGATTCAGGGCATATTTGTGTGGAGTTCTGCGTTGGGACGTTCCAGTGAGACAGTGAGTTTATGGAGGGTACAGGTTCAGGGCATATTTGTGTGGAGTTCTGCGTTGGGACGTTCCAGTGAGACAGTGAGTTTATGGAGGGTACAGGTTCAGGGCATATTTGTGTGGTGTTCTGCAATGGTACGTTCCAGTGAGACAGGGAGGTTATGCACGGTACGGGATCAGGGCATATTTGAGTGAATTTCTGCTTTGGTACGTTCCAGTGAGACAGGGAGGTTATGGAGTGGTACAGGTTCAGGGCAAATTTGTGTGGAGTTCTGCATTGGTACGTTCCAGTGAGACAAGCAGGTTATGGGCGGGTACAGGTTCAGGACATATTTGTAAGAATTCTGCATCGGTACGTTCCAGTGAGACAGGGAGGTTATGGAGGGTACAGGTTCAGGGCATATTTGTGTGGAGTTCTGCGTTGGGACGTTCCAGTGAGACAGTGAGTTTATGGAGGGTACAGGTTCAGGGCATATTTGTGTGGTGTTCTGCAATGGTACGTTCCAGTGAGACAGGGAGGTTATGCACGGTACGGCATCAGGGCATATTTGAGTGAATTTCTGCTTTGGTACGTTCCAGTGAGACAGGGAGGTTATGGAGGGGTACAGGTTCAGGGCATATTTGTGTGGAATTCTGCAGTGGGACGTTCCAGTGAGACAGGGAGTTTATGGACGTGTACAGGTTCAGGGTATATTTGTGTGGAATTCTGCATTGGTACGATCCAGTGAGACAGGGAGGTTTTGGAGGGGTACAGGTTCAGTGCATATTTGTGTGGTGTTCAGCAATGGTACGTTCCAGTGAAACAGGGAGGTTATGGAGGGTACAGGTTCAGGACATATTTGTGTGGAGTTCTGCAGTGGTACGTTCCAGGGAGACAGGGAGGATATGCTGGAGTGCAGGTTCAGGGCATATTTGTGTGGATTTCTGCATTGGTACGTTCCAGTGAGACAAGGAGGTTATGGAGGGGTACAGGATCAGGGCATATTTGTGTGGTGTTCTGCAATGGTACGTTCCAGTGAGACAGTGAGGTTATGGAGGGTGCAGGTTCAGGGCAAATTTGTGTGGAGTTCGGTGTTGGGACGTTCCAGTGAGACAGGGAGGTTATGGACGGGTACAGGTTCAGGGCATATTTGTGTGGAGTTCTGCATTGGTACGTTCCAGTGAGACAGGGAAGTTATGGAGGGGTACAGGTTCAGGGCATATTTGTGTGAATTTCTGCTTTGGGACGTTCCAGTGAGACAGTGAGGTTATGGAGGGTACAGGTTCAGGGCATATTTGTGTGGAGTTCTGCATTGGTTCGTTCCAGTGACACAGGGAGGTTATGGAGGGGTACAGGTTCAGGGCATATTTGTGTGGAGTTCTGCATTGGTACGTTCCAGTGAGACAGGGAGGTTATGGAGGGTACAAGTTCAGGGCATATTTGTGTGGAATTCTGCAGTGGGACGTTCCAGTGATACAGGAATTTATGGACGTGTACAGGTTCCGGGCATATTTGTGTGGAATTCTGCATTGGTACGTTCCAGTGAGACAGGGAGGTTTTGGAGGGGTACAGGTTCAGGGCATATTTGTGTGGTGTTCTGCAATGGTACGTTCCAGTGAGACAGGGAGGTTATGCACGGTACGGGATCAGGGCATATTTGAGTGAATTTCTGCTTTGGTACGTTCCAGTGAGACAGGGAGGTTATGGAGTGGTACAGCTTCAGGGCAAATTTGTGTGGAGTTCTGCATTGGTACGTTCCAGTGAGACCAGCAGGTTATGGGCGGGTACAGGTTCAGGACATATTTGTGAGGAATTCTGCATTGGTACGTTCCAGTGAGACAGGGAGGTTTTGGAGGGGTACAGGTTCAGGGCATATTTGTGTGGTGTTCTGCAATGCTACGTTCCAGTGAGACAGGGAGGTTATGCACGGTACGGGATCAGGGCATATTTGAGTGAATTTCTGCATTGGTACGTTCCAGTGAGACAGGGAGGTTATGGAGGGTACAGGTTCAGGGCATATTTGTGTGGAGTTCTGCGTTGGGACGTTCCAGTGAGACAGGGAGGATATGGACGGGTACAGGTTCAGGGCATATTTGTGTGGAGTTCTGCATTGGTACGTTCCAGTGAGACAGGGAGATTATGGAGGGGTACAGGTTCAGGGCAAATTTGTGTGGAGTTCTGCATTGGTACGTTCCAGTGAGACAGGGAGGTTATGGAGGGGTACAGGTTCAGGGCAAATTTGTGTGGAGTTCTGCATTGGTATGTTCCAGTGAGACAGGGAGGTTATGGAGGGTACAAGTTCAGGGCATATTTGTGAGGAGTTCTGCATTGGTACGTTCCAGTGAGACAGGGTGGTTATGGAGGGGTACAGGTTCAGGGCATATTTGTGTGGAGTTCTGCATTGGTACGTTCCAGTGAGACAGGGAGTTTATGGAGGGGTACAGGTTCAGAGCATATTTGTGTGGTGTTCTGCAATGGTACGTTCCAGTGAGACAGTGAGGTTATGGAGGGTAAAGGTTCAGGGCATATTTGTGTGGAGTTCTGCGTTGGGACGTTCCAGTGAGACAGGGAGTTTATGGACGGGTACAGGTTCACGGCATATTCGTGTGGAGTTCTGCATTGGTACGTTCCAGTGACACAGGGAGGTTATGGAGGGGTACAGGTTCAGGGCATATTTGTGTGGAATTCTGCAGTGGGACGTTCCAGTGAGACAGGGAGTTTATGGACGTGTACAGGTTCAGGGTATATTTGTGTGGAATTCTGCATTGGTACGTTCCAGTGAGACAGGGAGGTTTTGGAGGGGTACAGGTTCAGTGCATATTTGTGTGGTGTTCTGCAATGGTACGTTCCAGTGAAACAGGGAGGTTATGGAGGGTACAGGTTCAGGACATATTTGTGTGGAGTTCTGCAGTGGTACGTTCCAGGGAGACAGGGATGATATGCTGGAGTACTGGTTCAGGGCATATTTGTGAGGATTTCTGCATTGGTACGTTCCAGTGAGACAAGGAGGTTATGGAGGGGTACAGTTTCAGGGCATATTTGTGTGGTGTTCTGCAATGGTACGTTCCAGTGAGACAGTGAGGTTATGGAGGGTGCAGGTTCAGGGCAAATTTGTGTGGAGTTCGGTGTTGGGACGTTCCAGTGAGACAGGGAGGTTATGGACGGGTACAGGTTCAGGGCATATTTGTGTGGAGTTCTGCATTGGTACGTTCCAGTGACACAGGGAGGTAATGGAGGGGTACAGGTTCAGGGCATATTTGTGTGAATTTCTGCTTTGGTACGTTCCAGTGAGACAGTGAGGTTATGGAGGGTACAGGTTCAGGGCATATTTGTGTGGAGTTCTGCGTTGGGACGTTCCAGTGAGACAGGGAGGATATGGACGGGTACAGGTTCACGGCATATTTGTGTGGAGTTCTGCATTGGTACGTTCCAGTGACACAGGGAGGTTTTGGAGGGGTACAGGTTCAGTGCATATTTGTGTGGTGTTCTGCAATGGTACGTTCCAGTGAGACAGGGAGGTTATGGAGGGTACAGGTTCAGGGCATATTTGTGTGGTGTTCTGCAATGGTACGTTCCAGTGAGACAGGGAGATTATGGAGGGTGCAGGGTCAGGGCAAATTTGTGTGGAGTTCTGCATTGGTACGTTCCAGTGAGATAAGGAGGTTATGGACGGGTACAGGTTCAGGGATATTTGTGTGGAGTTCTGCATTGGTACGTTCCAGTGAGACAGGGAGGTTATGGAGGGTACAGGTTCAGGACATATTTGTGTGGAGTTCTGCAGTGGTACGTTCCTGGGAGACAGGGAGGATATGGTGGAGTACAGGTTCAGGGCATATTTGTGTGGATTTCTGCATTGGTACGTTCCAGTGAGACAGGGAGGTTATGGAGGGGTACAGGTTCAGGGCATATTTGTGTGGTGTTCTGCAATGGTACATTCCAGTGAGACAGTGAGGTTATGGAGGGTGCAGGTTCAGGGCAAATTTGTGTGGAGTTCTGCGTTGGGACGTTCCAGTGAGTCTGGGAGGTTATGGAGTGGTACAGGTTCAGGGCAAATTTGTGTGGAGTTCTGCATTGGTACGTTCCAGTGAGACAAGCAGGTTATGGGCGGGTACAGGTTCAGGGCATATTTGTGTGGAGTTCTGGATTCGTACATTCCAGTGAGACAGGGAGGTTATGGAGGGGTACAGGTTCAGGGTATATTTGTGTGGAGTTCTCCGTTGGTACGTTTCAGTGTGACTGGGAGGTTATGGAGGGGTACAGGTTCAGGGCATATTTGTTTGGAGTTCTGCATTGGTACGTTCCAGTGAGACAGGGAAGTTATGGAGGGGTACAGGTTCAGGGCATATTTGTGTGGTGTTCTGCAATGGTACGTTCCAGTGAGACAGTGAGGTTATGGAGGGTACAGGTTCAGGGCATATTTGTGAGGAGTTCTGCGTTGGGACGTTCCAGTGAGACAGGGAGATTATGGAGGGGTACAGTTTCAGGGCAAATTTGTGTGGAGTTCTGCATTGGTACGTTCCAGTGAGACAGGGAGGTTATGGAGGGTACAAGTTCAGGGCATATTTGTGAGGAGTTCTGCATTGGTACGTTCCAGTGAGACAGGGTGGTTATGGAGGGGTACAGGTTCAGGGCATATTTGTGTGGAGTTCTGCATTGGTACGTTCCAGTGAGACAGGGAGTTTATGGAGGGGTACAGGTTCAGAGCATATTTGTGTGGTGTTCTGCAATGGTACGTTCCAGTGAGACAGGGAGGTTATGGAGGGTACAGGTTCAGGGCATATTTGTGTGGAGTTCTGCGTTGGGACGTTCCAGTGAGACAGGGAGTTTATGGACGGGTACAGGTTCACGGCATATTCGTGTGGAGTTCTGCATTGGTACGTTCCAGTGACACAGGGAGGTTACGGAGGGGTACAGGTTCAGGGCATATTTGTGTGGAATTCTGCAGTGGGACGTTCCAGTGAGACAGGGAGTTTATGGACGTGTACAGGTTCAGGGTATATTTGTGTGGAATTCTGCATTGGTACGTTCCAGTGAGACAGGGAGGTTTTGGAGGGGTACAGGTTCAGTGCATATTTGTGTGGTGTTCTGCAATGGTACGTTCCAGTGAAACAGGGAGGTTATGAAGGGTACATGTTCAGGACATATTTGTGTGGAGTTCTGCAGTGGTACGTTCCAGGGAGACAGGGAGGATATGCTGGAGTACAGGTTCAGGGCATATTTGTGTGGATTTCTGCATTGGTACGTTCCAGTGAGACAAGGAGGTTATGGAGGGGTACAGGTTCAGGTCATATTTGTGTGGTGTTCTGCAATGGTACGTTCCAGTGAGACTGTGAGGTTATGGAGGGTTCAGGTTCAGGGCAAATTTGTGTGGAGTTCGGTGTTGGGACGTTCCAGTGACACAGGGAGGTTATGGAGGGGTACAGGTTCAGGGCATATTTGTGTGAATTTCTGCTTTGGTACGTTCCAGTGAGACAGTGAGGTTATGGAGGGTACAGATTCAGGGCATATTTGTGTGGAGTTCAGCGTTGGGACGTTCCAGTGAGACAGTGAGGTTATGGAGGGTACAGGTTCAGGGCATATTTGTGTGGAGTTCTGCGTTGGGACGTTCCTGTGAGACAGAGAGGATATGGACGGGTACAGGTTCACGGCATATTTGTGTGGAGTTCTGCATTGGTACGTTCCAGTGACACAGGGAGGTTTTGGAGGGGTATAGGTTCAGTGCATATTTGTGTGGTGTTCTGCAATGGTATGTTCCAGTGAGACAGGGAGGTTATGGAGGGTACAGGTTCAGGGCATATTTGTGTGGTGTTCGGCAATGGTACGTTCTACTGAGACAGGGAGATTATGGAGGGTGCAGGGTCAGGGCAAATTTGTGTGGAGTTCTGCATTGGTACGTTCCAGTGAGATAGGGAGGTTATGGACGGGTACAGGTTCAGGGATATTTGTGTGGAGTTCTGCATTGGTACGTTCCAGTGAGACAGGGAGGTTATGGAGGGTAGAGGTTCAGGACATATTTGTGTGGAGTTCTGCAGTGGTACGTTCCTGGGAGACAGGGAGGATATGGTGGAGTACAGGTTCAGGGCATATTTGTGTGGATTTCTGCATTGGTACGTTCCAGTGAGACAGGGAGGTTATGAAGGGGTACAGGTTCAGGGCATATTTGTCTGGTGTTCTGCAATGGTACGTTCCAGTGAGACAGTGAGGTTATGGAGGGTGCAGGTTCAGGGCAAATTTGTGTGGAGTTCTGCGTTGGGACGTTCCAGTGAGACTGGGAGGTTATGGAGTGGTACAGGTTCAGGGCAAATTTGTGTGGAGTTCTGCATTGGTACGTTCCAGTGAGACAAGCAGGTTATGGGCGGGTACAGGTTCAGGACATATTTGTGAGGAATTCTGCATTGGTACGTTCCAGTGAGACAGGGAGGTTATGGAGGGTACAGGTTCAGGGCATATTTGTGTGGAGTTCTGGATTCGTACATTCCAGTGAGATAGGGAGGTTATGGAGGGGTACAGGTTCAGGGTATATTTGTGTGGAGTTCTCCGTTGGTACGTTTCAGTGTGACTGGGAGGTTATGGAGGGGTACAGGTTCAGGGCATATTTGTTTGGAGTTCTGCATTGGTACGTTCCAGTGAGACATGGAAGTTATGGAGGGGTACAGGTTCAGGGCATATTTGTGAGGAGTTCTGCGTTGGGACGTTCCAGTGAGAGAGGGAGGTTATGGAGGGTACAGGTTCAGGGCATATTTGTGTGGTGTTCTGCATTGGTACGTTCCAGTGAGACAGGGAGTTTATGGAGGGGTACAGGTTCAGAGCATATTTGTGTGGTGTTCTGCAATGGTACGTTCCAGTGAGACAGTGAGGTTATGGAGGGTACAGGTTCAGGGCATATTTGTGTGGAGTTCTGCGTTGGGACGTTCCAGTGAGACAGGGAGTTTATGGACGGGTACAGGTTCACGGCATATTCGTGTGGAGTTCTGCATTGGTACGTTCCAGTGACACAGGGAGGTTATGGAGGGGTACAGGTTCAGGGCATATTTGTGTGGAATTCTGCAGTGGGACGTTCCAGTGAGACAGGGAGTTTATGGACGTGTACAGGTTCAGGGTATATTTGTGTGGAATTCTGCATTGGTACGTTCCAGTGAGACAGGGAGGTTTTGGAGGGGTACAGGTTCAGTGCATATTTGTGTGGTGTTCTGCAATGGTACGTTCCAGTGAAACAGGGAGGTTATGAAGGGTACATGTTCAGGACATATTTGTGTGGAGTTCTGCAGTGGTACGTTCCAGGGAGACAGGGAGGATATGCTGGAGTACAGGTTCAGGGCATATTTGTGTGGATTTCTGCATTGGTACGTTCCAGTGAGACAAGGAGGTTATGGAGGGGTACAGGTTCAGGTCATTTTTGTGTGGTGTTCTGCAATGGTACGTTCCAGTGAGACTGTGAGGTTATGGAGGGTTCAGGTTCAGGGCAAATTTGTGTGGAGTTCGGTGTTGGGACGTTCCAGTGACACAGGGAGGTTATGGAGGGGTACAGGTTCAGGGCATATTTGTGTGAATTTCTGCTTTGGTACGTTCCAGTGAGACAGTGAGGTTATGGAGGGTACAGATTCAGGGCATATTTGTGTGGAGTTCTGCATTGGTACGTTCCAGTGACACAGGGAGGTTTTGGAGGGGTATAGGTTCAGTGCATATTTGTGTGGTGTTCTGCAATGGTATGTTCCAGTGAGACAGGGAGGTTATGGAGGGTACAGGTTCAGGGCATATTTGTGTGGTGTTCTGCAATGGTACGTTCTACTGAGACAGGGAGATTATGGAGGGTGCAGGGTCAGGGCAAATTTGTGTGGAGTTCTGCATTGGTACGTTCCAGTGAGATAGGGAGGTTATGGACGGGTACAGGTTCAGGGATATTTGTGTGGAGTTCTGCATTGGTACGTTCCAGTGAGACAGGGAGGTTATGGAGGGTAGAGGTTCAGGACATATTTGTGTGGAGTTCTGCAGTGGTACGTTCCTGGGAGACAGGGAGGATATGGTGGAGTACAGGTTCAGGGCATATTTGTGTGGATTTCTGCATTGGTACGTTCCAGTGAGACAGGGAGGTTATGGAGGGGTACAGGTTCAGGGCATATTTGTCTGGTGTTCTGCAATGGTACGTTCCAGTGAGACAGTGAGGTTATGGAGGGTGCAGGTTCAGGGCAAATTTGTGTGGAGTTCTGCGTTGGGACGTTCCAGTGAGACTGGGAGGTTATGGAGTGGTACAGGTTCAGGGCAAATTTGTGTGGAGTTCTGCATTGGTACGTTCCAGTGAGACAAGCAGGTTATGGGCGGGTACAGGTTCAGGACATATTTGTGAGGAATTCTGCATTGGTACGTTCCAGTGAGACAGGGAGGTTATGGAGGGTACAGGTTCAGGGCATATTTGTGTGGAGTTCTGGATTCGTACATTCCAGTGAGATAGGGAGGTTATGGAGGGGTACAGGTAAAGGGTATATTTGTGTGGAGTTCTCCGTTGGTACGTTTCAGTGTGACTGGGAGGTTATGGAGGGGTACAGGTTCAGGGCATATTTGTTTGGAGTTCTGCATTGGTACGTTCCAGTGAGACATGGAAGTTATGGAGGGGTACAGGTTCAGGGCATATTTGTGTGGTGTTCTGCAATGGTACGTTCCAGTGAGACAGTGAGGTTATGGAGGGTACAGGTTCAGGGCATATTTGTGAGGAGTTCTGCGTTGGGACGTTCCAGTGAGAGAGGGAGGTTATGGACGGGTACAGGTTCACGGCATATTTGTGTGGAGTTCTGCATTGGTACGTTCCAGTGACACAGGGAGGTTATGGAGGGGTACAGGTTCAGGGAATATTTGTGTAGAATTCTGCAGTGGGACGTTCCAGTGAGACAGGGAGTTTATGGACGTGTACAGGTTCAGGGCATATTTGTGTGGAATTCTGCATTGGTACGTTCCAGTGAGACAGGGAGGTTTTGGAGGTGTACAGGTTCAGTGCATATTTGTGTGGTGTTCTGCAATGGTACGTTCCCGTAAGACAGGGAGGTTATGGAGGGTACAGGTTCAGGACATATTTGTGTGGAGTTCTGCAGTGGTACGTTCCAGTGATACAGGGAGGATATGGTGGAGTACATGTTCAAGGCATATTTGTGTGGATTTCTGCATTGGTACGTTCCAGTGAGACAGGGAGGTTATGGAGGGGTACAGGTTCAGGGCATATTTGTGTGGTGTTCAGCAATGGTACGTTCCAGTGAGACAGTGAGGTTATGGAGGGTGCAGGTTCAGGGCAAATTTGTGTGGAGTTCTGCGTTGGGACGTTCCAGTGAGACAGGGAGGTTATGGACGGGTACAGGTTCAGGGCATATTTGAGTGAATTTCTGCTTTGGTACGTTCCAGTGAGACAGGGAGGTTATGGAGTGGTACAGGTTCAGGGCAAATTTGTGTGGAGTTCTGCATTGGTACGTTCCAGTGAGACAAGCAGGTTATGGGCGGGTACAGGTTCAGGACATATTTGTGAGGAATTCTGCATCGGTACGTTCCAGTGAGACAGGGAGGTTATGGAGGGTACAGGTTCAGGGCATATTTGTGTGGAGTTCTGCGTTGGGACATTCCAGTGAGACAGGGAGGATATGGACGGGTACAGGTTCAGGGCATATTTGTGTGGAGTTCTGCATTGGTACGTTCCAGTGAGACAAGCAGGTTATGGGCGGGTACAGGTTCAGGGCATATTTGTGTGGAGTTCTGGATTCGTACATTCCAGTGAGACAGGGAGGTTATGGAGGGGTACAGGTTCAGGGTATATTTGTGTGGAGTTCTCCGTTGGTACGTTTCAGTGTGACTGGGAGGTTATGGAGGGGTACAGGTTCAGGGCATATTTGTGTGGTGTTCTGCAATGGTACGTTCCAGTGAGACAGTGAGGTTATGGAGGGTACAGGTTCAGGGCATATTTGTGAGGAGTTCTGCGTTGGGACGTTCCAGTGAGACAGGGAGATTATGGAGGGGTACAGTTTCAGGGCAAATTTGTGTGGAGTTCTGCATTGGTACGTTCCAGTGAGACAGGGAGGTTATGGAGGGTACAAGTTCAGGGCATATTTGTGAGGAGTTCTGCATTGGTACGTTCCAGTGAGACAGGGTGGTTATGGAGGGGTACAGGTTCAGGGCATATTTGTGTGGAGTTCTGCATTGGTACGTTCCAGTGAGACAGGGAGTTTATGGAGGGGTACAGGTTCAGAGCATATTTGTGTGGTGTTCTGCAATGGTACGTTCCAGTGAGACAGTGAGGTTATGGAGGGTACAGGTTCAGGGCATATTTGTGTGGAGTTCTGCGTTGGGACGTTCCAGTGAGACAGGGAGTTTATGGACGGGTACAGGTTCACGGCATATTCGTGTGGAGTTCTGCATTGGTACGTTCCAGTGACACAGGGAGGTTATGGAGGGGTACAGGTTCAGGGCATATTTGTGTGGAATTCTGCAGTGGGACGTTCCAGTGAGACAGGGAGTTTATGGACGTGTACAGGTTCAGGGTATACTTGTGTGGAATTCTGCATTGGTACGTTCCAGTGAGACAGGGAGGTTTTGGAGGGGTACAGGTTCAGGTCATATTTGTGTGGTGTTCTGCAATGGTACGTTCCAGTGAGACTGTGAGGTTATGGAGGGTTCAGGTTCAGGGCAAATTTGTGTGGAGTTCGGTGTTGGGACGTTCCAGTGACACAGGGAGGTTATGGAGGGGTACAGGTTCAGGGCATATTTGTGTGAATTTCTGCTTTGGTACGTTCCAGTGAGACAGTGAGGTTATGGAGGGTACAGATTCAGGGCATATTTGTGTGGAGTTCAGCGTTGGGACGTTCCAGTGAGACAGTGAGGTTATGGAGGGTACAGGTTCAGGGCATATTTGTGTGGAGTTCTGCGTTGGGACGTTCCTGTGAGACAGAGAGGATATGGACGGGTACAGGTTCACGGCATATTTGTGTGGAGTTCTGCATTGGTACGTTCCAGTGACACAGGGAGGTTTTGGAGGGGTATAGGTTTGGTGCATATTTGTGTGGTGTTCTGCAATGGTATGTTCCAGTGAGACAGGGAGGTTATGGAGGGTACAGGTTCAGGGCATATTTGTGTGGTGTTCTGCAATGGTACGTTCTACTGAGACAGGGAGATTATGGAGGGTGCAGGGTCAGGGCAAATTTGTGTGGAGTTCTGCATTGGTACGTTCCAGTGAGATAGGGAGGTTATGGACGGGTACAGGTTCAGGGATATTTGTGTGGAGTTCTGCATTGGTACGTTCCAGTGAGACAGGGAGGTTATGGAGGGTAGAGGTTCAGGACATATTTGTGTGGAGTTCTGCAGTGGTACGTTCCTGTGAGACAGGGAGGATATGGTGGAGTACAGGTTCAGGGCATATTTGTGTGGATTTCTGCATTGGTACGTTCCAGTGAGACAGGGAGGTTATGAAGGGGTACAGGTTCAGGGCATATTTGTCTGGTGTTCTGCAATGGTACGTTCCAGTGAGACAGTGAGGTTATGGAGGGTGCAGGTTCAGGGCAAATTTGTGTGGAGTTCTGCGTTGGGACGTTCCAGTGAGACTGGGAGGTTATGGAGTGGTACAGGTTCAGGGCAAATTTGTGTGGAGTTCTGCATTGGTACGTTCCAGTGAGACAAGCAGGTTATGGGCGGGTACAGGTTCAGGACATATTTGTGAGGAATTCTGCATTGGTACGTTCCAGTGAGACAGGGAGGTTATGGAGGGTACAGGTTCAGGGCATATTTGTGTGGAGTTCTGGATTCGTACATTCCAGTGAGATAGGGAGGTTATGGAGGGGTACAGGTTCAGGGTATATTTGTGTGGAGTTCTCCGTTGGTACGTTTCAGTGTGACTGGGAGGTTATGGAGGGGTACAGGTTCAGGGCATATTTGTTTGGAGTTCTGCATTGGTACGTTCCAGTGAGACATGGAAGTTATGGAGGGGTACAGGTTCAGGGCATATTTGTGAGGAGTTCTGCGTTGGGACGTTCCAGTGAGAGAGGGAGGTTATGGAGGGTACAGGTTCAGGGCATATTTGTGTGGTGTTCTGCATTGGTACGTTCCAGTGAGACAGGGAGTTTATGGAGGGGTACAGGTTCAGAGCATATTTGTGTGGTGTTCTGCAATGGTACGTTCCAGTGAGACAGTGAGGTTATGGAGGGTTCAGGTTCAGGGCAAATTTGTGTGGAGTTCGGTGTTGGGACGTTCCAGTGACACAGGGAGGTTATGGAGGGGTACAGGTTCAGGGCATATTTGTGTGAATTTCTGCTTTGGTACGTTCCAGTGAGACAGTGAGGTTATGGAGGGTACAGATTCAGGGCATATTTGTGTGGAGTTCTGCATTGGTACGTTCCAGTGACACAGGGAGGTTTTGGAGGGGTATAGGTTCAGTGCATATTTGTGTGGTGTTCTGCAATGGTATGTTCCAGTGAGACAGGGAGGTTATGGAGGGTACAGGTTCAGGGCATATTTGTGTGGTGTTCTGCAATGGTACGTTCTACTGAGACAGGGAGATTATGGAGGGTGCAGGGTCAGGGCAAATTTGTGTGGAGTTCTGCATTGGTACGTTCCAGTGAGATAGGGAGGTTATGGACGGGTACAGGTTCAGGGATATTTGTGTGGAGTTCTGCATTGGTACGTTCCAGTGAGACAGGGAGGTTATGGAGGGTAGAGGTTCAGGACATATTTGTGTGGAGTTCTGCAGTGGTACGTTCCTGGGAGACAGGGAGGATATGGTGGAGTACAGGTTCAGGGCATATTTGTGTGGATTTCTGCATTGGTACGTTCCAGTGAGACAGGGAGGTTATGGAGGGGTACAGGTTCAGGGCATATTTGTCTGGTGTTCTGCAATGGTACGTTCCAGTGAGACAGTGAGGTTATGGAGGGTGCAGGTTCAGGGCAAATTTGTGTGGAGTTCTGCGTTGGGACGTTCCAGTGAGACTGGGAGGTTATGGAGTGGTACAGGTTCAGGGCAAATTTGTGTGGAGTTCTGCATTGGTACGTTCCAGTGAGACAAGCAGGTTATGGGCGGGTACAGGTTCAGGACATATTTGTGAGGAATTCTGCATTGGTACGTTCCAGTGAGACAGGGAGGTTATGGAGGGTACAGGTTCAGGGCATATTTGTGTGGAGTTCTGGATTCGTACATTCCAGTGAGATAGGGAGGTTATGGAGGGGTACAGGTAAAGGGTATATTTGTGTGGAGTTCTCCGTTGGTACGTTTCAGTGTGACTGGGAGGTTATGGAGGGGTACAGGTTCAGGGCATATTTGTTTGGAGTTCTGCATTGGTACGTTCCAGTGAGACATGGAAGTTATGGAGGGGTACAGGTTCAGGGAATATTTGTGTAGAATTCTGCAGTGGGACGTTCCAGTGAGACAGGGAGTTTATGGACGTGTACAGGTTCAGGGCATATTTGTGTGGAATTCTGCATTGGTACGTTCCAGTGAGACAGGGAGGTTTTGGAGGTGTACAGGTTCAGTGCATATTTGTGTGGTGTTCTGCAATGGTACGTTCCCGTAAGACAGGGAGGTTATGGAGGGTACAGGTTCAGGACATATTTGTGTGGAGTTCTGCAGTGGTACGTTCCAGTGATACAGGGAGGATATGGTGGAGTACATGTTCAAGGCATATTTGTGTGGATTTCTGCATTGGTACGTTCCAGTGAGACAGGGAGGTTATGGAGGGGTACAGGTTCAGGGCATATTTGTGTGGTGTTCAGCAATGGTACGTTCCAGTGAGACAGTGAGGTTATGGAGGGTGCAGGTTCAGGGCAAATTTGTGTGGAGTTCTGCATTGGTACGTTCCAGTGAGACAAGGAGGTTATGGAGGGGTAGAGGTTCAGGGCATATTTGTGTGGAGTTCTGCATTGGTACGCTCCAGTGAGACAGGGAGGTTATGGAGGGTACAGGTTCAGGGCAAATTTGAGTGTAGTTCTGCATTGGTACGTTCCAGTGAGACAGGGAGGTTATGGAGGGTACAGGTTCAGGACATATTTGTGTGGAGTTCTGCAGTGGTACGTTCCAGGGAGACAGGGAGGATATGGTTGAGACGGGTTCAGGGCATATTTTTGAGGATTTCTGCATTGGTGCGTTCCAGTGCGACAGGGAGGTTATATAGGGGTACAGGTTCAGGGCATATTTGTGTGGAGTTCTGCAGTGGTACTTTCCAGTGAGACAGGGAGGTTAAGGTGGAGTACAGGTTCAGGGCATATTTGTGTGGATTTCTGCATTGGTACGTTCCAGTGAGACAGGGAGGTTATGGAGGGGTACAGGTTCAGGGCAAATTTGTGTGGAGTTCTGCATTGGTACGTTCCAGTGAGACAGGGAGGTTATGGAGGGTACAAGTTCAGGGCATATTTGTGAGGAGTTCTGCATTGGTACGTTCCAGTGTGACAGGGTGGTTATGGAGGGGTACAGGTTCAGGGCATATTTGTGTGGAGTTCTGCATTGGTACGTTCCAGTGAGACAGGGAGTTTATGGAGGGGTACAGGTTCAGAGCATATTTGTGTGGTGTTCTGCAATGGTACGTTCCAGTGAGACAGTGAGGTTATGGAGGGTACAGGTTCAGGGCATATTTGTGTGGAGTTCTGCGTTGGGACGTTCCAGTGAGACAGGGAGTTTATGGAGGGGTACAGGTTCACGGCATATTCGTGTGGAGTTCTGCATTGGTACGTTCCAGTGACACAGGGAGGTTATGGAGGGGTACAGGTTCAGGGCATATTTGTGTGGAGTTCTGCATTGGTACGTTCCAGTGAGACATGGAAGTTATGGAGGGGTACAGGTTCAGGGAATATTTGTGTAGAATTCTGCAGTGGGACGTTCCAGTGAGACAGGGAGTTTATGGACGTGTACAGGTTCAGGGCATATTTGTGTGGAATTCTGCATTGGTACGTTCCAGTGAGACAGGGAGGTTTTGGAGGTGTACAGGTTCAGTGCATATTTGTGTGGTGTTCTGCAATGGTACGTTCCCGTAAGACAGGGAGGTTATGGAGGGTACAGGTTCAGGACATATTTGTGTGGAGTTCTGCAGTGGTACGTTCCAGTGATACAGGGAGGATATGGTGGAGTACATGTTCAAGGCATATTTGTGTGGATTTCTGCATTGGTACGTTCCAGTGAGACAGGGAGGTTATGGAGGGGTACAGGTTCAGGGCATATTTGTGTGGTGTTCAGCAATGGTACGTTCCAGTGAGACAGTGAGGTTATGGAGGGTGCAGGTTCAGGGCAAATTTGTGTGGAGTTCTGCATTGGTACGTTCCAGTGAGACAAGGAGGTTATGGAGGGGTACAGGTTCAGGGCATATTTGTGTGGAGTTCTGCATTGGTACGCTCCAGTGAGACAGGGAGGTTATGGAGGGTACAGGTTCAGGGCAAATTTGAGTGTAGTTCTGCATTGGTACGTTCCAGTGAGACAGGGAGGTTATGGAGGGTACAGGTTCAGGACATATTTGTGTGGAGTTCTGCAGTGGTACGTTCCAGGGAGACAGGGAGGATATGGTTGAGACGGGTTCAGGGCATATTTTTGAGGATTTCTGCATTGGTGCGTTCCAGTGCGACAGGGAGGTTATATAGGGGTACAGGTTCAGGGCATATTTGTGTGGAGTTCTGCAGTGGTACTTTCCAGTGAGACAGGGAGGTTAAGGTGGAGTACAGGTTCAGGGCATATTTGTGTGGATTTCTGCATTGGTACGTTCCAGTGAGACAGGGAGGTTATGGAGGGGTACAGGTTCAGGGCAAATTTGTGTGGAGTTCTGCATTGGTACGTTCCAGTGAGACAGGGAGGTTATGGAGGGTACAAGTTCAGGGCATATTTGTGAGGAGTTCTGCATTGGTACGTTCCAGTGTGACAGGGTGGTTATGGAGGGGTACAGGTTCAGGGCATATTTGTGTGGAGTTCTGCATTGGTACGTTCCAGTGAGACAGGGAGTTTATGGAGGGGTACAGGTTCAGAGCATATTTGTGTGGTGTTCTGCAATGGTACGTTCCAGTGAGACAGTGAGGTTATGGAGGGTACAGGTTCAGGGCATATTTGTGTGGAGTTCTGCGTTGGGACGTTCCAGTGAGACAGGGAGTTTATGGAGGGGTACAGGTTCACGGCATATTCGTGTGGAGTTCTGCATTGGTACGTTCCAGTGACACAGGGAGGTTATGGAGGGGTACAGGTTCAGGGCATATTTGTGTGGAATTCTGCAGAGGGACGTTCCAGTGAGACAGGGAGTTTATGGACGTGTACAGGTTCAGGGTATATTTGTGTGGAATTCTGCATTGGTACGTTCCAGTGAGACAGGGAGGTTTTGGAGGGGTACAGGTTCAGTGCATATTTGTGTGGTGTTCTGCAATGGTACGTTCCAGTGAAACAGGGAGGTTATGGAGGGTACAGGTTCAGGACATATTTGTGTGGAGTTCTGCAGTGGTACGTTCCAGGGAGACAGGGAGGATATGCTGGAGTACAGGTTCAGGGCATATTTGTGTGGAGTTCTGCGTTGGGACGTTCCAGTGAGACTGGGAGGTTATGGAGTGGTACAGGTTCAGGGCAAATTTGTGTGGAGTTCTGCATTGGTACGTTCCAGTGAGACAAGCAGGTTATGGGCGGGTACAGGTTCAGGACATATTTGTGAGGAATTCTGCATTGGTACGTTCCAGTGAGACAGGGAGGTTATGGAGGGTACAGGTTCAGGGCATATTTGTGTGGAGTTCTGGATTCGTACATTCCAGTGAGATAGGGAGGTTATGGAGGGGTACAGGTTCAGGGTATATTTGTGTGGAGTTCTCCGTTGGTACGTTTCAGTGTGACTGGGAGGTTATGGAGGGGTACAGGTTCAGGTCATATTTGTTTGGAGTTCTGCATTGGTACTTTCCAGTGAGACATGGAAGTTATGGAGGGGTACAGGTTCAGGGCATATTTGTGTGGTGTTCTGCAATGGTACGTTCCAGTGAGACAGTGAGGTTATGGAGGGTACAGGTTCAGGGCATATTTGTGAGGAGTTCTGCGTTGGGACGTTCCAGTGAGAGAGGGAGGTTATGGAGGGTACAGGTTCAGGGCATATTTGTGTGGTGTTCTGCATTGGTACGTTCCAGTGAGACAGGGAGTTTATGGAGGTGTACAGGTTCAGAGCATATTTGTGTGGTGTTCTGCAATGGTACGTTCCAGTGAGACAGTGAGGTTATGGAGGGTACAGGTTCAGGGCATATTTGTGTGGAGTTCTGCGTTGGGACGTTCCAGTGAGACAGGGAGTTTATGGACGGGTACAGGTTCACGGCATATTCGTGTGGAGTTCTGCATTGGTACGTTCCAGTGACACAGGGAGGTTATGGAGGGGTACAGGTTCAGGGCATATTTGTGTGGAATTCTGCAGTGGGACGTTCCAGTGAGACAGGGAGTTTATGGACGTGTACAGGTTCAGGGTATATTTGTGTGGAATTCTGCATTGGTACGTTCCAGTGAGACAGGGAGGTTTTGGAGGGGTACAGGTTCAGTGCATATTTGTGTGGTGTTCTGCAATGGTACGTTCCAGTGAAACAGGGAGGTTATGAAGGGTACATGTTCAGGACATATTTGTGTGGAGTTCTGCAGTGGTACGTTCCAGGGAGACAGGGAGGATATGCTGGAGTACAGGTTCAGGGCATATTTGTGTGGATTTCTGCATTGGTACGTTCCAGTGAGACAAGGAGGTTATGGAGGGGTACAGGTTCAGGTCATTTTTGTGTGGTGTTCTGCAATGGTACGTTCCAGTGAGACTGTGAGGTTATGGAGGGTTCAGGTTCAGGGCAAATTTGTGTGGAGTTCGGTGTTGGGACGTTCCAGTGACACAGGGAGGTTATGGAGGGGTACAGGTTCAGGGCATATTTGTGTGAATTTCTGCTTTGGTACGTTCCAGTGAGACAGTGAGGTTATGGAGGGTACAGATTCAGGGCATATTTGTGTGGAGTTCTGCATTGGTACGTTCCAGTGACACAGGGAGGTTTTGGAGGGGTATAGGTTCAGTGCATATTTGTGTGGTGTTCTGCAATGGTATGTTCCAGTGAGACAGGGAGGTTATGGAGGGTACAGGTTCAGGGCATATTTGTGTGGTGTTCTGCAATGGTACGTTCTACTGAGACAGGGAGATTATGGAGGGTGCAGGGTCAGGGCAAATTTGTGTGGAGTTCTGCATTGGTACGTTCCAGTGAGATAGGGAGGTTATGGACGGGTACAGGTTCAGGGATATTTGTGTGGAGTTCTGCATTGGTACGTTCCAGTGAGACAGGGAGGTTATGGAGGGTAGAGGTTCAGGACATATTTGTGTGGAGTTCTGCAGTGGTACGTTCCTGGGAGACAGGGAGGATATGGTGGAGTACAGGTTCAGGGCATATTTGTGTGGATTTCTGCATTGGTACGTTCCAGTGAGACAGGGAGGTTATGGAGGGGTACAAGTTCAGGGCATATTTGTCTGGTGTTCTGCAATGGTACGTTCCAGTGAGACAGTGAGGTTATGGAGGGTGCAGGTTCAGGGCAAATTTGTGTGGAGTTCTGCGTTGGGACGTTCCAGTGAGACTGGGAGGTTATGGAGTGGTACAGGTTCAGGGCAAATTTGTGTGGAGTTCTGCATTGGTACGTTCCAGTGAGACAAGCAGGTTATGGGCGGGTACAGGTTCAGGACATATTTGTGAGGAATTCTGCATTGGTACGTTCCAGTGAGACATGGAGGTTATGGAGGGTACAGGTTCAGGGCATATTTGTGTGGAGTTCTGGATTCGTACATTCCAGTGAGATAGGGAGGTTATGGAGGGGTACAGGTTCAGGGTTTATTTGTGTGGAGTTCTCCGTTGGTACGTTTCAGTGTGACTGGGAGGTTATGGAGGGGTACAGGTTCAGGGCATATTTGTTTGGAGTTCTGCATTGGTACGTTCCAGTGAGACATGGAAGTTATGGAGGGGTACAGGTTCAGGGCATATTTGTGTGGTGTTCTGCAATGGTACGTTCCAGTGAGACAGTGAGGTTATGGAGGGTACAGGTTCAGGGCATATTTGTGAGGAGTTCTGCGTTGGGACGTTCCAGTGAGAGAGGGAGGTTATGGACGGGTACAGGTTCACGGCATATTTGTGTGGAGTTCTGCATTGGTACGTTCCAGTGACACAGGGAGGTTATGGAGGGGTACAGGTTCAGGGAATATTTGTGTAGAATTCTGCAGTGGGACGTTCCAGTGAGACAGGGAGTTTATGGACGTGTACAGGTTCAGGGCATATTTGTGTGGAATTCTGCATTGGTACGTTCCAGTGAGACAGGGAGGTTTTGGAGGTGTACAGGTTCAGTGTATATTTGTGTGGTGTTCTGCAATGGTACGTTCCCGTAAGACAGGGAGGTTATGGAGGGTACAGGTTCAGGACATATTTGTGTGGAGTTCTGCAGTGGTACGTTCCAGTGATACAGGGAGGATATGGTGGAGTACATGTTCAAGGCATATTTGTGTGGATTTCTGCATTGGTACGTTCCAGTGAGACAGGGAGGTTATGGAGGGGTACAGGTTCAGGGCATATTTGTGTGGTGTTCAGCAATGGTACGTTCCAGTGAGACAGTGAGGTTTTGGAGGGTGCAGGTTCAGGGCAAATTTGTGTGGAGTTCTGCGTTGGGACGTTCCAGTGAGACAGGGAGGTTATGGACGGGTACAGGTTCAGGGCATATTTGTGTGGAGTTCTGCATTGGTACGTTCCAGTGACACAGGGAGGTTATGGAGGGGTACAGGTTCAGGGCATATTTGTGTGGAGTTCTGCATTGGTACGTTCCAGTTAGACAAGGAGGTTATGGAGGGTACAAGTTCAGGGCATATTTGTGTGGAATTCTGCAGTGGGACGTTCCAGTGATACAGGGAGTTTATGGACGTGTACAGGTTCCGGGCATATTTGTGTGGAATTCTGCATTGGTACGTTCCAGTGAGACCGGGAGGTTTTGGAGGGGTACAGGTTCAGGGCATATTTGTGTGGTGTTCTGCAATGGTACGTTCCAGTGAGACAGGGAGGTTATGCACGGTACGGGATCAGGGCATATTTGAGTGAATTTCTGCTTTGGTACGTTCCAGTGAGACAGGGAGGTTATGGAGTGGTACAGGTTCAGGGCAAATTTGTGTGGAGTTCTGCATTGGTACGTTCCAGTGAGACAAGCAGGTTATGGGCGGGTACAGGTTCAGGACATATTTGTGAGGAATTCTGCATCAGTACGTTCCAGTGAGACAGGGAGGTTATGGAGGGTACAGGTTCAGGGCATATTTGTGTGGAGTTCTGCGTTGGGACATTCCAGTGAGACAGGGAGGATATGGACGGGTACAGGTTCAGGGCATATTTGTGTGGAGTTCTGCATTGGTACGTTCCAGTGAGACAGGGGGATTATGGAGGGGTACAGGTTCAGGGCAAATTTGTGTGGAGTTCTGCATTGGTACGTTCCAGTGAGACAAGGAGGTTATGGAGGGGTACAGGTTCAGGGCATATTTGTGTGGAGTTCTGCATTGGTACGCTCCAGTGAGACAGGGAGGTTATGGAGGGTACAGGTTCAGGGCAAATTTGAGTGTAGTTCTGCATTGGTACGTTCCAGTGAGACAGGGAGGTTATGGAGGGTACAGGTTCAGGACATATTTGTGTGGAGTTCTGCAGTGGTACGTTACAGGGAGACAGGGAGGATATGGTTGAGTACGGGTTCAGGGCATATTTTTGAGGATTTCTGCATTGGTGCGTTCCAGTGCGACAGGGAGGTTATATAGGGGTACAGGTTCAGGGCATATTTGTGTGGAGTTCTGCAGTGGTACTTTCCAGTGAGACAGGGAGGTTAAGGTGGAGTACAGGTTCAGGGCATATTTGTGTGGATTTCTGCATTGGTACGTTCCAGTGAGACAGGGAGGTTATGGAGGGGTACAGGTTCAGGGCAAATTTGTGTGGAGTTCTGCATTGGTACGTTCCAGTGAGACAGGGAGGTTATGGAGGGTACAAGTTCAGGGCATATTTGTGAGGAGTTCTGCATTGGTACGTTCCAGTGTGACAGCGTGGTTATGGAGGGGTACAGGTTCAGGGCATATTTGTGTGGAGTTCTGCATTGGTACGTTCCAGTGAGACAGGGAGTTTATGGAGGGGTACAGGTTCAGAGCATATTTGTGTGGTGTTCTGCAATGGTACGTTCCAGTGAGACAGTGAGGTTATGGAGGGTACAGGTTCAGGGCATATTTGTGTGGAGTTCTGCGTTGGGACGTTCCAGTGAGACAGGGAGTTTATGGAGGGGTACAGGTTCACGGCATATTCGTGTGGAGTTCTGCATTGGTACGTTCCAGTGACACAGGGAGGTTATGGAGGGGTACAGGTTCAGGGCATATTTGTGTGGAATTCTGCAGTGGGACGTTCCAGTGAGACAGGGAGTTTATGGACGTGTACAGGTTCAGGGTATATTTGTGTGGAATTCTGCATTGGTACGTTCCAGTGAGACATGGAGGTTATGGAGGGTACAGGTTCAGGACATATTTGTGTGGAGTTCTGCAGTGGTACGTTCCAGGGAGACAGGGAGGATATGCTGGAGTACAGGTTCAGGGCATATTTGTGTGGATTTCTGCATTGGTACGTTCCAGTGAGACAGGGAGGTTATGGAGGGGTACAGGTTCAGGGCATATTTGTGTGGTGTTCTGCAATGGTACGTTCCAGTGAGACAGTGAGGTTATGGAGGGTGCAGGTTCAGGGCAAATTTGTGTGGAGTTCTGTGTTGGGACGTTCCAGCGAGACAGGGAGGTTATGGACGGGTACAGGTTCAGGGCATATTTGTGTGGAGTTCTGCTTTGGTACGTTCCAGTGACACAGGGAGGTTATGGAGGGGTGCAGGTTCAGGGCATATTTGTGTGAATTTCTGCTTTGGTACGTTCCAGTGAGACAGTGAGGTTATGGAGGGTACAGATTCAGGGCATATTTGTGTGGAGTTCTGCGTTGGGACGTTCCAGTGAGACAGTGAGTTTATGGAGGGTACAGGTTCAGGGCATATTTGTGTGGAGTTCTGCGTTGGGACGTTCCAGTGAGACAGTGAGTTTATGGAGGGTACAGGTTCAGGGCATATTTGTGTGGTGTTCTGCAATGGTACGTTCCAGTGAGACAGGGAGGTTATGCACGGTACGGGATCAGGGCATATTTGAGTGAATTTCTGCTTTGGTACGTTCCAGTGAGACAGGGAGGTTATGGAGTGGTACAGGTTCAGGGCAAATTTGTGTGGAGTTCTGCATTGGTACGTTCCAGTGAGACAAGCAGGTTATGGGCGGGTACAGGTTCAGGGTATATTTGTGTGGAGTTCTGCATTGGTACGTTCCAGGGAGACAGGGAGGATATGGTGGAGTACGGATTCAGGGCATATTTTTGAGGATTTCTGCATTGGTGCGTTCCAGTGCGACAGGGAGGTTATATAGGGGTACAGGTTCAGGGCATATTTGTGTGGAGTTCTGCAGTGGTACTTTCCAGTGAGACAGGGAGGTTAAGGTGGAGTACAGGTTCAGGGCATATTTGTGTGGATTTCTGCATTGGTACGTTCCAGTGAGACAGGGAGATTATGGAGGGGTACAGGTTCAGGGCAAATTTGTGTGGAGTTCTGCATTGGTACGTTCCAGTGAGACAGGGAGGTTATGGAGGGTACAAGTTCAGGGCATATTTGTGAGGAGTTCTGCATTGGTACGTTCCAGTGTGACAGGGTGGTTATGGAGGGGTACAGGTTCAGGGCATATTTGTGTGGAGTTCTGCATTGGTACGTTCCAGTGAGACAGGGAGTTTATGGAGGGGTACAGGTTCAGAGCATATTTGTGTGGTGTTCTGCAATGGTACGTTCCAGTGAGACAGTGAGGTTATGGAGGGTACAGGTTCAGGGCATATTTGTGTGGAGTTCTGCGTTGGGACGTTCCAGTGAGACAGGGAGTTTATGGACGGGTACAGGTTCACGGCATATTCGTGTGGTGTTCTGCAATGGTACGTTCCAGTGAGACAGGGAGGTTATGCACGGTACGGGA
This sequence comes from Hemitrygon akajei, assembly GCF_048418815.1. Classification (NCBI taxonomy): domain Eukaryota; kingdom Metazoa; phylum Chordata; class Chondrichthyes; order Myliobatiformes; family Dasyatidae; genus Hemitrygon; species Hemitrygon akajei. The sequence goes on along the minus strand of NW_027332016.1, from coordinate 947,588 downwards.
TCAGGGCATATTTGAGTGAATTTCTGCTTTGGTACGTTCCAGTGAGACAGGGAGGTTATGGAGTGGTACAGGTTCAGGGCAAATTTGTGTGGAGTTCTGCATTGGTACGTTCCAGTGAGACAAGCAGGTTATGGGCGGGTACAGGTTCAGGACATATTTGTGAGGAATTCTGCATCGGTACGTTCCAGTGAGACAGGGAGGTTATGGAGGGTACAGGTTCAGGGCATATTTGTGTGGAGTTCTGCGTTGGGACATTCCAGTGAGACAGGGAGGATATGGACGGGTACAGGTTCAGGGCATATTTGTGTGGAGTTCTGCATTGGTACGTTCCAGTGAGACAGGGAGATTATGGAGGGGTACAGGTTCAGGGCAAATTTGTGTGGAGTTCTGCATTGGTACGTTCCAGTGAGACAAGGAGGTTATGGAGGGGTACAGGTTCAGGGCATATTTGTGTGGAGTTCTGCATTGGTACGCTCCAGTGAGACAGGGAGGTTATGGAGGGTACAGGTTCAGGGCAAATTTGAGTGTAGTTCTGCATTGGTACGTTCCAGTGAGACAGGGAGGTTATGGAGGGTACAGGTTCAGGACATATTTGTGTGGAGTTCTGCAGTGGTACGTTCCAGGGAGACAGGGAGGATATGGTTGAGTACGGGTTCAGGGCATATTTTTGAGGATTTCTGCATTGGTGCGTTCCAGTGCGACAGGGAGGTTATATAGGGGTACAGGTTCAGAGCATATTTGTGTGGTGTTCTGCAATGGTACGTTCCAGTGAGACAGTGAGGTTATGGAGGGTACAGGTTCAGGGCATATTTGTGTGGAGTTCTGCGTTGGGACGTTCCAGTGAGACAGGGAGTTTATGGACGGGTACAGGTTCACGGCATATTCGTGTGGAGTTCTGCATTGGTACGTTCCAGTGACACAAGGAGGTTATGGAGGGGTACAGGTTCAGGGCATATTTGTGTGGAATTCTGCAGTGGGACGTTCCAGTGAGACAGGGAGTTTATGGACGTGTACAGGTTCAGGGTATATTTGTGTGGAATTCTGCATTGGTACGTTCCAGTGAGACAGGGAGGTTTTGGAGGGGTACAGGTTCAGTGCATATTTGTGTGGTGTTCTGCAATGGTACGTTCCAGTGAAACAGGGAGGTTATGGAGGGTACAGGTTCAGGACATATTTGTGTGGAGTTCTGCAGTGGTACGTTCCAGGGAGACAGGGAAGATATGCTGGAGTACAGGTTCAGGGCATATTTGTGTGGATTTCTGCATTGGTACGTTCCAGTGAGACAGGGAGGTTATGGAGGGGTACAGGTTCAGGGCATATTTGTGTGGTGTTCTGCAATGGTACGTTCCAGTGAGACAGTGAGGTTATGGAGGGTGCAGGTTCAGGGCAAATTTGTGTGGAGTTCTGTGTTGGGACGTTCCAGTGAGACAGGGAGGTTATGGACGGGTGCAGGTTCAGGGCATATTTGTGTGGAGTTCTGCTTTGGTACGTTCCAGTGACACAGGGAGGTTATGGAGGGGTACAGGTTCAGGGCATATTTGTGTGAATTTCTGCTTTGGTACGTTCCAGTGAGACAGTGAGGTTATGGAGGGTACAGATTCAGGGCATATTTGTGTGGAGTTCTGCGTTGGGACGTTCCAGTGAGACAGTGAGTTTATGGAGGGTACAGGTTCAGGGCATATTTGTGTGGAGTTCTGCGTTGGGACGTTCCAGTGAGACAGTGAGTTTATGGAGGGTACAGGTTCAGGGCATATTTGTGTGGTGTTCTGCAATGGTACGTTCCAGTGAGACAGGGAGGTTATGCACGGTACGGGATCAGGGCATATTTGAGTGAATTTCTGCTTTGGTACGTTCCAGTGAGACAGGGAGGTTATGGAGTGGTACAGGTTCAGGGCAAATTTGTGTGGAGTTCTGCATTGGTACGTTCCAGTGAGACAAGCAGGTTATGGGCGGGTACAGGTTCAGGGTATATTTGTGTGGAGTTCTGCATTGGTACGTTCCAGGGAGACAGGGAGGATATGGTGGAGTACGGATTCAGGGCATATTTTTGAGGATTTCTGCATTGGTGCGTTCCAGTGCGACAGGGAGGTTATATAGGGGTACAGGTTCAGGGCATATTTGTGTGGAGTTCTGCAGTGGTACTTTCCAGTGAGACAGGGAGGTTAAGGTGGAGTACAGGTTCAGGGCATATTTGTGTGGATTTCTGCATTGGTACGTTCCAGTGAGACAGGGAGGTTATGGAGGGGTACAGGTTCAGGGCAAATTTCTGTGGAGTTCTGCATTGGTACGTTCCAGTGAGACAGGGAGGTTATGGAGGGTACAAGTTCAGGGCATATTTGTGAGGAGTTCTGCATTGGTACGTTCCAGTGTGACAGGGTGGTTATGGAGGGGTACAGGTTCAGGGCATATTTGTGTGGAGTTCTGCATTGGTACGTTCCAGTGAGACAGGGAGTTTATGGAGGGGTACAGGTTCAGAGCATATTTGTGTGGTGTTCTGCAATGGTACGTTCCAGTGAGACAGTGAGGTTATGGAGGGTACAGGTTCAGGGCATATTTGTGTGGAGTTCTGCGTTGGGACGTTCCAGTGAGACAGGGAGTTTATGGACGGGTACAGGTTCACGGCATATTCGTGTGGAGTTCTGCATTGGTACGTTCCAGTGACACAGGGAGGTTATGGAGGGGTACAGGTTCAGGGCATATTTGTGTGGAATTCTGCAGTGGGACGTTCCAGTGAGACAGGGAGTTTATGGACGTGTACAGGTTCAGGGTATATTTGTGTGGAATTCTGCATTGGTACGTTCCAGTGAGACAGGGGGGTTTTGGAGGGGTACAGGTTCAGTGCATATTTGTGTGGTGTTCTGCAATGGTACGTTCCAGTGAAACAGGGAGGTTATGGAGGGTACAGGTTCAGGACATATTTGTGTGGAGTTCTGCAGTGGTACGTTCCAGGGAGACAGGGAGGATATGCTGGAGTACAGGTTCAGGGCATATTTGTGTGGATTTCTGCATTGGTACGTTCCAGTGAGACAGGGAGGTTATGGAGGGGTACAGGTTCAGGGCATATTTGTGTGGTGTTCTGCAATGGTACGTTCCAGTGAGACAGTGAGGTTATGGAGGGTGCAGGTTCAGGGCAAATTTGTGTGGAGTTCTGTGTTGGGACGTTCCAGTGAGACAGGGAGGTTATGGACGGGTACAGGTTCAGGGCATATTTGTGTGGAGTTCTGCATTGGTACGTTCCAGTGACACAGGGAGTTTATGGAGGGGTACAGGTTCAGGGCATATTTGTGTGAATTTCTGCTTTGGTACGTTCCAGTGAGACAGTGAGGTTATGGAGGGTACAGATTCAGGGCATATTTGTGTGGAGTTCTGCGTTGGGACGTTCCAGTGAGACAGTGAGTTTATGGAGGGTACAGGTTCAGGGCATATTTGTGTGGAGTTCTGCGTTGGGACGTTCCAGTGAGACAGTGAGTTTATGGAGGGTACAGGTTCAGGGCATATTTGTGTGGTGTTCTGCAATGGTACGTTCCAGTGAGACAGGGATGTTATGCACGGTACGGGATCAGGGCATATTTGAGTGAATTTCTGCTTTGGTACGTTCCAGTGAGACAGGGAGGTTATGGAGTGGTACAGGTTCAGGGCAAATTTGTGTGGAGTTCTGCATTGGTACGTTCCAGTGAGACAAGCAGGTTATGGGCGGGTACAGGTTCAGGACATATTTGTAAGAATTCTGCATCGGTACGTTCCAGTTAGACAAGGAGGTTATGGAGGGTACAAGTTCAGGGCATATTTGTGTGGAATTCTGCAGTGGGACGTTCCAGTGATACAGGGAGTTTATGGACGTGTACAGGTTCCGGGCATATTTGTGTGGAATTCTGCATTGGTACGTTCCAGTGAGACCGGGAGGTTTTGGAGGGGTACAGGTTCAGGGCATATTTGTGTGGTGTTCTGCAATGGTACGTTCCAGTGAGACAGGGAGGTTATGCTCGGTACGGGATCAGGGCATATTTGAGTGAATTTCTGCTTTGGTACGTTCCAGTGAGACAGGGAGGTTATGGAGTGGTACAGGTTCAGGGCAAATTTGTGTGGAGTTCTGCATTGGTACGTTCCAGTGAGACAAGCAGGTTATGGGCGGGTACAGGTTCAGGACATATTTGTGAGGAATTCTGCATCGGTACGTTCCAGTGAGACAGGGAGGTTATGGAGGGTACAGGTTCAGGGCATATTTGTGTGGAGTTCTGCGTTGGGACATTCCAGTGAGACAGGGAGGATATGGACGGGTACAGGTTCAGGGCATATTTGTGTGGAGTTCTGCATTGGTACGTTCCAGTGAGACAGGGAGATTATGGAGGGGTACAGGTTCAGGGCAAATTTGTGTGGAGTTCTGCATTGGTACGTTCCAGTGAGACAAGGAGGTTATGGAGGGGTACAGGTTCAGGGCATATTTGTGTGGAGTTCTGCATTGGTACGCTCCAGTGAGACAGGGAGGTTATGGAGGGTACAGGTTCAGGGCAAATTTGAGTGTAGTTCTGCATTGGTACGTTCCAGTGAGACAGGGAGGTTATGGAGGGTACAGGTTCAGGACATATTTGTGTGGAGTTCTGCAGTGGTACGTTCCAGGGAGACAGGGAGGATATGGTTGAGTACGGGTTCAGGGCATATTTTTGAGGATTTCTGCATTGGTGCGTTCCAGTGCGACAGGGAGGTTATATAGGGGTACAGGTTCAGGGCATATTTGTGTGGAGTTCTGCAGTGGTACTTTCCAGTGAGACAGGGAGGTTAAGGTGGAGTACAGGTTCAGGGCATATTTGTGTGGATTTCTGCATTGGTACGTTCCAGTGAGACAGGGAGGTTATGGAGGGGTACAGGTTCAGGGCAAATTTGTGTGGAGTTCTGCATTGGTACGTTCCAGTGAGACAGGGAGGTTATGGAGGGTACAAGTTCAGGGCATATTTGTGAGGAGTTCTGCATTGGTACGTTCCAGTGTGACAGGGTGGTTATGGAGGGGTACAGGTTCAGGGCATATTTGTGTGGAGTTCTGCATTGGTACGTTCCAGTGAGACAGGGAGTTTATGGAGGGGTACAGGTTCAGAGCATATTTGTGTGGTGTTCTGCAATGGTACGTTCCAGTGAGACAGTGAGGTTATGGAGGGTACAGGTTCAGGGCATATTTGTGTGGAGTTCTGCGTTGGGACGTTCCAGTGAGACAGGGAGTTTATGGAGGGGTACAGGTTCACGGCATATTCGTGTGGAGTTCTGCATTGGTACGTTCCAGTGACACAGGGAGGTTATGGAGGGGTACAGGTTCAGGGCATATTTGTGTGGAATTCTGCAGTGGGACGTTCCAGTGAGACAGGGAGTTTATGGACGTGTACAGGTTCAGGGTATATTTGTGTGGAATTCTGCATTGGTACGTTCCAGTGAGACAGGGAGGTTTTGGAGGGGTACAGGTTCAGTGCATATTTGTGTGGTGTTCTGCAATGGTACGTTCCAGTGAAACAGGGAGGTTATGGAGGGTACAGGTTCAGGACATATTTGTGTGGAGTTCTGCAGTGGTACGTTCCAGGGAGACAGGGAGGATATGCTGGAGTACAGGTTCAGGGCATATTTGTGTGGATTTCTGCATTGGTACGTTCCAGTGAGACAGGGAGGTTATGGAGGGGTACAGGTTCAGGGCATATTTGTGTGGTGTTCTGCAATGGTATGTTCCAGTGAGACAGTGAGGTTATGGAGGGTGCAGGTTCAGGGCAAATTTGTGTGGAGTTCTGTGTTGGGACGTTCCAGCGAGACAGGGAGGTTATGGACGGGTACAGGTTCAGGGCATATTTGTGTGGAGTTCTGCTTTGGTACGTTCCAGTGACACAGGGAGGTTATGGAGGGGTGCAGGTTCAGGGCATATTTGTGTGAATTTCTGCTTTGGTACGTTCCAGTGAGACAGTGAGGTTATGGAGGGTACAGATTCAGGGCATATTTGTGTGGAGTTCTGCGTTGGGACGTTCCAGTGAGACAGTGAGTTTATGGAGGGTACAGGTTCAGGGCATATTTGTGTGGAGTTCTGCGTTGGGACGTTCCAGTGAGACAGTGAGTTTATGGAGGGTACAGGTTCAGGGCATATTTGTGTGGTGTTCTGCAATGGTACGTTCCAGTGAGACAGGGAGGTTATGCACGGTACGGGATCAGGGCATATTTGAGTGAATTTCTGCTTTGGTACGTTCCAGTGAGACAGGGAGGTTATGGAGTGGTACAGGTTCAGGGCAAATTTGTGTGGAGTTCTGCATTGGTACGTTCCAGTGAGACAAGCAGGTTATGGGCGGGTACAGGTTCAGGGTATATTTGTGTGGAGTTCTGCATTGGTACGTTCCAGGGAGACAGGGAGGATATGGTGGAGTACGGATTCAGGGCATATTTTTGAGGATTTCTGCATTGGTGCGTTCCAGTGCGACAGGGAGGTTATATAGGGGTACAGGTTCAGGGCATATTTGTGTGGAGTTCTGCAGTGGTACTTTCCAGTGAGACAGGGAGGTTAAGGTGGAGTACAGGTTCAGGGCATATTTGTGTGGATTTCTGCATTGGTACGTTCCAGTGAGACAGGGAGGTTATGGAGGGGTACAGGTTCAGGGCAAATTTCTGTGGAGTTCTGCATTGGTACGTTCCAGTGAGACAGTGAGGTTATGGAGGGTACAAGTTCAGGGCATATTTGTGAGGAGTTCTGCATTGGTACGTTCCAGTGTGACAGGGTGGTTATGGAGGGGTACAGGTTCAGGGCATATTTGTGTGGAGTTCTGCATTGGTACGTTCCAGTGAGACAGGGAGTTTATGGAGGGGTACAGGTTCAGAGCATATTTGTGTGGTGTTCTGCAATGGTACGTTCCAATGAGACAGTGAGGTTATGGAGGGTACAGGTTCAGGGCATATTTGTGTGGAGTTCTGCGTTGGGACGTTCCAGTGAGACAGGGAGTTTATGGACGGGTACAGGTTCACGGCATATTCGTGTGGTGTTCTGCAATGGTACGTTCCAGTGAGACAGGGAGGTTATGCACGTTACGGGATCAGGGCATATTTGAGTGAATTTCTGCTTTGGTACGTTCCAGTGAGACAGGGAGGTTATGGAGTGGTACAGGTTCAGGGCAAATTTGTGTGGAGTTCTGCATTGGTACGTTCCAGTGAGACAAGCAGGTTATGGGCGGGTACAGGTTCAGGACATATTTGTGAGGAATTCTGCATCGGTACGTTCCAGTGAGACAGGGAGGTTATGGAGGGTACAGGTTCAGGGCATATTTGTGTGGAGTTCTGCGTTGGGACATTCCAGTGAGACAGGGAGGATATGGACGGGTACAGGTTCAGGGCATATTTGTGTGGAGTTCTGCATTGGTACGTTCCAGTGAGACAGGGAGATTATGGAGGGGTACAGGTTCAGGGCAAATTTGTGTGGAGTTCTGCATTGGTACGTTCCAGTGAGACAAGGAGGTTATGGAGGGGTACAGGTTCAGGGCATATTTGTGTGGAGTTCTGCATTGGTACGCTCCAGTGAGACAGGGAGGTTATGGAGGGTACAGGTTCAGGGCAAATTTGAGTGTAGTTCTGCATTGGTACGTTCCAGTGAGACAGGGAGGTTATGGAGGGTACAGGTTCAGGACATATTTGTGTGGAGTTCTGCAGTGGTACGTTCCAGGGAGACAGGGAGGATATGGTTGAGTACGGGTTCAGGGCATATTTTTGAGGATTTCTGCATTGGTGCGTTCCAGTGCGACAGGGAGGTTATATAGGGGTACAGGTTCAGAGCATATTTGTGTGGTGTTCTGCAATGGTACGTTCCAGTGAGACAGTGAGGTTATGGAGGGTACAGGTTCAGGGCATATTTGTGTGGAGTTCTGCGTTGGGACGTTCCAGTGAGACAGGGAGTTTATGGACGGGTACAGGTTCACGGCATATTCGTGTGGAGTTCTGCATTGGTACGTTCCAGTGACACAGGGAGGTTATGGAGGGGTACAGGTTCAGGGCATATTTGTGTGGAATTCTGCAGTGGGACGTTCCAGTGAGACAGGGAGTTTATGGACGTGTACAGGTTCAGGGTATATTTGTGTGGAATTCTGCATTGGTACGTTCCAGTGAGACAGGGAGGTTTTGGAGGGGTACAGGTTCAGTGCATATTTGTGTGGTGTTCTGCAATGGTACGTTCCAGTGAAACAGGGAGGTTATGGAGGGTACAGGTTCAGGACATATTTGTGTGGAGTTCTGCAGTGGTACGTTCCAGGGAGACAGGGAAGATATGCTGGAGTACAGGTTCAGGGCATATTTGTGTGGATTTCTGCATTGGTACGTTCCAGTGAGACAGGGAGGTTATGGAGGGGTACAGGTTCAGGGCATATTTGTGTGGTGTTCTGCAATGGTACGTTCCAGTGAGACAGTGAGGTTATGGAGGGTACAGGTTCAGGGTATATTTGTGTGGAGTTCTGCGTTGGTACGTTTCAGTGTGACTGGGAGGTTATGGAGGGGTACAGGTTCAGGGCATATTTGTTTGGAGTTCTGCATTGGTACGTTCCAGTCAGACAGGGAAGTTATGGAGGGTACAGGTTCAGGGCATATTTGTGTGGTGTTCTGCAATGGTACGTTCCAGTGAGACAGTGAGGTTATGGAGGGGTACAGGTTCAGGGCATATTTGTGTGGAGTTCTGCAGTGGTACGTTCCAGGGAGACAGGGAGGATATGGTGGAGTACAGGTTCAGGGCATATTTGTGTGGATTTCTGCATTGGTACGTTCCAGTGAGACAGGGAGGTTATGGAGGGGTACAGGTTCAGGGCATATTTGTGTGGTGTTCTGCAATGGTACGTTCCAGTGAGACAGTGAGGTTATGGAGGGTGCAGGTTCAGGGCAAATTTGTGTGGAGTTCTGCGTTGGGACGTTCCAGTGAGACAGGGAGGTTATGGACGGGTACAGGTTCAGGGCTTATTTGTGTGGAGTTATGCTTTGGTACGTTCCAGTGAGACAGGGAGGTTATGGACGGGTACAGGTTCACGGCATATTTGTGTGGAGTTCTGCATTGGTACGTTCCAGTGACACAGGGAGGTTATGGAGGGGTACAGGTTCAGGACATATTTGTGTGGAATTCTGCAGTGGGACGTTCCAGTGAGACAGGGAGTTTATGGACGTGTACAGGTTCAGGGTATATTTGTGTGGAATTCTGCATTGGTACGTTCCAGTGAGACAGGGAGGTTTTGGAGGGGTACAGGTTCAGTGCATATTTGTGTGGTGTTCTGCATTGGTACGTTCCAGTGACACAGGGAGGTTATGGAGGGGTACAGGTTCAGGGCATATTTGTGTGTATTTCTGCTTTGGTACATTCCAGTGAGACAGTGAGGTTATGGTGGGTACAGATTCAGGGCATATTTGTGTGGAGTTCTGCGTTGGGACGTTCCAGTGAGACAGTGAGGTTATGGAGGGTACAGGTTCAGGGCATATTTGTGTGGAGTTCTGCGTTGGGACGTTCCAGTGAGACAGGGAGGATATGGACGGGTACAGGTTCACGGCATATTTGTGTGGAGTTCTGCATTGGTACGTTCCAGTGACACAGGGAGATTTTGGAGGGGTACAGGTTCAGTGCATATTTGTGTGGTGTTCTGCAATGGTACGTTCCAGTGAGACAGGGAGGTTATGGAGGGTACAGGTTCAGGACATATTTGTGTGGAGTTCTGCAGTGGTACGTTCCAGTGAGACAGGGAGGTTATGGAGGGGTACAGGTTCAGGGCAAATTTGTGTGGTGTTCTGCAATGGTACGTTCCAGTGAGACAGGGAAATTACGGAGGGTGCAGGGTCAGGGCAAATTTGTGTGGAGTTCTGCATTGGTAATTTCCAGTGAGACAAGGAGGTTATGGAGGGGTACAGGTTCAGGGATATTTGTGTGGAGTTCTGCATTGGTACGTTCCAGTGAGACAGGGAGGTTATGGAGGGTACAGGTTCAGGACATATTTGTGTGGATTTCTGCATTGGTACGTTCCAGTGAGACAGGGAGGTTGTGGAGGGGTACAGGTTCAGGGCATATTTGTGTGGTGTTCTGCAATGGTACGTTCCAGTGAGACAGTGAGGATATGGAGGGGTACAGGTTCAGGGCATATTTGTTTGGAGTTCTGCATTGGTACGTTCCAGTCAGACAGGGAAGTTATGGAGGGTACAGGTTCAGGGCATATTTGTGTGGTGTTCTGCAATGGTACGTTCCAGTGAGACAGTGAGGTTATGGAGGGTACAGGTTCAGGGCATATTTGTGAGGAGTTCTGCGTTGGGACGTTCCAGTAAGACAGGGAGGTTATGGACGGGTACAGGTTCACGGCATATTTGTGTGGAGTTCTGCATTGGTACGTTCCAGTGACACAGGAAGGTTATGGAGGGGTACAGGTTCAGGGCATATTTGTGTAGAATTCTGCATTGGTACGTTCCAGTGAGACAGGGAGGTTTTGGAGGTGTACAGGTTCATTGCATATTTGTGTGGTGTTCTGCAATGGTACGTTCCAGTGAGACAGGGAGGTTATGGAGGGTACAGGTTCAGGACATATTTGTGTGGAGTTCTGCAGTGGTAGGTTCCAGTGAGACAGGGAGGATATGGTGGAGTACATGTTCAGGGCATATTTGTGTGGATTTCTGCATTGGTACGTTCCAGTGAGACAGGGAGGTTATGGAGGGGTACAGGTTCAGGGCATATTTGTGTGGTGTTCTGCAATGGTACGTTCCAGTGAGACAGGGAGGTTATGGAGGGTACAGATTCAGGGCATATTTGTGTGGAGTTCTGCGTTGGGACGTTCCAGTGAGACAGTGAGGTTATGGAGGGTACAGGTTCAGGGCATATTTGTGTGGAGCTCTGCGTTGGGACGTTCCAGTGAGACAGGGAGGATATGGACGGGTACAGGTTCACGGCATATTTGTGTGGAGTTCTGCATTGGTACGTTCCAGTGACACAGGGAGGTTTTGGAGGGGTACAGGTTCAGTGCATATTTGTGTGGTGTTCTGCTATGGTACGTTCCAGTGAGACAGGGAGGTTATGGAGGGTACAGGTTCAGGACATATTTGTGTGGAGTACTGCAGTGGTACGTTCCAGTGAGACAGGGAGGTTATGGAGGGGTACAGGTTCAGGGCATATTTGTGTGGTGTTCTGCAATGGTACGTTCCAGTCAGACAGGGAAGTTATGGAGGGTACAGGTTCAGGGCATATTTGTGTGGTGTTCTGCAATGGTACGTTCCAGTGAGACCGTGAGGTTATGGAGGGTACAGGTTCAGGGCATATTTGTGAGGAGTTCTGCGTTGGGACGTTCCAGTGAGACAGGGAGGTTATGGACGGGTACAGGTTCACGGCATATTTGTGTGGAGTTCTGCATTGGTACGTTCCAGTGACACAGGGAGGTTATGGAGGGGTACAGGTTCAGGGCATATTTGTGTAGAATTCTGCATTGGTACGTTCCAGTGAGACAGGGAGGTTTTGGAGGTGTACAGGTTCAGTGCATATTTGTGTGGTGTTCTGCAATGGTACGTTCCAGTGAGATAGGGAGGTTATGGAGGGGTACAGGTTCAGGGCATATTTGTGTGGTGTTCTGCAATGGTACGTTCCAGTGAGACAGGGAGGTTATGGAGGGTACAGATTCAGGGCATATTTGTGTGGAGTTCTGCGTTGGGACGTTCCAGTGAGACAGTGAGGTTATGGAGGGTACAGGTTCAGGGCATATTTGTGTGGAGCTCTGCGTTGGGACGTTCCAGTGAGACAGGGAGGATATGGACAGGTACAGGTTCACGGCATATTTGTGTGGAGTTCTGCATTGGTACGTTCCAGTGACACAGGGAGGTTTTGGAGGGGTACAGGTTCAGTGCATATTTGTGTGGTGTTCTGCTATGGTACGTTCCAGTGAGACAGGGAGGTTATGGAGGGTACAGGTTCAGGACATATTTGTGTGGAGTTCTGCAGTGGTACGTTCCAGTGAGACAGGGAGGTTATGGAGGTGTACAGGTTCAGGGCATATTTGTGTGGTGTTCTGCAATGGTACGTTCCAGTGAGACAGGGAGGTTATGGAGGGTACAGGTTCAGGACATATTTGTGTGGAGTTCTGCAGTGGTAGGTTCCAGTGAGACAGGGAGGATATGGTGGAGTACATGTTCAGGGCATATTTGTGTGGATTTCTGCATTGGTACGTTCCAGTGAGACAGGGAGGTTATGGAGGGGTACAGGTTCAGGGATATTTGTGTGGAGTTCTGCATTGGTACGTTCCAGTGACACAGGGAGGTTTTGGAGGGGTACAGGTTCAGTGCATATTTGTGTGGTGTTCTGCTATGGTACGTTCCAGTGAGACAGGGAGGTTATGGAGGGTACAGGTTCAGGACATATTTGTGTGGAGTTCTGCAGTGGTACGTTCCAGTGAGACAGGGAGGTTATGGAGGTGTACAGGTTCAGGGCATATTTGTGTGGTGTTCTGCAATGGTACGTTCCAGTGAGACAGGGAGGTTATGGAGGGTACAGGTTCAGGACATATTTGTGTGGAGTTCTGCAGTGGTAGGTTCCAGTGAGACAGGGAGGATATGGTGGAGTACATGTTCAGGGCATATTTGTGTGGATTTCTGCATTGGTACGTTCCAGTGAGACAGGGAGGTTATGGAGGGGTACAGGTTCAGGGATATTTGTGTGGAGTTCTGCATTGGTACGTTCCAGTGAGACAGGGAGGTTATGGAGGGGTACAGGTTCAGGGATATTTGTGTGGAGTTCTGCATTGGTACGTTCCAGTGAGACAGGGAGTTTATGGAGGGTACAGGTTCAGGACATATTTGTGTGGAGTTCTGCAGTGGTACGTTCCAGGGAGACAGGGAGGATATGGTGGAGTACAGGTTCAGGGCATATTTGTGTGGATTTCTGCATTGGTACGTTCCAGTGAGACAGGGAGGTTATGGAGGCGTACAGGTTCAGGGCATATTTGTGTGGTGTTCTGCAATGGTACGTTCCAGTGAGGCAGTGAGGTTATGGAGGGTGCAGGTTCAGGGCAAATTTGTGTGGAGTTCTGCGTTGGGACGTTCCAGTGAGACAGGGAGGTTATGGAGTGGTACAGGTTCAGGGCAAATTTGTGTGGAGTTCTGCATTGGTACGTTCCAGTGAGACAAGCAGGTTATGGGGGGGTACAGGTTCAGGACATATTTGTGAGGAATTCTGCATTGGTACGTTCCAGTGAGACAGGGAGATTATGGAGGGTACAGGTTCAGGGCATATTTGTGTGGAGTTCTGGATTCGTACATTCCAGTGAGACAGGGAGGTTATGGAGGGGTACAGGTTCAGGGTATATTTGTGTGGAGTTCTGCGTTGGTACGTTTCAGTGTGACTGGGAGGTTATGGAGGGGTACAGGTTCAGGGCATATTTGTTTGGAGTTCTGCATTGGTACGTTCCAGTCAGACAGGGAAGTTATGGAGGGTACAGGTTCAGGGCATATTTGTGTGGTGTTCTGCAATGGTACGTTCCAGTGAGACAGTGAGGTTATGGAGGGTACAGGTTCAGGGCATATTTGTGAGGAGTTCTGCGTTGGGACGTTCCAGTGAGACAGGGAGGTTATGGACGGGTACAGGTGCAGGGCATATTTGTGTGGAGTTCTGCTTTGGTACGTTCCAGTGAGACAGTGAGGTTATGGAGGGTACAGGTTCAGGGCATATTTGTGTGGAGTTCTGCGTTGGGACGTTCCAGTGAGACAGGGAGGTTATGGACGGGTACAGGTTCACGGCATATTTGTGTGGAGTTCTGCATTGGTACGTTCCAGTGACACAGGGAGGTTATGGAGGGGTACAGGTTCAGGACATATTTGTGTGGAATTCTGCAGTGGGACGTTCCAGTGAGACAGGGAGTTTATGGACGTGTACAGGTTCAGGGTATATTTGTGTGGAATTCTGCATTGGTACGTTCCAGTGAGACAGTGAGGTTATGGAGGGTACAGATTCAGGGCATATTTGTGTGGAGTTCTGCGTTGGGACGTTCCAGTGAGACAGTGAGGTTATGGAGGGTACAGGTTCAGGGCATATTTGTGTGGAGTTCTGCGTTGGGACGTTCCAGTGAGACAGGGAGGATATGGACGGGTACAGGTTCACGGCATATTTGTGTGGAGTTCTGCATTGGTACGTTCCAGTGACACAGGGAGATTTTGGAGGGGTACAGGTTCAGTGCAAATTTGTGTGGAGTTCTGCATTGGTACGTTCCAGTGAGACAAGGAGGTTATGGATGGGTACAGGTTCAGGGATATTTGTGTGGAGTTCTGCATTGGTACGTTCCAGTGAGACAGGGAGGTTATGGAGGGTACAGGTTCAGGACATATTTGTGTGGATTTCTGCATTGGTACGTTCCAGTGAGACAGGGAGGTTATGGAGGGGTACAGGTTCAGGGCATATTTGTGTGGTGTTCTGCAATGGTACGTTCCAGTGAGACAGTGAGGATATGGAGGGTGCAGGTTCAGGGCAAATTTGTGTGGAGTTCTGCGTTGGTACGTTTCAGTGTGACTGGGAGGTTATGGAGGGGTACAGGTTCAGGGCATATTTGTTTGGAGTTCTGCATTGGTACGTTCCAGTCAGACAGGGAAGTTATGGAGGGTACAGGTTCAGGGCATATTTGTGTGGTGTTCCGCAATGGTACGTTCCAGTGAGACAGTGAGGTTATGGAGGGTACAGGTTCAGGGCATATTTGTGAGGAGTTCTGCGTTGGGACGTTCCAGTGAGACAGGGAGGTTATGGACGGGTACAGGTTCACGGCATATTTGTGTGGAGTTCTGCATTGGTACGTTCCAGTGACACAGGGAGGTTATGGAGGGGTACAGGTTCATTGCATATTTGTGTGGTGTTCTGCAATGGTACGTTCCAGTGAGACAGGGAGGTTATGGAGGGTTCAGGTTCAGGACATATTTGTGTGGAGTTCTGCAGTGGTAGGTTCCAGTGAGACAGGGAGGATATGGTGGAGTACATGTTCAGGGCATATTTGTGTGGATTTCTGCATTGGTACGTTCCAGTGAGACAGGGAGGTTATGGAGGGGTACAGGTTCAGGGCATATTTGTGTGGTGTTCTGCAATGGTACGTTCCAGTGCGACAGGGAGGTTATGGAGGGTACAGATTCAGGGCATATTTGTGTGGAGTTCTGCGTTGGGACGTTCCAGTGAGACAGTGAGGTTATGGAGGGTACAGGTTCTGGGCATATTTGTGTGGAGCTCTGCGTTGGGACGTTCCAGTGAGACAGGGAGGATATGGACGGGTACAGGTTCAGGGCATATTTGTGTGGAGTTCTGCATTGGTACGTTCCAGTGACACAGGGAGGTTTTGGAGGGGTACAGGTTCAGTGCATATTTGTGTGGTGTTCTGCTATGGTACGTTCCAGTGAGACAGGGAGGTTATGGAGGGTACAGGTTCAGGACATATTTGTGTGGAGTTCTGCAGTGGTACGTTCCAGTGAGACAGGGAGGTTATGGAGGGGTACAGGTTCAGGGCATATTTGTGTGGTGTTCTGCAATGGTACGTTCCTGTCAGACAGGGAAGTTATGGAGGGTACAGGTTCAGGGCATATTTGTGTGGTGTTCTGCAATGGTACGTTCCAGTGAGACAGTGAGGTTATGGAGGGTACAGGTTCAGGGCATATTTGTGAGGAGTTCTGCGTTGGGACGTTCCAGTGAGACAGGGAGGTTATGGACGGGTACAGGTTGACGGCATATTTGTGTGGAGTTCTGCATTGGTACGTTCCAGTGACACAGGGAGGTTATGGAGGGGTACAGGTTCAGGGCATATTTGTGTAGAATTCTGCATTGGTACGTTCCAGTGAGACAGGGAGGTTTTCGAGGTGTACAGGTTCAGTGCATATTTGTGTGGTGTTCTGCAATGGTACGTTCCAGTGAGACAGGGAGGTTATGGAGGGTACAGGTTCAGGACATATTTGTGTGGAGTTCTGCAGTGGTAGGTTCCAGTGAGACAGGGAGGATATGGTGGAGTACATGTTCAGGGCATATTTGTGTGGATTTCTGCATTGGTACGTTCCAGTGAGACAGGGAGGTTATGGAGGGGTACAGGTTCAGGGATATTTGTGTGGTGTTCTGCATTGGTACGTTCCAGTGAGACAGGGAGGTTATGGAGGGGTACAGGTTCAGGGATATTTGTGTGGAGTTCTGCATTGGTACGTTCCAGTGAGACAGGGAGGTTATGGAGGGTACAGGTTCAGGACATATTTGTGTGGAGTTCTGCAGTGGTACGTTCCAGGGAGACAGGGAGGATATGGTGGAGTACAGGTTCAGGGCATATTTGTGTGGATTTCTGCATTGGTACGTTCCAGTGAGACAGGGAGGTTATGGAGGGGTACAGGTTCAGGGCATATTTGTGTGGTGTTCTGCAATGGTAAGTTCCAGTGAGACAGTGAGGTTATGGAGGGTGCAGGTTCAGGGCAAATTTGTGTGGAGTTCTGCGTTGGGACGTTCCAGTGAGACAGGGAGGTTATGGAGTGGTACAGGTTCAGGGCAAATTTGTGTGGAGTTCTGCATTGGTACGTTCCAGTGAGACAAGCAGGTTATGGGGGGGTACAGGTTCAGGACATATTTGTGAGGAATTCTGCATTGGTACGTTCCAGTGAGACAGGGAGGTTATGGAGGGTACAGGTTCAGGGCATATTTGTGTGGAGTTCTGGATTCGTACATTCCAGTGAGACAGGGAGGTTATGGAGGGGTACAGGTTCAGGGTATATTTGTGTGGAGTTCTGCGTTGGTACGTTTCAGTGTGACTGGGAGGTTATGGAGGGGTACAGGTTCAGGGCATATTTGTTTGGAGTTCTGCATTGGTACGTTCCAGTCAGACAGGGAAGTTATGGAGGGTACAGCTTCAGGGCATATTTGTGTGGTGTTCTGCAATGGTACGTTCCAGTGAGACAGTGAGGTTATGGAGGGTACAGGTTCAGGGCATATTTGTGAGGAGTTCTGCGTTGGGACGTTCCAGTGAGACAGGGAGGTTATGGAGGGTACAGGTTCAGGGCATATTTGTGTGGAGTTCTGGATTCGTACATTCCAGTGAGACAGGGAGGTTATGGAGGGGTACAGGTTCAGGGCATATTTGTTTGGAGTTCTGCAGTGGTACGTTCCAGGGAGACAGGGAGGATATGGTGGAGTACAGGTTCAGGGCATATTTGTGTGGATTTCTGCATTGGTACGTTCCAGTGAGACAGGGAGGTTATGGAGGGGTACAGGTTCAGGGCATATTTGTGTGGTGTTCTGCAATGGTACGTTCCAGTGAGACAGTGTGGTTATGGAGGGTGCAGGTTCAGGGCAAATTTGTGTGGAGTTCTGCGTTGGGACGTTCCAGTGAGACAGGGAGGTTATGGACGGGTACAGGTGCAGGGCATATTTGTGTGGAGTTCTGCTTTGGTACGTTCCAGTGAGACAGTGAGGTAATGGAGGGTACAGGTTCAGGGCATATTTGTGTGGAGTTCTGCGTTGGGACGTTCCAGTGAGACAGGGAGGTTATGGACGGGTACAGGTTCACGGCATATTTGTGTGGAGTTCTGCATTGGTACGTTCCAGTGACACAGGGAGGTTATGGAGGGGTACAGGTTCAGGACATATTTGTGTGGAATTCTGCAGTGGGACGTTCCAGTGAGACAGGGAGTTTATGGACGTGTACAGGTTCAGGGTATATTTGTGTGGAATTCTGCATTGGTACGTTCCAGTGAGACAGTGAGGTTATGGAGGGTACAGATTCAGGGCATATTTGTGTGGAGTTCTGCGTTGGGACGTTCCAGTGAGACAGTGAGGTTATGGAGGGTACAGGTTCAGGGCATATTTGTGTGGAGTTCTGCGTTGGGACGTTCCAGTGAGACAGGGAGGATATGGACGGGTACAGGTTCACGGCATATTTGTGTGGAGTTCTGCATTGGTACGTTCCAGTGACACAGGGAGATTTTGGAGGGGTACAGGTTCAGTGCAAATTTGTGTGGAGTTCTGCATTGGTACGTTCCAGTGAGACAAGGAGGTTATGGATGGGTACAGGTTCAGGGATATTTGTGTGGAGTTCTGCATTGGTACGTTCCAGTGAGACAGGGAGGTTATGGAGGGTACAGGTTCAGGACATATTTGTGTGGATTTCTGCATTGGTACGTTCCAGTGAGACAGGGAGGTTATGGAGGGGTACAGGTTCAGGGCATATTTGTGTGGTGTTCTGCAATGGTACGTTCCAGTGAGACAGTGAGGATATTGAGGGTGCAGGTTCAGCGCAAATTTGTGTGGAGTTCTGCGTTGGTACGTTTCAGTGTGACTGGGAGGTTATGGAGGGGTACAGGTTCAGGGCATATTTGTTTGGAGTTCTGCATTGGTACGTTCCAGTCAGACAGGGAAGTTATGGAGGGTACAGGTTCAGGGCATATTTGTGTGGTGTTCCGCAATGGTACGTTCCAGTGAGACAGTGAGGTTATGGAGGGTACAGGTTCAGGGCATATTTGTGAGGAGTTCTGCGTTGGGACGTTCCAGTGAGACAGGGAGGTTATGGACGGGTACAGGTTCACGGCATATTTGTGTGGAGTTCTGCATTGGTACGTTCCAGTGACACAGGGAGGTTATGGAGGGGTACAGGTTCATTGCATATTTGTGTGGTGTTCTGCAATGGTACGTTCCAGTGAGACAGGGAGGTTATGGAGGGTTCAGGTTCAGGACATATTTGTGTGGAGTTCTGCAGTGGTAGGTTCCAGTGAGACAGGGAGGATATGGTGGAGTACATGTTCAGGGCATATTTGTGTGGATTTCTGCAGTGGTACGTTCCAGTGAGACAGGGAGGTTATGGAGGGGTACAGGTTCAGAGCATATTTGTGTGGTGTTCTGCAATGGTACGTTCCAGTGAGACAGGGAGGTTATGGAGGGTACAGATTCAGGGCATATTTGTGTGGAGTTCTGCGTTGGGACGTTCCAGTGAGACAGTGAGGTTATGGAGGGTACAGGTTCTGGGCATATTTGTGTGGAGCTCTGCGTTGGGACGTTCCAGTGAGACAGGGAGGATATGGACGGGTACAGGTTCAGGGCATATTTGTGTGGAGTTCTGCATTGGTACGTTCCAGTGACACAGGGAGGTTTTGGAGGGGTACAGGTTCAGTGCATATTTGTGTGGTGTTCTGCTATGGTACGTTCCAGTGAGACAGGGAGGTTATGGAGGGTACAGGTTCAGGACATATTTGTGTGGAGTTCTGCAGTGGTACGTTCCAGTGAGACAGGGAGGTTATGGAGGGGTACAGGTTCAGGGCATATTTGTGTGGTGTTCTGCAATGGTACGTTCCTGTCAGACAGGGAAGTTATGGAGGGTACAGGTTCAGGGCATATTTGTGTGGTGTTCTGCAATGGTACGTTCCAGTGAGACAGTGAGGTTATGGAGGGTACAGGTTCAGGGCATATTTGTGAGGAGTTCTGCGTTGGGACGTTCCAGTGAGACAGGGAGGTTATGGACGGGTACAGGTTGACGGCATATTTGTGTGGAGTTCTGCATTGGTACGTTCCAGTGACACAGGGAGGTTATGGAGGGGTACAGGTTCAGGGCATATTTGTGTAGAATTCTGCATTGGTACGTTCCAGTGAGACAGGGAGGTTTTGGAGGTGTACAGGTTCAGTGCATATTTGTGTGGTGTTCTGCAATGGTACGTTCCAGTGAGACAGGGAGGTTATGGAGGGTACAGGTTCAGGACATATTTGTGTGGAGTTCTGCAGTGGTAGGTTCCAGTGAGACAGGGAGGATATGGTGGAGTACATGTTCAGGGCATATTTGTGTGGATTTCTGCATTGGTACGTTCCAGTGAGACAGGGAGGTTATGGAGGGGTACAGGTTCAGGGATATTTGTGTGGTGTTCTGCATTGGTACGTTCCAGTGAGACAGGGAGGTTATGGAGGGGTACAGGTTCAGGGATATTTGTGTGGAGTTCTGCATTGGTACGTTCCAGTGAGAGAGGGAGGTTATGGAGGGTACAGGTTCAGGACATATTTGTGTGGAGTTCTGCAGTGGTACGTTCCAGGGAGACAGGGAGGATATGGTGGAGTACAGGTTCAGGGCATATTTGTGTGGATTTCTGCATTGGTACGTTCCAGTGAGACAGGGAGGTTATGGAGGGGTACAGGTTCAGGGCATATTTGTGTGGTGTTCTGCAATGGTACGTTCCAGTGAGACAGTGAGGTTATGGAGGGTGCAGGTTCAGGGCAAATTTGTGTGGAGTTCTGCGTTGGGACGTTCCAGTGAGACAGGGAGGTTATGGAGTGGTACAGGTTCAGGGCAAATTTGTGTGGAGTTCTGCATTGGTACGTTCCAGTGAGACAAGCAGGTTATGGGGGGGTACAGGTTCAGGACATATTTGTGAGGAATTCTGCATTGGTACGTTCCAGTGAGACAGGGAGGTTATGGAGGGTACAGGTTCAGGGCATATTTGTGTGGAGTTCTGGATTCGTACATTCCAGTGAGACAGGGAGGTTATGGAGGGGTACAGGTTCAGGGTATATTTGTGTGGAGTTCTGCGTTGGTACGTTTCAGTGTGACTGGGAGGTTATGGAGGGGTACAGGTTCAGGGCATATTTGTTTGGAGTTCTGCATTGGTACGTTCCAGTCAGACAGGGAAGTTATGGAGGGTACAGCTTCAGGGCATATTTGTGTGGTGTTCTGCAATGGTACGTTCCAGTGAGACAGTGAGGTTATGGAGGGTACAGGTTCAGGGCATATTTGTGAGGAGTTCTGCGTTGGGACGTTCCAGTGAGACAGGGAGGTTATGGAGGGTACAGGTTCAGGGCATATTTGTGTGGAGTTCTGGATTCGTACATTCCAGTGAGACAGGGAGGATATCGAGGGGTACAGGTTCAGGGCATATTTGTTTGGAGTTCTGCATTGGTACGTTCCAGTCAGACAGGGAAGTTATGGAGGGTACAGGTTCAGGGCATATTTGTGTGGTGTTCTGCAATGGTACGTTCCACTGAGACAGTGAGATTATGGAGGGGTACAGGTTCAGGGCATATTTGTGTGGAGTTCTGCAGTGGTACGTTCCAGGGAGACAGGGAGGATATGGTGGAGTACAGGTTCAGGGCATATTTGTGTGGATTTCAGCATTGGTACGTTCCAGTGAGACAGGGAGGTTATGGAGTGGTACAGGTTCAGGGCATATTTGTGTGGTGTTCTGCAATGGTACGTTCCAGTGAGACAGTGTGGTTATGGAGGGTGCAGGTTCAGGGCAAATTTGTGTGGAGTTCTGCGTTGGGACGTTCCAGTGAGACAGGGAGGTTATGGACGGGTACAGGTTCAGGGCATATTTGTGTGGAGTTCTGCTTTGGTACGTTCCAGTGAGACAGTGAGGTTATGGAGGGTACAGGTTCAGGGCATATTTGTGTGGAGTTCTGCGTTGGGACGTTCCAGTGATACAGGGAGGTTATGGACGGGTACAGGTTCACGGCATATTTGTGTGGAGTTCTGCATTGGTACGTTCTAGTGACACAGGGAGGTTATGGAGGGGTAAAGGTTCAGGACAGATTTGTGTGGAATTCTGCAGTGGGACGTTCCAGTTAGACAGGGAGTTTATGGACGTGTACAGGTTCAGGGTATATTTGTGTGGAATTCTGCATTGGTACGTTCCAGTGAGACAGGGAGGTTTTGGAGGGGTACAGGTTCAGTGCATATTTGTGTGGTGTTCTGCATTGGTACGTTCCAGTGACACAGGGAGGTTATGGAGGGGTACAGGTTCAGGGCATATTTGTGTGTATTTCTGCTTTGGTACGTTCCAGTGAGACAGTGAGGTTATGGAGGGTACAGATTCAGGGCATATTTGTGTGGAGTTCTGCGTTGGGACGTTCCAGTGAGACAGGGAGGATATGGACGGGTACAGGTTCACGGCATATTTGTGTGGAGTTCTGCATTGGTACGTTCCAGTGACACAGGGAGATTTTGGAGGGGTACAGGTTCAGTGCATATTTGTGTGGTGTTCTGCAATGGTAGGTTCCAGTGAGACAGTGCGGCTATGGAGGGTACAGGTTCAGGGCATATTTGTGTGGAGTTCTGCGTTGGGACGATCCAGTGAGACAGGGAGGTTATGGACGGGTACAGGTTCACGGCATATTTGTGTGGAGTTCTGCATTGGTACGTTCCAGTGACACAGGGAGGTTATGGAGGGGTGCAGGTTCAGGGCATATTTGTGTAGAATTCTGCAGTTGGACGTTCCAGTGAGACAGGGAGTTAATGGACGTGTACAGGTTCAGGGCATATTTGTGTGGAATTCTGCATTGGTACGTTCCACTGAGACAGGGAGGATATGGTGGAGTACATGTTCAGGGCATATTTGTGTGGATTTCTGCATCGGTACGTTCCAGTGAGACAGGGATCTTATGGAGGGGTACAGGTTCACGGCATATTTGTGTGGTGTTCTGCAATGGTACTTTCCAGTGAGACAGTGAGGTTATGGAGGGTACAGGTTCAGGGCATATTTGTGTGGAGTTCTGCGTTGGGACGTTCCAGTGAGACAGGGAGGTTATGGACGGGTACAGGTTCACGGCATATTTGTGTGGAGTTCTGCATTGGTACGTTCCAGTGACACAGGGAGGTTATGGAGGGGTACTGGTTCAGGGCATATTTGTGTAGAATTCTGCAGTGGGAAGTTCAAGTGAGACAGGGAGTTTATGGACGAGTACAGGTTCAGGGCATATTTGTGTGGAATTCTGCATTGGTACGTTCCAGTGAGACAGGGAGGTTTTGGAGGTGTACAGGTTCAGTGCATATTTGTGTGGTGTTCTGCAATGGTACGTTCCAGTGAGACAGGGAGGTTATGGAGGGTACAGGTTCAGGACATATTTCTGTGTAGTTCTGCAGTGGTACGTTCCAGTGAGACAGGGAGGGATATGGTGGAGTACATGTTCAGGGCATATTTGTGTGGATTTCTGCATTGGTACGTTCCAGTGAGACAGGGAGGTTATGGAGGGGTACAGGTTCAGGGCATATTTGTGTGGTGTTCTGCAATGGTACGTTCCAGTGAGACAGTGAGGTTATGGAGGGTGCAGGTTCAGGGCAAATTTGTGTGGAGTTCTGCGTTGGGTCGTTCCAGTGAGACAGGGAGGTTATGGACGGGTACAGGTTCAGGGCATATTTGTGTGGAGTTCTGCATTGGTACGTTCCAGTGAGACAGGGAGGTTATGGAGGGGTACAGGTTCACGGCAAATTTGTGTGGAGTTCTGCATTAGTACCTTCCAGTGAGACAAGGAGGTTCTGGATGGGTACAGGTTCAGGGCATATTTGTGTGGAATTCTGCATTGGTACGTTCCAGTGAGACAGGGAGGTTATGGAGGGTACAGGTTCAGGGCATATTTGTGTGGATTTCT
The DNA here is from genome assembly GCF_048418815.1 of Hemitrygon akajei. Taxonomy (NCBI): domain Eukaryota; kingdom Metazoa; phylum Chordata; class Chondrichthyes; order Myliobatiformes; family Dasyatidae; genus Hemitrygon; species Hemitrygon akajei. The sequence goes on along the minus strand of NW_027332016.1, from coordinate 924,256 downwards.
GGATTCGTACATTCCAGTGAGACAGGGAGGTTATGGAGGGGTACAGGTTCAGGGTATATTTGTGTGCAGTTCTGCGTTGGTACGTTTCAGTGTGACCGGGAGGTTATGGAGGGGTACAGGTTCAGGGCATATTTCTTTGGAGTTCTGCATTGGTACGTTCCAGTGAGACAGGGAAGTTATGGAGGGTACAGGTTCAGGGCATATTTGTGTGGAGTTCTGCATTGGTACGTTCCAGTGAGACAGGGAGGTTATGGAGGGTACAAGTTCAGGGCATATTTGTGTGGAATTCTGCAGTGGGACGTTCCAGTGATACAGGGAGTTTATGGACGTGTGCAGGTTCCGGGCATATTTGTGTGGAATTCTGCATTGGTACGTTCCAGTGAGACAGGGAGGTTATGCACGGTACGGGATCAGGGCTTATTTGAGTGGAGTTCGGCATTGGTGCGTTCCAGTGATACAGGGAGGTTATGGATGGGTACAGGTTCAGAACATATTTGTGTGAATTTCTGCTTTGGTACGTTCCAGTGAGACAGGGAGGTTATGGAGGGTACAGGTTCAGGGCAAATTTGTCTGTAGTTCTGCATTCGTACGTTCCAGTGAGACAGGGAGGTTATGGAGGGTACAGGTTCAGGGCATATTTCTATCGAGTTCTGCAGTGGTACGTTCCAGTGAGACAGGGAGGTTATGGAAGGGTAGGGGTTCAGGGCATATTTGTGTGGAGTTCTGCATTGGTACTTTCCAGTGAGACGGGGAGGTTATGGAGGGTACAGGTTCATGGCATACTTGTGTGGAGTTCTGCAGTGGGACGTTCCAGTAAGACAGGGAGGTTATGGACGGGTACAGGTTCAGGGCATATTTGTGTGGAGTTCTGCATTGGTACATTCCAGTGAGACAGGGAAGTTATGTAGGGGTACAGGTTCAGGGCATATTTGTGTGTAGTTCTGCATTTGTACGTTGCAGTGAGACAGGGAGTTTATGGAGGGGTACAGGTTCAGGGCATATTTGTGTGGTGTTCTGCAATGGTACGTTCCAGTGAGACAGTGAGGTTATGGAGGGTACAGGTTCAGGGCATATTTGTGTGGAGTTCTGCGTTGGGACGTTCAAGTGAGACAGGGAGGTTATGGACGGGTACAGGTTCAGGGCATATTTGTGTGGAGTTTTGCATTTGTACGTTCCAGTGACACAGGGAGGTTATGGAAGGGTACAGGTTCAGGGCATATTTGTGTGGAGTTCTGCATTGGTAAGTTCCAGTGAGACAGAAAGGTTTTGGAGGGGTACAGGTTCAGGGCAAATTTGTGTGGAGTTCTGCATTGGTACGTTCCAGTGAGACAAGGAGGTTATGGGCGGGTACAGTTTCAGGGCATTTTGTGTGGAATTCTGCAATGGTACGTTGCAGTGAGACAGGGAGGTTATGGAGGGTACAGGTTCAGGGCATATTTGTGTGGAGTTCTGCGTTGGTACGTTCCAGTGTGACTGGGAGTTTATGGAGGGGTACAGGTTCAGGGCATATTTGTTTGGAGTTCTGCATTGGTACGTTCCAGTGAGACAGGGAGGTTATGGAGGGTACACGTTCAGGGCATATTTGTTTGGGATTCTGCAGTGGGACGTTCCAGTGAGACAGGAAGGTTATGGAGGGGTACAGGTTCAGGGCATATTTGTGTGGAGTTCTGCATTGGTACGTTCCAGTGAGACAGGGAGTTTATGGAGGTGTAAAGGTTCAGGGCATATTTGTGTGGTGTTCTGCAGTGGTACGTTCCAGTGAGACAGTGAGGTTATGGAGGGTACAGGTTCAGGGCATATTTGTGTGGAGTTCTGCTTTGGGACGTTCCAGTGAGACAGGGCGGTTACGGACGTGTACAGGTTCACGGTATATTTGTGTGGAGTTCTGCATCGGTAAGCTCCACTGACACAGGGAGGTTATGGAGGGGTACAGGTTCAGTGCATATTTGTGTGGAATTCTGCATTGGTACGTTCCAGTGAGACAGGGAGGTTATGGAGCGGTACAGGTTTACGGCAAATTTGTGTGGAGTTCTGCATTGGTACATTCCAGTGAGACAAGGAGGTTCTGTGTGGGTACAGGTTCAGGGCATATTTGTGTGGAATTCTGCATTGGTACGTTCCAGTGAGACAGGGAGGATATGGAGGGTACAGGTTCAGGGCATATTTGTGTGGAGTTCTGGATTCGTACATTCCAGTGAGACAGGGAGGTTATGGAGGGGTACAGGTTCAGGGTATTTTTGTGTGCAGTTCTGCGTTGGTACGTTTCAGTGTGACTGGGAGGTTATGGAGGGGTACAGGTTCAGGGCATATTTGTTTGGAGTTCTGCATTGGTACGTTCCAGTGAGACAGGGAAGTTATGGAGGGTACAGGTTCAGGGCATATTTGTGTGGTGTTCTGCAATGGTACGTTCCAGTGAGACAGTGCGGCTATGGAGGGTACAGGTTCAGGGCATATTTGTGTGGAGTTCTCCGTTGGGACGATCCAGTGAGACAGGGAGGTTATGGACGGGTACAGGTTCACGGCATATTTGTGTGGAGTTCTGCATTGGTACGTTCCAGTGACACAGGGAGGTTATGGAGGGGTACAGGTTCAGGGCATATTTGTGTAGAATTCTGCAGTTGGACGTTCCAGTGAGACAGGGAGTTAATGGACGTGTACAGGTTCAGGGCATATTTGTGTGGAATTCTGCATTGGTACGTTTCAGTGAGACAGGGAGGTTTTGGTGGTGTACAGGTTCAGTGCATATTTGTGTGGTGTTCTGCAATGGTACGTTCCAGTGAGACAGGGAGGTTATGGATGGTACAGGTTCAGGACATATTTGTGTGGAGTTCTGCAGTGGTACGTTCCAGTGAGACAGGGAGGATATGGTGGAGTACATGTTCAGGGCATATTTGTGTGGATTTCTGCATTGGTACGTTCCAGTGAGACAGGGATGTTATGGAGGGGTACAGGTTCAGGGCATATTTGTGTGTTGTTCTGCAATGGTACGTTCCAGTGAGACAGTGAGGCTATGGAGGGTGCAGGATCAGTGCAAATTTGTGTGGAGTTCTGCGTTGGGACGTTCCAGTGAGACAGGGAGGTTATGGACGGGTACAGGTTCAGGGCATATTTGTGTGGAGTTCTGCATTGGTACGTTCCAGTGAGACAGGGAGGTTATGGAGGGTACAAGTTCAGGGCATATTTGTGTGGAATTCTGCAGTGGGACGTTCCAGTGATACAGGGAGTTTATGGACGTGTGCAGGTTCCGGGCATATTTGTGTGGAATTCTGCATTGGTACGTTCCAGTGAGACCGGGAGGTTATGCACGGTACGGGATCAGGGCTTATTTGTGTGAATTTCTGCTTTGGTACGTTCCAGTGAGACAGGGAGGATATGGACGGGTATAGGTTCAGGGCATATTTGTGTGGAGCTCTGCATTGGTACGTTCCAGTGAGACAGGGAGGTTATGGAGGGGTACAGGTTCAGGGCAAATTTGTCTGTAGTTCTGCATTCGTACGTTCCAGTGAGACAGGGAGGTTATGGAGGGTACAGGTTCAGGGCATATTTCTTTGGAGTTCTGCAGTGGTACGTTCCAGTGAGACAGGGAGGTTATGGAAGAGTACGGGTTCAGGGCATATTTGTGTGGAGTTCTGCATTGGTACTTTCCAGTGAGACGGGGAGGTTATGGAGGGTACAGGTTCATGGCATACTTGTGTGGAGTTCTGCAGTGGGACGTTCCAGTAAGACAGGGAGGTTATGGAGGGGTACAGGTTCAGGGCATATTTGTGTGGAGTTCTGCATTGGTACATTCCAGTGAGACAGGGAAGTTATGTAGGGGTACAGGTTCAGGGCATATTTGTGTGGAGTTCTGCATTGGTACGTTGCAGTGAGACAGGGAGTTTATGGAGGGGTACAGGTTCAGGACATATTTGTGTGGTGTTCTGCAATGGTACGTTCCAGTGAGACAGTGAGGTTATGGAGTGTACAGGTTCAGGGCATATTTGTGTGGAGTTCTGCGTTGGGACGTTCAAGTGAGACAGGGAGGTTATGGAAGGGTACAGGTTCAGGGCATATTTGTGTGGAGTTCTGCATTGGTAAGTTCCAGTGAGACAGAAAGGTTTTGGAGGGGTACAGGTTCAGGGCAAATTTGTGTGGAGTTCTGCATTGGTACGTTCCAGTGAGACAAGGAGGTTATGGGCGGGTACAGTTTCAGGGCATTTTGTGTGGGATTCTGCAATGGTACGTTCCAGTGTGACTGGGAGTTTATGGAGGGGTACAGGTTCAGGGCATATTTGTTTGGCGTTCTGCATTGGTACGCTCCAGTGAGACAGGGAGGTTATGGAGTGTACACGTTCAGGGCATATTTGTGTGGGATTCTGCAGTGGGACGTTCCAGTGAGACAGGAAGGTTATGGAGGGGTACAGGTTCAGGGCATATTTGTGTGGAGTTCTGCATTGGTACGTTCCAGTGAGACAGGGAGTTTATGGAGGTGTAAAGGTTCAGGGCATATTTGTGTGGTGTTCTGCAGTGGTACGTTCCAGTGAGACAGTGAGGTTATGGAGGGTACAGGTTCAGGGCATATTTGTGTGGAGTTCTGCTTTGGGACGTTCCAGTGAGACAGGGCGGTTACGGACGTGTACAGGTTCACGGTATATTTGTGTGGAGTTCTGCATCGGTACGTTCCAGTGACACAGGGAGGTTATGGAGGGGTACAGGTTCAGGGCATATTTGTGTGGAATTCTGCAGTGGGACGTTCCAGTGAGACAGGGAGTTTATGGACGTGTACAGGTTCAGGGTATATTTGTGTGGAATTCTGCATTGGTACGTTCCAGTGAGACAGGGAGGTTTTGGAGGGGTACAGGTTCAGCGCATATTTGTGTGGTGTTCTGCAATGGTACGTTCCAGTGAAACAGAGAGGTTATGGAGGGTACAGGTTCAGGACATATTTGTGTGGAGTTCTGCAGTTGTACGTTCCAGGGAGACAGGGAGGATATGCTGGAGTACAGGTTCAGGGCATATTTGTGTGGATTTCTGCATTGGTACGTTCCAGTGAGACAGGGAGGTTATGGAGTTGTACAGGTTCAGGGCATATTTGTGTGGTGTTCTGAAATGGTACGTTCCAGTGAGACAGTGAGGTTATGGAGGGTGCAGGTTCAGGGCAAATTTGTGTGGAGTTCTGCGTTGGGACGTTCCAGTGAGACAGGGAGGTTATGGACGGGTACAGGTTCAGGGCATATTTGTGTGGAGTTCTGCATTGGTACGTTCCAGTGAGACAGGGAGGTTATGGAGGGTACAAGTTCAGGGCATATTTGTGTGGAATTCTGCAGTGGGACGTTCCAGTGATACAGGGAGTTTATGGACGTGTGCAGGTTCCGGGCATATTTGTGTGGAATTCTGCATTGGTACGTTTCAGTGAGACAGGGAGGTTTTGGTGGTGTACAGGTTCAGTGCATATTTGTGTGGTGTTCTGCAATGGTACGTTCCAGTGAGACAGGGAGGTTATGGATGGTACAGGTTCAGGACATATTTGTGTGGAGTTCTGCAGTGGTACGTTCCAGTGAGACAGGGAGGATATGGTGGAGTACATGTTCAGGGCATATTTGTGTGGATTTCTGCATTGGTACGTTCCAGTGAGACAGGGATGTTATGGAGGGGTACAGGTTCAGGGCATATTTGTGTGTTGTTCTGCAATGGTACGTTCCAGTGAGACAGTGAGGCTATGGAGGGTGCAGGATCAGGGCAAATTTGTGTGGAGTTCTGCGTTGGGACGTTCCAGTGAGACAGGGAGGTTATGGAGGGGTACAGGTTCAGGGTATATTTGTGTGCAGTTCTGCGTTGGTACGTTTCAGTGTGACCGGGAGGTTATGGAGGGGTACAGGTTCAGGGCATATTTCTTTGGAGTTCTGCATTGGTACGTTCCAGTGAGACAGGGAAGTTATGGAGGGTACAGGTTCAGGGCATATTTGTGTGGTGTTCTGCAATGGTACGTTCCAGTGAGACAGTGCGGCTATGGAGGGTACAGGTTCAGGGCATATTTGTGTGGAGTTCTCCGTTGGGACGATCCAGTGAGACAGGGAGGTTATGGACGGGTACAGGTTCACGGCATATTTGTGTGGAGTTCTGCATTGGTACGTTCCAGTGACACAGGGAGGTTATGGAGGGGTACAGGTTCAGGGCATATTTGTGTAGAATTCTGCAGTTGGACGTTCCAGTGAGACAGGGAGTTAATGGACGTGTACAGGTTCAGGGCATATTTGTGTGGAATTCTGCATTGGTACGTTTCAGTGAGACAGGGAGGTTTTGGTGGTGTACAGGTTCAGTGCATATTTGTGTGGTGTTCTGCAATGGTACGTTCCAGTGAGACAGGGAGGTTATGGATGGTACAGGTTCAGGACATATTTGTGTGGAGTTCTGCAGTGGTACGTTCCAGTGAGACAGGGAGGATATGGTGGAGTACATGTTCAGGGCATATTTGTGTGGATTTCTGCATTGGTACGTTCCAGTGAGACAGGGATGTTATGGAGGGGTACAGGTTCAGGGCATATTTGTGTGTTGTTCTGCAATGGTACGTTCCAGTGAGACAGTGAGGCTATGGAGGGTGCAGGATCAGGGCAAATTTGTGTGGAGTTCTGCGTTGGGACGTTCCAGTGAGACAGGGAGGTTATGGACGGGTACAGGTTCAGGGCATATTTGTGTGGAGTTCTGCATTGGTACGTTCCAGTGAGACAGGGAGGTTATGGAGGGTACAAGTTCAGGGCATATTTGTGTGGAATTCTGCAGTGGGACGTTCCAGTGATACAGGGAGTTTATGGACGTGTGCAGGTTCCGGGCATATTTGTGTGGAATTCTGCATTGGTACGTTCCAGTGAGACAGGGAGGTTATGCACGGTACGGGATCAGGGCTTATTTGTGTGAATTTCTGCTTTGGTACGTTCCAGTGAGACAGGGAGGATATGGACGGGTATAGGTTCAGGGCATATTTGTGTGGAGCTCTGCATTGGTACGTTCCAGTGAGACAGGGAGGTTATGGAGGGGTACAGGTTCAGGGCAAATTTGTCTGTAGTTCTGCATTCGTACGTTCCAGTGAGACAGGGAGGTTATGGAGGGTACAGGTTCAGGGCATATTTCTTTGGATTTCTGCAGTGGTACGTTCCAGTGAGACAGGGAGGTTATGGAAGAGTACGGGTTCAGGGCATATTTGTGTGGAGTTCTGCATTGGTACTTTCCAGTGAGACGGGGAGGTTATGGAGGGTACAGGTTCATGGCATACTTGTGTGGAGTTCTGCAGTGGGACGTTCCAGTAAGACAGGGAGGTTATGGAGGGGTACAGGTTCAGGGCATATTTGTGTGGAGTTCTGCATTGGTACATTCCAGTGAGACAGGGAAGTTATGTAGGGGTACAGGTTCAGGGCATATTTGTGTGGAGTTCTGCATTGGTACGTTGCAGTGAGACAGGGAGTTTATGGAGGGGTACAGGTTCAGGACATATTTGTGTGGTGTTCTGCAATGGTACGTTCCAGTGAGACAGTGAGGTTATGGAGTGTACAGGTTCAGGGCATATTTGTGTGGAGTTCTGCGTTGGGACGTTCAAGTGAGACAGGGAGGTTATGGACGGGTACAGGTTCAGGGCATATTTGTGTGGAGTTTTGCATTGGTACGTTCCAGTGACACAGGGAGGTTATGGAAGGGTACAGGTTCAGGGCATATTTGTGTGGAGTTCTGCATTGGTAAGTTCCAGTGAGACAGAAAGGTTTTGGAGGGGTACAGGTTCAGGGCAAATTTGTGTGGAGTTCTGCATTGGTACGTTCCAGTGAGACAAGGAGGTTATGGGCGGGTACAGTTTCAGGGCATTTTGTGTGGGATTCTGCAATGGTACGTTCCAGTGTGACTGGGAGTTTATGGAGGGGTGCAGGTTCAGGGCATATTTGTTTGGCGTTCTGCATTGGTACGTTCCAGTAAGACAGGGAGGTTATGGAGTGTACACGTTCAGGGCATATTTGTGTGGGATTCTGCAGTGGGACGTTCCAGTGAGACAGGAAGGTTATGGAGGGGTACAGGTTCAGGGCATATTTGTGTGGAGTTCTGCATTGGTACGTTCCAGTGAGACAGGGAGTTTATGGAGGTGTAAAGGTTCAGGGCATATTTGTGTGGTGTTCTGCAGTGGTACGTTCCAGTGAGACAGTGAGGTTATGGAGGGTACAGGTTCAGGGCATATTTGTGTGGAGTTCTGCTTTGGGACGTTCCAGTGAGACAGGGCGGTTACGGACGTGTACAGGTTCACGGTATATTTGTGTGGAGTTCTGCATCGGTACGTTCCAGTGACACAGGGAGGTTATGGAGGGGTACAGGTTCAGGGGATATTTGTGTGGAATTCTGCAGTGGGACGTTCCAGTGAGACAGGGAGTTTATGGACGTGTACAGGTTCAGGGTATATTTGTGTGGAATTCTGCATTGGTATGTTCCAGTGAGACAGGGAGGTTTTGGAGGGGTACAGGTTCAGTGCATATTTGTGTGGTGTTCTGCAATGGTACGTTCCAGTGAAACAGAGAGGTTATGGAGGGTACAGGTTCAGGACATATTTGTGTGGAGTTCTGCAGTGGTACGTTCCAGGGAGACAGGGAGGATATGCTGGATACAGGTTCAGGGCATATTTGTGTGGATTTCTGCATTGGTACGTTCCAGTGAGACAGGGAGGTTATGGAGTTGTACAGGTTCAGGGCATATTTGTGTGGTGTTCTGCAATGGTACGTTCCAGTGAGACAGTGAGGTTATGGAGGGTGCAGGTTCAGGGCAAATTTGTGTGGAGTTCTGCGTTGGGACGTTCCTGTGAGACAGGGAGGTTATGGACGGGTACAGGTTCAGGGCATATTTGTGTGGAGTTCTGCATTGGTACGTTCCAGTGACACAGGGAGGTTATGGAGGGGTACAGGTTCAGGGCATATTTGTGTGAATTTCTGCTTTGGTACGTTCCAGTGAGACAGTGAGGTTATGGAGGGTACAGATTCAGGGCATATTTGTGTGGTGTTCTGCGTTGGGACGTTCCAGTGAGACAGTGAGGTTATGGAGGGTACAGGTTCAGGGCATATTTGTGTGGAGTTCTGCGTTGGGACGTTCCAGTGAGACAGGGAATTATGGACGGGTACAGGTTCACGGCATATTTGTGTGGAGTTCTGCATTGGTACGTTCCAGTGACACAGGGAGGTTTTGGAGGGTACAGGTTCAGGGCAAATTTGAGTGTAGTTCTGCACTGGTACGTTCCAGTGAGACAGGGAGGTTATGGAGGGTACAGGTTCAGGGCATATTTCTGTGGAGTTCTGCATTGGTACGTTCCAGTGAGACAGGGAGTTTATGGAGGGGTACAGGTTCAGAGCATATTTGTCTGGTGTTCTGCAATGGTACGTTCCAGTGAGACAGTGAGGTTATGGAGGGTACAGGTTCAGGGCATATTTGTCTGGAGTTCTGCATTGGGACGTTCCAGTGAGACAGGGAGGTTATGGACGGGTACAGGTTCACGGCATATTTCTTTGGAGTTCTGCAGTGGTACGTTCCAGTGAGACAGGGAGGTTATGGAAGGATACGGGTTCAGGGCATATTTGTGTGGAGTTCTGCATTGGTACTTTCCAGTAAGACAGGGAGGTTATGGAGGGGTACAGGTTCAGGGCATATTTGTGTGGAGTTCTGCATTGGTACATTCCAGTGAGACAGGGAAGTTATGTAGGGGTACAGGTTCAGGGCATATTTGTGTGGAGTTCTGCATTGGTACGTTGCAGTGAGACAGGGAGTTTATGGAGGGGTACAGGTTCAGGACATATTTGTGTGGTGTTCTGCAATGGTACGTTCCAGTGAGACAGTGAGGTTATGGAGTGTACAGGTTCAGGGCATATTTGTGTGGAGTTCTGCGTTGGGACGTTCAAGTGAGACAGGGAGGTTATGGACGGGTACAGGTTCAGGGCATATTTGTGTGGAGTTTTGCATTGGTACGTTCCAGTGACACAGGGAGGTTATGGAAGGGTACAGGTTCAGGGCATATTTGTGTGGAGTTCTGCATTGGTAAGTTCCAGTGAGACAGAAAGGTTTTGGAGGGGTACAGGTTCAGGGCAAATTTGTGTGGAGTTCTGCATTGGTACGTTCCAGTGAGACAAGGAGGTTATGGGCGGGTACAGTTTCAGGGCATTTTGTGTGGGATTCTGCAATGGTACGTTCCAGTGTGACTGGGAGTTTATGGAGGGGTACAGGTTCAGGGCATATTTGTTTGGCGTTCTGCATTGGTACGTTCCAGTGAGACAGGGAGTTTATGGAGGTGTAAAGGTTCAGGGCATATTTGTGTGGTGTTCTGCAGTGGTACGTTCCAGTGAGACAGTGAGGTTATGGAGGGTACAGGTTCAGGGCATATTTGTGTGGAGTTCTGCTTTGGGACGTTCCAGTGAGACAGGGCGGTTACGGACGTGTACAGTTTCACGGTATATTTGTGTGGAGTTCTGCATCGGTACGTTCCAGTGACACAGGGAGGTTATGGAGGGGTACAGGTTCAGGGCATATTTGTGTGGAATTCTGCAGTGGGACGTTCCAGTGAGACAGGGAGTTTATGGACGTGTACAGGTTCAGGGTATATTTGTGTGGAATTCTGCATTGGTACGTTCCAGTGAGACAGGGAGGTTTTGGAGGGGTACAGGTTCAGTGCATATTTGTGTGGTGTTCTGCAATGGTACGTTCCAGTGAAACAGAGAGGTTATGGAGGGTACAGGTTCAGGACATATTTGTGTGGAGTTCTGCAGTGGTACGTTCCAGGGAGACAGGGAGGATATGCTGGAGTACAGGTTCAGGGCATATTTGTGTGGATTTCTGCATTGGTACGTTCCAGTGAGACAGTGAGGTTATGGAGGGTGCAGGTTCAGGGCAAATTTGTGTGGAGTTCTGCGTTGGGACGTTCCAGTGAGACAGGGAGGTTATGGACGGGTACAGGTTCAGGGCATATTTGTGTGGAGTTCTGCATTGGTACGTTCCAGTGACACAGGGAGGTTATGGAGGGGTACAGGTTCAGGGCATATTTGTGTGAATTTCTGCTTTGGTACGTTCCAGTGAGACAAGGAGGTTATGGGCGGGTACAGTTTCAAGGCATTTTGTGTGGAATTCTGCAATGGTACGTTGCAGTGAGACAGGGAGGTTATGGAGGGTACAGGTTCAGGGCATATTTGTGTGGAGTTCTGCGTTGGTACGTTCCAGTGTGACTGGGAGTTTATGGAGGGGTACAGGTTCAGGGCATATTTGTTTGGAGTTCTGCATTGGTACGTTCCAGTGAGACAGGGAGGTTATGGAGGGTACACGTTCAGGGCATATTTGTTTGGGATTCTGCAGTGGGACGTTCCAGTGAGACAGGAAGGTTATGGAGGGGTACAGGTTCAGGGCATATTTGTGTGGAGTTCTGCATTGGTACGTTCCAGTGAGACAGGGAGTTTATGGAGGTGTAAAGGTTCAGGGCATATTTGTGTGGTGTTCTGCAGTGGTACGTTCCAGTGAGACAGTGAGGTTATGGAGGGTACAGGTTCAGGGCATATTTGTGTGGAGTTCTGCTTTGGGACGTTCCAGTGAGACAGGGCGGTTACGGACGTGTACAGGTTCACGGTATATTTGTGTGGAGTTCTGCATCGGTAAGCTCCACTGACACAGGGAGGTTATGGAGGGGTACAGGTTCAGTGCATATTTGTGTGGAATTCTGCATTGGTACGTTCCAGTGAGACAGGGAGGTTATGGAGGGGTACAGGTTTACCGCAAATTTGTGTGGAGTTCTGCATTGGTACATTCCAGTGAGACAAGGAGGTTCTGTGTGGGTACAGGTTCAGGGCATATTTGTGTGGAATTCTGCATTGGTACGTTCCAGTGAGACAGGGAGGATATGGAGGGTACAGGTTCAGGGCATATTTGTGTGGAGTTCTGGATTCGTACATTCCAGTGAGACAGGGAGGTTATGGAGGCGTACAGGTTCAGGGTATATTTGTGTGCAGTTCTGCGTTGGTACGTTTCAGTGTGACTGGGAGGTTATGGAGGGGTACAGGTTCAGGGCATATTTGTTTGGAGTTCTGCATTGGTACGTTCCAGTGAGACAGGGAAGTTATGGAGGGTACAGGTTCAGGGCATATTTGTGTGGTGTTCTGCAATGGTACGTTCCAGTGAGACAGTGCGGCTATGGAGGGTACAGGTTCAGGGCATATTTGTGTGGAGTTCTGCGTTGGGACGTTCCAGTGAGACAGGGAGGTTATGGACGGGTACAGGTTCACGGCATATTTGTTTGGAGTTCTGCATTGGTACGTTCCAGTGACACAGGGAGGTTATGGAGGGGTACAGGTTCAGGGCATATTTGTGTAGAATTCTGCAGTGGGAAGTTCAAGTGAGACAGGGAGTTTATGGACGAGTACAGGTTCAGGGCATATTTGTGTGGAATTCTGCATTGGTACGTTCCAGTGAGACAGGGAGGTTTTGGAGGTGTACAGGTTCAGTGCATATTTGTGTGGTGTTCTGCAATGGTACGTTCCAGGGAGACAGGGAGGTTATGGAGGGTACAGGTTCAGGACATATTTCTGTGTAGTTCTGCAGTGGTACGTTCCAGTGAGACAGGGAGGGATATGGTGGAGTACATGTTCAGGGCATATTTGTGTGGATTTCTGCATTGGTACGTTCCAGTGAGACAGGGAGGTTATGGAGGGGTACAGGTTCAGGGCATATTTGTGTGGTGTTCTGCAATGGTACGTTCCAGTGAGACAGTGAGGTTATGGAGGGTGCAGGTTCAGGGCAAATTTGTGTGGAGTTCTGCGTTGGGACGTTCCAGTGAGACAGGGAGGTTATGGACGGGTACAGGTTCAGGGCATATTTGTGTGGAGTTCTGCATTGGTACGTTCCAGTGAGACAGGGAGGTTATGGAGGGGTACAGGTTCACGGCAAATTTGTGTGGAGTTCTGCATTAGTACCTTCCAGTGAGACAAGGAGGTTCTGGGTGGGTACAGGTTCAGGGCATATTTGTGTGGAATTCTGCATTGGTACGTTCCAGTGAGACAGGGAGGTTATGGAGGGTACAGGTTCAGGGCATATTTGTGTGGATTTCTGGATTCGTACATTCCAGTGAGACAGGGAGGTTATGGAGGGGTACAGGTTCAGGGTATATTTGTGTGCAGTTCTGCGTTGGTACGTTTCAGTGTGACCGGGAGGTTATGGAGGGGTACAGGTTCAGGGCATATTTCTTTGGAGTTCTGCATTGGTACGTTCCAGTGAGACAGGGAAGTTATGGAGGGTACAGGTTCAGGGCATATTTGTGTGGTGTTCTGCAATGGTAGGTTCCAGTGAGACAGTGCGGCTATGGAGGGTACAGGTTCACGGCATATTTGTGTGGAGTTCTGCATTGGTACGTTCCAGTGACACAGGGAGGTTATGGAGGGGTACAGGTTCAGGGCATATTTGTGTAGAATTCTGCAGTTGGACGTTCCAGTGAGACAGGGAGTTAATGGACGTGTACAGGTTCAGGGCATATTTGTGTGAAATTCTGCATTGGTACGTTCCACTGAGACAGGGAGGATATGGTGGAGTACATGTTCAGGGCATATTTGTGTGGATTTCTGCATTGGTACGTTCCAGTGAGACAGGGATCTTATGGAGGGGTACAGGTTCAGGGCATATTTGTGTGGTGTTCTGCAATGGTACGTTCCAGTGAGACAGTGAGGTTATGGAGGGTACAGGTTCAGGGCATATTTGTGTGGAGTTCTGCTTTGGGACGTTCCAGTGAGACAGGGCGGTTACGGACGTGTACAGTTTCACGGTATATTTGTGTGGAGTTCTGCATCGGTACGTTCCAGTGACACAGGGAGGTTATGGAGGGGTACAGGTTCAGGGCATATTTGTGTGGAATTCTGCAGTGGGACGTTCCAGTGAGACAGGGAGTTTATGGACGTGTACAGGTTCAGGGTATATTTGTGTGGAATTCTGCATTGGTACGTTCCAGTGAGACAGGGAGGTTTTGGAGGGTTACAGGTTCAGTGCATATTTGTGTGGTGTTCTGCAATGGTACGTTCCAGTGAAACAGAGAGGTTATGGAGGGTACAGGTTCAGGACATATTTGTGTGGAGTTCTGCAGTGGTACGTTCCAGGGAGACAGGGAGGATATGCTGGAGTACAGGTTCAGGGCATATTTGTGTGGATTTCTGCATTGGTACGTTCCAGTGAGACAGGGAGGTTATGGAGTTGTACAGGTTCAGGGCATATTTGTGTGGTGTTCTGCAATGGTACGTTCCAGTGAGACAGTGAGGTTATGGAGGGTGCAGGTTCAGGGCAAATTTGTGTGGAGTTCTGCGTTGGGACGTTCCAGTGAGACAGGGAGGTTATGGACGGGTACAGGTTCAGGGCATATTTGTGTGGAGTTCTGCATTGGTACGTTCCAGTGACACAGGGAGGTTATGGAGGGGTACAGGTTCAGGGCATATTTGTGTGAATTTCTGCTTTGGTACGTTCCAGTGAGACAAGGAGGTTATGGGCGGGTACAGTTTCAGGGCATTTTGTGTGGAATTCTGCAATGGTACGTTGCAGTGAGACAGGGAGGTTATGGAGGGTACAGGTTCAGGGCATATTTGTGTGGAGTTCTGCGTTGGTACGTTCCAGTGTGACTGGGAGTTTATGGAGGGGTACAGGTTCAGGGCATATTTGTTTGGAGTTCTGCATTGGTACGTTCCAGTGAGACAGGGAGGTTATGGAGGGTACACGTTCAGGGCATATTTGTTTGGGATTCTGCAGTGGGACGTTCCAGTGAGACAGGAAGGTTATGGAGGGGTACAGGTTCAGGGCATATTTGTGTGGAGTTCTGCATTGGTACGTTCCAGTGAGACAGGGAGTTTATGGAGGTGTAAAGGTTCAGGGCATATTTGTGTGGTGTTCTGCAGTGGTACGTTCCAGTGAGACAGTGAGGTTATGGAGGGTACAGGTTCAGGGCATATTTGTGTGGAGTTCTGCTTTGGGACGTTCCAGTGAGACAGGGCGGTTACGGACGTGTACAGGTTCACGGTATATTTGTGTGGAGTTCTGCATCGGTAAGCTCCACTGACACAGGGAGGTTATGGAGGGGTACAGGTTCAGTGTATATTTGTGTGGAATTCTGCATTGGTACGTTCCAGTGAGACAGGGAGGTTATGGAGGGGTACAGGTTTACCGCAAATTTGTGTGGAGTTCTGCATTGGTACATTCCAGTGAGACAAGGAGGTTCTGTGTGGGTACAGGTTCAGGGCATATTTGTGTGGAATTCTGCATTGGTACGTTCCAGTGAGACAGGGAGGATATGGAGGGTACAGGTTCAGGGCATATTTGTGTGGAGTTCTGGATTCGTACATTCCAGTGAGACAGGGAGGTTATGGAGGGGTACAGGTTCAGGGTATATTTGTGTGCAGTTCTGCGTTGGTACGTTTCAGTGTGACTGGGAGGTTATGGAGGGGTACAGGTTCAGGGCCTATTTGTTTGGAGTTCTGCATTGGTACGTTCCAGTGAGACAGGGAAGTTATGGAGGGTACAGGTTCAGGGCATATTTGTGTGGTGTTCTGCAATGGTACGTTCCAGTGAGACAGTGCGGCTATGGAGGGTACAGGTTCAGGGCATATTTGTGTGGAGTTCTGAGTTGGGACGTTCCAGTGAGACAGGGAGGTTATGGACGGGTACAGGTTCACGGCATATTTGTGTGGAGTTCTGCATTGGTACGTTCCAGTGACACAGGGAGGTTATGGAGGGGTACAGGTTCAGGGCATATTTGTGTAGGATTCTGCAGTGGGAAGTTCAAGTGAGACAGGGAGTTTATGGACGAGTACAGGTTCAGGGCATATTTGTGTGGAATTCTGCATTGGTACGTTCCAGTGAGACAGGGAGGTTTTGGAGGTGTACAGGTTCAGTGCATATTTGTGTGGTGTTCTGCAATGGTACGTTCCAGTGAGACAGGGAGGTTATGGAGGGTACAGGTTCAGGACATATTTCTGTGTAGTTCTGCAGTGGTAGGTTCCAGTGAGACAGGGAGGGATATGGTGGAGTACATGTTCAGGGCATATTTGTGTGGATTTCTGCATTGGTACGTTCCAGTGAGACAGGGAGGTTATGGAGGGGTACAGGTTCAGGGCATATTTGTGTGGTGTTCTGCAATGGTACGTTCCAGTGAGACAGTGAGGTTATGGAGGGTGCAGGTTCAGGGCAAATTTGTGTGGAGTTCTGCGTTGGGACGTTCCAGTGAGACAGGGAGGTTATGGACGGGTACAGGTTCAGGGCATATATGTGTGGAGTTCTGCATTGGTACGTTCCTGTGAGACAGGGAGGTTATGGAGGGGTACAGGTTCACGGCAAATTTGTGTGGAGTTCTGCATTAGTACCTTCCAGTGAGACAAGGAGGTTCTGGGTGGGTACAGGTTCAGGGCATATTTGTGTGGAATTCTGCATTGGTACGTTCCAGTGAGACAGGGAGGTTATGGAGGGTACAGGTTCAGGGCATATTTGTGTGGATTTCTGGATTCGTACATTCCAGTGAGACAGGGAGGTTATGGAGGGGTACAGGTTCAGGGTATATTTGTGTGCAGTTCTGCGTTGGTACGTTTCAGTGTGACCGGGAGGTTATGGAGGGGTACAGGTTCAGGGCATATTTCTTTGGAGTTCTGCATTGGTACGTTCCAGTGAGACAGGGAAGTTATGGAGGGTACAGGTTCAGGGCATATTTGTGTGGTGTTCTGCAATGGTAGGTTCCAGTGAGACAGTGCGGCTATGGAGGGTACAGGTTCACGGTATATTTGTGTGGAGTTCTGCATTGGTACGTTCCAGTGACACAGGGAGGTTATGGAGGGGTACAGGTTCAGGGCATATTTGTGTAGAATTCTGCAGTTGGACGTTCCAGTGAGACAGGGAGTTAATGGACGTGTACAGGTTCAGGGCATATTTGTGTGGAATTCTGCATTGGTACGTTCCACTGAGACAGGGAGGATATGGTGGAGTACATGTTCAGGGCATATTTGTGTGGATTTCTGCATTGGTACGTTCCAGTGAGACAGGGATCTTATGGAGGGGTACAGGTTCAGGGCATATTTGTGTGGTGTTCTGCAATGGTACGTTCCAGTGAGACAGTGAGGCTATGGAGGGTGCAGGTTCAGGGCAAATTTGTGTGGAGTTCTGTATTGGGACGTTCCAGTGAGACAGGGAGGTTATGGACGGGTACAGGTTCAGGGCATATTTGTGTGGAGTTCTGCATTGGTACGTTCCAGTGAGACAGGGAGGTTATGGAGGGTACAAGTTCAGGGCATATTTGTGTGGAATTCTGCAGTGGGACGTTGCAGTGATACAGGGAGTTTATGGACGTGTGCAGTTTCCGGGCATATTTGTGTGGAATTCTGCATTGGTACGTTCCAGTGAGACAGGGAGGTTATGCACGGTACGGGATCAGGGCTTATTTGAGTGGAGTTCGGCATTGATGCGTTCCAGTGATACAGGGAGGTTATGGATGGGTACAGGTTCAGAGCATATTTGTGTGAATTTCTG
This sequence comes from Hemitrygon akajei, assembly GCF_048418815.1. Taxonomy (NCBI): domain Eukaryota; kingdom Metazoa; phylum Chordata; class Chondrichthyes; order Myliobatiformes; family Dasyatidae; genus Hemitrygon; species Hemitrygon akajei. The sequence goes on along the minus strand of NW_027332016.1, from coordinate 906,745 downwards.
CTTTGGTACCTTCCAGTGAGACAGGGAGGATATGGAGGGGTATAGGTTCAGGGCATATTTGTGTGGAGCTCTGCATTGGTACGTTCCAGTGAGACAGGGAGTTAATGGACGTGTACAGGTTCAGGGCATATTTGTGTGGAATTCTGCATTGGTACGTTCCACTGAGACAGGGAGGATATGGTGGAGTACATGTTCAGGGCATATTTGTGTGAATTTCTGCATTGGTACGTTCCAGTGAGACAGGGATCTTATGGAGGGGTACAGGTTCAGGACATATTTGTGTGGTGTTCTGCAATGGTACGTTCCAGTGAGACAGTGAGGCTATGGAGGGTGCAGGTTCAGGGCAAATTTGTGTGGAGTTCTGCGTTGGGACGTTCCAGTGAGACAGGGAGGTTATGAACGGGTACAGGTTCAGGGCATATTTGTGTGGAGTTCTGCATTGGTACGTTCCAGTGAGACAGGGAGGTTATGGAGGGTACAAGTTCAGGGCATATTTGTGTGGAATTCTGCAGTGGGACGTTCCAGTGATACAGGGAGTTTATGGACGTGCGCAGGTTCCGGGCATATTTGTGTGGAATTCTGCATTGGTACGTTCCAGTGAGACAGGGAGGTTATGCACGGTACGGGATCAGGGCTTATTTGAGTGGAGTTCGGCATTGGTGCGTTCCAGTGATACAGGGAGGTTATGGATGGGTACAGGTTCAGAACATATTTCTGTGAATTTCTGCTTTGGTACGTTCCAGTGAGACAGGGAGGATATGGAGGGGTATAGGTTCAGGGCATATTTGTGTGGAGCTCTGCATTGGTACGTTCCAGTGAGACAGGGAGGTTATGGAGGGGTAGAGGTTCAGGGCAAATTTGTCTGTAGTTCTGCATTCGTACGTTCCAGTGAGACAGGGAGGTTATGGAGGGTACAGGTTCAGGGCATATTTCTATCGAGTTCTGCAGTGGTACGTTCCAGTGAGACAGGGAGGTTATGGAAGGGTACGGGTTCAGGGCATATTTGTGTGGAGTTCTGCATTGGTACTTTCCAGTGAGACGGGGAGGTTATGGAGGGTACAGGTTCATGGCATACTTGTGTGGAGTTCTGCAGTGGGACGTTCCAGTAAGACAGGGAGGTTATGGACGGGTACAGGTTCAGGGCATATTTGTGTGGAGTTCTGCATTGGTACATTCCAGTGAGACAGGGAAGTTATGTAGGGGTACAGGTTCAGGGCATATTTGTGTGTAGTTCTGCATTTGTACGTTGCAGTGAGACAGGGAGTTTATGGAGGGGTACAGGTTCAGGGCATATTTGTGTGGTGTTCTGCAATGGTACGTTCCAGTGAGACAGTGAGGTTATGGAGGGTACAGGTTCAGGGCATATTTGTGTGGAGTTCTGCGTTGGGACGTTCAAGTGAGACAGGGAGGTTATGGACGGGTACAGGTTCAGGGCATATTTGTGTGGAGTTTTGCATTTGTACGTTCCAGTGACACAGGGAGGTTATGGAAGGGTACAGGTTCAGGGCATATTTGTGTGGAGTTCTGCATTGGTAAGTTCCAGTGAGACAGAAAGGTTTTGGAGGGGTACAGGTTCAGGGCAAATTTGTGTGGAGTTCTGCATTGGTACGTTCCAGTGAGACAAGGAGGTTATGGGCGGGTACAGTTTCAGGGCATTTTGTGTGGAATTCTGCAATGTTACGTTGCAGTGAGACAGGGAGGTTATGGAGGGTACAGGTTCAGGGCATATTTGTGTGGAGTTCTGCGTTGGTACGTTCCAGTGTGACTGGGAGTTTATGGAGGGGTACAGGTTCAGGGCATATTTGTTTGGAGTTCTGCATTGGTACGTTCCAGTGAGACAGGGAGGTTATGGAGGGTACACGTTCAGGGCATATTTGTTTGGGATTCTGCAGTGGGACGTTCCAGTGAGACAGGAAGGTTATGGAGGGGTACAGGTTCAGGGCATATTTGTGTGGAGTTCTGCATTGGTACGTTCCAGTGAGACAGGGAGTTTATGGAGGTGTAAAGGTTCAGGGCATATTTGTGTGGTGTTCTGCAGTGGTACGTTCCAGTGAGACAGTGAGGTTATGGAGGGTACAGGTTCAGGGCATATTTGTGTGGAGTTCTGCTTTGGGACGTTCCAGTGAGACAGGGCGGTTACGGACGTGTACAGGTTCACGGTATATTTGTGTGGAGTTCTGCATCGGTAAGCTCCACTGACACAGGGAGGTTATGGAGGGGTACAGGTTCAGTGCATATTTGTGTGGAATTCTGCATTGGTACGTTCCAGTGAGACAGGGAGGTTATGGAGGGGTAGAGGTTTACGGCAAATTTGTGTGGAGTTCTGCATTTGTACATTCCAGTGAGACAAGGAGGTTCTGTGTGGGTACAGGTTCAGGGCATATTTGTGTGGAATTCTGCATTGGTACGTTCCAGTGAGACAGGGAGGATATGGAGGGTACAGGTTCAGGGCATATTTGTGTGGAGTTCTGGATTCGTACATTCCAGTGAGACAGGGAGGTTATGGAGGGGTACAGGTTCAGGGTATATTTGTGTGCAGTTCTGCGTTGGTACGTTTCAGTGTGACAGGGAGGTTATGGAGGGGTACAGGTTCAGGGCATATTTGTTTGGAGTTCTGCATTGGTACGTTCCAGTGAGACAGGGAAGTTATGGAGGGTACAGGTTCAGGGCATATTTGTGTGGTGTTCTGCAATGGTACGTTCCAGTGAGACAGTGCGGCTATGGAGGGTACAGGTTCAGGGCATATTTGTGTGGAGTTCTCCGTTGGGACGATCCAGTGAGACAGGGAGGTTATGGACGGGTACAGGTTCACGGCATATTTGTGTGGAGTTCTGCATTGGTACGTTCCAGTGACACAGGGAGGTTATGGAGGGGTACAGGTTCAGGGCATATTTGTGTAGAATTCTGCAGTTGGACGTTCCAGTGAGACAGGGAGTTAATGGACGTGTACAGGTTCAGGGCATATTTGTGTGGAATTCTGCATTGGTACGTTTCAGTGAGACAGGGAGGTTTTGGTGGTGTACAGGTTCAGTGCATATTTGTGTGGTGTTCTGCAATGGTACGTTCCAGTGAGACAGGGAGGTTATGGATGGTACAGGTTCAGGACATATTTGTGTGGAGTTCTGCAGTGGTACGTTCCAGTGAGACAGGGAGGATATGGTGGAGTACATGTTCAGGGCATATTTGTGTGGATTTCTGCATTGGTACGTTCCAGTGAGACAGGGATGTTATGGAGGGGTACAGGTTCAGGGCATATTTGTGTGTTGTTCTGCAATGGTACGTTCCAGTGAGACAGTGAGGCTATGGAGGGTGCAGGATCAGGGCAAATTTGTGTGGAGTTCTGCGTTGGGACGTTCCAGTGAGACAGGGAGGTTATGGACGGGTACAGGTTCAGGGCATATTTGTGTGGAGTTCTGCATTGGTACGTTCCAGTGAGACAGGGAGGTTATGGAGGGTACAAGTTCAGGGCATATTTGTGTGGAATTCTGCAGTGGGACGTTCCAGTGATACAGGGAGTTTATGGACGTGTGCAGGTTCCGGGCATATTTGTGTGGAATTCTGCATTGGTACGTTCCAGTGAGACAGGGAGGTTATGCACGGTACGGGATCAGGGCTTATTTGTGTGAATTTCTGCTTTGGTACGTTCCAGTGAGACAGGGAGGATATGGACGGGTATAGGTTCAGGGCATATTTGTGTGGAGCTCTGCATTGGTACGTTCCAGTGAGACAGGGAGGTTATGGAGGGGTACAGGTTCAGGGCAAATTTGTCTGTAGTTCTGCATTCGTACGTTCCAGTGAGACAGGGAGGTTATGGAGGGTACAGGTTCAGGGCATATTTCTTTGGAGTTCTGCAGTGGTACGTTCCAATGAGACAGGGAGGTTATGGAAGGGTACGGGTTCAGGGCATATTTGTGTGGAGTTCTGCATTGGTACTTTCCAGTGAGACGGGGAGGTTATGGAGGGTACAGGTTCATGGCATACTTGTGTGGAGTTCTGCAGTGGGACGTTCCAGTAAGACAGGGAGGTTATGGAGGGGTACAGGTTCAGGGCATATTTGTGTGGAGTTCTGCATTGGTACATTCCAGTGAGACAGGGAAGTTATGTAGGGGTACAGGTTCAGGGCATATTTGTGTGGAGTTCTGCATTGGGACGTTGCAGTGAGACAGGGAGTTTATGGAGGGGTACAGGTTCAGGACATATTTGTGTGGTGTTCTGCAATGGTACGTTCCAGTGAGACAGTGAGGTTATGGAGTGTACAGGTTCAGTGCATATTTGTGTGGAGTTCTGCGTTGGGACGTTCAAGTGAGACAGGGAGGTTATGGACGGGTACAGGTTCAGGGCATATTTGTGTGGAGTTTTGCATTGGTACGTTCCAGTGACACAGGGAGGTTATGGAAGGGTACAGGTTCAGGGCATATTTGTGTGGAGTTCTGCATTGGTAAGTTCCAGTGAGACAGAAAGGTTTTGGAGGGGTACAGGTTCAGGGCAAATTTGTGTGGAGTTCTGCATTGGTACGTTCCAGTGAGACAAGGAGGTTATGGGCGGGTACAGTTTCAGGGCATTTTGTGTGGGATTCTGCAATGGTACGTTCCAGTGTGACTGGGAGTTTATGGAGGGGTACAGGTTCAGGGCATATTTGTTTGGCGTTCTGCATTGGTACGTTCCAGTGAGACAGGGAGGTTATGGAGTGTACACGTTCAGGGCATATTTGTGTGGGATTCTGCAGTGGGACGTTCCAGTGAGACAGGAAGGTTATGGAGGGGTACAGGTTCAGGGCATATTTGTGTGGAGTTCTGCATTGGTACGTTCCAGTGAGACAGGGAGTTTATGGAGGTGTAAAGGTTCAGGGCATATTTGTGTGGTGTTCTGCAGTGGTACGTTCCAGTGAGACAGTGAGGTTATGGAGGGGTACAGGTTCAGTGCATATTTGTGTGGTGTTCTGCAATGGTACGTTCCAGTGAAACAGAGAGGTTATGGAGGGTACAGGTTCAGGACATATTTGTGTGGAGTTCTGCAGTGGTACGTTCCAGGGAGACAGGGAGGATATGCTGGAGTACAGGTTCAGGGCATATTTGTGTGGATTTCTGCATTGGTACGTTCCAGTGAGACAGGGAGGTTATGGAGTTGTACAGGTTCAGGGCATATTTGTGTGGTGTTCTGCAATGGTACGTTCCAGTGAGACAGTGAGGTTATGGAGGGTGCAGGTTCAGGGCAAATTTGTGTGGAGTTCTGCGTTGGGACGTTCCAGTGAGACAGGGAGGTTATGGACGGGTACAGGTTCAGGGCATATTTGTGTGGAGTTCTGCATTGGTACGTTCCAGTGACACAGGGAGGTTATGGAGGGGTACAGGTTCAGGGCATATTTGTGTGAATTTCTGCTTTGGTACGTTCCAGTGAGACAGTGAGGTTATGGAGGGTACAGATTCAGGGCATATTTGTGTGGTGTTCTGCGTTGGGACGTTCCAGTGAGACAGTGAGGTTATGGAGGGTACAGGTTCAGGGCATATTTGTGTGGAGTTCTGCGTTGGGACGTTCCAGTGAGACAGGGAATTATGGACGGGTACAGGTTCACGGCATATTTGTGTGGAGTTCTGCATTGGTACGTTCCAGTGACACAGGGAGGTTTTGGAGGGTACAGGTTCAGGGCAAATTTGAGTGTAGTTCTGCACTGGTACGTTCCAGTGAGACAGGGAGGTTATGGAGGGTACAGGTTCAGGGCATATTTCTGTGGAGTTCTGCATTGGTACGTTCCAGTGAGACAGGGAGTTTATGGAGGGGTACAGGTTCAGAGCATATTTGTCTGGTGTTCTGCAATGGTACGTTCCAGTGAGACAGTGAGGTTACGGAGGGTACAGGTTCAGGGCATATTTGTCTGGAGTTCTGCATTGGGACGTTCCAGTGAGACAGGGAGGTTATGGACGGGTACAGGTTCACGGCATATTTCTTTGGAGTTCTGCAGTGGTACGTTCCAGTGAGACAGGGAGGTTATGGAGGGGTACAGGTTCAGGGCATATTTGTGTAGAATTCTGCAGTTGGACGTTCCAGTGAGACAGGGAGTTAATGGACGTGTACAGGTTCAGGGCATATTTGTGTGGAATTCTGCATTGGTACGTTTCAGTGAGACAGGGAGGTTTTGGTGGTGTACAGGTTCAGTGCATATTTGTGTGGTGTTCTGCAATGGTACGTTCCAGTGAGACAGGGAGGTTATGGATGGTACAGGTTCAGGACATATTTGTGTGGAGTTCTGCAGTGGTACGTTCCAGTGAGACAGGGAGGATATGGTGGAGTACATGTTCAGGGCATATTTGTGTGGATTTCTGCATTGGTACGTTCCAGTGAGACAGGGATGTTATGGAGGGGTACAGGTTCAGGGCATATTTGTGTGTTGTTCTGCAATGGTACGTTCCAGTGAGACAGTGAGGCTATGGAGGGTGCGGGATCAGGGCAAATTTGTGTGGAGTTCTGCGTTGGGACGTTCCAGTGAGACAGGGAGGTTATGGACGGGTACAGGTTCAGGGCATATTTGTGTGGAGTTCTGCATTGGTACGTTCCAGTGAGACAGGGAGGTTATGGAGGGTACAAGTTCAGGGCATATTTGTGTGGAATTCTGCAGTGGGACGTTCCAGTGATACAGGGAGTTTATGGACGTGTGCAGGTTCCGGGCATATTTGTGTGGAATTCTGCATTGGTACGTTCCAGTGAGACAGGGAGGTTATGCACGGTACGGGATCAGGGCTTATTTGTGTGAATTTCTGCTTTGGTACGTTCCAGTGAGACAGGGAGGATATGGACGGGTATAGGTTCAGGGCATATTTGTGTGGAGCTCTGCATTGGTACGTTCCAGTGAGACAGGGAGGTTATGGAGGGGTACAGGTTCAGGGCAAATTTGTCTGTAGTTCTGCATTCGTACGTTCCAGTGAGACAGGGAGGTTATGGAGGGTACAGGTTCAGGGCATATTTCTTTGGAGTTCTGCAGTGGTACGTTCCAGTGAGACAGGGAGGTTATGGAAGGGTACGGGTTCAGGGCATATTTGTGTGGAGTTCTGCATTGGTACTTTCCAGTGAGACGGGGAGGTTATGGAGGGTACAGGTTCATGGCATACTTGTGTGGAGTTCTGCAGTGGGACGTTCCAGTAAGACAGGGAGGTTATGGAGGGGTACAGGTTCAGGGCATATTTGTGTGGAGTTCTGCATTGGTACATTCCAGTGAGACAGGGAAGTTATGTAGGGGTACAGGTTCAGGGCATATTTGTGTGGAGTTCTGCATTGGTACGTTGCAGTGAGACAGGGAGTTTATGGAGGGGTACAGGTTCAGGACATATTTGTGTGGTGTTCTGCAATGGTACGTTCCAGTGAGACAGTGAGGTTATGGAGTGTACAGGTTCAGGGCATATTTGTGTGGAGTTCTGCGTTGGGACGTTCAAGTGAGACAGGGAGGTTATGGACGGGTACAGGTTCAGGGCATATTTGTGTGGAGTTTTGCATTGGTACGTTCCAGTGACACAGGGAGGTTATGGAAGGGTACAGGTTCAGGGCATATTTGTGTGGAGTTCTGCATTGGTAAGTTCCAGTGAGACAGAAAGGTTTTGGAGGGGTACAGGTTCAGGGCAAATTTGTGTGGAGTTCTGCATTGGTACGTTCCAGTGAGACAAGGAGGTTATGGGCGGGTACAGTTTCAGGGCATTTTGTGTGGGATTCTGCAATGGTACGTTCCAGTGTGACTGGGAGTTTATGGAGGGGTACAGGTTCAGGGCATATTTGTTTGGCGTTCTGCATTGGTACGTTCCAGTGAGACAGGGAGGTTATGGAGTGTACACGTTCAGGGCATATTTGTGTGGGATTCTGCAGTGGGACGTACCAGTGAGACAGGAAGGTTATGGAGGGGTACAGGTTCAGGGCATATTTGTGTGGAGTTCTGCATTGGTACGTTCCAGTGAGACAGGGAGTTTATGGAGGTGTAAAGGTTCAGGGCATATTTGTGTGGTGTTCTGCAGTGGTACGTTCCAGTGAGACAGTGAGGTTATGGAGGGGTACAGGTTCAGTGCATATTTGTGTGGTGTTCTGCAATGGTACGTTCCAGTGAAACAGAGAGGTTATGGAGGGTACAGGTTCAGGACATATTTGTGTGGAGTTCTGCAGTGGTACGTTCCAGGGAGACAGGGAGGATATGCTGGAGTACAGGTTCAGGGCATATTTGTGTGGATTTCTGCATTGGTACGTTCCAGTGAGACAGGGAGGTTATGGAGTTGTACAGGTTCAGGGCATATTTGTGTGGTGTTCTGCAATGGTACGTTCCAGTGAGACAGTGAGGTTATGGAGGGTGCAGGTTCAGGGCAAATTTGTGTGGAGTTCTGCGTTGGGACGTTCCAGTGAGACAGGGAGGTTATGGACGGGTACAGGTTCAGGGCATATTTGTGTGGAGTTCTGCATTGGTACGTTCCAGTGACACAGGGAGGTTATGGAGGGGTACAGGTTCAGGGCATATTTGTGTGAATTTCTGCTTTGGTACGTTCCAGTGAGACAGTGAGGTTATGGAGGGTACAGATTCAGGGCATATTTGTGTGGTGTTCTGCGTTGGGACGTTCCAGTGAGACAGTGAGGTTATGGAGGGTACAGGTTCAGGGCAAATTTGTCTGTAGTTCTGCATTCGTACGTTCCAGTGAGACAGGGAGGTTATGGAGGGTACAGGTTCAGGGCATATTTCTTTGGAGTTCTGCAGTGGTACGTTCCAGTGAGACAGGGAGGTTATGGAAGGGTACGGGTTCAGGGCATATTTGTGTGGAGTTCTGCATTGGTACTTTCCAGTGAGACGGGGAGGTTATGGAGGGTACAGGTTCATGGCATACTTGTGTGGAGTTCTGCAGTGGGACGTTCCAGTAAGACAGGGAGGTTATGGAGGGGTACAGGTTCAGGGCATATTTGTGTGGAGTTCTGCATTGGTACATTCCAGTGAGACAGGGAAGTTATGTAGGGGTACAGGTTCAGGGCATATTTGTGTGGAGTTCTGCATTGGTACGTTGCAGTGAGACAGGGAGTTTATGGAGGGGTACAGGTTCAGGACATATTTGTGTGGTGTTCTGCAATGGTACGTTCCAGTGAGACAGTGAGGTTATGGAGTGTACAGGTTCAGGGCATATTTGTGTGGAGTTCTGCGTTGGGACGTTCAAGTGAGACAGGGAGGTTATGGACGGGTACAGGTTCAGGGCATATTTGTGTGGAGTTTTGCATTGGTACGTTCCAGTGACACAGGGAGGTTATGGAAGGGTACAGGTTCAGGGCATATTTGTGTGGAGTTCTGCATTGGTAAGTTCCAGTGAGACAGAAAGGTTTTGGAGGGGTACAGGTTCAGGGCAAATTTGTGTGGAGTTCTGCATTGGTACGTTCCACTGAGACAAGGAGGTTATGGGCGGGTACAGTTTCAGGGCATTTTGTGTGGGATTCTGCAATGGTACGTTCCAGTGTGACTGGGAGTTTATGGAGGGGTACAGGTTCAGGGCATATTTGTTTGGCGTTCTGCATTGGTACGTTCCAGTGAGACAGGGAGGTTATGGAGTGTACACGTTCAGGGCATATTTGTGTGGGATTCTGCAGTGGGACGTTCCAGTGAGACAGGAAGGTTATGGAGGGGTACAGGTTCAGGGCATATTTGTGTGGAGTTCTGCATTGGTACGTTCCAGTGAGACAGGGAGTTTATGGAGGTGTAAAGGTTCAGGGCATATTTGTGTGGTGTTCTGCAGTGGTACGTTCCAGTGAGACAGTGAGGTTATGGAGGGGTACAGGTTCAGTGCATATTTGTGTGGTGTTCTGCAATGGTACGTTCCAGTGAAACAGAGAGGTTATGGAGGGTACAGGTTCAGGACATATTTGTGTGGAGTTCTGCAGTGGTACGTTCCAGGGAGACAGGGAGGATATGCTGGAGTACAGGTTCAGGGCATATTTGTGTGGATTTCTGCATTGGTACGTTCCAGTGAGACAGGGAGGTTATGGAGTTGTACAGGTTCAGGGCATATTTGTGTGGTGTTCTGCAATGGTACGTTCCAGTGAGACAGTGAGGTTATGGAGGGTGCAGGTTCAGGGCAAATTTGTGTGGAGTTCTGCGTTGGGACGTTCCAGTGAGACAGGGAGGTTATGGACGGGTACAGGTTCAGGGCATATTTGTGTGGAGTTCTGCATTGGTACGTTCCAGTGACACAGGGAGGTTATGGAGGGGTACAGGTTCAGGGCATATTTGTGTGAATTTCTGCTTTGGTACGTTCCAGTGAGACAGTGAGGTTATGGAGGGTACAGATTCAGGGCATATTTGTGTGGTGTTCTGCGTTGGGACGTTCCAGTGAGACAGTGAGGTTATGGAGGGTACAGGTTCAGGGCATATTTGTGTGGAGTTCTGCGTTGGGACGTTCCAGTGAGACAGGGAATTATGGACGGGTACAGGTTCACGGCATATTTGTGTGGAGTTCTGCATTGGTACGTTCCAGTGACACAGGGAGGTTTTGGAGGGTACAGGTTCAGGGCAAATTTGAGTGTAGTTCTGCACTGGTACGTTCCAGTGAGACAGGGAGGTTATAGAGGGTACAGGTTCAGGGCATATTTCTGTGGAGTTCTGCATTGGTACGTTCCAGTGAGACAGGGAGTTTATGGAGGGGTACAGGTTCAGAGCATATTTGTCTGGTGTTCTGCAATGGTACGTTCCAGTGAGACAGTGAGGTTACGGAGGGTACAGGTTCAGGGCATATTTGTCTGGAGTTCTGCATTGGGACGTTCCAGTGAGACAGGGAGGTTATGGACGGGTACAGGTTCACGGCATATTTCTTTGGAGTTCTGCAGTGGTACGTTCCAGTGAGACAGGGAGGTTATGGAGGGGTACAGGTTCAGGGCATATTTGTGTAGAATTCTGCAGTTGGACGTTCCAGTGAGACAGGGAGTTAATGGACGTGTACAGGTTCAGGGCATATTTGTGTGGAATTCTGCATTGGTACGTTTCAGTGAGACAGGGAGGTTTTGGTGGTGTACAGGTTCAGTGCATATTTGTCTGGTGTTCTGCAATGGTACGTTCCAGTGAGACAGTGAGGTTACGGAGGGTACAGGTTCAGGGCATATTTGTCTGGAGTTCTGCATTGGGACGTTCCAGTGAGACAGGGAGGTTATGGATGGTACAGGTTCAGGACATATTTGTGTGGAGTTCTGCAGTGGTACGTTCCAGTGAGACAGGGAGGATATGGTGGAGTACATGTTCAGGGCATATTTGTGTGGATTTCTGCATTGGTACGTTCCAGTGAGACAGGGATGTTATGGAGGGGTACAGGTTCAGGGCATATTTGTGTGTTGTTCTGCAATGGTACGTTCCAGTGAGACAGTGAGGCTATGGAGGGTGCAGGATCAGGGCAAATTTGTGTGGAGTTCTGCGTTGGGACGTTCCAGTGAGACAGGGAGGTTATGGACGGGTACAGGTTCAGGGCATATTTGTGTGGAGTTCTGCATTGGTACGTTCCAGTGAGACAGGGAGGTTATGGAGGGTACAAGTTCAGGGCATATTTGTGTGGAATTCTGCAGTGGGACGTTCCAGTGATACAGGGAGTTTATGGACGTGTGCAGGTTCCGGGCATATTTGTGTGGAATTCTGCATTGGTACGTTCCAGTGAGACAGGGAGGTTATGCACGGTACGGGATCAGGGCTTATTTGTGTGAATTTCTGCTTTGGTACGTTCCAGTGAGACAGGGAGGATATGGACGGGTATAGGTTCAGGGCATATTTGTGTGGAGCTCTGCATTGGTACGTTCCAGTGAGACAGGGAGGTTATGGAGGGGTACAGGTTCAGGGCAAATTTGTCTGTAGTTCTGCATTCGTACGTTCCAGTGAGACAGGGAGGTTATGGAGGGTACAGGTTCAGGGCATATTTCTTTGGAGTTCTGCAGTGGTACGTTCCAGTGAGACAGGGAGGTTATGGAAGGGTACGGGTTCAGGGCATATTTGTGTGGAGTTCTGCATTGGTACTTTCCAGTGAGACGGGGAGGTTATGGAGGGTACAGGTTCATGGCATACTTGTGTGGTGTTCTGCAGTGGGACGTTCCAGTAAGACAGGGAGGTTATGGAGGGGTACAGGTTCAGGGCATATTTGTGTGGAGTTCTGCATTGGTACATTCCAGTGAGACAGGGAAGTTATGTAGGGGTACAGGTTCAGGGCATATTTGTGTGGAGTTCTGCATTGGTACGTTGCAGTGAGACAGGGAGTTTATGGAGGGGTACAGGTTCAGGACATATTTGTGTGGTGTTCTGCAATGGTACGTTCCAGTGAGACAGTGAGGTTATGGAGTGTACAGGTTCAGGGCATATTTGTGTGGAGTTCTGCGTTGGGACGTTCAAGTGAGACAGGGAGGTTATGGACGGGTACAGGTTCAGGGCATATTTGTGTGGAGTTTTGCATTGGTACGTTCCAGTGACACAGGGAGGTTATGGAAGGGTACAGGTTCAGGGCATATTTGTGTGGAGTTCTGCATTGGTAAGTTCCAGTGAGACAGAAAGGTTTTGGAGGGGTACAGGTTCAGGGCAAATTTGTGTGGAGTTCTGCATTGGTACGTTCCAGTGAGACAAGGAGGTTATGGGCGGGTACAGTTTCAGGGCATTTTGTGTGGGATTCTGCAGTGGTACGTTCCAGTGTGACTGGGAGTTTATGGAGGGGTACAGGTTCAGGGCATATTTGTTTGGCGTTCTGCATTGGTACGTTCCAGTGAGACAGGGAGGTTATGGAGTGTACACGTTCAGGGCATATTTGTGTGGGATTCTGCAGTGGGACGTACCAGTGAGACAGGAAGGTTATGGAGGGGTACAGGTTCAGGGCATATTTGTGTGGAGTTCTGCATTGGTACGTTCCAGTGAGACAGGGAGTTTATGGAGGTGTAAAGGTTCAGGGCATATTTGTGTGGTGTTCTGCAGTGGTACGTTCCAGTGAGACAGTGAGGTTATGGAGGGGTACAGGTTCAGTGCATATTTGTGTGGTGTTCTGCAATGGTACGTTCCAGTGAAACAGAGAGGTTATGGAGGGTACAGGTTCAGGACATATTTGTGTGGAGTTCTGCAGTGGTACGTTCCAGGGAGACAGGGAGGATATGCTGGAGTACAGGTTCAGGGCATATTTGTGTGGATTTCTGCATTGGTACGTTCCAGTGAGACAGGGAGGTTATGGAGTTGTACAGGTTCAGGGCATATTTGTGTGGTGTTCTGCAATGGTACGTTCCAGTGAGACAGTGAGGTTATGGAGGGTGCAGGTTCAGGGCAAATTTGTGTGGAGTTCTGCGTTGGGACGTTCCAGTGACACAGGGAGGTTATGGACGGGTACAGGTTCAGGGCATATTTGTGTGGAGTTCTGCATTGGTACGTTCCAGTGACACAGGGAGGTTATGGAGGGGTACAGGTTCAGGGCATATTTGTGTGAATTTCTGCTTTGGTACGTTCCAGTGAGACAGTGAGGTTATGGAGGGTACAGATTCAGGGCATATTTGTGTGGTGTTCTGCGTTGGGACGTTCCAGTGAGACAGTGAGGTTATGGAGGGTACAGGTTCAGGGCATATTTGTGTGGAGTTCTGCGTTGGGACGTTCCAGTGAGACAGGGAATTATGGACGGGTACAGGTTCACGGCATATTTGTGTGGAGTTCTGCATTGGTACGTTCCAGTGACACAGGGAGGTTTTGGAGGGTACAGGTTCAGGGCAAATTTGAGTGTAGTTCTGCACTGGTACGTTCCAGTGAGACAGGGAGGTTATGGAGGGTACAGGTTCAGGGCATATTTCTGTGGAGTTCTGCATTGGTACGTTCCAGTGAGACAGGGAGTTTATGGAGGGGTACAGGTTCAGAGCATATTTGTCTGGTGTTCTGCAATGGTACGTTCCAGTGAGACAGTGAGGTTACGGAGGGTACAGGTTCAGGGCATATTTGTCTGGAGTTCTGCATTGGGACGTTCCAGTGAGACAGGGAGGTTATGGACGGGTACAGGTTCACGGCATATTTCTTTGGAGTTCTGCAGTGGTACGTTCCAGTGAGACAGGGAGGTTATGGAAGGGTACGGGTTCAGGGCATATTTGTGTGGAGTTCTGCATTGGTACTTTCCAGTGAGACGGGGAGGTTATGGAGGGTACAGGTTCATGGCATACTTGTGTGGAGTTCTGCAGTGGGACGTTCCAGTAAGACAGGGAGGTTATGGAGGGGTACAGGTTCAGGGCATATTTGTGTGGAGTTCTGCATTGGTACATTCCAGTGAGACAGGGAAGTTATGTAGGGGTACAGGTTCAGGGCATATTTGTGTGGAGTTCTGCATTGGTACGTTGCAGTGAGACAGGGAGTTTATGGAGGGGTACAGGTTCAGGACATATTTGTGTGGTGTTCTGCAATGGTACGTTCCAGTGAGACAGTGAGGTTATGGAGTGTACAGGTTCAGGGCATATTTGTGTGGAGTTCTGCGTTGGGACGTTCAAGTGAGACAGGGAGGTTATGGACGGGTACAGGTTCAGGGCATATTTGTGTGGAGTTTTGCATTGGTACGTTCCAGTGACACAGGGAGGTTATGGAAGGGTACAGGTTCAGGGCATATTTGTGTGGAGTTCTGCATTGGTAAGTTCCAGTGAGACAGAAAGGTTTTGGAGGGGTACAGGTTCCGGGCAAATTTGTGTGGAGTTCTGCATTGGTACGCTCCAGTGAGACAAGGAGGTTATGGGCGGGTACAGTTTCAGGGCATTTTGTGTGGGATTCTGCAATGGTACGTTCCAGTGTGACTGGGAGTTTATGGAGGGGTACAGGTTCAGGGCATATTTGTTTGGCGTTCTGCATTGGTACGTTCCAGTGAGACAGGGAGGTTATGGAGTGTACACGTTCAGGGCATATTTGTGTGGGATTCTGCAGTGGGACGTTCCAGTGAGACAGGAAGGTTATGGAGGGGTACAGGTTCAGGGCATATTTGTGTGGAGTTCTGCATTGGTACGTTCCAGTGAGACAGGGAGTTTATGGAGGTGTAAAGTTTCAGGGCATATTTGTGTGGTGTTCTGCAGTGGTACGTTCCAGTGAGACAGTGAGGTTATGGAGGGTACAGGTTCAGGGCATATTTGTGTGGAGTTCTGCTTTGGGACGTTCCAGTGAGACAGGGCGGTTACGGACATGTACAGTTTCACGGTATATTTGTGTGGAGTTCTGCATCGGTACGTTCCAGTGACACAGGGAGGTTATGGAGGGGTACAGGTTCAGGGCATATTTGTGTGGAATTCTGCAGTGGGACCTTCCAGTGAGACAGGGAGTTTATGGACGTGTACAGGTTCAGGGTATATTTGTGTGGAATTCTGCATTGGTACGTTCCAGTGAGACAGGAAGGTTTTGGAGGGGTACAGGTTCAGTGCATATTTGTGTGGTGTTCTGCAATGGTACGTTCCAGTGAAACAGAGAGGTTATGGAGGGTACAGGTTCAGGACATATTTGTGTGGAGCTCTGCATTGGTACGTTCCAGTGAGACAGGGAGGTTATGGAGGGGTAGAGGTTCAGGGCAAATTTGTCTGTAGTTCTGCATTCGTACGTTCCAGTGAGACAGGGAGGTTATGGAGGGTACAGGTTCAGGGCATATTTCTATCGAGTTCTGCAGTGGTACGTTCCAGTGAGACAGGGAGGTTATGGAAGGGTACGGGTTCAGGGCATATTTGTGTGGAGTTCTGCATTGGTACTTTCCAGTGAGACGGGGAGGTTATGGAGGGTACAGGTTCATGGCATACTTGTGTGGAGTTCTGCAGTGGGACGTTCCAGTAAGACAGGGAGGTTATGGACGGGTACAGGTTCAGGGCATATTTGTGTGGAGTTCTGCATTGGTACATTCCAGTGAGACAGGGAAGTTATGTAGGGGTACAGGTTCAGGGCATATTTGTGTGTAGTTCTGCATTTGTACGTTGCAGTGAGACAGGGAGTTTATGGAGGGGTACAGGTTCAGGGCATATTTGTGTGGTGTTCTGCAATGGTACGTTCCAGTGAGACAGTGAGGTTATGGAGGGTACAGGTTCAGGGCATATTTGTGTGGAGTTCTGCGTTGGGACGTTCAAGTGAGACAGGGAGGTTATGGACGGGTACAGGTTCAGGGCATATTTGTGTGGAGTTTTGCATTTGTACGTTCCAGTGACACAGGGAGGTTATGGAAGGGTACAGGTTCAGGGCATATTTGTGTGGAGTTCTGCATTGGTAAGTTCCAGTGAGACAGAAAGGTTTTGGAGGGGTACAGGTTCAGGGCAAATTTGTGTGGAGTTCTGCATTGGTACGTTCCAGTGAGACAAGGAGGTTATGGGCGGGTACAGTTTCAGGGCATTTTGTGTGGAATTCTGCAATGGTACGTTGCAGTGAGACAGGGAGGTTATGGAGGGTACAGGTTCAGGGCATATTTGTGTGGAGTTCTGCGTTGGTACGTTCCAGTGTGACTGGGAGTTTATGGAGGGGTACAGGTTCAGGGCATATTTGTTTGGAGTTCTGCATTGGTACGTTCCAGTGAGACAGGGAGGTTATGGAGGGTACACGTTCAGGGCATATTTGTTTGGGATTCTGCAGTGGGACGTTCCAGTGAGACAGGAAGGTTATGGAGGGGTACAGGTTCAGGGCATATTTGTGTGGAGTTCTGCATTGGTACGTTCCAGTGAGACAGGGAGTTTATGGAGGTGTAAAGGTTCAGGGCATATTTGTGTGGTGTTCTGCGTTGGGACGTTCCAGTGAGACAGTGAGGTTATGGAGGGTACAGGTTCAGGGCATATTTGTGTGGAGTTCTGCGTTGGGACGTTCCAGTGAGACAGGGAATTATGGACGGGTACAGGTTCACGGCATATTTGTGTGGAGTTCTGCATTGGTACGTTCCTGTGACACAGGGAGGTTTTGGAGGGTACAGGTTCAGGGCAAATTTGAGTGTAGTTCTGCACTGGTACGTTCCAGTGAGACAGGGAGGTTATGGAGGGTACAGGTTCAGGGCATATTTCTGTGGAGTTCTGCATTGGTACGTTCCAGTGAGACAGGGAGTTTATGGAGGGGTACAGGTTCAGAGCATATTTGTCTGGTGTTCTGCAATGGTACGTTCCAGTGAGACAGTGAGGTTACGGAGGGTACAGGTTCAGGGCATATTTGTCTGGAGTTCTGCATTGGGACGTTCCAGTGAGACAGGGAGGTTATGGACGGGTACAGGTTCACGGCATATTTCTTTGGAGTTCTGCAGTGGTACGTTCCAGTGAGACAGGGAGGTTATGGAAGGGTACGGGTTCAGGGCATATTTGTGTGGAGTTCTGCATTGGTACTTTCCAGTGAGACGGGGAGGTTATGGAGGGTACAGGTTCATGGCATACTTGTGTGGAGTTCTGCAGTGGGACGTTCCAGTAAGACAGGGAGGTTATGGAGGGGTACAGGTTCAGGGCATATTTGTGTGGAGTTCTGCATTGGTACATTCCAGTGAGACAGGGAAGTTATGTAGGGGTACTGGTTCAGGGCATATTTGTGTGGAGTTCTGCATTGGTACGTTGCAGTGAGACAGGGAGTTTATGGAGGGGTACAGGTTCAGGACATATTTGTGTGGTGTTCTGCAATGGTACGTTCCAGTGAGACAGTGAGGTTATGGAGTGTACAGGTTCAGGGCATATTTGTGTGGAGTTCTGCGTTGGGACGTTCAAGTGAGACAGGGAGGTTATGGACGGGTACAGGTTCAGGGCATATTTGTGTGGAGTTTTGCATTGGTACGTTCCAGTGACACAGGGAGGTTATGGAAGGGTACAGGTTCAGGGCATATTTGTGTGGAGTTCTGCATTGGTAAGTTCCAGTGAGACAGAAAGGTTTTGGAGGGGTACAGGTTCAGGGCAAATTTGTGTGGAGTTCTGCATTGGTACGTTCCAGTGAGACAAGGAGGTTATGGGCGGGTACAGTTTCAGGGCATTTTGTGTGGGATTCTGCAATGGTACGTTCCAGTGTGACTGGGAGTTTATGGAGGGGTACAGGTTCAGGGCATATTTGTTTGGCGTTCTGCATTGGTACGTTCCAGTGAGACAGGGAGGTTATGGAGTGTACACGTTCAGGGCATATTTGTGTGGGATTCTGCAGTGGGACGTTCCAGTGAGACAGGAAGGTTATGGAGGGGTACAGGTTCAGGGCATATTTGTGTGGAGTTCTGCATTGGTACGTTCCAGTGAGACAGGGAGTTTATGGAGGTGTAAAGTTTCAGGGCATATTTGTGTGGTGTTCTGCAGTGGTACGTTCCAGTGAGACAGTGAGGTTATGGAGGGTACAGGTTCAGGGCATATTTGTGTGGAGTTCTGCTTTGGGACGTTCCAGTGAGACAGGGCGGTTACGGACGTGTACAGTTTCACGGTATATTTGTGTGGAGTTCTGCATCGGTACGTTCCAGTGACACAGGGAGGTTATGGAGGGGTACAGGTTCAGGGCATATTTGTGTGGAATTCTGCAGTGGGACCTTCCAGTGAGACAGGGAGTTTATGGACGTGTACAGGTTCAGGGTATATTTGTGTGGAATTCTGCATTGGTACGTTCCAGTGAGACAGGGAGGTTTTGGAGGGGTACAGGTTCAGTGCATATTTGTGTGGTGTTCTGCAATGGTACGTTCCAGTGAAACAGAGAGGTTATGGAGGGTACAGGTTCAGGACATATTTGTGTGGAGCTCTGCATTGGTACGTTCCAGTGAGACAGGGAGGTTATGGAGGGGTAGAGGTTCAGGGCAAATTTGTCTGTAGTTCTGCATTCGTACGTTCCAGTGAGACAGGGAGGTTATGGAGGGTACAGGTTCAGGGCATATTTCTATCGAGTTCTGCAGTGGTACGTTCCAGTGAGACAGGGAGGTTATGGAAGGGTACGGGTTCAGGGCATATTTGTGTGGAGTTCTGCATTGGTACTTTCCAGTGAGACGGGGAGGTTATGGAGGGTACAGGTTCATGGCATACTTGTGTGGAGTTCTGCAGTGGGACGTTCCAGTAAGACAGGGAGGTTATGGACGGGTACAGGTTCAGAGCATATTTGTGTGGAGTTCTGCATTGGTACATTCCAGTGAGACATGGAAGTTATGTAGGGGTACAGGTTCAGGGCATATTTGTGTGTAGTTCTGCATTTGTACGTTGCAGTGAGACAGGGAGTTTATGGAGGGGTACAGGTTCAGGGCATATTTGTGTGGTGTTCTGCAATGGTACGTTCCAGTGAGACAGTGAGGTTATGGAGGGTACAGGTTCAGGGCATATTTGTGTGGAGTTCTGCGTAGGGACGTTCAAGTGAGACAGGGAGGTTATGGACGGGTACAGGTTCAGGGCATATTTGTGTGGAGTTTTGCATTTGTACGTTCCAGTGACACAGGGAGGTTATGGAAGGGTACAGGTTCAGGGCATATTTGTGTGGAGTTCTGCATTGGTAAGTTCCAGTGAGACAGAAAGGTTTTGGAGGGGTACAGGTTCAGGGCAAATTTGTGTGGAGTTCTGCATTGGTACGTTCCAGTGAGACAAGGAGGTTATGGGCGGGTACAGTTTCAGGGCATTTTGTGTGGAATTCTGCAATGGTACGTTGCAGTGAGACAGGGAGGTTATGGAGGGTACAGGTTCAGGGCATATTTGTGTGGAGTTCTGCGTTGGTACGTTCCAGTGTGACTGGGAGTTTATGGAGGGGTACAGGTTCAGGGCATATTTGTTTGGAGTTCTGCATTGGTACGTTCCAGTGAGACAGGGAGGTTATGGAGGGTACACGTTCAGGGCATATTTGTTTGGGATTCTGCAGTGGGACGTTCCAGTGAGACAGGAAGGTTATGGAGGGGTACAGGTTCAGGGCATATTTGTGTGGAGTTCTGCATTGGTACGTTCCAGTGAGACAGGGAGTTTATGGAGGTGTAAAGGTTCAGGGCATATTTGTGTGGTGTTCTGCAGTGGTACGTTCCAGTGAGACAGTGAGGTTATGGAGGGTACAGGTTCAGGGCATATTTGTGTGGAGTTCTGCTTTGGGACGTTCCAGTGAGACAGGGCGGTTACGGACGTGTACAGGTTCACGGTATATTTGTGTGGAGTTCTGCATCGGTAAGCTCCACTGACACAGGGAGGTTATGGAGGGGTACAGGTTCAGTGCATATTTGTGTGGAATTCTGCATTGGTACGTTCCAGTGAGACAGGGAGGTTATGGAGGGGTACAGGTTTACGGCAAATTTGTGTGGAGTTCTGCATTGGTACATTCCAGTGAGACAAGGAGGTTCTGTGTGGGTACAGGTTCAGGGCATATTTGTGTGGAATTCTGCATTGGTACGTTCCAGTGAGACAGGGAGGATATGGAGGGTACAGGTTCAGGGCATATTTGTGTGGAGTTCTGGATTCGTACATTCCAGTGAGACAGGGAGGTTATGGAGGGGTACAGGTTCAGGGTATATTTGTGTGCAGTTCTGCGTTGGTACGTTTCAGTGTGACTGGGAGGTTATGGAGGGGTACAGGTTCAGGGCATATTTGTTTGGAGTTCTGCATTGGTACGTTCCAGTGAGACAGGGAAGTTATGGAGGGTACAGGTTCAGGGCATATTTGTGTGGTGTTCTGCAATGGTACGTTCCAGTGAGACAGTGCGGCTATGGAGGGTACAGGTTCAGGGCATATTTGTGTGGACTTCTCCGTTGGGACGATCCAGTGAGACAGGGAGGTTATGGACGGGTACAGGTTCACGGCATATTTGTGTGGAGTTCTGCATTGGTACGTTCCAGTGACACAGGGAGGTTATGGAGGGGTACAGGTTCAGGGCATATTTGTGTAGAATTCTGCAGTTGGACGTTCCAGTGAGACAGGGAGTTAATGGACGTGTACAGGTTCAGGGCATATTTGTGTGGAATTCTGCATTGGTACGTTTCAGTGAGACAGGGAGGTTTTGGTGGTGTACAGGTTCAGTGCATATTTGTGTGGTGTTCTGCAATGGTACGTTCCAGTGAGACAGGGAGGTTATGGATGGTACAGGGTCAGGACATATTTGTGTGGAGTTCTGCAGTGGTACGTTCCAGTGAGACAGGGAGGATATGGTGGAGTACATGTTCAGGGCATATTTGTGTGAATTTCTGCTTTGGTACGTTCCAGTGAGACAGGGAGGATATGGACGGGTATAGGTTCAGGGCATATTTGTGTGGAGCTCTGCATTGGTACGTTCCAGTGAGACAGGGAGGTTATGGAGGGGTACAGGTTCAGGGCAAATTTGTCTGTAGTTCTGCATTCGTACGTTCCAGTGAGACAGGGAGGTTATGGAGGGTACAGGTTCAGGGCATATTTCTTTGGAGTTCTGCAGTGGTACGTTCCAGTGAGACAGGGAGGTTATGGAAGGGTACGGGTTCAGGGCATATTTGTGTGGAGTTCTGCATTGGTACTTTCCAGTGAGACGGGGAGGTTATGGAGGGTACAGGTTCATGGCATACTTGTGTGGAGTTCTGCAGTGGGACGTTCCAGTAAGACAGGGAGGTTATGGAGGGTACAGGTTCAGGGCATATTTGTGTGGTGTTCTGCAATGGTACGTTCCAGTGAGACAGTGCGGCTATGGAGGGTACAGGTTCAGGGCATATTTGTGTGGAGTTCTCCGTTGGGACGATCCAGTGAGACAGGGAGGTTATGGACGGGTACAGGTTCACGGCATATTTGTGTGGAGTTCTGCATTGGTACGTTCCAGTGACACAGGGAGGTTATGGAGGGGTACAGGTTCAGGACATATTTGTGTGGAGTTCTGCAGTGGTACGTTCCAGTGAGACAGGGAGGATATGGTGGAGTACATGTTCAGGGCATATTTGTGTGGATTTCTGCATTGGTACGTTCCAGTGAGACAGGGATGTTATGGAGGGGTACAGGTTCAGGGCATATTTGTGTGTTGTTCTGCAATGGTACGTTCCAGTGAGACAGTGAGGCTATGGAGGGTGCAGGATCAGGGCAAATTTGTGTGGAGTTCTGCGTTGGGACGTTCCAGTGAGACAGGGAGGTTATGGACGGGTACAGGTTCAGGGCATATTTGTGTGGAGTTCTGCATTGGTACGTTCCAGTGAGACAGGGAGGTTATGGAGGGTACAGGTTCAGGGCATATTTGTGTGGAATTCTGCAGTGGGACGTTCCAGTGATACAGGGAGTTAATGGACGTGTGCAGGTTCCGGGCATATTTGTGTGGAATTCTGCATTGGTACGTTCCAGTGAGACAGGGAGGTTATGCACGGTACGGGATCAGGGCTTATTTGTGTGAATTTCTGCTTTGGTACGTTCCAGTGAGACAGGGAGGATATGGACGGGTATAGGTTCAGGGCATATTTGTGTGGAGCTCTGCATTGGTACGTTCCAGTGAGACAGGGAGGTTATGGAGGGTACAGGTTCAGGGCATATTTCTTTGGAGTTCTGCAGTGGTACGTTCCAGTGAGACAGGGAGGTTATGGAAGGGTACGGGTTCAGGGCATATTTGTGTGGAGTTCTGCATTGGTACTTTCCAGTGAGACGGGGAGGTTATGGAGGGTACAGGTTCATGGCATACTTGTGTGGAGTTCTGCAGTGGGACGTTCCAGTAAGACAGGGAGGTTATGGAGGGGTACAGGTTCAGGGCATATTTGTGTGGAGTTCTGCATTGGTACATTCCAGTGAGACAGGGAAGTTATGTAGGGGTACAGGTTCAGGGCATATTTGTGTGGAGTTCTGCATTGGTACGTTGCAGTGAGACAGGGAGTTTATGGAGGGGTACAGGTTCAGGACATATTTGTGTGGTGTTCTGCAATGGTACGTTCCAGTGAGACAGTGAGGTTATGGAGTGTACAGGTTCAGGGCATATTTGTGTGGAGTTCTGCGTTGGGACGTTCAAGTGAGACAGGGAGGTTATGGACGGGTACAGGTTCAGGGCATATTTGTGTGGAGTTTTGCATTGGTACGTTCCAGTGACACAGGGAGGTTATGGAAGGGTACAGGTTCAGGGCATATTTGTGTGGAGTTCTGCATTGGTAAGTTCCAGTGAGACAGAAAGGTTTTGGAGGGGTACAGGTTCAGGGCAAATTTGTGTGGAGTTCTGCATTGGTACGTTCCAGTGAGACAAGGAGGTTATGGGCGGGTACAGTTTCAGGGCATTTTGTGTGGGATTCTGCAATGGTACGTTCCAGTGTGACTGGGAGTTTATGGAGGGGTACAGGTTCAGGGCATATTTGTTTGGCGTTCTGCATTGGTACGTTCCAGTGAGACAGGGAGGTTATGGAGTGTACACGTTCAGGGCATATTTGTGTGGAATTCTGCAGTGGGACGTTCCAGTGAGACAGGAAGGTTATGGAGGGGTACAGGTTCAGGGCATATTTGTGTGGAGTTCTGCATTGGTACGTTCCAGTGAGACAGGGAGTTTATGGAGGTGTAAAGGTTCAGGGCATATTTGTGTGGTGTTCTGCAGTGGTACGTTCCAGTGAGACAGTGAGGTTATGGAGGGTACAGGTTCAGGGCATATTTGTGTGGAGTTCTGCTTTGGGACGTTCCAGTGAGACAGGGCGGTTACGGACGTGTACAGTTTCACGGTATATTTGTGTGGAGTTCTGCATCGGTACGTTCCAGTGACACAGGGAGGTTATGGAGGGGTACAGGTTCAGGGCATATTTGTGTGGAATTCTGCAGTGGGACGTTCCAGTGAGACAGGGAGTTTATGGACGTGTACAGGTTCAGGGTATATTTGTGTGGAATTCTGCATTGGTACGTTCCAGTGAGACAGGGAGGTTTTGGAGGGGTACAGGTTCAGTGCATATTTGTGTGGTGTTCTGCAATGGTACGTTCCAGTGAAACAGAGAGGTTATGGAGGGTACAGGTTCAGGACATATTTGTGTGGAGCTCTGCATTGGTACGTTCCAGTGAGACAGGGAGGTTATGGAGGGGTAGAGGTTCAGGGCAAATTTGTCTGTAGTTCTGCATTCGTACGTTCCAGTGAGACAGGGAGGTTATGGAGGGTACAGGTTCAGGGCATATTTCTATCGAGTTCTGCAGTGGTACGTTCCAGTGAGACAGGGAGGTTATGGAAGGGTACGGGTTCAGGGCATATTTGTGTGGAGTTCTGCATTGGTACTTTCCAGTGAGACGGGGAGGTTATGGAGGGTACAGGTTCATGGCATACTTGTGTGGAGTTCTGCAGTGGGACGTTCCAGTAAGACAGGGAGGTTATGGACGGGTACAGGTTCAGGGCATATTTGTGTGGAGTTCTGCATTGGTACATTCCAGTGAGACAGGGAAGTTATGTAGGGGTACAGGTTCAGGGCATATTTGTGTGTAGTTCTGCATTTGTACGTTGCAGTGAGACAGGGAGTTTATGGAGGGGTACAGGTTCAGGGCATATTTGTGTGGTGTTCTGCAATGGTACGTTCCAGTGAGACAGTGAGGTTATGGAGGGTACAGGTTCAGGGCATATTTGTGTGGAGTTCTGCGTTGGGACGTTCAAGTGAGACAGGGAGGTTATGGACGGGTACAGGTTCAGGGCATATTTGTGTGGAGTTTTGCATTTGTACGTTCCAGTGACACAGGGAGGTTATGGAAGGGTACAGGTTCAGGGCATATTTGTGTGGAGTTCTGCATTGGTAAGTTCCAGTGAGACAGAAAGGTTTTGGAGGGGTACAGGTTCAGGGCAAATTTGTGTGGAGTTCTGCATTGGTACGTTCCAGTGAGACAAGGAGGTTATGGGCGGGTACAGTTTCAGGGCATTTTGTGTGGAATTCTGCAATGGTACGTTGCAGTGAGACAGGGAGGTTATGGAGGGTACAGGTTCAGGGCATATTTGTGTGGAGTTCTGCGTTGGTACGTTCCAGTGTGACTGGGAGTTTATGGAGGGGTACAGGTTCAGGGCATATTTGTTTGGAGTTCTGCATTGGTACGTTCCAGTGAGACAGGGAGGTTATGGAGGGTACACGTTCAGGGCATATTTGTTTGGGATTCTGCAGTGGGACGTTCCAGTGAGACAGGAAGGTTATGGAGGGGTACAGGTTCAGGGCATATTTGTGTGGAGTTCTGCATTGGTACGTTCCAGTGAGACAGGGAGTTTATGGAGGTGTAAAGGTTCAGGGCATATTTGTGTGGTGTTCTGCAGTGGTACGTTCCAGTGAGACAGTGAGGTTATGGAGGGTACAGGTTCAGGGCATATTTGTGTGGAGTTCTGCTTTGGGACGTTCCAGTGAGACAGGGCGGTTACGGACGTGTACAGGTTCACGGTATATTTGTGTGGAGTTCTGCATCGGTAAGCTCCACTGACACAGGGTGGTTATGGAGGGGTACAGGTTCAGTGCATATTTGTGTGGAATTCTGCATTGGTACGTTCCAGTGAGACAGGGAGGTTATGGAGGGGTACAGGTTTACGGCAAATTTGTGTGGAGTTCTGCATTGGTACATTCCAGTTGGACAAGGAGGTTCTGTGTGGGTACAGGTTCAGGGCATATTTGTGTGGAATTCTGCATTGGTACGTTCCAGTGAGACAGGGAGGATATGGAGGGTACAGGTTCAGGGCATATTTGTGTGGAGTTCTGGATTCGTACATTCCAGTGAGACAGGGAGGTTATGGAGGGGTACAGGTTCAGGGTATATTTGTGTGCAGTTCTGCGTTGGTACGTTTCAGTGTGACTGGGAGGTTATGGAGGGGTACAGGTACAGGGCATATTTGTTTGGAGTTCTGCATTGGTACGTTCCAGTGAGACAGGGAAGTTATGGAGGGTACAGGTTCAGGGCATATTTGTGTGGTGTTCTGCAATGGTACGTTCCAGTGAGACAGTGCGGCTATGGAGGGTACAGGTTCAGGGCATATTTGTTTGGGATTCTGCAGTGGGACGTTCCAGTGAGACAGGAAGGTTATGGAGGGGTACAGGTTCAGGGCATATTTGTGTGGAGTTCTGCATTGGTACGTTCCAGTGAGACAGGGAGTTTATGGAGGTGTAAAGGTTCAGGGCATATTTGTGTGGTGTTCTGCAGTGGTACGTTCCAGTGAGACAGTGAGGTTATGGAGGGTACAGGTTCAGGGCATATTTGTGTGGAGTTCTGCTTTGGGACGTTCCAGTGAGACAGGGCGGTTACGGACGTGTACAGGTTCACGGTATATTTGTGTGGAGTTCTGCATCGGTAAGCTCCACTGACACAGGGTGGTTATGGAGGGGTACAGGTTCAGTGCATATTTGTGTGGAATTCTGCATTGGTACGTTCCAGTGAGACAGGGAGGTTATGGAGGGGTACAGGTTTACGGCAAATTTGTGTGGAGTTCTGCATTGGTACATTCCAGTTGGACAAGGAGGTTCTGTGTGGGTACAGGTTCAGGGCATATTTGTGTGGAATTCTGCATTGGTACGTTCCAGTGAGACAGGGAGGATATGGAGGGTACAGGTTCAGGGCATATTTGTGTGGAGTTCTGGATTCGTACATTCCAGTGAGACAGGGAGGTTATGGAGGGGTACAGGTTCAGGGTATATTTGTGTGCAGTTCTGCGTTGGTACGTTTCAGTGTGACTGGGAGGTTATGGAGGGGTACAGGTACAGGGCATATTTGTTTGGAGTTCTGCATTGGTACGTTCCAGTGAGACAGGGAAGTTATGGAGGGTACAGGTTCAGGGCATATTTGTGTGGTGTTCTGCAATGGTACGTTCCAGTGAGACAGTGCGGCTATGGAGGGTACAGGTTCAGGGCATATTTGTGTGGAGTTCTCCGTTGGGACGATCCAGTGAGACAGGGAGGTTATGGACGGGTACAGGTTCACGGCATATTTGTGTGGAGTTCTGCATTGGTACGTTCCAGTGACACAGGGAGGTTATGGAGGGGTACAGGTTCAGGGCATATTTGTGTAGAATTCGGCAGTTGGACGTTCCAGTGAGACAGGGAGTTAATGGACGTGTACAGGTTCAGGGCATATTTGTGTGGAATTCTGCATTGGTACGTTTCAGTGAGACAGGGAGGTTTTGGTGGTGTACAGGTTCAGTGCATATTTGTGTGGTGTTCTGCAATGGTACGTTCCAGTGAGACAGGGAGGTTATGGATGGTACAGGTTCAGGACATATTTGTGTGGAGTTCTGCAGTGGTACGTTCCAGTGAGACAGGGAGGATATGGTGGAGTACATGTTCAGGGCATATTTGTGTGGATTTCTGCATTGGTACGTTCCAGTGAGACAGGGATGTTATGGAGGGGTACAGGTTCAGGGCATATTTGTGTGTTGTTCTGCAATGGTACGTTCCAGTGAGACAGTGAGGCTATGGAGGGTGCAGGATCAGGGCAAATTTGTGTGGAGTTCTGCGTTGGGACGTTCCAGTGAGACAGGGAGGTTATGGACGGGTACAGGTTCAGGGCATATTTGTGTGGAGTTCTGCATTGGTACGTTCCAGTGAGACAGGGAGGTTATGGAGGGTACAAGTTCAGGGCATATTTGTGTGGAATTCTGCAGTGGGACGTTCCAGTGATACAGGGAGTTTATGGACGTGTGCAGGTTCCGGGCATATTTGTGTGGAATTCTGCATTGGTACGTTCCAGTGAGACAGGGAGGTTATGCACGGTACGGGATCAGGGCTTATTTGTGTGAATTTCTGCTTTGGTACGTTCCAGTGAGACAGGGAGGATATGGACGGGTATAGGTTCAGGGCATATTTGTGTGGAGCTCTGCATTGGTACGTTCCAGTGAGACAGGGAGGTTATGGAGGGGTACAGGTTCAGGGCAAATTTGTCTGTATTTCTGAATTCGTACGTTCCAGTGAGACAGGGAGGTTATGGAGGGTACAGGTTCAGGGCATATTTCTTTGGAGTTCTGCAGTGGTACGTTCCAGTGAGACAGGGAGGTTATGGAAGGGTACGGGTTCAGGGCATATTTGTGTGGAGTTCTGCATTGGTACTTTCCAGTGAGACGGGGAGGTTATGGAGGGTACAGGTTCATGGCATACTTGTGTGGAGTTCTGCAGTGGGACGTTCCAGTAAGACAGGGAGGTTATGGAGGGGTACAGGTTCAGGGCATATTTGTGTGGAGTTCTGCATTGGTACATTCCAGTGAGACAGGGAAGTTATGTAGGGGTACAGGTTCAGGGCATATTTGTGTGGAGTTCTGCATTGGTACGTTGCAGTGAGACAGGGAGTTTATGGAGGGGTACAGGTTCAGGACATATTTGTGTGGTGTTCTGCAATGGTACGTTCCAGTGAGACAGTGAGGTTATGGAGTGTACAGGTTCAGGGCATATTTGTGTGGAGTTCTGCGTTGGGACGTTCAAGTGAGACAGGGAGGTTATGGACGGGTACAGGTTCAGGGCATATTTGTGTGGAGTTTTGCATTGGTACGTTCCAGTGACACAGGGAGGTTATGGAAGGGTACAGGTTCAGGGCATATTTGTGTGGAGTTCTGCATTGGTAAGTTCCAGTGAGACAGAAAGGTTTTGGAGGGGTACAGGTTCAGGGCAAATTTGTGTGGAGTTCTGCATTGGTACGTTCCAGTGAGACAAGGAGGTTATGGGCGGGTACAGTTTCAGGGCATTTTGTGTGGGATTCTGCAATGGTACGTTCCAGTGTGACTGGGAGTTTATGGAGGGGTACAGGTTCAGGGCATATTTGTTTGGCGTTCTGCATTGGTACGTTCCAGTGAGACAGGGAGGTTATGGAGTGTACACGTTCAGGGCATATTTGTTTGGGATTCTGCAGTGGGACGTTCCAGTGAGACAGGAAGGTTATGGAGGGGTACAGGTTCAGGGCATATTTGTGTGGAGTTCTGCATTGGTACGTTCCAGTGAGACAGGGAGTTTATGGAGGTGTAAAGGTTCAGGGCATATTTGTGTGGTGTTCTGCAGTGGTACGTTCCAGTGAGACAGTGAGGTTATGGAGGGTACAGGTTCAGGGCATATTTGTGTGGAGTTCTGCTTTGGGACGTTCCAGTGAGACAGGGCGGTTACGGACGTGTACAGGTTCACGGTATATTTGTGTGGAGTTCTGCATCGGTAAGCTCCACTGACACAGGGAGGTTATGGAGGGGTACAGGTTCAGTGCATATTTGTGTGGAATTCTGCATTGGTACGTTCCAGTGAGACAGGGAGGTTATGGAGGGGTACAGGTTTACGGCAAATTTGTGTGGAGTTCTGCATTGGTACATTCCAGTTGGACAAGGAGGTTCTGTGTGGGTACAGGTTCAGGGCATATTTGTGTGGAATTCTGCATTGGTACGTTCCAGTGAGACAGGGAGGATATGGAGGGTACAGGTTCAGGGCATATTTGTGTGGAGTTCTGGATTCGTACATTCCAGTGAGACAGGGAGGTTATGGAGGGGTACAGGTTCAGGGTATATTTGTGTGCAGTTCTGCGTTGGTACGTTTCAGTGTGACTGGGAGGTTATGGAGGGGTACAGGTACAGGGCATATTTGTTTGGAGTTCTGCATTGGTACGTTCCAGTGAGACAGGGAAGTTATGGAGGGTACAGGTTCAGGGCATATTTGTGTGGTGTTCTGCAATGGTACGTTCCAGTGAGACAGTGCGGCTATGGAGGGTACAGGTTCAGGGCATATTTGTGTGGAGTTCTCCGTTGGGACGATCCAGTGAGACAGGGAGGTTATGGACGGGTACAGGTTCACGGCATATTTGTGTGGAGTTCTGCATTGGTACGTTCCAGTGACACAGGGAGGTTATGGAGGGGTACAGGTTCAGGGCATATTTGTGTAGAATTCGGCAGTTGGACGTTCCAGTGAGACAGGGAGTTAATGGACGTGTACAGGTTCAGGGCATATTTGTGTGGAATTCTGCATTGGTACGTTTCAGTGAGACAGGGAGGTTTTGGTGGTGTACAGGTTCAGTGCATATTTGTGTGGTGTTCTGCAATGGTACGTTCCAGTGAGACAGGGAGGTTATGGATGGTACAGGTTCAGGACATATTTGTGTGGAGTTCTGCAGTGGTACGTTCCAGTGAGACAGGGAGGATATGGTGGAGTACATGTTCAGGGCATATTTGTGTGGATTTCTGCATTGGTACGTTCCAGTGAGACAGGGATGTTATGGAGGGGTACAGGTTCAGGGCATATTTGTGTGTTGTTCTGCAATGGTACGTTCCAGTGAGACAGTGAGGCTATGGAGGGTGCAGGATCAGGGCAAATTTGTGTGGAGTTCTGCGTTGGGACGTTCCAGTGAGACAGGGAGGTTATGGACGGGTACAGGTTCAGGGCATATTTGTGTGGAGTTCTGCATTGGTACGTTCCAGTGAGACAGGGAGGTTATGGAGGGTACAAGTTCAGGGCATATTTGTGTGGAATTCTGCAGTGGGACGTTCCAGTGATACAGGGAGTTTATGGACGTGTGCAGGTTCCGGGCATATTTGTGTGGAATTCTGCATTGGTACGTTCCAGTGAGACAGGGAGGTTATGCACGGTACGGGATCAGGGCTTATTTGTGTGAATTTCTGCTTTGGTACGTTCCAGTGAGACAGGGAGGATATGGACGGGTATAGGTTCAGGGCATATTTGTGTGGAGCTCTGCATTGGTACGTTCCAGTGAGACAGGGAGGTTATGGAGGGGTACAGGTTCAGGGCAAATTTGTCTGTAGTTCTGAATTCGTACGTTCCAGTGAGACAGGGAGGTTATGGAGGGTACAGGTTCAGGGCATATTTCTTTGGAGTTCTGCAGTGGTACGTTCCAGTGAGACAGGGAGGTTATGGAAGGGTACGGGTTCAGGGCATATTTGTGTGGAGTTCTGCATTGGTACTTTCCAGTGAGACGGGGAGGTTATGGAGGGTACAGGTTCATGGCATACTTGTGTGGAGTTCTGCAGTGGGACGTTCCAGTAAGACAGGGAGGTTATGGAGGGGTACAGGTTCAGGGCATATTTGTGTGGAGTTCTGCATTGGTACATTCCAGTGAGACAGGGAAGTTGTGTAGGGGTACAGGTTCAGGGCATATTTGTGTGGAGTTCTGCATTGGTACGTTGCAGTGAGACAGGGAGTTTATGGAGGGGTACAGGTTCAGGACATATTTGTGTGGTGTTCTGCAATGGTACGTTCCAGTGAGACAGTGAGGTTATGGAGTGTACAGGTTCAGGGCATATTTGTGTGGAGTTCTGCGTTGGGACGTTCAAGTGAGACAGGGAGGTTATGGACGGGTACAGGTTCAGGGCATATTTGTGTGGAGTTTTGCATTGGTACGTTCCAGTGACACAGGGAGGTTATGGAAGGGTACAGGTTCAGGGCATATTTGTGTGGAGTTCTGCATTGGTAAGTTCCAGTGAGACAGAAAGGTTTTGGAGGGGTACAGGTTCAGGGCAAATTTGTGTGGAGTTCTGCATTGGTACGTTCCAGTGAGACAAGGAGGTTATGGGCGGGTACAGTTTCAGGGCATTTTGTGTGGGATTCTGCAATGGTACGTTCCAGTGTGACTGGGAGTTTATGGAGGGGTACAGGTTCAGGGCATATTTGTTTGGCGTTCTGCATTGGTACGTTCCAGTGAGACAGGGAGGTTATGGAGTGTACACGTTCAGGGCATATTTGTGTGGGATTCTGCAGTGGGACGTTCCAGTGACACAGGAAGGTTATGGAGGGGTACAGGTTCAGGGCATATTTGTGTGGAGTTCTGCTTTGGGACGTTCCAGTGAGACAGGGCGGTTACGGACGTGTACAGGTTCACGGTATATTTGTGTGGAGTTCTGCATCGGTACGTTCCAGTGACACAGGGAGGTTATGGAGGGGTACAGGTTCAGGGCATATTTGTGTGGAATTCTGCAGTGGGACGTTCCAGTGAGACAGGGAGTTTATGGACGTGTACAGGTTCAGGGTATATTTGTGTGGAATTCTGCATTGGTACGTTCCAGTGAGACAGGGAGGTTTTGGAGGGGTACAGGTTCAGTGCATATTTGTGTGGTGTTCTGCAATGGTACGTTCCAGTGAAACAGAGAGGTTATGGAGGGTACAGGTTCAGGACATATTTGTGTGGAGTTCTGCAGTGGTACGTTCCAGGGAGACAGGGAGGATATGCTGGAGTACAGGTTCAGGGCATATTTGTGTGGATTTCTGCAATGGTACGTTCCAGTGAGACAGTGAGGTTATGGAGGGTGCAGGTTCAGGGCAAATTTGTGTGGAGTTCTGCGTTGGGACGTTCCAGTGAGACAGGGAGGTTATGGACGGGTACAGGTTCAGGGCATATTTGTGTGGAGTTCTGCATTGGTACGTTCCAGTGACACAGGGAGGTTATGGAGGGGTACAGGTTCAGGGCATATTTGTGTGAATTTCTGCTTTGGTACGTTCCAGTGAGACAGTGAGGTTATGGAGGGTACAGATTCAGGGCATATTTGTGTGGTGTTCTGCGTTGGGACGTTCCAGTGAGACAGTGAGGTTATGGAGGGTACAGGTTCAGGGCATATTTGTGTGGAGTTCTGCGTTGGGACGTTCCAGTGAGACAGGGAATTATGGACGGGTACAGGTTCACGGCATATTTGTGTGGAGTTCTGCATTGGTACGTTCCAGTGACACAGGGAGGTTTTGGAGGGTACAGGTTCAGGGCAAATTTGAGTGTAGTTCTGCACTGGTACGTTCCAGTGAGACAGGGAGGTTATGGAGGGTACAGGTTCAGGGCATATTTCTGTGGAGTTCTGCATTGGTACGTTCCAGTGAGACAGGGAGTTTATGGAGGGGTACAGGTTCAGAGCATATTTGTCTGGTGTTCTGCAATGGTACGTTCCAGTGAGACAGTGAGGTTACGGAGGGTACAGGTTCAGGGCATATTTGTCTGGAGTTCTGCATTGGGACGTTCCAGTGAGACAGGGAGGTTATGGACGGGTACAGGTTCACGGCATATTTCTTTGGAGTTCTGCAGTGGTACGTTCCAGTGAGACAGGGAGGTTATGGAAGGGTACGGGTTCAGGGCATATTTGTGTGGAGTTCTGCATTGGTACTTTCCAGTGAGACGGGGAGGTTATGGAGGGTACAGGTTCATGGCATACTTGTGTGGAGTTCTGCAGTGGGACGTTCCAGTAAGACAGGGAGGTTATGGAGGGGTACAGGTTCAGGGCATATTTGTGTG
Organism: Hemitrygon akajei; assembly: GCF_048418815.1. Taxonomy (NCBI): domain Eukaryota; kingdom Metazoa; phylum Chordata; class Chondrichthyes; order Myliobatiformes; family Dasyatidae; genus Hemitrygon; species Hemitrygon akajei. The sequence continues at coordinate 873,778 of NW_027332016.1, read as the reverse complement.
GAGTTCTGCATTGGTACATTCCAGTGAGACAGGGAAGTTATGTAGGGGTACAGGTTCAGGACATATTTGTGTGGTGTTCTGCAATGGTACGTTCCAGTGAGACAGTGAGGTTATGGAGTGTACAGGTTCAGGGCATATTTGTGTGGAGTTCTGCGTTGGGACGTTCAAGTGAGACAGGGAGGTTATGGACGGGTACAGGTTCAGGGCATATTTGTGTGGAGTTTTGCATTGGTACGTTCCAGTGACACAGGGAGGTTATGGAAGGGTACAGGTTCAGGGCATATTTGTGTGGAGTTCTGCATTGGTAAGTTCCAGTGAGACAGAAAGGTTTTGGAGGGGTACAGGTTCAGGGCAAATTTGTGTGGAGTTCTGCATTGGTACGTTCCAGTGAGACAAGGAGGTTATGGGCGGGTACAGTTTCAGGGCATTTTGTGTGGGATTCTGCAATGGTACGTTCCAGTGTGACTGGGAGTTTATGGAGGGGTACAGGTTCAGGGCATATTTGTTTGGCGTTCTGCATTGGTACGTTCCAGTGAGACAGGGAGGTTATGGAGTGTACACGTTCAGGGCATATTTGTGTGGGATTCTGCAGTGGGACGTTCCAGTGAGACAGGAAGGTTATGGAGGGGTACAGGTTCAGGGCATATTTGTGTGGAGTTCTGCATTGGTACGTTCCAGTGAGACAGGGAGTTTATGGAGGTGTAAAGGTTCAGGGCATATTTGTGTGGTGTTCTGCAGTGGTACGTTCCAGTGAGACAGTGAGGTTATGGAGGGTACAGGTTCAGGGCATATTTGTGTGGAGTTCTGCTTTGGGACGTTCCAGTGAGACAGGGCGGTTACGGACGTGTACAGTTTCACGGTATATTTGTGTGGAGTTCTGCATCGGTACGTTCCAGTGACACAGGGAGGTTATGGAGGGGTACAGGTTCAGGGCATATTTGTGTGGAATTCTGCAGTGGGACGTTCCAGTGAGACAGGGAGTTTATGGACGTGTACAGGTTCAGGGTATATTTGTGTGGAATTCTGCATTGGTACGTTCCAGTGAGACAGGGAGGTTTTGGAGGGGTACAGGTTCAGTGCATATTTGTGTGGTGTTCTGCAATGGTACGTTCCAGTGAAACAGAGAGGTTATGGAGGGTACAGGTTCAGGACATATTTGTGTGGAGTTCTGCAGTGGTACGTTCCAGGGAGACAGGGAGGATATGCTGGAGTACAGGTTCAGGGCATATTTGTGTGGATTTCTGCATTGGTACGTTCCAGTGAGACAGGGAGGTTATGGAGTTGTACAGGTTCAGGGCATATTTGTGTGGTGTTCTGCAATGGTACGTTCCAGTGAGACAGTGAGGTTATGGAGGGTGCAGGTTCAGGGCAAATTTGTGTGGAGTTCTGCGTTGGGACGTTCCAGTGAGACAGGGAGGTTATGGACGGGTACAGGTTCAGGGCATATTTGTGTGGAGTTCTGCATTGCTACGTTCCAGTGACACAGGGAGGTTATGGAGGGGTACAGGTTCAGGGCATATTTGTGTGAATTTCTGCTTTGGTACGTTCCAGTGAGACAAGGAGGTTATGGGCGGGTACAGTTTCAGGGCATTTTGTGTGGAATTCTGCAATGGTACGTTGCAGTGAGACAGGGAGGTTATGGAGGGTACAGGTTCAGGGCATATTTGTGTGGAGTTCTGCGTTGGTACGTTCCAGTGTGACTGGGAGTTTATGGAGGGGTACAGGTTCAGGGCATATTTGTTTGGAGTTCTGCATTGGTACGTTCCAGTGAGACAGGGAGGTTATGGAGGGTACACGTTCAGGGCATATTTGTTTGGGATTCTGCAGTGGGACGTTCCAGTGAGACAGGAAGGTTATGGAGGGGTACAGGTTCAGGGCATATTTGTGTGGAGTTCTGCATTGGTACGTTCCAGTGAGACAGGGAGTTTATGGAGGTGTAAAGGTTCAGGGCATATTTGTGTGGTGTTCTGCAGTGGTACGTTCCAGTGAGACAGTGAGGTTATGGAGGGTACAGGTTCAGGGCATATTTGTGTGGAGTTCTGCTTTGGGACGTTCCAGTGAGACAGGGCGGTTACGGACGTGTACAGGTTCACGGTATATTTGTGTGGAGTTCTGCATCGGTAAGCTCCACTGACACAGGGAGGTTATGGAGGGGTACAGGTTCAGTGCATATTTGTGTGGAATTCTGCATTGGTACGTTCCAGTGAGACAGGGAGGTTATGGAGGGGTACAGGTTTACGGCAAATTTGTGTGGAGTTCTGCATTGGTACATTCCAGTGAGACAAGGAGGTTCTGTGTGGGTACAGGTTCAGGGCATATTTGTGTGGAATTCTGCATTGGTACGTTCCAGTGAGACAGGGAGGATATGGAGGGTACAGGTTCAGGGCATATTTGTGTGGAGTTCTGGATTCGTACATTCCAGTGAGACAGGGAGGTTATGGAGGGGTACAGGTTCAGGGTATATTTGTGTGCAGTTCTGCGTTGGTACGTTTCAGTGTGACTGGGAGGTTATGGAGGGGTACAGGTTCAGGGCATATTTGTTTGGAGTTCTGCATTGGTACGTTCCAGTGAGACAGGGAAGTTATGGAGGGTACAGGTTCAGGGCATATTTGTGTGGTGTTCTGCAATGGTACGTTCCAGTGAGACAGTGCGGCTATGGAGGGTACAGGTTCAGGGCATATTTGTGTGGAGTTCTCCGTTGGGACGATCCAGTGAGACAGGGAGGTTATGGACGGGTACAGGTTCAATGCATATTTGTGTGGAGTTCTGCATTGGTACGTTCCAGTGACACAGGGAGGTTATGGAGGGGTACAGGTTCAGGGCATATTTGTGTAGAATTCTGCAGTTGGACGTTCCAGTGAGACCGGGAGTTAATGGACGTGTACAGGTTCAGGGCATATTTGTGTGGAATTCTGCATTGGTACGTTTCAGTGAGACAGGGAGGTTTTGGTGGTGTACAGGTTCAGTGCATATTTGTGTGGTGTTCTGCAATGGTACGTTCCAGTGAGACAGGGAGGTTATGGATGGTACAGGTTCAGGACATATTTGTGTGGAGTTCTGCAGTGGTACGTTCCAGTGAGACAGGGAGGATATGGTGGAGTACATGTTCAGGGCATATTTGTGTGGATTTCTGCATTGGTACGTTCCAGTGAGACAGGGATGTTATGGAGGGGTACAGGTTCAGGGCATATTTGTGTGTTGTTCTGCAATGGTACGTTCCAGTGAGACAGTGAGGCTATGGAGGGTGCAGGATCAGGGCAAATTTGTGTGGAGTTCTGCGTTGGGACGTTCCAGTGAGACAGGGAGGTTATGGACGGGTACAGGTTCAGGGCATATTTGTGTGGAGTTCTGCATTGGTACGTTCCAGTGAGACAGGGAGGTTATGGAGGGTACAAGTTCAGGGCATATTTGTGTGGAATTCTGCAGTGGGACGTTCCAGTGATACAGGGAGTTTATGGACGTGTGCAGGTTCCGGGCATATTTGTGTGGAATTCTGCATTGGTACGTTCCAGTGAGACAGGGAGGTTATGCACGGTACGGGATCAGGGCTTATTTGTGTGAATTTCTGCTTTGGTACGTTCCAGTGAGACAGGGAGGATATGGACGGGTATAGGTTCAGGGCATATTTGTGTGGAGCTCTGCATTGGTACGTTCCAGTGAGACAGGGAGGTTATGGAGGGGTACAGGTTCAGGGCAAATTTGTCTGTAGTTCTGCATTCGTACGTTCCAGTGAGACAGGGAGGTTATGGAGGGTACAGGTTCAGGGCATATTTCTTTGGAGTTCTGCAGTGGTACGTTCCAGTGAGACAGGGAGGTTATGGAAGGGTACGGGTTCAGGGCATATTTGTGTGGAGTTCTGCATTGGTACTTTCCAGTGAGACGGGGAGGTTATGGAGGGTACAGGTTCATGGCATACTTGTGTGGAGTTCTGCAGTGGGACGTTCCAGTAAGACAGGGAGGTTATGGAGGGGTACAGGTTCAGGGCATATTTGTGTGGAGTTCTGCATTGGTACATTCCAGTGAGACAGGGAAGTTATGTAGGGGTACAGGTTCAGGGCATATTTGTGTGGAGTTCTGCATTGGTACGTTGCAGTGAGACAGGGAGTTTATGGAGGGGTACAGGTTCAGGACATATTTGTGTGGTGTTCTGCAATGGTACGTTCCAGTGAGACAGTGAGGTTATGGAGTGTACAGGTTCAGGGCATATTTGTGTGGAGTTCTGCGTTGGGACGTTCAAGTGAGACAGGGAGGTTATGGACGGGTACAGGTTCAGGGCATATTTGTGTGGAGTTTTGCATTGGTACGTTCCAGTGACACAGGGAGGTTATGGAAGGGTACAGGTTCAGGGCATATTTGTGTGGAGTTCTGCATTGGTAAGTTCCAGTGAGACAGAAAGGTTTTGGAGGGGTACAGGTTCAGGGCAAATTTGTGTGGAGTTCTGCATTGGTACGTTCCAGTGAGACAAGGAGGTTATGGGCGGGTACAGTTTCAGGGCATTTTGTGTGGGATTCTGCAATGGTACGTTCCAGTGTGACTGGGAGTTTATGGAGGGGTACAGGTTCAGGGCATATTTGTTTGGCGTTCTGCATTGGTACGTTCCAGTGAGACAGGGAGGTTATGGAGTGTACACGTTCAGGGCATATTTGTGTGGGATTCTGCAGTGGGACGTTCCAGTGAGACAGGAAGGTTATGGAGGGGTACAGGTTCAGGGCATATTTGTGTGGAGTTCTGCATTGGTACGTTCCAGTGAGACAGGGAGTTTATGGAGGTGTAAAGGTTCAGGGCATATTTGTGTGGTGTTCTGCAGTGGTACGTTCCAGTGAGACAGTGAGGTTATGGAGGGTACAGGTTCAGGGCATATTTGTGTGGAGTTCTGCTTTGGGACGTTCCAGTGAGACAGGGCGGTTACGGACGTGTACAGGTTCACGGTATATTTGTGTGGAGTTCTGCATCGGTACGTTCCAGTGACACAGGGAGGTTATGGAGGGGTACAGGTTCAGGGCATATTTGTGTGGAATTCTGCAGTGGGACGTTCCAGTGAGACAGGGAGTTTATGGACGTGTACAGGTTCAGGGTATATTTGTGTGGAATTCTGCATTGGTACGTTCCAGTGAGACAGGGAGGTTTTGGAGGGGTACAGGTTCAGTGCATATTTGTGTGGTGTTCTGCAATGGTACGTTCCAGTGAAACAGAGAGGTTATGGAGGGTACAGGTTCAGGACATATTTGTGTGGAGTTCTGCAGTGGTACGTTCCAGGGAGACAGGGAGGATATGCTGGAGTACAGGTTCAGGGCATATTTGTGTGGATTTCTGCATTGGTACGTTCCAGTGAGACAGGGAGGTTATGGAGTTGTACAGGTTCAGGGCATATTTGTGTGGTGTTCTGCAATGGTACGTTCCAGTGAGACAGTGAGGTTATGGAGGGTGCAGGTTCAGGGCAAATTTGTGTGGAGTTCTGCGTTGGGACGTTCCAGTGAGACAGGGAGGTTATGGACGGGTACAGGTTCAGGGCATATTTGTGTGGAGTTCTGCATTGGTACGTTCCAGTGACACAGGGAGGTTATGGAGGGGTACAGGTTCAGGGCATATTTGTGTGAATTTCTGCTTTGGTACGTTCCAGTGAGACAGTGAGGTTATGGAGGGTACAGATTCAGGGCATATTTGTGTGGTGTTCTGCGTTGGGACGTTCCAGTGAGACAGTGAGGTTATGGAGGGTACAGGTTCAGGGCATATTTGTGTGGAGTTCTGCGTTGGGACGTTCCAGTGAGACAGGGAATTATGGACGGGTACAGGTTCACGGCATATTTGTGTGGAGTTCTGCATTGGTACGTTCCAGTGACACAGGGAGTTTTTGGAGGGTACAGGTTCAGGGCAAATTTGAGTGTAGATCTGCACTGGTACGTTCCAGTGAGACAGGGAGGTTATGGAGGGTACAGGTTCAGGGCATATTTCTGTGGAGTTCTGCATTGGTACGTTCCAGTGAGACAGGGAGTTTATGGAGGGGTACAGGTTCAGAGCATATTTGTCTGGTGTTCTGCAATGGTACGTTCCAGTGAGACAGTGAGGTTATGGAGGGTACAGGTTCAGGGCATATTTGTCTGGAGTTCTGCAGTGGTACGTTCCAGTGAGACAGGGAGGTTATGGAAGGGTACGGGTTCAGGGCATATTTGTGTGGAGTTCTGCATTGGTACTTTCCAGTGAGACGGGGAGGTTATGGAGGGTACAGGTTCATGGCATACTTGTGTGAAGTTCTGCAGTGGGACGTTCCAGTAAGACAGGGAGGTTATGGAGGGGTACAGGTTCAGGGCCTATTTGTGTGGAGTTCTGCATTGGTACATTCCAGTGAGACAGGGAAGTTATGTAGGGGTACAGGTTCAGGGCATATTTGTGTGGAGTTCTGCATTGGTACGTTGCAGTGAGACAGGGAGTTTATGGAGGGGTACAGGTTCAGGACATATTTGTGTGGTGTTCTGCAATGGTACGTTCCAGTGAGACAGTGAGGTTATGGAGTGTACAGGTTCAGGGCATATTTGTGTGGAGTTCTGCGTTGGGACGTTCAAGTGAGACAGGGAGGTTATGGACGGGTACAGGTTCAGGGCATATTTGTGTGGAGTTTTGCATTGGTACGTTCCAGTGACACAGGGAGGTTATGGAAGGGTACAGGTTCAGGGCATATTTGTGTGGAGTTCTGCATTGGTAAGTTCCAGTGAGACAGAAAGGTTTTGGAGGGGTACAGGTTCAGGGCAAATTTGTGTGGAGTTCTGCATTGGTACGTTCCAGTGAGACAAGGAGGTTATGGGCGGGTACAGTTTCAGGGCATTTTGTGTGGGATTCTGCAATGGTACGTTCCAGTGTGACTGGGAGTTTATGGAGGGGTACAGGTTCAGGGCATATTTGTTTGGCGTTCTGCATTGGTACGTACCAGTGAGACAGGGAGGTTATGGAGTGTACACGTTCAGGGCATATTTGTGTGGGATTCTGCAGTGGGACGTTCCAGTGAGACAGGAAGGTTATGGAGGGGTACAGGTTCAGGGCATATTTGTGTGGAGTTCTGCAATGGTACGTTCCAGTGAGACAGTGCGGCTATGGAGGGTACAGGTTCACGGCATATTTGTGTGGAGTTCTCCGTTGGGACGATCCAGTGAGACAGGGAGGTTATGGACGGGTACAGGTTCACGGCATATTTGTGTGGAGTTCTGCATTGGTACGTTCCAGTGACACAGGGAGGTTATGGAGGGGTACAGGTTCAGGGCATATTTGTGTAGAATTCGGCAGTTGGACGTTCCAGTGAGACAGGGAGTTAATGGACGTGTACAGGTTCAGGGCATATTTGTGTGGAATTCTGCATTGGTACGTTTCAGTGAGACAGGGAGGTTTTGGTGGTGTACAGGTTCAGTGCATATTTGTGTGGTGTTCTGCAATGGTACGTTCCAGTGAGACAGGGAGGTTATGGATGGTACAGGTTCAGGACATATTTGTGTGGAGTTCTGCAGTGGTACGTTCCAGTGAGACAGGGAGGATATGGTGGAGTACATGTTCAGGGCATATTTGTGTGGATTTCTGCATTGGTACGTTCCAGTGAGACAGGGATGTTATGGAGGGGTACAGGTTCAGGGCATATTTGTGTGTTGTTCTGCAATGGTACGTTCCAGTGAGACAGTGAGGCTATGGAGGGTGCAGGATCAGGGCAAATTTGTGTGGAGTTCTGCGTTGGGACGTTCCAGTGAGACAGGGAGGTTATGGACGGGTACAGGTTCAGGGCATATTTGTGTGGAGTTCTGCATTGGTACGTTCCAGTGAGACAGGGAGGTTATGGAGGGTACAAGTTCAGGGCATATTTGTGTGGAATTCTGCAGTGGGACGTTCCAGTGATACAGGGAGTTTATGGACGTGTGCAGGTTCCGGGCATATTTGTGTGGAATTCTGCATTGGTACGTTCCAGTGAGACAGGGAGGTTATGCACGGTACGGGATCAGGGCTTATTTGTGTGAATTTCTGCTTTGGTACGTTCCAGTGAGACAGGGAGGATATGGACGGGTATAGGTTCAGGGCATATTTGTGTGGAGCTCTGCATTGGTACGTTCCAGTGAGACAGGGATGTTATGGAGGGGTACAGGTTCAGGGCAAATTTGTCTGTAGTTCTGAATTCGTACGTTCCAGTGAGACAGGGAGGTTATGGAGGGTACAGGTTCAGGGCATATTTCTTTGGAGTTCTGCAGTGGTACGTTCCAGTGAGACAGGGAGGTTATGGAAGGGTACGGGTTCAGGGCATATTTGTGTGGAGTTCTGCATTGGTACTTTCCAGTGAGACGGGGAGGTTATGGAGGGTACAGGTTCATGGCATACTTGTGTGGAGTTCTGCAGTGGGACGTTCCAGTAAGACAGGGAGGTTATGGAGGGGTACAGGTTCAGGGCATATTTGTGTGGAGTTCTGCATTGGTACATTCCAGTGAGACAGGGAAGTTATGTAGGGGTACAGGTTCAGGGCATATTTGTGTGGAGTTCTGCATTGGTACGTTGCAGTGAGACAGGGAGTTTATGGAGGGGTACAGGTTCAGGACATATTTGTGTGGTGTTCTGCAATGGTACGTTCCAGTGAGACAGTGAGGTTATGGAGTGTACAGGTTCAGGGCATATTTGTGTGGAGTTCTGCGTTGGGACGTTCAAGTGAGACAGGGAGGTTATGGACGGGTACAGGTTCAGGGCATATTTGTGTGGAGTTTTGCATTGGTACGTTCCAGTGACACAGGGAGGTTATGGAAGGGTACAGGTTCAGGGCATATTTGTGTGGAGTTCTGCATTGGTAAGTTCCAGTGAGACAGAAAGGTTTTGGAGGGGTACAGGTTCAGGGCAAATTTGTGTGGAGTTCTGCATTGGTACGTTCCAGTGAGACAAGGAGGTTATGGGCGGGTACAGTTTCAGGGCATTTTGTGTGGGATTCTGCAATGGTACGTTCCAGTGTGACTGGGAGTTTATGGAGGGGTACAGGTTCAGGGCATATTTGTTTGGCGTTCTGCATTGGTACGTTCCAGTGAGACAGGGAGGTTATGGAGTGTACACGTTCAGGGCATATTTGTGTGGGATTCTGCAGTGGGACGTTCCAGTGACACAGGAAGGTTATGGAGGGGTACAGGTTCAGGGCATATTTGTGTGGAGTTCTGCTTTGGGACGTTCCAGTGAGACAGGGCGGTTACGGACGTGTACAGGTTCACGGTATATTTGTGTGGAGTTCTGCATCGGTACGTTCCAGTGACACAGGGAGGTTATGGAGGGGTACAGGTTCAGGGCATATTTGTGTGGAATTCTGCAGTGGGACGTTCCAGTGAGACAGGGAGTTTATGGACGTGTACAGGTTCAGGGTATATTTGTGTGGAATTCTGCATTGGTACGTTCCAGTGAGACAGGGAGGTTTTGGAGGGGTACAGGTTCAGTGCATATTTGTGTGGTGTTCTGCAATGGTACGTTCCAGTGAAACAGAGAGGTTATGGAGGGTACAGGTTCAGGACATATTTGTGTGGAGTTCTGCAGTGGTACGTTCCAGGGAGACAGGGAGGATATGCTGGAGTACAGGTTCAGGGCATATTTGTGTGGATTTCTGCATTGGTACGTTCCAGTGAGACAGGGAGGTTATGGAGTTGTACAGGTTCAGGGCATATTTGTGTGGTGTTCTGCAATGGTACGTTCCAGTGAGACAGTGAGGTTATGGAGGGTGCAGGTTCAGGGCAAATTTGTGTGGAGTTCTGCGTTGGGACGTTCCAGTGAGACAGGGAGGTTATGGACGGGTACAGGTTCAGGGCATATTTGTGTGGAGTTCTGCATTGGTACGTTCCAGTGACACAGGGAGGTTATGGAGGGGTACAGGTTCAGGGCATATTTGTGTGAATTTCTGCTTTGGTACGTTCCAGTGAGACAGTGAGGTTATGGAGGGTACAGATTCAGGGCATATTTGTGTGGTGTTCTGCGTTGGGACGTTCCAGTGAGACAGTGAGGTTATGGAGGGTACAGGTTCAGGGCATATTTGTGTGGAGTTCTGCGTTGGGACGTTCCAGTGAGACAGGGAATTATGGACGGGTACAGGTTCACGGCATATTTGTGTGGAGTTCTGCATTGGTACGTTCCAGTGACACAGGGAGGTTTTGGAGGGTACAGGTTCAGGGCAAATTTGAGTGTAGTTCTGCACTGGTACGTTCCAGTGAGACAGGGAGGTTATGGAGGGTACAGGTTCAGGGCATATTTCTGTGGAGTTCTGCATTGGTACGTTCCAGTGAGACAGGGAGTTTATGGAGGGGTACAGGTTCAGAGCATATTTGTCTGGTGTTCTGCAATGGTACGTTCCAGTGAGACAGTGAGGTTACGGAGGGTACAGGTTCAGGGCATATTTGTCTGGAGTTCTGCATTGGGACGTTCCAGTGAGACAGGGAGGTTATGGACGGGTACAGGTTCACGGCATATTTCTTTGGAGTTCTGCAGTGGTACGTTCCAGTGAGACAGGGAGGTTATGGAAGGGTACGGGTTCAGGGCATATTTGTGTGGAGTTCTGCATTGGTACTTTCCAGTGAGACGGGGAGGTTATGGAGGGTACAGGTTCATGGCATACTTGTGTGGAGTTCTGCAGTGGGACGTTCCAGTAAGACAGGGAGGTTATGGAGGGGTACAGGTTCAGGGCATATTTGTGTGGAGTTCTGCATTGGTACATTCCAGTGAGACAGGGAAGTTATGTAGGGGTACAGGTTCAGGGCATATTTGTGTGGAGTTCTGCATTGGTACGTTGCAGTGAGACAGGGAGTTTATGGAGGGGTACAGGTTCAGGACATATTTGTGTGGAGTTCTGCATTGGTACGTTCCAGTGAGACAGGGAGGTTTTGGAGGGGTACAGGTTCAGTGCATATTTGTGTGGTGTTCTGCAATGGTACGTTCCAGTGAAACAGAGAGGTTATGGAGGGTACAGGTTCAGGACATATTTGTGTGGAGCTCTGCATTGGTACGTTCCAGTGAGACAGGGAGGTTATGGAGGGGTAGAGGTTCAGGGCAAATTTGTCTGTAGTTCTGCATTCGTACGTTCCAGTGAGACAGGGAGGTTATGGAGGGTACAGGTTCAGGGCATATTTCTATCGAGTTCTGCAGTGGTACGTTCCAGTGAGACAGGGAGGTTATGGAAGGGTACGGGTTCAGGGCATATTTGTGTGGAGTTCTGCATTGGTACTTTCCAGTGAGACGGGGAGGTTATGGAGGGTACAGGTTCATGGCATACTTGTGTGGAGTTCTGCAGTGGGACGTTCCAGTAAGACAGGGAGGTTATGGACGGGTACAGGTTCAGGGCATATTTGTGTGGAGTTCTGCATTGGTACATTCCAGTGAGACAGGGAAGTTATGTAGGGGTACAGGTTCAGGGCATATTTGTGTGTAGTTCTGCATTTGTACGTTGCAGTGAGACAGGGAGTTTATGGAGGGGTACAGGTTCAGGGCATATTTGTGTGGTGTTCTGCAATGGTACGTTCCAGTGAGACAGTGAGGTTATGGAGGGTACAGGTTCAGGGCATATTTGTGTGGAGTTCTGCGTTGGGACGTTCAAGTGAGACAGGGAGGTTATGGACGGGTACAGGTTCAGGGCATATTTGTGTGGAGTTTTGCATTTGTACGTTCCAGTGACACAGGGAGGTTATGGAAGGGTACAGGTTCAGGGCATATTTGTGTGGAGTTCTGCATTGGTAAGTTCCAGTGAGACAGAAAGGTTTTGGAGGGGTACAGGTTCAGGGCAAATTTGTGTGGAGTTCTGCATTGGTACGTTCCAGTGAGACAAGGAGGTTATGGGCGGGTACAGTTTCAGGGCATTTTGTGTGGAATTCTGCAATGGTACGTTGCAGTGAGACAGGGAGGTTATGGAGGGTACAGGTTCAGGGCATATTTGTGTGGAGTTCTGCGTTGGTACGTTCCAGTGTGACTGGGAGTTTATGGAGGGGTACAGGTTCAGGGCATATTTGTTTGGAGTTCTGCATTGGTACGTTCCAGTGAGACAGGGAGGTTATGGAGGGTACACGTTCAGGGCATATTTGTTTGGGATTCTGCAGTGGGACGTTCCAGTGAGACAGGAAGGTTATGGAGGGGTACAGGTTCAGGGCATATTTGTGTGGAGTTCTGCATTGGTACGTTCCAGTGAGACAGGGAGTTTATGGAGGTGTAAAGGTTCAGGGCATATTTGTGTGGTGTTCTGCAGTGGTACGTTCCAGTGAGACAGTGAGGTTATGGAGGGTACAGGTTCAGGGCATATTTGTGTGGAGTTCTGCTTTGGGACGTTCCAGTGAGACAGGGCGGTTACGGACGTGTACAGGTTCACGGTATATTTGTGTGGAGTTCTGCATCGGTAAGCTCCACTGACACAGGGAGGTTATGGAGGGGTACAGGTTCAGTGCATATTTGTGTGGAATTCTGCATTGGTACGTTCCAGTGAGACAGGGAGGTTATGGAGGGGTACAGGTTTACGGCAAATTTGTGTGGAGTTCTGCATTGGTACATTCCAGTTGGACAAGGAGGTTCTGTGTGGGTACAGGTTCAGGGCATATTTGTGTGGAATTCTGCATTGGTACGTTCCAGTGAGACAGGGAGGATATGGAGGGTACAGGTTCAGGGCATATTTGTGTGGAGTTCTGGATTCGTACATTCCAGTGAGACAGGGAGGTTATGGAGGGGTACAGGTTCAGGGTATATTTGTGTGCAGTTCTGCGTTGGTACGTTTCAGTGTGACTGGGAGGTTATGGAGGGGTACAGGTACAGGGCATATTTGTTTGGAGTTCTGCATTGGTACGTTCCAGTGAGACAGGGAAGTTATGGAGGGTACAGGTTCAGGGCATATTTGTGTGGTGTTCTGCAATGGTACGTTCCAGTGAGACAGTGCGGCTATGGAGGGTACAGGTTCAGGGCATATTTGTGTGGAGTTCTCCGTTGGGACGATCCAGTGAGACAGGGAGGTTATGGACGGGTACAGGTTCACGGCATATTTGTGTGGAGTTCTGCATTGGTACGTTCCAGTGACACAGGGAGGTTATGGAGGGGTACAGGTTCAGGGCATATTTGTGTAGAATTCGGCAGTTGGACGTTCCAGTGAGACAGGGAGTTAATGGACGTGTACAGGTTCAGGGCATATTTGTGTGGAATTCTGCATTGGTACGTTTCAGTGAGACAGGGAGGTTTTGGTGGTGTACAGGTTCAGTGCATATTTGTGTGGTGTTCTGCAATGGTACGTTCCAGTGAGACAGGGAGGTTATGGATGGTACAGGTTCAGGACATATTTGTGTGGAGTTCTGCAGTGGTACGTTCCAGTGAGACAGGGAGGATATGGTGGAGTACATGTTCAGGGCATATTTGTGTGGATTTCTGCATTGGTACGTTCCAGTGAGACAGGGATGTTATGGAGGGGTACAGGTTCAGGGCATATTTGTGTGTTGTTCTGCAATGGTACGTTCCAGTGAGACAGTGAGGCTATGGAGGGTGCAGGATCAGGGCAAATTTGTGTGGAGTTCTGCGTTGGGACGTTCCAGTGAGACAGGGAGGTTATGGACGGGTACAGGTTCAGGGCATATTTGTGTGGAGTTCTGCATTGGTACGTTCCAGTGAGACAGGGAGGTTATGGAGGGTACAAGTTCAGGGCATATTTGTGTGGAATTCTGCAGTGGGACGTTCCAGTGATACAGGGAGTTTATGGACGTGTGCAGGTTCCGGGCATATTTGTGTGGAATTCTGCATTGGTACGTTCCAGTGAGACAGGGAGGTTATGCACGGTACGGGATCAGGGCTTATTTGTGTGAATTTCTGCTTTGGTACGTTCCAGTGAGACAGGGAGGATATGGACGGGTATAGGTTCAGGGCATATTTGTGTGGAGCTCTGCATTGGTACGTTCCAGTGAGACAGGGAGGTTATGGAGGGGTACAGGTTCAGGGCAAATTTGTCTGTATTTCTGAATTCGTACGTTCCAGTGAGACAGGGAGGTTATGGAGGGTACAGGTTCAGGGCATATTTCTTTGGAGTTCTGCAGTGGTACGTTCCAGTGAGACAGGGAGGTTATGGAAGGGTACGGGTTCAGGGCATATTTGTGTGGAGTTCTGCATTGGTACTTTCCAGTGAGACGGGGAGGTTATGGAGGGTACAGGTTCATGGCATACTTGTGTGGAGTTCTGCAGTGGGACGTTCCAGTAAGACAGGGAGGTTATGGAGGGGTACAGGTTCAGGGCATATTTGTGTGGAGTTCTGCATTGGTACATTCCAGTGAGACAGGGAAGTTATGTAGGGGTACAGGTTCAGGGCATATTTGTGTGGAGTTCTGCATTGGTACGTTGCAGTGAGACAGGGAGTTTATGGAGGGGTACAGGTTCAGGACATATTTGTGTGGTGTTCTGCAATGGTACGTTCCAGTGAGACAGTGAGGTTATGGAGTGTACAGGTTCAGGGCATATTTGTGTGGAGTTCTGCGTTGGGACGTTCAAGTGAGACAGGGAGGTTATGGACGGGTACAGGTTCAGGGCATATTTGTGTGGAGTTTTGCATTGGTACGTTCCAGTGACACAGGGAGGTTATGGAAGGGTACAGGTTCAGGGCATATTTGTGTGGAGTTCTGCATTGGTAAGTTCCAGTGAGACAGAAAGGTTTTGGAGGGGTACAGGTTCAGGGCAAATTTGTGTGGAGTTCTGCATTGGTACGTTCCAGTGAGACAAGGAGGTTATGGGCGGGTACAGTTTCAGGGCATTTTGTGTGGGATTCTGCAATGGTACGTTCCAGTGTGACTGGGAGTTTATGGAGGGGTACAGGTTCAGGGCATATTTGTTTGGCGTTCTGCATTGGTACGTTCCAGTGAGACAGGGAGGTTATGGAGTGTACACGTTCAGGGCATATTTGTTTGGGATTCTGCAGTGGGACGTTCCAGTGAGACAGGAAGGTTATGGAGGGGTACAGGTTCAGGGCATATTTGTGTGGAGTTCTGCATTGGTACGTTCCAGTGAGACAGGGAGTTTATGGAGGTGTAAAGGTTCAGGGCATATTTGTGTGGTGTTCTGCAGTGGTACGTTCCAGTGAGACAGTGAGGTTATGGAGGGTACAGGTTCAGGGCATATTTGTGTGGAGTTCTGCTTTGGGACGTTCCAGTGAGACAGGGCGGTTACGGACGTGTACAGGTTCACGGTATATTTGTGTGGAGTTCTGCATCGGTAAGCTCCACTGACACAGGGAGGTTATGGAGGGGTACAGGTTCAGTGCATATTTGTGTGGAATTCTGCATTGGTACGTTCCAGTGAGACAGGGAGGTTATGGAGGGGTACAGGTTTACGGCAAATTTGTGTGGAGTTCTGCATTGGTACATTCCAGTTGGACAAGGAGGTTCTGTGTGGGTACAGGTTCAGGGCATATTTGTGTGGAATTCTGCATTGGTACGTTCCAGTGAGACAGGGAGGATATGGAGGGTACAGGTTCAGGGCATATTTGTGTGGAGTTCTGGATTCGTACATTCCAGTGAGACAGGGAGGTTATGGAGGGGTACAGGTTCAGGGTATATTTGTGTGCAGTTCTGCGTTGGTACGTTTCAGTGTGACTGGGAGGTTATGGAGGGGTACAGGTACAGGGCATATTTGTTTGGAGTTCTGCATTGGTACGTTCCAGTGAGACAGGGAAGTTATGGAGGGTACAGGTTCAGGGCATATTTGTGTGGTGTTCTGCAATGGTACGTTCCAGTGAGACAGTGCGGCTATGGAGGGTACAGGTTCAGGGCATATTTGTGTGGAGTTCTCCGTTGGGACGATCCAGTGAGACAGGGAGGTTATGGACGGGTACAGGTTCACGGCATATTTGTGTGGAGTTCTGCATTGGTACGTTCCAGTGACACAGGGAGGTTATGGAGGGGTACAGGTTCAGGGCATATTTGTGTAGAATTCGGCAGTTGGACGTTCCAGTGAGACAGGGAGTTAATGGACGTGTACAGGTTCAGGGCATATTTGTGTGGAATTCTGCATTGGTACGTTTCAGTGAGACAGGGAGGTTTTGGTGGTGTACAGGTTCAGTGCATATTTGTGTGGTGTTCTGCAATGGTACGTTCCAGTGAGACAGGGAGGTTATGGATGGTACAGGTTCAGGACATATTTGTGTGGAGTTCTGCAGTGGTACGTTCCAGTGAGACAGGGAGGATATGGTGGAGTACATGTTCAGGGCATATTTGTGTGGATTTCTGCATTGGTACGTTCCAGTGAGACAGGGATGTTATGGAGGGGTACAGGTTCAGGGCATATTTGTGTGTTGTTCTGCAATGGTACGTTCCAGTGAGACAGTGAGGCTATGGAGGGTGCAGGATCAGGGCAAATTTGTGTGGAGTTCTGCGTTGGGACGTTCCAGTGAGACAGGGAGGTTATGGACGGGTACAGGTTCAGGGCATATTTGTGTGGAGTTCTGCATTGGTACGTTCCAGTGAGACAGGGAGGTTATGGAGGGTACAAGTTCAGGGCATATTTGTGTGGAATTCTGCAGTGGGACGTTCCAGTGATACAGGGAGTTTATGGACGTGTGCAGGTTCCGGGCATATTTGTGTGGAATTCTGCATTGGTACGTTCCAGTGAGACAGGGAGGTTATGCACGGTACGGGATCAGGGCTTATTTGTGTGAATTTCTGCTTTGGTACGTTCCAGTGAGACAGGGAGGATATGGACGGGTATAGGTTCAGGGCATATTTGTGTGGAGCTCTGCATTGGTACGTTCCAGTGAGACAGGGAGGTTATGGAGGGGTACAGGTTCAGGGCAAATTTGTCTGTAGTTCTGAATTCGTACGTTCCAGTGAGACAGGGAGGTTATGGAGGGTACAGGTTCAGGGCATATTTCTTTGGAGTTCTGCAGTGGTACGTTCCAGTGAGACAGGGAGGTTATGGAAGGGTACGGGTTCAGGGCATATTTGTGTGGAGTTCTGCATTGGTACTTTCCAGTGAGACGGGGAGGTTATGGAGGGTACAGGTTCATGGCATACTTGTGTGGAGTTCTGCAGTGGGACGTTCCAGTAAGACAGGGAGGTTATGGAGGGGTACAGGTTCAGGGCATATTTGTGTGGAGTTCTGCATTGGTACATTCCAGTGAGACAGGGAAGTTATGTAGGGGTACAGGTTCAGGGCATATTTGTGTGGAGTTCTGCATTGGTACGTTGCAGTGAGACAGGGAGTTTATGGAGGGGTACAGGTTCAGGACATATTTGTGTGGTGTTCTGCAATGGTACGTTCCAGTGAGACAGTGAGGTTATGGAGTGTACAGGTTCAGGGCATATTTGTGTGGAGTTCTGCGTTGGGACGTTCAAGTGAGACAGGGAGGTTATGGACGGGTACAGGTTCAGGGCATATTTGTGTGGAGTTTTGCATTGGTACGTTCCAGTGACACAGGGAGGTTATGGAAGGGTACAGGTTCAGGGCATATTTGTGTGGAGTTCTGCATTGGTAAGTTCCAGTGAGACAGAAAGGTTTTGGAGGGGTACAGGTTCAGGGCAAATTTGTGTGGAGTTCTGCATTGGTACGTTCCAGTGAGACAAGGAGGTTATGGGCGGGTACAGTTTCAGGGCATTTTGTGTGGGATTCTGCAATGGTACGTTCCAGTGTGACTGGGAGTTTATGGAGGGGTACAGGTTCAGGGCATATTTGTTTGGCGTTCTGCATTGGTACGTTCCAGTGAGACAGGGAGGTTATGGAGTGTACACGTTCAGGGCATATTTGTGTGGGATTCTGCAGTGGGACGTTCCAGTGACACAGGAAGGTTATGGAGGGGTACAGGTTCAGGGCATATTTGTGTGGAGTTCTGCTTTGGGACGTTCCAGTGAGACAGGGCGGTTACGGACGTGTACAGGTTCACGGTATATTTGTGTGGAGTTCTGCATCGGTACGTTCCAGTGACACAGGGAGGTTATGGAGGGGTACAGGTTCAGGGCATATTTGTGTGGAATTCTGCAGTGGGACGTTCCAGTGAGACAGGGAGTTTATGGACGTGTACAGGTTCAGGGTATATTTGTGTGGAATTCTGCATTGGTACGTTCCAGTGAGACAGGGAGGTTTTGGAGGGGTACAGGTTCAGTGCATATTTGTGTGGTGTTCTGCAATGGTACGTTCCAGTGAAACAGAGAGGTTATGGAGGGTACAGGTTCAGGACATATTTGTGTGGAGTTCTGCAGTGGTACGTTCCAGGGAGACAGGGAGGATATGCTGGAGTACAGGTTCAGGGCATATTTGTGTGGATTTCTGCATTGGTACGTTCCAGTGAGACAGTGAGGTTATGGAGGGTGCAGGTTCAGGGCAAATTTGTGTGGAGTTCTGCGTTGGGACGTTCCAGTGAGACAGGGAGGTTATGGACGGGTACAGGTTCAGGGCATATTTGTGTGGAGTTCTGCATTGGTACGTTCCAGTGACACAGGGAGGTTATGGAGGGGTACAGGTTCAGGGCATATTTGTGTGAATTTCTGCTTTGGTACGTTCCAGTGAGACAGTGAGGTTATGGAGGGTACAGATTCAGGGCATATTTGTGTGGTGTTCTGCGTTGGGACGTTCCAGTGAGACAGTGAGGTTATGGAGGGTACAGGTTCAGGGCATATTTGTGTGGAGTTCTGCGTTGGGACGTTCCAGTGAGACAGGGAATTATGGACGGGTACAGGTTCACGGCATATTTGTGTGGAGTTCTGCATTGGTACGTTCCAGTGACACAGGGAGGTTTTGGAGGGTACAGGTTCAGGGCAAATTTGAGTGTAGTTCTGCACTGGTACGTTCCAGTGAGACAGGGAGGTTATGGAGGGTACAGGTTCAGGGCATATTTCTGTGGAGTTCTGCATTGGTACGTTCCAGTGAGACAGGGAGTTTATGGAGGGGTACAGGTTCAGAGCATATTTGTCTGGTGTTCTGCAATGGTACGTTCCAGTGAGACAGTGAGGTTACGGAGGGTACAGGTTCAGGGCATATTTGTCTGGAGTTCTGCATTGGGACGTTCCAGTGAGACAGGGAGGTTATGGACGGGTACAGGTTCACGGCATATTTCTTTGGAGTTCTGCAGTGGTACGTTCCAGTGAGACAGGGAGGTTATGGAAGGGTACGGGTTCAGGGCATATTTGTGTGGAGTTCTGCATTGGTACTTTCCAGTGAGACGGGGAGGTTATGGAGGGTACAGGTTCATGGCATACTTGTGTGGAGTTCTGCAGTGGGACGTTCCAGTAAGACAGGGAGGTTATGGAGGGGTACAGGTTCAGGGCATATTTGTGTGGAGTTCTGCATTGGTACATTCCAGTGAGACAGGGAAGTTATGTAGGGGTACAGGTTCAGGACATATTTGTGTGGTGTTCTGCAATGGTACGTTCCAGTGAGACAGTGAGGTTATGGAGTGTACAGGTTCAGGGCATATTTGTGTGGAGTTCTGCGTTGGGACGTTCAAGTGAGACAGGGAGGTTATGGACGGGTACAGGTTCAGGGCATATTTGTGTGGAGTTTTGCATTGGTACGTTCCAGTGACACAGGGAGGTTATGGAAGGGTACAGGTTCAGGGCATATTTGTGTGGAGTTCTGCATTGGTAAGTTCCAGTGAGACAGAAAGGTTTTGGAGGGGTACAGGTTCAGGGAAAATTTGTGTGGAGTTCTGCATTGGTACGTTCCAGTGAGACAAGGAGGTTATGGGCGGGTACAGTTTCAGGGCATTTTGTGTGGGATTCTGCAATGGTACGTTCCAGTGTGACTGGGAGTTTATGGAGGGGTACAGGTTCAGGGCATATTTGTTTGGCGTTCTGCATTGGTACGTTCCAGTGAGACATGGAGGTTATGGAGTGTACACGTTCAGGGCATATTTGTGTGGGATTCTGCAGTGGGACGTTCCAGTGAGACAGGAAGGTTATGGAGGGGTACAGGTTCAGGGCATATTTGTGTGGAGTTCTGCATTGGTACGTTCCAGTGAGACAGGGAGTTTATGGAGGTGTAAAGGTTCAGGGCATATTTGTGTGGTGTTCTGCAGTGGTACGTTCCAGTGAGACAGTGAGGTTATGGAGGGTACAGGTTCAGGGCATATTTGTGTGGAGTTCTGCTTTGGGACGTTCCAGTGAGACAGGGCGGTTACGGACGTGTACAGTTTCACGGTATATTTGTGTGGAGTTCTGCATCGGTACGTTCCAGTGACACAGGGAGGTTATGGAGGGGTACAGGTTCAGGGCATATTTGTGTGGAATTCTGCAGTGGGACGTTCCAGTGAGACAGGGAGTTTATGGACGTGTACAGGTTCAGGGTATATTTGTGTGGAATTCTGCATTGGTACGTTCCAGTGAGACAGGGAGGTTTTGGAGGGGTACAGGTTCAGTGCATATTTGTGTGGTGTTCTGCAATGGTACGTTCCAGTGAAACAGAGAGGTTATGGAGGGTACAGGTTCAGGACATATTTGTGTGGAGTTCTGCAGTGGTACGTTCCAGGGAGACAGGGAGGATATGCTGGAGTACAGGTTCAGGGCATATTTGTGTGGATTTCTGCATTGGTACGTTCCAGTGAGACAGGGAGGTTATGGAGTTGTACAGGTTCAGGGCATATTTGTGTGGTGTTCTGCAATGGTACGTTCCAGTGAGACAGTGAGGTTATGGAGGGTGCAGGTTCAGGGCAAATTTGTGTGGAGTTCTGCGTTGGGACGTTCCAGTGAGACAGGGAGGTTATGGACGGGTACAGGTTCAGGGCATATTTGTGTGGAGTTCTGCATTGCTACGTTCCAGTGACACAGGGAGGTTATGGAGGGGTACAGGTTCAGGGCATATTTGTGTGAATTTCTGCTTTGGTACGTTCCAGTGAGACAAGGAGGTTATGGGCGGGTACAGTTTCAGGGCATTTTGTGTGGAATTCTGCAATGGTACGTTGCAGTGAGACAGGGAGGTTATGGAGGGTACAGGTTCAGGGCATATTTGTGTGGAGTTCTGCGTTGGTACGTTCCAGTGTGACTGGGAGTTTATGGAGGGGTACAGGTTCAGGGCATATTTGTTTGGAGTTCTGCATTGGTACGTTCCAGTGAGACAGGGAGGTTATGGAGGGTACACGTTCAGGGCATATTTGTTTGGGATTCTGCAGTGGGACGTTCCAGTGAGACAGGAAGTTTATGGAGGGGTACAGGTTCAGGGCATATTTGTGTGGAGTTCTGCATTGGTACGTTCCAGTGAGACAGGGAGTTTATGGAGGTGTAAAGGTTCAGGGCATATTTGTGTGGTGTTCTGCAGTGGTACGTTCCAGTGAGACAGTGAGGTTATGGAGGGTACAGGTTCAGGGCATATTTGTGTGGAGTTCTGCTTTGGGACGTTCCAGTGAGACAGGGCGGTTACGGACGTGTACAGGTTCACGGTATATTTGTGTGGAGTTCTGCATCGGTAAGCTCCACTGACACAGGGAGGTTATGGAGGGGTACAGGTTCAGTGCATATTTGTGTGGAATTCTGCATTGGTACGTTCCAGTGAGACAGGGAGGTTATGGAGGGGTACAGGTTTACGGCAAATTTGTGTGGAGTTCTGCATTGGTACATTCCAGTGAGACAAGGAGGTTCTGTGTGGGTACAGGTTCAGGGCATATTTGTGTGGAATTCTGCATTGGTACGTTCCAGTGAGACAGGGAGGATATGGAGGGTACAGGTTCAGGGCATATTTGTGTGGAGTTCTGGATTCGTACATTCCAGTGAGACAGGGAGGTTATGGAGGGGTACAGGTTCAGGGTATATTTGTGTGCAGTTCTGCGTTGGTACGTTTCAGTGTGACTGGGAGGTTATGGAGGGGTACAGGTTCAGGGCATATTTGTTTGGAGTTCTGCATTGGTACGTTCCAGTGAGACAGGGAAGTTATGGAGGGTACAGGTTCAGGGCATATTTGTGTGGTGTTCTGCAATGGTACGTTCCAGTGAGACAGTGCGGCTATGGAGGGTACAGGTTCAGGGCATATTTGTGTGGAGTTCTCCGTTGGGACGATCCAGTGAGACAGGGAGGTTATGGACGGGTACAGGTTCAATGCATATTTGTGTGGAGTTCTGCATTGGTACGTTCCAGTGACACAGGGAGGTTATGGAGGGGTACAGGTTCAGGGCATATTTGTGTAGAATTCTGCAGTTGGACGTTCCAGTGAGACAGGGAGTTAATGGACGTGTACAGGTTCAGGGCATATTTGTGTGGAATTCTGCATTGGTACGTTTCAGTGAGACAGGGAGGTTTTGGTGGTGTACAGGTTCAGTGCATATTTGTGTGGTGTTCTGCAATGGTACGTTCCAGTGAGACAGGGAGGTTATGGATGGTACAGGTTCAGGACATATTTGTGTGGAGTTCTGCAGTGGTACGTTCCAGTGAGACAGGGAGGATATGGTGGAGTACATGTTCAGGGCATATTTGTGTGGATTTCTGCATTGGTACGTTCCAGTGAGACAGGGATGTTATGGAGGGGTACAGGTTCAGGGCATATTTGTGTGTTGTTCTGCAATGGTACGTTCCAGTGAGACAGTGAGGCTATGGAGGGTGCAGGATCAGGGCAAATTTGTGTGGAGTTCTGCGTTGGGACGTTCCAGTGAGACAGGGAGGTTATGGACGGGTACAGGTTCAGGGCATATTTGTGTGGAGTTCTGCATTGGTACGTTCCAGTGAGACAGGGAGGTTATGGAGGGTACAAGTTCAGGGCATATTTGTGTGGAATTCTGCAGTGGGACGTTCCAGTGATACAGGGAGTTTATGGACGTGTGCAGGTTCCGGGCATATTTGTGTGGAATTCTGCATTGGTACGTTCCAGTGAGACAGGGAGGTTATGCACGGTACGGGATCAGGGCTTATTTGTGTGAATTTCTGCTTTGGTACGTTCCAGTGAGACAGGGAGGATATGGACGGGTATAGGTTCAGGGCATATTTGTGTGGAGCTCTGCATTGGTACGTTCCAGTGAGACAGGGAGGTTATGGAGGGGTACAGGTTCAGGGCAAATTTGTCTGTAGTTCTGCATTCGTACGTTCCAGTGAGACAGGGAGGTTATGGAGGGTACAGGTTCAGGGCATATTTCTTTGGAGTTCTGCAGTGGTACGTTCCAGTGAGACAGGGAGGTTATGGAAGGGTACGGGTTCAGGGCATATTTGTGTGGAGTTCTGCATTGGTACTTTCCAGTGAGACGGGGAGGTTATGGAGGGTACAGGTTCATGGCATACTTGTGTGGAGTTCTGCAGTGGGACGTTCCAGTAAGACAGGGAGGTTATGGAGGGGTACAGGTTCAGGGCATATTTGTGTGGAGTTCTGCATTGGTACATTCCAGTGAGACAGGGAAGTTATGTAGGGGTACAGGTTCAGGGCATATTTGTGTGGAGTTCTGCATTGGTACGTTGCAGTGAGACAGGGAGTTTATGGAGGGGTACAGGTTCAGGACATATTTGTGTGGTGTTCTGCAATGGTACGTTCCAGTGAGACAGTGAGGTTATGGAGTGTACAGGTTCAGGGCATATTTGTGTGGAGTTCTGCGTTGGGACGTTCAAGTGAGACAGGGAGGTTATGGACGGGTACAGGTTCAGGGCATATTTGTGTGGAGTTTTGCATTGGTACGTTCCAGTGACACAGGGAGGTTATGGAAGGGTACAGGTTCAGGGCATATTTGTGTGGAGTTCTGCATTGGTAAGTTCCAGTGAGACAGAAAGGTTTTGGAGGGGTACAGGTTCAGGGCAAATTTGTGTGGAGTTCTGCATTGGTACGTTCCAGTGAGACAAGGAGGTTATGGGCGGGTACAGTTTCAGGGCATTTTGTGTGGGATTCTGCAATGGTACGTTCCAGTGTGACTGGGAGTTTATGGAGGGGTACAGGTTCAGGGCATATTTGTTTGGCGTTCTGCATTGGTACGTTCCAGTGAGACAGGGAGGTTATGGAGTGTACACGTTCAGGGCATATTTGTGTGGGATTCTGCAGTGGGACGTTCCAGTGAGACAGGAAGGTTATGGAGGGGTACAGGTTCAGGGCATATTTGTGTGGAGTTCTGCATTGGTACGTTCCAGTGAGACAGGGAGTTTATGGAAGTGTAAAGGTTCAGGGCATATTTGTGTGGTGTTCTGCAGTGGTACGTTCCAGTGAGACAGTGAGGTTATGGAGGGTACAGGTTCAGGGCATATTTGTGTGGAGTTCTGCTTTGGGACGTTCCAGTGAGACAGGGCGGTTACGGACGTGTACAGGTTCACGGTATATTTGTGTGGAGTTCTGCATCGGTACGTTCCAGTGACACAGGGAGGTTATGGAGGGGTACAGGTTCAGGGCATATTTGTGTGGAATTCTGCAGTGGGACGTTCCAGTGAGACAGGGAGTTTATGGACGTGTACAGGTTCAGGGTATATTTGTGTGGAATTCTGCATTGGTACGTTCCAGTGAGACAGGGAGGTTTTGGAGGGGTACAGGTTCAGTGCATATTTGTGTGGTGTTCTGCAATGGTACGTTCCAGTGAAACAGAGAGGTTATGGAGGGTACAGGTTCAGGACATATTTGTGTGGAGTTCTGCAGTGGTACGTTCCAGGGAGACAGGGAGGATATGCTGGAGTACAGGTTCAGGGCATATTTGTGTGGATTTCTGCATTGGTACGTTCCAGTGAGACAGGGAGGTTATGGAGTTGTACAGGTTCAGGGCATATTTGTGTGGTGTTCTGCAATGGTACGTTCCAGTGAGACAGTGAGGTTATGGAGGGTGCAGGTTCAGGGCAAATTTGTGTGGAGTTCTGCGTTGGGACGTTCCAGTGAGACAGGGAGGTTATGGACGGGTACAGGTTCAGGGCATATTTGTGTGGAGTTCTGCATTGGTACGTTCCAGTGACACAGGGAGGTTATGGAGGGGTACAGGTTCAGGGCATATTTGTGTGAATTTCTGCTTTGGTACGTTCCAGTGAGACAGTGAGGTTATGGAGGGTACAGATTCAGGGCATATTTGTGTGGTGTTCTGCGTTGGGACGTTCCAGTGAGACAGTGAGGTTATGGAGGGTACAGGTTCAGGGCATATTTGTGTGGAGTTCTGCGTTGGGACGTTCCAGTGAGACAGGGAATTATGGACGGGTACAGGTTCAGGGCATATTTGTGTGGAGTTCTGCATTGGTACGTTCCAGTGACACAGGGAGGTTTTGGAGGGTACAGGTTCAGGGCAAATTTGAGTGTAGATCTGCACTGGTACGTTCCAGTGAGACAGGGAGGTTATGGAGGGTACAGGTTCAGGGCATATTTCTGTGGAGTTCTGCATTGGTACGTTCCAGTGAGACAGGGAGTTTATGGAGGGGTACAGGTTCAGAGCATATTTGTCTGGTGTTCTGCAATGGTACGTTCCAGTGAGACAGTGAGGTTATGGAGGGTACAGGTTCAGGGCATATTTGTCTGGAGTTCTGCAGTGGTACGTTCCAGTGAGACAGGGAGGTTATGGAAGGGTACGGGTTCAGGGCATATTTGTGTGGAGTTCTGCATTGGTACTTTCCAGTGAGACGGGGAGGTTATGGAGGGTACAGGTTCATGGCATACTTGTGTGAAGTTCTGCAGTGGGACGTTCCAGTAAGACAGGGAGGTTATGGAGGGGTACAGGTTCAGGGCATATTTGTGTGGAGTTCTGCATTGGTACATTCCAGTGAGACAGGGAAGTTATGTAGGGGTACAGGTTCAGGGCATATTTGTGTGGAGTTCTGCATTGGTACGTTGCAGTGAGACAGGGAGTTTATGGAGGGGTACAGGTTCAGGACATATTTGTGTGGTGTTCTGCAATGGTACGTTCCAGTGAGACAGTGAGGTTATGGAGTGTACAGGTTCAGGGCATATTTGTGTGGAGTTCTGCGTTGGGACGTTCAAGTGAGACAGGGAGGTTATGGACGGGTACAGGTTCAGGGCATATTTGTGTGGAGTTTTGCATTGGTACGTTCCAGTGACACAGGGAGGTTATGGAAGGGTACAGGTTCAGGGCATATTTGTGTGGAGTTCTGCATTGGTAAGTTCCAGTGAGACAGAAAGGTTTTGGAGGGGTACAGGTTCAGGGCAAATTTGTGTGGAGTTCTGCATTGGTACGTTCCAGTGAGACAAGGAGGTTATGGGCGGGTACAGTTTCAGGGCATTTTGTGTGGGATTCTGCAATGGTACGTTCCAGTGTGACTGGGAGTTTATGGAGGGGTACAGGTTCAGGGCATATTTGTTTGGCGTTCTGCATTGGTACGTACCAGTGAGACAGGGAGGTTATGGAGTGTACACGTTCAGGGCATATTTGTGTGGGATTCTGCAGTGGGACGTTCCAGTGAGACAGGAAGGTTATGGAGGGGTACAGGTTCAGGGCATATTTGTGTGGAGTTCTGCAATGGCACGTTCCAGTGAGACAGTGCGGCTATGGAGGGTACAGGTTCACGGCATATTTGTGTGGAGTTCTCCGTTGGGACGATCCAGTGAGACAGGGAGGTTATGGACGGGTACAGGTTCACGGCATATTTGTGTGGAGTTCTGCATTGGTACGTTCCAGTGACACAGGGAGGTTATGGAGGGGTACAGGTTCAGGGCATATTTGTGTAGAATTCGGCAGTTGGACGTTCCAGTGAGACAGGGAGTTAATGGACGTGTACAGGTTCAGGGCATATTTGTGTGGAATTCTGCATTGGTACGTTTCAGTGAGACAGGGAGGTTTTGGTGGTGTACAGGTTCAGTGCATATTTGTGTGGTGTTCTGCAATGGTACGTTCCAGTGAGACAGGGAGGTTATGGATGGTACAGGTTCAGGACATATTTGTGTGGAGTTCTGCAGTGGTACGTTCCAGTGAGACAGGGAGGATATGGTGGAGTACATGTTCAGGGCATATTTGTGTGGATTTCTGCATTGGTACGTTCCAGTGAGACAGGGATGTTATGGAGGGGTACAGGTTCAGGGCATATTTGTGTGTTGTTCTGCAATGGTACGTTCCAGTGAGACAGTGAGGCTATGGAGGGTGCAGGATCAGGGCAAATTTGTGTGGAGTTCTGCGTTGGGACGTTCCAGTGAGACAGGGAGGTTATGGACGGGTACAGGTTCAGGGCATATTTGTGTGGAGTTCTGCATTGGTACGTTCCAGTGAGACAGGGAGGTTATGGAGGGTACAAGTTCAGGGCATATTTGTGTGGAATTCTGCAGTGGGACGTTCCAGTGATACAGGGAGTTTATGGACGTGTGCAGGTTCCGGGCATATTTGTGTGGAATTCTGCATTGGTACGTTCCAGTGAGACAGGGAGGTTATGCACGGTACGGGATCAGGGCTTATTTGTGTGAATTTCTGCTTTGGTACGTTCCAGTGAGACAGGGAGGATATGGACGGGTATAGGTTCAGGGCATATTTGTGTGGAGCTCTGCATTGGTACGTTCCAGTGAGACAGGGATGTTATGGAGGGGTACAGGTTCAGGGCAAATTTGTCTGTAGTTCTGAATTCGTACGTTCCAGTGAGACAGGGAGGTTATGGAGGGTACAGGTTCAGGGCATATTTCTTTGGAGTTCTGCAGTGGTACGTTCCAGTGAGACAGGGAGGTTATGGAAGGGTACGGGTTCAGGGCATATTTGTGTGGAGTTCTGCATTGGTACTTTCCAGTGAGACGGGGAGGTTATGGAGGGTACAGGTTCATGGCATACTTGTGTGGAGTTCTGCAGTGGGACGTTCCAGTAAGACAGGGAGGTTATGGAGGGGTACAGGTTCAGGGCATATTTGTGTGGAGTTCTGCATTGGTACATTCCAGTGAGACAGGGAAGTTATGTAGGGGTACAGGTTCAGGGCATATTTGTGTGGAGTTCTGCATTGGTACGTTGCAGTGAGACAGGGAGTTTATGGAGGGGTACAGGTTCAGGACATATTTGTGTGGTGTTCTGCAATGGTACGTTCCAGTGAGACAGTGAGGTTATGGAGTGTACAGGTTCAGGGCATATTTGTGTGGAGTTCTGCGTTGGGACGTTCAAGTGAGACAGGGAGGTTATGGACGGGTACAGGTTCAGGGCATATTTGTGTGGAGTTTTGCATTGGTACGTTCCAGTGACACAGGGAGGTTATGGAAGGGTACAGGTTCAGGGCATATTTGTGTGGAGTTCTGCATTGGTAAGTTCCAGTGAGACAGAAAGGTTTTGGAGGGGTACAGGTTCAGGGCAAATTTGTGTGGAGTTCTGCATTGGTACGTTCCAGTGAGACAAGGAGGTTATGGGCGGGTACAGTTTCAGGGCATTTTGTGTGGGATTCTGCAATGGTACGTTCCAGTGTGACTGGGAGTTTATGGAGGGGTACAGGTTCAGGGCATATTTGTTTGGCGTTCTGCATTGGTACGTTCCAGTGAGACAGGGAGGTTATGGAGTGTACACGTTCAGGGAATATTTGTGTGGGATTCTGCAGTGGGACGTTCCAGTGACACAGGAAGGTTATGGAGGGGTACAGGTTCAGGGCATATTTGTGTGGAGTTCTGCTTTGGGACGTTCCAGTGAGACAGGGCGGTTACGGACGTGTACAGGTTCACGGTATATTTGTGTGGAGTTCTGCATCGGTACGTTCCAGTGACACAGGGAGGTTATGGAGGGGTACAGGTTCAGGGCATATTTGTGTGGAATTCTGCAGTGGGACGTTCCAGTGAGACAGGGAGTTTATGGACGTGTACAGGTTCAGGGTATATTTGTGTGGAATTCTGCATTGGTACGTTCCAGTGAGACAGGGAGGTTTTGGAGGGGTACAGGTTCAGTGCATATTTGTGTGGTGTTCTGCAATGGTACGTTCCAGTGAAACAGAGAGGTTATGGAGGGTACAGGTTCAGGACATATTTGTGTGGAGTTCTGCAGTGGTACGTTCCAGGGAGACAGGGAGGATATGCTGGAGTACAGGTTCAGGGCATATTTGTGTGGATTTCTGCATTGGTACGTTCCAGTGAGACAGGGAGGTTATGGAGTTGTACAGGTTCAGGGCATATTTGTGTGGTGTTCTGCAATGGTACGTTCCAGTGAGACAGTGAGGTTATGGAGGGTGCAGGTTCAGGGCAAATTTGTGTGGAGTTCTGCGTTGGGACGTTCCAGTGAGACAGGGAGGTTATGGACGGGTACAGGTTCAGGGCATATTTGTGTGGAGTTCTGCATTGGTACGTTCCAGTGACACAGGGAGGTTATGGAGGGGTACAGGTTCAGGGCATATTTGTGTGAATTTCTGCTTTGGTACGTTCCAGTGAGACAGTGAGGTTATGGAGGGTACAGATTCAGGGCATATTTGTGTGGTGTTCTGCGTTGGGACGTTCCAGTGAGACAGTGAGGTTATGGAGGGTACAGGTTCAGGGCATATTTGTGTGGAGTTCTGCGTTGGGACGTTCCAGTGAGACAGGGAATTATGGACGGGTACAGGTTCACGGCATATTTGTGTGGAGTTCTGCATTGGTACGTTCCAGTGACACAGGGAGGTTTTGGAGGGTACAGGTTCAGGGCAAATTTGAGTGTAGTTCTGCACTGGTACGTTCCAGTGAGACAGGGAGGTTATGGAGGGTACAGGTTCAGGGCATATTTCTGTGGAGTTCTGCATTGGTACGTTCCAGTGAGACAGGGAGTTTATGGAGGGGTACAGGTTCAGAGCATATTTGTCTGGTGTTCTGCAATGGTACGTTCCAGTGAGACAGTGAGGTTACGGAGGGTACAGGTTCAGGGCATATTTGTCTGGAGTTCTGCATTGGGACGTTCCAGTGAGACAGGGAGGTTATGGACGGGTACAGGTTCACGGCATATTTCTTTGGAGTTCTGCAGTGGTACGTTCCAGTGAGACAGGGAGGTTATGGAAGGGTACGGGTTCAGGGCATATTTGTGTGGAGTTCTGCATTGGTACTTTCCAGTGAGACGGGGAGGTTATGGAGGGTACAGGTTCATGGCATACTTGTGTGGAGTTCTGCAGTGGGACGTTCCAGTAAGACAGGGAGGTTATGGAGGGGTACAGGTTCAGGGCATATTTGTGTGGAGTTCTGCATTGGTACATTCCAGTGAGACAGGGAAGTTATGTAGGGGTACAGGTTCAGGGCATATTTGTGTGGAGTTCTGCATTGGTACGTTGCAGTGAGACAGGGAGTTTATGGAGGGGTACAGGTTCAGGACATATTTGTGTGGTGTTCTGCAATGGTACGTTCCAGTGAGACAGTGAGGTTATGGAGTGTACAGGTTCAGGGCATATTTGTGTGGAGTTCTGCGTTGGGACGTTCAAGTGAGACAGGGAGGTTATGGACGGGTACAGGTTCAGGGCATATTTGTGTGGAGTTTTGCATTGGTACGTTCCAGTGACACAGGGAGGTTATGGAAGGGTACAGGTTCAGGGCATATTTGTGTGGAGTTCTGCATTGGTAAGTTCCAGTGAGACAGAAAGGTTTTGGAGGGGTACAGGTTCAGGGCAAATTTGTGTGGAGTTCTGCATTGGTACGTTCCAGTGAGACAAGGAGGTTATGGGCGGGTACAGTTTCAGGGCATTTTGTGTGGGATTCTGCAATGGTACGTTCCAGTGTGACTGGGAGTTTATGGAGGGGTACAGGTTCAGGGCATATTTGTTTGGCGTTCTGCATTGGTACGTTCCAGTGAGACAGGGAGGTTATGGAGTGTACACGTTCAGGGCATATTTGTGTGGGATTCTGCAGTGGGACGTTCCAGTGAGACAGGAAGGTTATGGAGTGGTACAGGTTCAGGGCATATTTGTGTGGAGTTCTGCATTGGTACGTTCCAGTGAGACAGGGAGTTTATGGAGGTGTAAAGGTTCAGGGCATATTTGTGTGGTGTTCTGCAGTGGTACGTTCCAGTGAGACAGTGAGGTTATGGAGGGTACAGGTTCAGGGCATATTTGTGTGGAGTTCTGCTTTGGGACGTTCCAGTGAGACAGGGCGGTTACGGACGGGTACAGGTTCAGGGCATATTTGTGTGGAGTTCTGCATTGCTACGTTCCAGTGACACAGGGAGGTTATGGAGGGGTACAGGTTCAGGGCATATTTGTGTGAATTTCTGCTTTGGTACGTTCCAGTGAGACAAGGAGGTTATGGGCGGGTACAGTTTCAGGGCATTTTGTGTGGAATTCTGCAATGGTACGTTGCAGTGAGACAGGGAGGTTATGGAGGGTACAGGTTCAGGGCATATTTGTGTGGAGTTCTGCGTTGGTACGTTCCAGTGTGACTGGGAGTTTATGGAGGGGTACAGGTTCAGGGCATATTTGTTTGGAGTTCTGCATTGGTACGTTCCAGTGAGACAGGGAGGTTATGGAGGGTACACGTTCAGGGCATATTTGTTTGGGATTCTGCAGTGGGACGTTCCAGTGAGACAGGAAGGTTATGGAGGGGTACAGGTTCAGGGCATATTTGTGTGGAGTTCTGCATTGGTACGTTCCAGTGAGACAGGGAGTTTATGGAGGTGTAAAGGTTCAGGGCATATTTGTGTGGTGTTCTGCAGTGGTACGTTCCAGTGAGACAGTGAGGTTATGGAGGGTACAGGTTCAGGGCATATTTGTGTGGAGTTCTGCTTTGGGACGTTCCAGTGAGACAGGGCGGTTACGGACGTGTACAGGTTCACGGTATATTTGTGTGGAGTTCTGCATCGGTAAGCTCCACTGACACAGGGAGGTTATGGAGGGGTACAGGTTCAGTGCATATTTGTGTGGAATTCTGCATTGGTACGTTCCAGTGAGACAGGGAGGTTATGGAGGGGTACAGGTTTACGGCAAATTTGTGTGGAGTTCTGCATTGGTACATTCCAGTGAGACAAGGAGGTTCTGTGTGGGTACAGGTTCAGGGCATATTTGTGTGGAATTCTGCATTGGTACGTTCCAGTGAGACAGGGAGGATATGGAGGGTACAGGTTCAGGGCATATTTGTGTGGAGTTCTGGATTCGTACATTCCAGTGAGACAGGGAGGTTATGGAGGGGTACAGGTTCAGGGTATATTTGTGTGCAGTTCTGCGTTGGTACGTTTCAGTGTGACTGGGAGGTTATGGAGGGGTACAGGTTCAGGGCATATTTGTTTGGAGTTCTGCATTGGTACGTTCCAGTGAGACAGGGAAGTTATGGAGGGTACAGGTTCAGGGCATATTTGTGTGGTGTTCTGCAATGGTACGTTCCAGTGAGACAGTGCGGCTATGGAGGGTACAGGTTCAGGGCATATTTGTGTGGAGTTCTCCGTTGGGACGATCCAGTGAGACAGGGAGGTTATGGACGGGTACAGGTTCAATGCATATTTGTGTGGAGTTCTGCATTGGTACGTTCCAGTGACACAGGGAGGTTATGGAGGGGTACAGGTTCAGGGCATATTTGTGTAGAATTCTGCAGTTGGACGTTCCAGTGAGACAGGGAGTTAATGGACGTGTACAGGTTCAGGGCATATTTGTGTGGAATTCTGCATTGGTACGTTTCAGTGAGACAGGGAGGTTTTGGTGGTGTACAGGTTCAGTGCATATTTGTGTGGTGTTCTGCAATGGTACGTTCCAGTGAGACAGGGAGGTTATGGATGGTACAGGTTCAGGACATATTTGTGTGGAGTTCTGCAGTGGTACGTTCCAGTGAGACAGGGAGGATATGGTGGAGTACATGTTCAGGGCATATTTGTGTGGATTTCTGCATTGGTACGTTCCAGTGAGACAGGGATGTTATGGAGGGGTACAGGTTCAGGGCATATTTGTGTGTTGTTCTGCAATGGTACGTTCCAGTGAGACAGTGAGGCTATGGAGGGTGCAGGATCAGGGCAAATTTGTGTGGAGTTCTGCGTTGGGACGTTCCAGTGAGACAGGGAGGTTATGGACGGGTACAGGTTCAGGGCATATTTGTGTGGAGTTCTGCATTGGTACGTTCCAGTGAGACAGGGAGGTTATGGAGGGTACAAGTTCAGGGCATATTTGTGTGGAATTCTGCAGTGGGACGTTCCAGTGATACAGGGAGTTTATGGACGTGTGCAGGTTCCGGGCATATTTGTGTGGAATTCTGCATTGGTACGTTCCAGTGAGACAGGGAGGTTATGCACGGTACGGGATCAGGGCTTATTTGTGTGAATTTCTGCTTTGGTACGTTCCAGTGAGACAGGGAGGATATGGACGGGTATAGGTTCAGGGCATATTTGTGTGGAGCTCTGCATTGGTGCGTTCCAGTGAGACAGGGAGGTTATGGAGGGGTACAGGTTCAGGGCAAATTTGTCTGTAGTTCTGCATTCGTACGTTCCAGTGAGACAGGGAGGTTATGGAGGGTACAGGTTCAGGGCATATTTCTTTGGAGTTCTGCAGTGGTACGTTCCAGTGAGACAGGGAGGTTATGGAAGGGTACGGGTTCAGGGCATATTTGTGTGGAGTTCTGCATTGGTACTTTCCAGTGAGACGGGGAGGTTATGGAGGGTACAGGTTCATGGCATACTTGTGTGGAGTTCTGCAGTGGGACGTTCCTGTAAGACAGGGAGGTTATGGAGGGGTACAGGTTCAGGGCATATTTGTGTGGAGTTCTGCATTGGTACATTCCAGTGAGACAGGGAAGTTATGTAGGGGTACAGGTTCAGGGCATATTTGTGTGGAGTTCTGCATTGGTACGTTGCAGTGAGACAGGGAGTTTATGGAGGGGTACAGGTTCAGGACATATTTGTGTGGTGTTCTGCAATGGTACGTTCCAGTGAGACAGTGAGGTTATGGAGTGTACAGGTTCAGGGCATATTTGTGTGGAGTTCTGCGTTGGGACGTTCAAGTGAGACAGGGAGGTTATGGACGGGTACAGGTTCAGGGCATATTTGTGTGGAGTTTTGCATTGGTACGTTCCAGTGACACAGGGAGGTTATGGAAGGGTACAGGTTCAGGGCATATTTGTGTGGAGTTCTGCATTAGTAAGTTCCAGTGAGACAGAAAGGTTTTGGAGGGGTACAGGTTCAGGGCAAATTTGTGTGGAGTTCTGCATTGGTACGTTCCAGTGAGACAAGGAGGTTATGGGCGGGTACAGTTTCAGGGCATTTTGTGTGGGATTCTGCAATGGTACGTTCCAGTGTGACTGGGAGTTTATGGAGGGGTACAGGTTCAGGGCATATTTGTTTGGCGTTCTGCATTGGTACGTTCCAGTGAGACAGGGAGGTTATGGAGTGTACACGTTCAGGGCATATTTGTGTGGGATTCTGCAGTGGGACGTTCCAGTGAGACAGGAAGGTTATGGAGGGGTACAGGTTCAGGGCATATTTGTGTGGTGTTCTGCAGTGGTACGTTCCAGTGAGACAGTGAGGTTATGGAGGGTACAGGTTCAGGGCATATTTGTGTGGAGTTCTGCTTTGGGACGTTCCAGTGAGACAGGGCGGTTACGGACGTGTACAGGTTCACGGTATATTTGTGTGGAGTTCTGCATCGGTACGTTCCAGTGACACAGGGAGGTTATGGAGGGGTACAGGTTCAGGGCATATTTGTGTGGAATTCTGCAGTGGGACGTTCCAGTGAGACAGGGAGTTTATGGACGTGTACAGGTTCAGGGTATATTTGTGTGGAATTCTGCATTGGTACGTTCCAGTGAGACAGGGAGGTTTTGGAGGGGTACAGGTTCAGTGCATATTTGTGTGGTGTTCTGCAATGGTACGTTCCAGTGAAACAGAGAGGTTATGGAGGGTACAGGTTCAGGACATATTTGTGTGGAGTTCTGCAGTGGTACGTTCCAGGGAGACAGGGAGGATATGCTGGAGTACAGGTTCAGGGCATATTTGTGTGGATTTCTGCATTGGTACGTTCCAGTGAGACAGGGAGGTTATGGAGTTGTACAGGTTCAGGGCATATTTGTGTGGTGTTCTGCAATGGTACGTTCCAGTGAGACAGTGAGGTTATGGAGGGTGCAGGTTCAGGGCAAATTTGTGTGGAGTTCTGCGTTGGGACGTTCCAGTGAGACAGGGAGGTTATGGACGGGTACAGGTTCAGGGCATATTTGTGTGGAGTTCTGCATTGGTACGTTCCAGTGACACTGGGAGGTTATGGAGGGGTACAGGTTCAGGGCATATTTGTGTGAATTTCTGCTTTGGTACGTTCCAGTGAGACAGTGAGGTTATGGAGGGTACAGATTCAGGGCATATTTGTGTGGTGTTCTGCGTTGGGACGTTCCAGTGAGACAGTGAGGTTATGGAGGGTACAGGTTCAGGGCATATTTGTGTGGAGTTCTGCGTTGGGACGTTCCAGTGAGACAGGGAATTATGGACGGGTACAGGTTCACGGCATATTTGTGTGGAGTTCTGCATTGGTACGTTCCAGTGACACAGGGAGGTTTTGGAGGGTACAGGTTCAGGGCAAATTTGAGTGTAGATCTGCACTGGTACGTTCCAGTGAGACAGGGAGGTTATGGAGGGTACAGGTTCAGGGCATATTTCTGTGGAGTTCTGCATTGGTACGTTCCAGTGAGACAGGGAGTTTATGGAGGGGTACAGGTTCAGAGCATATTTGTCTGGTGTTCTGCAATGGTACGTTCCAGTGAGACAGTGAGGTTATGGAGGGTACAGGTTCAGGGCATATTTGTCTGGAGTTCTGCAGTGGTACGTTCCAGTGAGACAGGGAGGTTATGGAAGGGTACGGGTTCAGGGCATATTTGTGTGGAGTTCTGCATTGGTACTTTCCAGTGAGACGGGGAGGTTATGGAGGGTACAGGTTCATGGCATACTTGTGTGAAGTTCTGCAGTGGGACGTTCCAGTAAGACAGGGAGGTTATGGAGGGGTACAGGTTCAGGGCATATTTGTGTGGAGTTCTGCATTGGTACATTCCAGTGAGACAGGGAAGTTATGTAGGGGTACAGGTTCAGGGCATATTTGTGTGGAGTTCTGCATTGGTACGTTGCAGTGAGACAGGGAGTTTATGGAGGGGTACAGGTTCAGGACATATTTGTGTGGTGTTCTGCAATGGTACGTTCCAGTGAGACAGTGAGGTTATGGAGTGTACAGGTTCAGGGCATATTTGTGTGGAGTTCTGCGTTGGGACGTTCAAGTGAGACAGGGAGGTTATGGACGGGTACAGGTTCAGGGCATATTTGTGTGGAGTTTTGCATTGGTACGTTCCAGTGACACAGGGAGGTTATGGAAGGGTACAGGTTCAGGGCATATTTGTGTGGAGTTCTGCATTGGTAAGTTCCAGTGAGACAGAAAGGTTTTGGAGGGGTACAGGTTCAGGGCAAATTTGTGTGGAGTTCTGCATTGGTACGTTCCAGTGAGACAAGGAGGTTATGGGCGGGTACAGTTTCAGGGCATTTTGTGTGGGATTCTGCAATGGTACGTTCCAGTGTGACTGGGAGTTTATGGAGGGGTACAGGTTCAGGGCATATTTGTTTGGCGTTCTGCATTGGTACGTACCAGTGAGACAGGGAGGTTATGGAGTGTACACGTTCAGGGCATATTTGTGTGGGATTCTGCAGTGGGACGTTCCAGTGAGACAGGAAGGTTATGGAGGGGTACAGGTTCAGGGCATATTTGTGTGGAGTTCTGCATTGGTACGTTCCAGTGAGACAGGGAGTTTATGGAGGTGTAAAGGTTCAGGGCATATTTGTGTGGTGTTCTGCAGTGGTACGTTCCAGTGAGACAGTGAGGTTATGGAGGGTACAGGTTCAGGGCATATTTTGTGGAGTTCTGCTTTGGGACGTTCCAGTGAGACAGGGCGGTTACGGACGTGTACAGTTTCACGGTATATTTGTGTGGAGTTCTGCATCGGTACGTTCCAGTGACACAGGGAGGTTATGGAGGGGTACAGGTTCAGGGCATATTTGTGTGGAATTCTGCAGTGGGACGTTCCAGTGAGACAGGGAGTTTATGGACGTGTACAGGTTCAGGGTATATTTGTGTGGTGTTCTGCAATGGTACGTTCCAGTGAAACAGAGAGGTTATGGAGGGTACAGGTTCAGGACATATTTGTGTGGAGTTCTGCAGTGGTACGTTCCAGGGAGACAGGGAGGATATGCTGGAGTACAGGTTCAGGGCATATTTGTGTGGATTTCTGCATTGGTACGTTCCAGTGAGACAGTGAGGTTATGGAGGGTGCAGGTTCAGGGCAAATTTGTGTGGAGTTCTGCGTTGGGACGTTCCAGTGAGACAGGGAGGTTATGGACGGGTACAGGTTCAGGGCATATTTGTGTGGAGTTCTGCATTGGTACGTTCCAGTGACACAGGGAGGTTATGGAGGGGTACAGGTTCAGGGCATATTTGTGTGAATTTCTGCTTTGGTACGTTCCAGTGAGACAGTGAGGTTATGGAGGGTACAGATTCAGGGCATATTTGTGTGGTGTTCTGCGTTGGGACGTTCCAGTGAGACAGTGAGGTTATGGAGGGTACAGGTTCAGGGCATATTTGTGTGGAGTTCTGCGTTGGGACGTTCCAGTGAGACAGGGAATTATGGACGGGTACAGGTTCACGGCATATTTGTGTGGAGTTCTGCATTGGTACGTTCCAGTGACACAGGGAGGTTTTGGAGGGTACAGGTTCAGGGCAAATTTGAGTGTAGTTCTGCACTGGTACGTTCCAGTGAGACAGGGAGGTTATGGAGGGTACAGGTTCAGGGCATATTTCTGTGGAGTTCTGCATTGGTACGTTCCAGTGAGACAGGGAGTTTATGGAGGGGTACAGGTTCAGAGCATATTTGTCTGGTGTTCTGCAATGGTACGTTCCAGTGAGACAGTGAGGTTATGGAGGGTACAGGTTCAGGGCATATTTGTCTGGAGTTCTGCATTGGGACGTTCCAGTGAGACAGGGAGGTTATGGACGGGTACAGGTTCACGGCATATTTGTGTGGAGTTCTGCATTGGTACGTTCCAGTGAGACAGGGAGGTTATGGAGGGGTACAGGTTCAGGGCATATTTGTGTGGAATTCTGCAGTGGGACGTTCCAGTGAAACAGGGAGTTTATGGACGTGTACAGGTTCAGGATATATTTGTGTGGAATTCTGCATTGGTACGTTCCAGTGAGACAGGGAGGTTTTGGAGGGGTACAGGTTCAGTGCATATTTGTGTGGTTTTCTGCAGTGGTACGTTCCAGTGAGATAGGGAGGTTATGCACGGTTGGGGATCAGGGCATATTTGAGTGGAGTTCGGCATTGGTACGTTCCAGTGAGACAGGGTGGTTATGGAGGGGTACAGGTTCAGGGCATATTTCTGTGGAGTTCTGCATTGGTACGTTCCAGTGAGACAGGGAGTTTATGGAGGGGTACAGGTTCAGAGCATATTTGTCTGGTGTTCTGCAATGGTACGTTCCATTGAGACAGTGAGGTTATGGAGGGTACAGGTTCAGGGCATATTTGTCTGGAGTTCTGCATTGGGACGTTCCAGTGAGACAGGGAGGTTATGGACGGGTACAGGTTCACGGCATATTTGTGTGGAGTTCTGCATTGGTACGTTCCAGTGAGACAGGGAAGTTATGGAGGGGTACAGGTTCAGGGCATATTTGTGTGGAATTCTGCAGTGGGACGTTCCAGTGAAACAGGGAGTTTATAGACGTGTACAGGTTCAGGATATATTTGTGTGGAATTCTGCATTGGTACGTTCCAGTGAGACAGGGAGGTTTTGGAGGGGTACAGGTTCAGTGCATATTTGTGTGGTGTTCTGCAGTGGTACGTTCCAGTGAGACAGGGAGGTTATGCACGGTTGGGGATCAGGGCATATTTGAGTGGAGTTCGGCATTGGTGCGTTCCAGTGAGACAGGGAGGTTATCGAGGGGTACGGGTTCAGGGCATATTTGTGTGAATTTCTGCTTTGGTACGTTCCAGTGAGACAGTGAGGTTATGGAGGGTACAGGTTCAGGGCATATTTGTGTGGAGTTCTGCGTTGGGACGTTCCAGTGAGACAGGGAGGTTATGGACGGGTACAGGTTCAGGGCATATTTGTGTGGAATTCTGCAGTGGGACGTTCCAGTGAGACACGGAGTTTATGGACGAGTACAGGCTCGGGGTATATTTGTGTGGAATTCTGCATTGGTACGTTCCAGTGAGACAGGGAGGTTTTGGAGGGGTACAGGTTCAGTGCATATTTGTGTGGTGTTCTGCGATGGTACGTTCCAGTGAGACAGGGAGGTTATGCACGGTACGGGATCAGGGCATATTTGAGTGGAGTTCGGCATTGGTGCGTTCCAGTGAGACAGGGAGGTTATGGAGGGGTACAGGTTCAGGGCATATTTGTGTGAATTTCTGCTTTGGTACGTTCCAGTGAGACAGTGAGGTTATGGAGGGTACAGGTTCAGGGCATATTTGTGTGGAGTTCTGCATTGGTACGTTCCAGTGACACAGGGAGGTTATGGAGGGGTACAGGTTCAGGGCATATTTGTGTGAATTTCTGCTTTGGTACGTTCCAGTGAGACAGTGAGGTTATGGAGGGTACAGATTCAGGGCATATTTGTGTGGTGTTCTGCGTTGGGACGTTCCAGTGAGACAGTGAGGTTATGGAGGGTACAGGTTCAGGGCATATTTGTGTGGAGTTCTGCGTTGGGACGTTCCAGTGAGACAGGGAATTATGGACGGGTACAGGTTCACGGCATATTTGTGTGGAGTTCTGCATTGGTACGTTCCAGTGACACAGGGAGGTTTTGGAGGGTACAGGTTCAGGGCAAATTTGAGTGTAGTTCTGCACTGGTACGTTCCAGTGAGACAGGGAGGTTATGGAGGGTACAGGTTCAGTACATATTTGTGTGGAGTTCTGCAGTGGTACTTTCCAGGGAGACAGGGAGGATATGGTGGAGTACAGGTTCAGGGCATATTTTTGTGGATTTCTGCATTGGTGCGTTCCAGTGCGACAGGGAGGTTATGGAGGGGTACAGGTTCAGGGCAAATTTGTGTGGAGTGCTGCATTGGTACGTTCCAGTGAGACAGGGAGGTTATGGAGGGTACAAGTTCAGGTCATATTTGTGAGGAGTTCTGCATTGGTACGTTCCAGTGAGACAGGGTGGTTATGGAGGGGTACAGGTTCAGGGCATATTTCTGTGGAGTTCTGCATTGGTACGTTCCAGTGAGACAGTGAGGTTATGGAGGGTACAGTTTCAGGGCATATTTGTCTGGAGTTCTGCATTGGGACGTTCCAGTGAGACAGGGAGGTTATGGACGGGTACAGGTTCACGGCATATTTGTGTGGAGTTCTGCATTGGTACGTTCCAGTGAGACAGGGAGGTTATGGAGGGGTACAGGTTCAGGGCATATTTGTGTGGAATTCTGCAGTGGGACGTTCCAGTGAAATAGGGAGTTTATGGACGTGTACAGGTTCAGGATATATTTGTGTGGAATTCTGCATTGGTACGTTCCAGTGAGACAGGGAGGTTTTGGAGGGGTACAGGTTCAGTGCATATTTGTGTGGTGTTCTGCAGTGGTACGTTCCAGTGAGACAGGGAGGTTATGCACGGTTGGGGATCAGGGCATATTTGAGTGGAGTTCGGCATTGGTGCGTTCCAGTGAGACAGGGAGGTTATCGAGGGGTACGGGTTCAGGGCATATTTGTGTGAATTTCTGCTTTGGTACGTTCCAGTGAGACAGTGAGGTTATGGAGGGTACAGGTTCAGGGCATATTTGTGTGGAGTTCTGCGTTGGGACGTTCCAGTGAGACAGGGAGGTTATGGACGGGCACAGGTTCAGGGCATATTTGTGTGGAATTCTGCAGTGGGACGTTCCAGTGAGACAGGGAGTTTATGGACGTGTACAGGTTCAGGGTATATTTGTGTGGAATTCTGCATTGGTACGTTCCAGTGAGACAGGGAGGTTTTGGAGGGGTACAGGTTCAGTGCATATTTGTGTGGTGTTCTGCGATGGTACGTTCCAGTGAGACAGGGAGGTTATGCACGGTACGGGATCAGGGCATATTTGAGTGGAGTTCGGCATTGGTGCGTTCCAGTGAGACAGGGAGGTTATGGAGGGGTACAGGTTCAGGGCATATTTGTGTGAATTTCTGCTTTGGTACGTTCCAGTGAGACAGTGAGGTTATGGAGGGTACAGGTTCAGGGCATATTTGTGTGGAGTTCTGCGTTGGGACGTTCCAGTGAGACAGTGAGGTTATGGACGGGTACAGGTTCAGGGCATATTTGTGTGGAGTTCTGCATTGGTACATTCCAGTGAGACAGGGAAGTTATGTAGGGGTACAGGTTCAGGGCATATTTGTGTGGAGTTCTGCATTGGTACGTTCCAGTGACACTGGGAGGTTATGGAGGGGTACAGGTTCAGGGCATATTTGTGTGAATTTCTGCTTTGGTACGTTCCAGTGAGACAGTGAGGTTATGGAGGGTACAGATTCAGGGCATATTTGTGTGGTGTTCTGCGTTGGGACGTTCCAGTGAGACAGTGAGGTTATGGAGGGTACAGGTTCAGGGCATATTTGTGTGGAGTTCTGCGTTGGGACGTTCCAGTGAGACAGGGAATTATGGACGGGTACAGGTTCACGGCATATTTGTGTGGAGTTCTGCATTGGTACGTTCCAGTGACACAGGGAGGTTTTGGAGGGTACAGGTTCAGGGCAAATTTGAGTGTAGATCTGCACTGGTACGTTCCAGTGAGACAGGGAGGTTATGGAGGGTACAGGTTCAGGGCATATTTCTGTGGAGTTCTGCATTGGTACGTTCCAGTGAGACAGGGAGTTTATGGAGGGGTACAGGTTCAGAGCATATTTGTCTGGTGTTCTGCAATGGTACGTTCCAGTGAGACAGTGAGGTTATGGAGGGTACAGGTTCAGGGCATATTTGTCTGGAGTTCTGCAGTGGTACGTTCCAGTGAGACAGGGAGGTTATGGAAGGGTACGGGTTCAGGGCATATTTGTGTGGAGTTCTGCATTGGTACTTTCCAGTGAGACGGGGAGGTTATGGAGGGTACAGGTTCATGGCATACTTGTGTGAAGTTCTGCAGTGGGACGTTCCAGTAAGACAGGGAGGTTATGGAGGGGTACAGGTTCAGGGCATATTTGTGTGGAGTTCTGCATTGGTACATTCCAGTGAGACAGGGAAGTTATGTAGGGGTACAGGTTCAGGGCATATTTGTGTGGAGTTCTGCATTGGTACGTTGCAGTGAGACAGGGAGTTTATGGAGGGGTACAGGTTCAGGACATATTTGTGTGGTGTTCTGCAATGGTACGTTCCAGTGAGACAGTGAGGTTATGGAGTGTACAGGTTCAGGGCATATTTGTGTGGAGTTCTGCGTTGGGACGTTCAAGTGAGACAGGGAGGTTATGGACGGGTACAGGTTCAGGGCATATTTGTGTGGAGTTTTGCATTGGTACGTTCCAGTGACACAGGGAGGTTATGGAAGGGTACAGGTTCAGGGCATATTTGTGTGGAGTTCTGCATTGGTAAGTTCCAGTGAGACAGAAAGGTTTTGGAGGGGTACAGGTTCAGGGCAAATTTGTGTGGAGTTCTGCATTGGTACGTTCCAGTGAGACAAGGAGGTTATGGGCGGGTACAGTTTCAGGGCATTTTGTGTGGGATTCTGCAATGGTACGTTCCAGTGTGACTGGGAGTTTATGGAGGGGTACAGGTTCAGGGCATATTTGTTTGGCGTTCTGCATTGGTACGTACCAGTGAGACAGGGAGGTTATGGAGTGTACACGTTCAGGGCATATTTGTGTGGGATTCTGCAGTGGGACGTTCCAGTGAGACAGGAAGGTTATGGAGGGGTACAGGTTCAGGGCATATTTGTGTGGAGTTCTGCATTGGTACGTTCCAGTGAGACAGGGAGTTTATGGAGGTGTAAAGGTTCAGGGCATATTTGTGTGGTGTTCTGCAGTGGTACGTTCCAGTGAGACAGTGAGGTTATGGAGGGTACAGGTTCAGGGCATATTTTGTGGAGTTCTGCTTTGGGACGTTCCAGTGAGACAGGGCGGTTACGGACGTGTACAGTTTCACGGTATATTTGTGTGGAGTTCTGCATCGGTACGTTCCAGTGACACAGGGAGGTTATGGAGGGGTACAGGTTCAGGGCATATTTGTGTGGAATTCTGCAGTGGGACGTTCCAGTGAGACAGGGAGTTTATGGACGTGTACAGGTTCAGGGTATATTTGTGTGGTGTTCTGCAATGGTACGTTCCAGTGAAACAGAGAGGTTATGGAGGGTACAGGTTCAGGACATATTTGTGTGGAGTTCTGCAGTGGTACGTTCCAGGGAGACAGGGAGGATATGCTGGAGTACAGGTTCAGGGCATATTTGTGTGGATTTCTGCATTGGTACGTTCCAGTGAGACAGTGAGGTTATGGAGGGTGCAGGTTCAGGGCAAATTTGTGTGGAGTTCTGCGTTGGGACGTTCCAGTGAGACAGGGAGGTTATGGACGGGTACAGGTTCAGGGCATATTTGTGTGGAGTTCTGCATTGGTACGTTCCAGTGACACAGGGAGGTTATGGAGGGGTACAGGTTCAGGGCATATTTGTGTGAATTTCTGCTTTGGTACGTTCCAGTGAGACAGTGAGGTTATGGAGGGTACAGATTCAGGGCATATTTGTGTGGTGTTCTGCGTTGGGACGTTCCAGTGAGACAGTGAGGTTATGGAGGGTACAGGTTCAGGGCATATTTGTGTGGAGTTCTGCGTTGGGACGTTCCAGTGACACAGGGAGGTTTTGGAGGGTACAGGTTCAGGGCAAATTTGAGTGTAGTTCTGCACTGGTACGTTCCAGTGAGACAGTGAGGTTATGACGGGTACAGGTTCACGGCATATTTGTGTGGAGTTCTGCATTGGTACGTTCCAGTGACACAGGGAGGTTTTGGAGGGTACAGGTTCAGGGCAAATTTGAGTGTAGTTCTGCACTGGTACGTTCCAGTGAGACAGGGAGGTTATGGAGGGTACAGGTTCAGGGCATATTTCTGTGGAGTTCTGCATTGGTACGTTCCAGTGAGACAGGGAGTTTATGGAGGGGTACAGGTTCAGAGCATATTTGTCTGGTGTTCTGCAATGGTACGTTCCAGTGAGACAGTGAGGTTATGGAGGGTACAGGTTCAGGGCATATTTGTCTGGAGTTCTGCATTGGGACGTTCCAGTGAGACAGGGAGGTTATGGACGGGTACAGGTTCACGGCATATTTGTGTGGAGTTCTGCATTGGTACGTTCCAGTGAGACAGGGAGGTTATGGAGGGGTACAGGTTCAGGGCATATTTGTGTGGAATTCTGCAGTGGGACGTTCCAGTGAAACAGGGAGTTTATGGACGTGTACAGGTTCAGGATATATTTGTGTGGAATTCTGCATTGGTACGTTCCAGTGAGACAGGGAGGTTTTGGAGG
Organism: Hemitrygon akajei; assembly: GCF_048418815.1. Lineage (NCBI taxonomy): Eukaryota > Metazoa > Chordata > Chondrichthyes > Myliobatiformes > Dasyatidae > Hemitrygon > Hemitrygon akajei. The sequence continues at coordinate 829,652 of NW_027332016.1, read as the reverse complement.
GGTACAGGTTCAGTGCATATTTGTGTGGTTTTCTGCAGTGGTACGTTCCAGTGAGATAGGGAGGTTATGCACGGTTGGGGATCAGGGCATATTTGAGTGGAGTTCGGCATTGGTGCGTTCCAGTGAGACAGGGAGGTTATCGAGGGGTACGGGTTCAGGGCATATTTGTGTGAATTTCTGCTTTGGTACGTTCCAGTGAGACAGTGAGGTTATGGAGGGTACAGGTTCAGGGCATATTTGTGTGGAGTTCTGCGTTGGGACGTTCCAGTGAGACAGGGAGGTTATGGACGGGTACAGGTTCAGGGCATATTTGTGTGGAATTCTGCAGTGGGACGTTCCAGTGAGACAGGGAGTTTATGGACGTGTACAGGTTCAGGGTATATTTGTGTGGAATTCTGCATTGGTACGTTCCAGTGAGACAGGGAGGTTTTGGAGGGGTACAGGTTCAGTGCATATTTGTGTGGTGTTCTGCGATGGTACGTTCCAGTGAGACAGGGAGGTTATGCACGGTACGGGATCAGGGCATATTTGAGTGGAGTTCGGCATTGGTGCGTTCCAGTGAGACAGGGAGGTTATGGAGGGGTACAGGTTCAGGGCATATTTGTGTGAATTTCTGCTTTGGTACGTTCCAGTGAGACAGTGAGGTTATGGAGGGTACAGGTTCAGGGCATATTTGTGTGGAGTTCTGCATTGGTACGTTCCAGTGACACAGGGATGTTATGGAGGGGTACAGGTTCAGGGCATATTTGTGTGAATTTCTGCTTTGGTACGTACCAGTGAGACAGTGAGGTTATGGAGGGTACAGATTCAGGGCATATTTGTGTGGTGTTCTGCGTTGGGACGTTCCAGTGAGACAGTGAGGTTATGGAGGGTACAGGTTCAGGGCATATTTGTGTGGAGTTCTGCGTTGGGACGTTCCAGTGAGACAGGGAATTATGGACGGGTACAGGTTCACGGCATATTTGTGTGGAGTTCTGCATTGGTACGTTCCAGTGACACAGGGAGGTTTTGGAGGGTACAGGTTCAGGGCAAATTTGAGTGTAGTTCTGCACTGGAACGTTCCAGTGAGACAGGGAGGTTATGGAGGGTACAGGTTCAGGACATATTTGTGTGGAGTTCTGCAGTGGTACTTTCCAGGGAGACAGGGAGGATATGGTGGAGTACAGGTTCAGGGCATATTTTTGTGGATTTCTGCATTGGTGCGTTCCAGTGCGACAGGGAGGTTATGGAGGGGTACAGGTTCTAGGCAAATTTGTGTGGAGTGCTGCATTGGTACGTTCCAGTGAGACAGGGAGGTTATGGAGGGTACAAGTTCAGGTCATATTTGTGAGGAGTTCTGCATTGGTACGTTCCAGTGAGACATGGTGGTTATGGAGGGGTACAGGTTCAGGGCATATTTCTGTGGAGTTCTGCATTGGTACGTTCCAGTGAGACAGGGAGTTTATGGAGGGGTACAGGTTCAGAGCATATTTGTCTGGTGTTCTGCAATGGTACGTTCCATTGAGACAGTGAGGTTATGGAGGGTACAGGTTCAGGGCATATTTGTCTGGAGTTCTGCATTGGGACGTTCCAGTGAGACAGGGAGGTTATGGACGGGTACAGGTTCACGGCATATTTGTGTGGAGTTCTGCATTGGTACGTTCCAGTGAGACAGGGAAGTTATGGAGGGGTACAGGTTCAGGGCATATTTGTGTGGAATTCTGCAGTGGGACGTTCCAGTGAAACAGGGAGTTTATAGACGTGTACAGGTTCAGGATATATTTGTGTGGAATTCTGCATTGGTACGTTCCAGTGAGACAGGGAGGTTTTGGAGGGGTACAGGTTCAGTGCATATTTGTGTGGTGTTCTGCAGTTGTACGTTCCAGTGAGACAGGGAGGTTATGCACGGTTGGGGATCAGGGCATATTTGAGTGGAGTTCGGCATTGGTGCGTTCCAGTGAGACAGGGAGGTTATCGAGGGGTACGGGTTCAGGGCATATTTGTGTGAATTTCTGCTTTGGTACGTTCCAGTGAGACAGTGAGGTTATGGAGGGTACAGGTTCAGGGCATATTTGTGTGGAGTTCTGCGTTGGGACGTTCCAGTGAGACAGGGAGGTTATGGACGGGTACAGGTTCAGGGCATATTTGTGTGGAATTCTGCAGTGGGACGTTCCAGTGAGACACGGAGTTTATGGACGAGTACAGGCTCGGGGTATATTTGTGTGGAATTCTGCATTGGTACGTTCCAGTGAGACAGGGAGGTTTTGGAGGGGTACAGGTTCAGTGCATATTTGTGTGGTGTTCTGCGATGGTACGTTCCAGTGAGACAGGGAGGTTATGCACGGTACGGGATCAGGGCATATTTGAGTGGAGTTCGGCATTGGTGCGTTCCAGTGAGACAGGGAGGTTATGGAGGGGTACAGGTTCAGGGCATATTTGTGTGAATTTCTGCTTTGGTACGTTCCAGTGAGACAGTGAGGTTATGGAGGGTACAGGTTCAGGGCATATTTGTGTGGAGTTCTGCATTGGTACGTTCCAGTGACACAGGGAGGTTATGGAGGGGTACAGGTTCAGGGCATATTTGTGTGAATTTCTGCTTTGGTACGTTCCAGTGAGACAGTGAGGTTATGGAGGGTACAGATTCAGGGCATATTTGTGTGGTGTTCTGCGTTGGGACGTTCCAGTGAGACAGTGAGGTTATGGAGGGTACAGGTTCAGGGCATATTTGTGTGGAGTTCTGCGTTGGGACGTTCCAGTGAGACAGGGAATTATGGACGGGTACAGGTTCACGGCATATTTGTGTGGAGTTCTGCATTGGTACGTTCCAGTGACACAGGGAGGTTTTGGAGGGTACAGGTTCAGGGCAAATTTGAGTGTAGTTCTGCACTGGTACGTTCCAGTGAGACAGGGAGGTTATGGAGGGTACAGGTTCAGTACATATTTGTGTGGAGTTCTGCAGTGGTACTTTCCAGGGAGACAGGGAGGATATGGTGGAGTACAGGTTCAGGGCATATTTTTGTGGATTTCTGCATTGGTGCGTTCCAGTGCGACAGGGAGGTTATGGAGGGGTACAGGTTCAGGGCAAATTTGTGTGGAGTGCTGCATTGGTACGTTCCAGTGAGACAGGGAGGTTATGGAGGGTACAAGTTCAGGTCATATTTGTGAGGAGTTCTGCATTGGTACGTTCCAGTGAGACAGGGTGGTTATGGAGGGGTACAGGTTCAGGGCATATTTCTGTGGAGTTCTGCATTGGTACGTTCCAGTGAGACAGTGAGGTTATGGAGGGTACAGTTTCAGGGCATATTTGTCTGGAGTTCTGCATTGGGACGTTCCAGTGAGACAGGGAGGTTATGGACGGGTACAGGTTCACGGCATATTTGTGTGGAGTTCTGCATTGGTACGTTCCAGTGAGACAGGGAGGTTATGGAGGGGTACAGGTTCAGGGCATATTTGTGTGGAATTCTGCAGTGGGACGTTCCAGTGAAATAGGGAGTTTATGGACGTGTACAGGTTCAGGATATATTTGTGTGGAATTCTGCATTGGTACGTTCCAGTGAGACAGGGAGGTTTTGGAGGGGTACAGGTTCAGTGCATATTTGTGTGGTGTTCTGCAGTGGTACGTTCCAGTGAGACAGGGAGGTTATGCACGGTTGGGGATCAGGGCATATTTGAGTGGAGTTCGGCATTGGTGCGTTCCAGTGAGACAGGGAGGTTATCGAGGGGTACGGGTTCAGGGCATATTTGTGTGAATTTCTGCTTTGGTACGTTCCAGTGAGACAGTGAGGTTATGGAGGGTACAGGTTCAGGGCATATTTGTGTGGAGTTCTGCGTTGGGACGTTCCAGTGAGACAGGGAGGTTATGGACGGGCACAGGTTCAGGGCATATTTGTGTGGAATTCTGCAGTGGGACGTTCCAGTGAGACAGGGAGTTTATGGACGTGTACAGGTTCAGGGTATATTTGTGTGGAATTCTGCATTGGTACGTTCCAGTGAGACAGGGAGGTTTTGGAGGGGTACAGGTTCAGTGCATATTTGTGTGGTGTTCTGCGATGGTACGTTCCAGTGAGACAGGGAGGTTATGCACGGTACGGGATCAGGGCATATTTGAGTGGAGTTCGGCATTGGTGCGTTCCAGTGAGACAGGGAGGTTATGGAGGGGTACAGGTTCAGGGCATATTTGTGTGAATTTCTGCTTTGGTACGTTCCAGTGAGACAGTGAGGTTATGGAGGGTACAGGTTCAGGGCATATTTGTGTGGAGTTCTGCGTTGGGACGTTCCAGTGAGACAGTGAGGTTATGGACGGGTACAGGTTCAGGGCATATTTGTGTGGAGTTCTGCATTGGTACATTCCAGTGAGACAGGGAAGTTATGTAGGGGTACAGGTTCAGGGCATATTTGTGTGGAGTTCTGCATTGGTACGTTGCAGTGAGACAGGGAGTTTATGGAGGGGTACAGGTTCAGGGCATATTTGTGTGGTGTTCTGCAATGGTACGTTCCAGTGAGACAGTGAGGTTATGGAGGGTACAGGTTCAGGGCATATTTGTGTGGAGTTCTGCGTTGGGACGTTCAAGTGAGACAGGGAGGTTATGGACGGGTACAGGTTTAGGGCATATTTGTGTGGAGTTTTGCATTGGTACCTTCCAGTGACACAGGGAGGTTATGGAAGGGTACAGGTTCAGGGCATATTTTTGTGGATTTCTGCATTGGTGCGTTCCAGTGCGACAGGGAGGTTATGGAGGGGTACAGGTTCAGGGCAAATTTGTGTGGAGTGCTGCATTGGTACGTTCCAGTGAGACAGGGAGGTTATGGAGGGTACAAGTTCAGGTCATATTTGTGAGGAGTTCTGCATTGGTACGTTCCAGTGAGACAGGGTGGTTATGGAGGGGTACAGGTTCAGGGCATATTTCTGTGGAGTTCTGCATTGGTACGTTCCAGTGAGACAGGGAGTTTATGGAGGGGTACAGGTTCAGAGCATATTTGTCTGGTGTTCTGCAATGGTACGTTCCAGTGAGACAGTGAGGTTATGGAGGGTACAGGTTCAGGGCATATTTGTCTGGAGTTCTGCATTGGGACGTTCCAGTGAGACAGGGAGGTTATGGACGGGTACAGGTTCACGGCATATTTGTGTGGAGTTCTGCATTGGTACGTTCCAGTGTGACAGGGAGGTTATGGAGGGGTACAGGTTCAGGGCATATTTGTGTGGAATTCTGCAGTGGGACGTTCCAGTGAAACAGGGAGTTTATGGACGTGTACAGGTTCAGGATATATTTGTGTGGAATTCTGCATTGGTACGTTCCAGTGAGACAGGGAGGTTTTGGAGGGGTACAGGTTCAGTGCATATTTGTGTGGTTTTCTGCAGTGGTACGTTCCAGTGAGATAGGGAGGTTATGCACGGTTGGGGATCAGGGCATATTTGAGTGGAGTTCGGCATTGGTGTGTTCCAGTGAGACAGGGAGGTTATCGAGGGGTACGGGTTCAGGGCATATTTGTGTGAATTTCTGCTTTGGTACGTTCCAGTGAGACAGTGAGGTTATGGAGGGTACAGGTTCAGGGCATATTTGTGTGGAGTTCTGCGTTGGGACGTTCCAGTGAGACAGGGAGGTTATGGACGGGTACAGGTTCAGGGCATATTTGTGTGGAATTCTGCAGTGGGACGTTCCAGTGAGACAGGGAGTTTATGGACGTGTACAGGTTCAGGGTATATTTGTGTGGAATTCTGCATTGGTACGTTCCAGTGAGACAGGGAGGTTTTGGAGGGGTACAGGTTCAGTGCATATTTGTGTGGTGTTTTGCGATGGTACGTTCCAGTGAGACAGGGAGGTTATGCACGGTACGGGATCAGGGCATATTTAAGTGGAGTTCGGCATTGGTGCGTTCCAGTGAGACAGGGAGGTTATGGAGGGGTACAGGTTCAGGGCATATTTGTGTGAATTTCTGCTTTGGTACGTTCCAGTGAGACAGTGAGGTTATGGAGGGTACAGGTTCAGGGCATATTTGTGTGGAGTTCTGCATTGGTACGTTCCAGTGACACAGGGAGGTTATGGAGGGGTACAGGTTCAGGGCATATTTGTGTGAATTTCTGCTTTGGTACGTTCCAGTGAGACAGTGAGGTTATGGAGGGTACAGATTCAGGGCATATTTGTGTGGAGTTCTGCGTTGGGACGTTCCAGTGAGACAGGGAATTATGGACGGGTACAGGTTCACGGCATATTTGTGTGGAGTTCTGCATTGGTACGTTCCAGTGACACAGGTAGGTTTTGGAGGGTACAGGTTCAGGGCAAATTTGAGTGTAGTTCTGCACTGGTACGTTCCAGTGAGACAGGGAGGTTATGGAGGGTACAGGTTCAGGACATATTTGTGTGGAGTTCTGCAGTGGTACTTTCCAGGGAGACAGGGAGGATATGGTGGAGTACAGGTTCAGGGCATATTTTTGTGGATTTCTGCATTGGTGCGTTCCAGTGCGACAGGGAGGTTATGGAGGGGTACAGGTTCAGGGCAAATTTGTGTGGAGTGCTGCATTGGTACGTTCCAGTGAGACAGGGAGGTTATGGAGGGTACAAGTTCAGGTCATATTTGTGAGGAGTTCTGCATTGGTACGTTCCAGTGAGACAGGGTGGTTATGGAGGGGTACAGGTTCAGGGCATATTTCTGTGGAGTTCTGCATTGGTACGTTCCAGTGAGACAGGGAGTTTATGGAGGGGTACAGGTTCAGAGCATATTTGTCTGGTGTTCTGCAATGGTACGTTCCAGTGAGACAGTGAGGTTATGGAGGGTACAGGTTCAGGGCATATTTGTCTGGAGTTCTGCATTGGGACGTTCCAGTGAGACAGGGAGGTTATGGACGGGTACAGGTTCACGGCATATTTGTGTGGAGTTCTGCATTGGTACGTTCCAGTGAGACAGGGAGGTTATGGAGGGGTACAGGTTCAGGGCATATTTGTGTGGAATTCTGCAGTGGGACGTTCCAGTGAAACAGGGAGTTTATGGACGTGTACAGGTTCAGGATATATTGTGTGGAATTCTGCATTGGTACGTTCCAGTGAGACAGGGAGGTTTTGGAGGGGTACAGGTTCAGTGCATATTTGTGTGGTGTTCTGCAGTGGTACGTTCCAGTGAGACAGGGAGGTTATGCACGGTTGGGGATCAGGGCATATTTGAGTGGAGTTCGGCATTGGTGCGTTCCAGTGAGACAGGGAGGTTATCGAGGGGTACGGGTTCAGGGCATATTTGTGTGTATTTCTGCTTTGGTACGTTCCAGTGAGACAGTGAGGTTATGGAGGGTACAGGTTCAGGGCATATTTGTGTGGAGTTCTGCGTTGGGACGTTCCAGTGAGACAGGGAGGTTATGGACGGGTACAGTTTCAGGGCATATTTGTGTGGAATTCTGCAGTGGGACGTTCCAGTGAGACAGGGAGTTTATGGACGTGTACAGGTTCAGGGTATATTTGTGTGGAATTCTGCATTGGTACGTTCCAGTGAGACAGGGAGGTTTTGGAGGGGTACAGGTTCAGTGCATATTTGTGTGGTGTTCTGCGATGGTACGTTCCAGTGAGACAGGGAGGTTATGCACGGTACGGGATCAGGGCATATTTGAGTGGAGTTCGGCATTGGTGCGTTCCAGTGAGACAGGGAGGTTATGGAGGGGTACAGGTTCAGGGCATATTTGTGTGAATTTCTGCTTTGGTACGTTCCAGTGAGACAGTGAGGTTATGGAGGGTACAGGTTCAGGGCATATTTGTGTGGAGTTCTGCGTTGGGACGTTCCACTGAGACAGTGAGGTTATGGACGGGTACAGGTTCAGGGCATATTTGTGTGGAGTTCTGCATTGGTACATTCCAGTGAGACAGGGAAGTTATGTAGGGGTACAGGTTCAGGGCATATTTGTGTGGAGTTCTGCATTGGTACGTTGCAGTGAGACAGGGAGTTTATGGAGGGGTACAGGTTCAGGGCATATTTGTGTTGTGTTCTGCAATGGTACGTTCCAGTGAGACAGTGAGGTTATGGAGGGTACAGGTTCAGGGCATATTTGTGTGGAGTTCTGCGTTGGGACGTTCAAGTGAGACAGGGAGGTTATGGAGGGGTACAGGTTTAGGGCATATTTGTGTGGAGTTTTGCATTGGTACCTTCCAGTGACACAGGGAGGTTATGGAAGGGTACAGGTTCACGGCATATTTGTGTGGAGTTCTGCATTGGTAAGTTCCAGTGAGACAGGGAGATTTTGGAGGGGTACAGGTTCAGGGCAAATTTGTGTGGAGTTCTGCATTGGTACGTTCCAGTGAGACAAGGAGGTTATGGGCGGGTACAGTTTCAGGGCATTTTGTGTGGAATTCTGCATTGGTACGTTGCAGTGAGACAGGGAGGTTATGGAGGGGTACAGGTTCAGGGTATATTTGTGTGCAGTTCTGCGTTGGTACGTTTCAGTGTGACTGGGAGGTTATGGAGGGGTACAGGTTCAGGGCATATTTGTTTGGAGTTCTGCATTGGTACGTTCCAGTGAGACAGGGAAGTTATGGAGGGTACAGGTTCAGGGCATATTGGTCTGGTGTTCTGCAATGGTACGTTCCAGTGAGACAGGGAGGTTATGCGCGGTTGGGGATCAGGGCATATTTGAGTGGAGTTCGGCATTGGTGCGTTCCAGTGAGACAGGGAGGTTATCGAGGGGTACAGGTTCAGGGCATATTTGTGTGAATTTCTGCTTTGGTACGTTCCAGTGAGACAGTGAGGTTATGGAGGGGTACAGGTTCAGGGCATATTTGTGTGGAGTTCTGCAGTGGTACTTTCAAGTGAGGCAGGGAGGTTAAGGTGGAGTACAGGTTCTGGGCATATTTGTGTGGATTTCTGCATTGGTACGTTCCAGTGAGACAGGGAGGTTATGGAGGGGTACAGGTTCAGGGCAAATTTGTGTGGAGTGCTGCATTGGTACGTTCCAGTGAGACAGGGAGGTTATGGAGGGTACAAGTTCAGGTCATATTTGTGAGGAGTTCTGCATTGGTACGTTCCAGTGAGACAGGGTGGTTATGGAGGGTTACAGGTTCAGGGCATATTTGTGTGGTGTTCTGCGATGGTACGTTCCAGTGAGACAGGGAGGTTATGCACGGTTGGGGATCAGGGCATATTTGAGTGGAGTTCGGCATTGGTGCGTTCCAGTGAGACAGGGAGGTTATCGAGGGGTACAGGTTCAGGGCATATTTGTGTGAATTTCTGCTTTGGTACGTTCCAGTGAGACAGTGAGGTTATGGAGGGGTACAGGTTCAGGGCATATTTGTGTGGAGTTCTGCAGTGGTACGTTTCAGTGAGACAGGGAGGTTAAGGTGGAGTACAGGTTCTGGGCATATTTGTGTGGATTTCTGCATTGGTACGTTCCAGTGAGAAAGGGAGGTTATGGAGGGGTACAGGTTCAGGGCAAATTTGTCTGTAGTTCTGCATTCGTACGTTCCAGTGAGACAGGGAGGTTATGGAGGTTACAGGTTCATGGCATACTTGTGTGGAGTTCTGCAGTGGGACGTTCCAGTAAGACAGGGAGGTTATGGACGGGTACAGGTTCAGGGCATATTTGTGTGGAGTTCTGCATTGGTACATTCCAGTGAGACAGGGAAGTTATGCAGGGGTACAGTTTCAGGGCATATTTGTGTGGAGTTCTGCATTGGTACGTTGCAGTGAGACAGGGAGTTTATGGAGGGGTACAGGTTCAGGGCATATTTGTGTGGTGTTCTGCAATGGTACGTTCCAGTGAGACAGTGAGGTTATGGAGGCTACAGGTTCAGGGCATATTTGTGTGGAGTTCTGGGTTGGGACGTTCAAGTGAGACAGGGAGGTTATGGACGGGTACAGGTTCAGGGCATATTTGTGTGGAGTTCTGCAGTGGTACGTTCCAGGGAGACAGGGAGGATATGGTGGAGTACAGCTTCAGGGCATATTTTTGTGGATTTCTGCATTGGTGCGTTCCAGTGCGACAGGGAGGTTATGGAGGGGTACAGGTTCAGGGCATATTTGTGTGGAGTTCTGCAGTGGTACGTTCCAGTGAGACAGGGAGGTTATGGTGGAGTACAGGTTCTGGGCATATTTGTGTGGATTTCTGCATTGGTACGTTCCAGTGAGACTGTGAGGTTATGGAGGGTACAGGTTCAGGGCATATTTGTCTGGAGTTCTGCATTGGGACGTTCCAGTGAGACAGGGAGGTTATGGACGGGTACAGGTTCACGGCATATTTGTGTGGAGTTCTGCATTGGTACGTTCCAGTGAGACAGGGAGGTTATGGAGGGGTACAGGTTCAGGGCATATTTGTGTGGAATTCTGCAGTGGGACGCTCCAGTGAGACAGGGAGTTTATGGACGTGTACAGGTTCAGGATATATTTGTGTGGAATTCTGCATTGGTACGTTCCAGTGAGACAGGGAGGTTTTGGAGGGGTACAGGTTCAGTGCATATTTGTGTGGTGTTCTGCAGTGGTACGTTCCAGTGAGACAGGGAGGTTATGCACGGTTGGGGATCAGGGCATATTTGAGTGGAGTTCGGCATTGGTGCGTTCCAGTGAGACAGGGAGGTTATCGAGGGGTACAGGTTCAGGGCATATTTGTGTGAATTTCTGCTTTGGTACGTTCCAGTGAGACAGTGAGGTTATGGAGGGTACAGGTTCAGGGCATATTTGTGTGGAGTTCTGCGTTGGGACGTTCCAGTGAGACAGGGAGGTTATGGACGGGTACAGGTTCAGGGCATATTTGTGTGGAATTCTGCAGTGGGACGTTCCAGTGAGACAGGGAGTTTATGGACGTGTACAGGTTCAGGGTATATTTGTGTGGAATTCTGCATTGGTACGTTCCAGTGAGACAGGGAGGTTTTGGAGGGGTACAGGTTCAGTGCATATTTCTGTGGTGTTCTGCGATGGTACGTTCCAGTGAGACAGGGAGGTTATGCACGGTACGGGATCAGGGCATATTTGAGTGGAGTTCGGTATTGGTGCGTTCCAGTGAGACAGGGAGGTTATGGACGGGTACAGGTTCAGGGCATATTTGTGTGGAGTTTTGCATTGGTACGTTCCAGTGACACAGGGAGGTTATGGAAGGGTACAGGTTCAGGGCATATTTGTGTGGAGTTCTGCATTGGTAAGTTCCAGTGAGACAGAAAGGTTTTGGAGGGGTACAGGTTCAGGGCAAATTTGTGTGGAGTTCTGCATTGGTACGTTCCAGTGAGACAAGGAGGTTATGGGCGGGTACAGTTTCAGGGCATTTTGTGTGGAATTCTGCAATGGTACGTTGCAGTGAGACAGGGAGGTTATGGAGGGTACAGGTTCAGGGCATATTTGTGTGGAGTTCTGCGTTGGTACGTTCCAGTGTGACTGGGAGTTTATGGAGGGGTACAGGTTCAGGGCATATTTGTTTGGAGTTCTGCATTGGTACGTTCCAGTGAGACAGGGAGGTTATGGAGGGTACACGTTCAGGGCATATTTGTTTGGGATTCTGCAGTGGGACGTTCCAGTGAGACAGGAAGGTTATGGAGGGGTACAGGTTAAGGGCATATTTGTGTGGAGTTCTGCATTGGTACGTTCCAGTGAGACAGGGAGTTTATGGAGGTGTAAAGGTTCAGGGCATATTTGTGTGGTGTTCTGCAGTGGTACGTTCCAGTGAGACAGTGAGGTTATGGAGGGTACAGGTTCAGGGCATATTTGTGTGGAGTTCTGCTTTGGGACGTTCCAGTGAGACAGGGCGGTTACGGACGTGTACAGGTTCACGGTATATTTGTGTGGAGTTCTGCATCGGTACGTTCCAGTGACACAGGGAGGTTATGGAGGGGTACAGGTTCAGGGCATATTTGTGTGGAATTCTGCATTGGTACGTTCCAGTGAGACAGGGAGGTTATGGAGGGGTACAGGTTTACGGCAAATTTGTGTGGAGTTCTGCATTGGTACATTCCAGTGAGACAAGGAGTTTCTGTGTGGGTACAGGTTCAGGGCATATTTGTGTGGAATTCTGCATTGGTACGTTCCAGTGAGACAGGGAGGTTATGGAGGGTACAGGTTCAGGGCATATTTGTGTGGAGTTCTGGATTCGTACATTCCAGTGAGACAGGGAGGTTATGGAGGGGTACAGGGTCAGGGTATATTTGTGTGCAGTTCTGCGTTGGTACGTTTCAGTGTGACTGGGAGGTTATGGTGGGGTACAGGTTCAGGGCATATTTGTTTGGAGTTCTGCATTGGTACGTTCCAGTGAGACAGGGAAGTTATGGAGGTTACAGGTTCAGGGCATATTTGTGTGGTGTTCTGCAATGGTACGTTCCAGTGAGACAGGGAGGTTATGGACGGGTACAGGTTCACGACATATTTGTGTGGAGTTCTGCATTGGTACGTTCCAGTGACACAGGGAGGTTATGGAGGGGTACAGGTTCAGGGCATATTTGTGTAGAATTCTGCAGTTGGACGTTCCAGTGAGACAGGGAGTTAATGGACGTGTACAGGTTCAGGGCATATTTGTGTGGAATTCTGCATTGGTACGTTCCAGTGAGACAGGGAGGTTTTGGTGGTGTACAGGTTCAGTGCATATTTGTGTGGTGTTCTGCAATGGTACGTTCCAGTGAGACAGGGAGGTTATGGATGGTACAGGTTCAGGACATATTTGTGTGGAGTTCTGCAGTGGTACGTTCCAGTGAGACAGGGAGGATATGGTGGAGTACATGTTCAGGGCATATTTGTGTGTATTTCTGCATTGGTACGTTCCAGTGAGACAGGGATGTTATGGAGGGGTACAGGTTCAGGGCATATTTGTGTGTTGTTCTGCAATGGTACGTTCCAGTGAGACAGTGAGGCTATGGAGGGTGCAGGATCTGGGCAAATTTGTGTGGAGTTCTGCGTTGGGACGTTCCAGTGAGACAGGGAGGTTATGGACGGGTACAGGTTCAGGGCATATTTGTGTGGAGTTCTGCATTGGTACGTTCCAGTGAGACAGGGAGGTTATGGAGGGTACAAGTTCAGGGCATATTTGTGTGGAATTCTGCAGTGGGACGTTCCAGTGATACAGCGAGTTTATGGACGTGTGCAGGTTCCGGGCATATTTGTGAGGAATTCTGCATTGGTACGTTCCAGTGAGACAGGGAGGTTATGCACGGTACGGGATCAGGGCTTATTTGTGTGAATTTCTGCTTTGGTACGTTCCAGTGAGACAGGGAGGATATGGACGGGTATAGGTTCAGGGCATATTTGTGTGGTGTTCTGCAGTGGTACGTTCCAGAGAGACAAGGAGGTTATGGGCGGGTACAGTTTCAGGGCATTTTGTGTGGAGTTCTGCATTGGTACGTTCCAGTGACACAGGGAGGTTATGGAGGGGTACAGGTTCAGGGCATATTTGTGTGGAGTTCTGCATTGTTACGTTCCAGTGAGACAGGGAGGTTATGGAGGGTACAAGTTCAGGGCATATTTGTGTGGAATTCTGCAGTGGGACGTTCCAGTGATGCAGGGAGTTTATGGACGTGTACAGGTTCTGGGCATATTTGTGTGGAATTCTGCATTGCTACGTTCCAGTGAGACAGGGAGGTTTTGGAGGGGTACAGGTTCAGTGCATATTTGTGTGGTGTTCTGCAATGGTACGTTCCAGTGAGACAGGGAGGTTATGCACGGTACGGGATCAGGGCTTATTTGAGTGGAGTTCGGCATTGGTGCGTTCCAGTGACACAGGGAGGTTATGGAGGGGTACAGGTTCAGAGCATATTTGTGTGAATTTCTGCTTTGGTACGTTCCAGTGAGACTGGGAGGATATGGACGGGTATAGGTTCAGGGCATATTTGTGTGGAGCTCTGCATTGGTACGTTCCAGTGAGACAGGGAGGTTATGGAGGGTTACGGGTTCAGGGCAAATTTGTCTGTAGTTCTGCATTCGTACGTTCCAGTGAGACAGGGAGGTTATGGAGGGTACAGGTTCAGGGCATATTTCTATGGAGTTCTGCAGTGGTACGTTCCAGTGAGACAGGGAGGTTATGGAAGGGTACGGGTTCAGGGCATATTTGTGTGGAGTTCTGCATTGGTACTTTCCAGTGAGACGGGGAGGTTATGGAGGGTACAGGTTCATGGCATACTTGTGTGGAGTTCTGCAGTTTGACGTTCCAGTAAGACAGGGAGGTTATGGACGGGTACAGGTTCAGGGCATATTTGTGTGGAGTTCTGCATTGGTACATTCCAGTGAGACAGGGAAGTTATGTAGGGGTACAGGTTCAGGGCATATTTGTGTGGAGTTCTGCATTGGTACGTTGCAGTGAGACAGGGAGTTTATGGAGGGGTACAGGTTCAGGGCATATTTGTGTGGTGTTCTGCAATGGTACGTTCCAGTCAGACAGTGAGGTTATGGAGGGTACAGGTTCAGGGCATATTTGTGTGGAGTTCTGGGTTGGGACGTTCAAGTGAGACAGGGAGGTTATGGACGGGTACAGGTTCAGGGCATATTTGTGTGGAGTTTTGCATTGGTACGTTCCAGTGACACAGGGAGGTTATGGAAGGGTACAGGTTCAGGGCATATATGTGTGGAGTTCTGCATTGGTAAGTTCCAGTGAGACAGGGAGGTTTTGGAGGGGTACAGGTTCAGGGCAAATTTGTGTGGAGTTCTGCATTGGTACGTTCCAGTGAGACAAGGAGGTTATGGAGGGTACACGTTCAGGGCATATTTGTTTGGGATTCTGCAGTGGGACGTTCCAGTGAGACAGGAAGGTTATGGAGGGGTACAGGTTAAGGGCATATTTGTGTGGAGTTCTGCATTGGTACGTTCCAGTGAGACAGGGAGTTTATGGAGGTGTAAAGGTTCAGGGCATATTTGTGTGGTGTTCTGCAGTGGTACGTTCCAGTGAGACAGTCAGGTTATGGAGGGTACAGGTTCAGGGCATATTTGTGTGGAGTTCTGCTTTGGGACGTTCCAGTGAGACAGGGCGGTTACGGACGTGTACAGGTTCACGGTATATTTGTGTGGAGTTCTGCATCGGTACGTTCTGGTGACACAGGGAGGTTATGGAGGGGTACAGGTTCAGGGCATATTTGTGTGGAATTCTGCATTGGTACGTTCCAGTGAGACAGGGAGGTTATGGAGGGGTACAGGTTTACGGCAAATTTGTGTGGAGTTCTGCATTGGTACATTCCAGTGAGACAAGGAGGTTCTGTGTGGGTACAGGTTCAGGGCATATTTGTGTGGAATTCTGCATTGGTACGTTCCAGTGAGACAGGGAGGTTATGGAGGGTACAGGTTCAGGGCATATTTGTGTGGAGTTCTGGATTCGTACATTCCAGTGAGACAGGGAGGTTATGGAGGGGTACAGG
Source organism: Hemitrygon akajei (assembly GCF_048418815.1). Taxonomy (NCBI): domain Eukaryota; kingdom Metazoa; phylum Chordata; class Chondrichthyes; order Myliobatiformes; family Dasyatidae; genus Hemitrygon; species Hemitrygon akajei. Next base: position 814,389 of record NW_027332016.1, on the reverse strand, counting down.
GTCAGGGTATATTTGTGTGCAGTTCTGCGTTGGTACGTTTCAGTGTTAACGGGAGGTTATGGAGGGGTACAGGTTCAGGGCATATTTGTTTGGAGTTCTGCATTGGTACGTTCCAGTGAGACAGGGAAGTTATGGAGGGTACAGGTTCAGGGCATATTTGTGTGGTGTTCTGCAATGGTACGTTCCAGTGAGACAGTGCGGCTATGGAGGGTACAGGTTCAGGGCATATTTGTGTGGAGTTCTGCGTTGGGACGATCCAGTGAGACAGGGAGGTTATGGACGGGTACAGGTTCACGGCATATTTGTGTGGAGTTCTGCATTGGTACGTTCCAGTGACACAGGGAGGTTATGGAGGGGTACAGGTTCAGGGCATATTTGTGTAGAATTCTGCAGTTGGACGTTCCAGTGAGACAGGGAGTTAATGGACGTGTACAGGTTCAGGGCATATTTGTGTGGAATTCTGCATTGGTACGTTCCAGTGAGACAGGGAGGTTATGCACGGTACGGGATTAGGGCTTATTTGTGTGAATTTCTGCATTGGTACGTTCCAGTGAGACAGGGAGGATATGGACGGGTATAGGTTCAGGGCATATTTGTGTGGTGTTCTGCAGTGGTACGTTCCAGAGAGACAAGGAGGTTATGGGCGGGTACAGTTTCAGGGCATTTTGTGTGGAGTTCTGCATTGGTACGTTCCAGTGACACAGGGAGGTTATGGAGGGGTACAGGTTCAGGGCATATTTGTGTGGAGTTCTGCATTGTTACGTTCCAGTGAGACAGGGAGGTTATGGAGGGTACAAGTTCAGGGCATATTTGTGTGGAATTCTGCAGTGGGACGTTCCAGTGATGCAGGGAGTTTATGGACGTGTACAGGTTCTGGGCATATTTGTGTGGAATTCTGCATTGCTACGTTCCAGTGAGACAGGGAGGTTTTGGAGGGGTACAGGTTCAGTGCATATTTGTGTGGTGTTCTGCAATGGTACGTTCCAGTGAGACAGGGAGGTTATGCACGGTACGGGATCAGGGCTTATTTGAGTGGAGTTCGGCATTGGTGCGTTCCAGTGACACAGGGAGGTTATGGAGGGGTACAGGTTCAGAGCATATTTGTGTGAATTTCTGCTTTGGTACGTTTCAGTGAGACTGGGAGGATATGGACGGGTATAGGTTCAGGGCATATTTGTGTGGAGCTCTGCATTGGTACGTTCCAGTGAGACAGGGAGGTTATGGAGGGTTACAGGTTCAGGGCAAATTTGTCTGTAGTTCTGCATTCGTACGTTCCAGTGAGACAGGGAGGTTATGGAGGGTACAGGTTCAGGGCATATTTCTATGGAGTTCTGCAGTGGTACGTTCCAGTGAGACAGGGAGGTTATGGAAGGGTACGGGTTCAGGGCATATTTGTGTGGAGTTCTGCATTGGTACTTTCCAGTGAGACGGGGAGGTTATGGAGGGTACAGGTTCATGGCATACTTGTGTGGAGTTCTGCAGTTTGACGTTCCAGTAAGACAGGGAGGTTATGGACGGGTACAGGTTCAGGGCATATTTGTGTGGAGTTCTGCATTGGTACATTCCAGTGAGACAGGGAAGTTATGTAGGGGTACAGGTTCAGGGCATATTTGTGTGGAGTTCTGCATTGGTACGTTGCAGTGAGACAGGGAGTTTATGGAGGGGTACAGGTTCAGGGCATATTTGTGTGGTGTTCTGCAATGGTACGTTCCAGTCAGACAGTGAGGTTATGGAGGGTACAGGTTCAGGGCATATTTGTGTGGAGTTCTGGGTTGGGACGTTCAAGTGAGACAGGGAGGTTATGGACGGGTACAGGTTCAGGGCATATTTGTGTGGAGTTTTGCATTGGTACGTTCCAGTGACACAGGGAGGTTATGGAAGGGTACAGGTTCAGGGCATATTTGTGTGGAGTTCTGCATTGGTAAGTACCAGTGAGACAGGGAGGTTTTGGAGGTGTACAGGTTCAGGGCAAATTTGTGTGGAGTTCTGCATTGGTACGTTCCAGTGAGACAAGGAGGTTATGGGCGGGTACAGTTTCAGGGCATTTTGTGTGGAATTCTGCATTGGTACGTTGCAGTGAGACAGGGAGGTTATGGAGGGTACAGGTTCAGGGCATATTTGTGTGGAGTTCTGCGTTGGTACGTTCCAGTGTGACTGGGAGTTTATGGAGGGGTACAGGTTCAGGGCATATTTGTTTGGAGTTCTGCATTGGTACGTTCCAGTGAGACAGGGAGGTTATGGAGGGTACACGTTCAGGGCATATTTGTGTGGGATTCTGCAGAGGGACGTTCCAGTGAGACAGGAAGGTTATGGAGGGGTACAGGTTCAGGGCATATTTGTGTGGAGTTCTGCATTGGTACGTTCCAGTGAGACAGGGAGGTTATGGAGGGTACAAGTTCAGGGCATATTTGTGTGGAATTCTGCAGTGGGACGTTCCAGTGATACAGGGAGTTTATGGACGTGTGCAGGTTCCGGGCATATTTGTGTGGAATTCTGCATTGGTACGTTCCAGTGAGACAGGGAGGTTATGCACAGTACGGGTTCAGGGCTTATCTGTGTGAATTTCTGCTTTGGTACGTTCCAGTGAGACAGGGAGGATATGGACGGGTATAGGTTCAGGGCATATTTGTGTGGTGTTCTGCAGTGGTACGTTCCAGTGAGACAAGAGGTTATGGGCGGGTACAGTTTCAGGGCATTTTGTGTGGAGTTCTGCATTGGTACGTTCCAGTGACACAGGGAGGTTATGGAGGGGTACAGGTTCAGGGCATATTTGTGTGGAGTTCTGCGTTGGTACGTTCCAGTGTGACTGGGAGTTTTTGGAGGGGTACAGGTTCAGGGCATATTTGTTTGGAGTTCTGCATTGGTACGTTCCAGTGAGACAGGGAGGTTATGGAGGGTACACGTTCGGGGCATATTTGTGTGGGATTCTGCAGTGGGACGTTCCAGTGAGACAGGAAGGTTATGGAGGGGTACAGGTACAGGGCATATTTGTGTGGAGTTCTGCATTGGTACGTTCCAGTGAGACAGGGAGTTTATGGAGGGGTAAAGGTTCAGGGCATATTTGTGTGGTGTTCTGCAGTGGTACGTTCCAGTGAGACAGTGAGGTTATGGAGGGTACAGGTTCAGTGCATATTTGTGTGGAGTTCTGCTTTGGGTCGTTCCAGTGAGACAGGGCGGTTACGGACGTGTACAGGTTCACGGTATATTTGTGTGGAGTTCTGCATCGGTACGTTCCAGTGAGACAGTGAGGTTATGGTGGTTACAGGTTCAGGGCATATTTCTATGGTGTTCTGCAGTGGTACGTTCCAGTGAGACAGGGAGGTTATGGAAGGGTACAGGTTCAGGGCATATTTGTGTGGAGTTCTGCAGTGGGACGTTCCAGTGAGACAGGGAGGTTATGGAGGGGTGCAGGTTCAGGGCATATTTGTGTGGAGTTCTGCATTGGTACGTTCCAGTGAGACAGGGAGGTTATGGAGGGGTACAGGTTCAGGGCAAATTTGAGTGTAGTTCTGCATTGGTACGTTCCAGTGAGACAGGGAGGTTATGGAGGGTACTGGTTCAGGACATATTTGTGTGGAGTTCTGCAGTGGTACGTTCCAGGGAGACAGGGAGGATATGGTGGAGTACAGGTTCAGGGCATATTTGTGTGGATTTCTGCATTGGTACGTTCCAGTGAGACAGGGAGGTTATGGAGGGGTACAGGTTCACGGCAAATTTGTGTGGAGTTCTGCATTGGTACATTCCAGTGAGACAAGGAGGTTCTGGGTGTGTACAGGTTCAGGGCATATTTGTGTGGAGTTCTGGATTCGTACATTCCAGTGAGACAGGGAGGTTATGGAGGTGTACAGGTTCAGGGTATATTTGTGTGGAGTTCTGCGTTGGTACGTTTCAGTGTGACTGGGAGGTTATGGAGGGGTACAGGTTCAGGGCATATTTGTTTGGATTTCTGCATTGGTACGTTCCAGTGAGACAGGGAAGTTATGGAGGGTACAGGTTCAGGGCATATTTGTGTGGTGTTCTGCAATGGTACGTTCCAGTGAGACAGTGAGGTTATGGAGGGTACAGGTTCAGGGCATATTTGTGTGGAGTTCTGCGTTGGGACGTTCCAGTGAGACAGGGAAGTCATGGACGGGTACAGGTTCAGGGCATATTTGTGTGGAGTTCTGCATTGGTACGTTCCAGTGACACAGGGAGGATATGGTGGAGTACATGTTTAGGGCATATTTGTGTGGATTTCTGCATTGGTACGTTCCAGTGAGACAGGGAGGTTATGGAGGTGTACAGGTTCAGGGCATATTTGTGTGGTGTTCTGCAATGGTACGTTCCAGTGAGACAGTGAGGTTATGGAGGGTGCAGGTTCAGGGCAAATTTGTGTGGAGTTCTGCGTTGGGACGTTCCAGTGAGACAGGGAGGTTATGGACGGGTACAGGTTCAGGGCATATTTGTGTGGAGTTCTGCATTGGTACGTTCCAGTGAGACAGGGAGGTTATGGAGGGGTACAGGTTCACGGCAAATTTGTGTGGAGTTCTGCATTGGTACATTCCAGTGAGACAAGGAGGTTCTGGGTGGGTACAGGTTCAGGGCATATTTGTGTGGAATTCTGCATTGGTACGTTCCAGTGAGACAGGCAGGTTATGGAGGGGTACAGGTTCAGGGCATATTTGTGTGGAGTTCTGCATTGGTACGTTCCAGTGAGACAGTGAGGTTATGGAGGTTACAGGTTCAGGGCATATTTCTATGGTGTTCTGCAGTGGTACGTTCCAGTGAGACAGGGAGGTTATGGAAGGGTACAGGTTCAGGGCATATTTGTGTGGAGTTCTGCAGTGGGACGTTCCAGTGAGACAGGGAGGTTATGGAGGGGTGCAGGTTCAGGGCATATTTGTGTGGAGTTCTGCATTGGTACGTTCCAGTGAGACAGGGAGGTTATGGAGGGGTACAGGTTCAGGGCAAATTTGAGTGTAGTTCTGCATTGGTACGTTCCAGTGAGACAGGGAGGTTATGGAGGGTACTGGTTCAGGACATATTTGTGTGGAGTTCTGCAGTGGTACGTTCCAGGGAGACAGGGAGGTTATGGAGGGTACAGGTTCAGGGCATATTTGTGTGGATTTCTGCATTGGTACGTTCCAGTGAGACAGGGAGGTTATGGAGGGGTACAGGTTCACGGCAAATTTGTGTGGAGTTCTGCTTTGGTACATTCCAGTGAGACAAGGAGGTTCTGGGTGTGTACAGGTTCAGGGCATATTTGTGTGGAATTCTGCATTGGTACGTTCCAGTGAGACAGTGAGGTTATGGAGGTTACAGGTTCAGGGCATATTTCTATGGTGTTCTGCAGTGGTACGTTCCAGTGAGACAGGGAGGTTATGGAAGGGTACAGGTTCAGGGCATATTTGTGTGGAGTTCTGCAGTGGGACGTTCCAGTGAGACAGGGAGGTTATGGAGGAGTGCAGGTTCAGGGCATATTTGTGTGGAGTTCTGCATTGGTACGTTCCAGTGAGACAGGGAGGTTATGGAGGGGTACAGGTTCAGGGCAAATTTGAGTGTAGTTCTGCATTGGTACGTTCCAGTGAGACAGGGAGGTTATGGAGGGTACTGGTTCAGGACATATTTGTGTGGAGTTCTGCAGTGGTACGTTCCAGGGAGACAGGGAGGATATGGTGGAGTACAGGTCCAGGGCATATTTGTGTGGATTTCTGCATTGGTACGTTCCAGTGAGACAGGGAGGTTATGGAGGGGTACAGGTTCACGGCAAATTTGTGTGGAGTTCTGCATTGGTACATTCCAGTGAGACAAGGAGGTTCTGGGTGTGTACAGGTTCAGGGCATATTTGTGTGGAGTTCTGGATTCGTACATTCCAGTGAGACAGGGAGGTTATGGAGGTGTACAGGTTCAGGGTATATTTGTGTGGAGTTCTGCGTTGGTACGTTTCAGTGTGACTGGGAGGTTATGGAGGGGTACAGGTTCAGGGCATATTTGTTTGGATTTCTGCATTGGTACGTTCCAGTGAGACAGGGAAGTTATGGAGGGTACAGGTTCAGGGCATATTTGTGTGGTGTTCTGCAATGGTACGTTCCAGTGAGACAGTGAGGTTATGGAGGGTACAGGTTCAGGGCATATTTGTGTGGAGTTCTGCGTTGGGACGTTCCAGTGAGACAGGGAAGTCATGGACGGGTACAGGTTCAGGGCATATTTGTGTGGAGTTCTGCATTGGTACGTTCCAGTGACACAGGGAGGATATGGTGGAGTACATGTTTAGGGCATATTTGTGTGGATTTCTGCATTGGTACGTTCCAGTGAGACAGGGAGGTTATGGAGGGGTACAGGTTCAGGGCATATTTGTGTGGTGTTCTGCAATGGTACGTTCCAGTGAGACAGTGAGGTTATGGAGGGTGCAGGTTCAGGGCAAATTTGTGTGGAGTTCTGCGTTGGGACGTTCCAGTGAGACAGGGAGGTTATGGACGCATACATGTTCAGGGCATATTTGTGTGGAGTTCTGCATTGGTACGTTCCAGTGAGACAGGGAGGTTATGGAGGGGTACAGGTTCACGGCAAATTTGTGTGGAGTTCTGCATTGGTACATTCCAGTGAGACAAGGAGGTTCTGGGTGGGTACAGGTTCAGGGCATATTTGTGTGGAATTCTGCATTGGTACGTTCCAGTGAGACAGGCAGGTTATGGAGGGGTACAGGTTCAGGGCATATTTGTGTGGAGTTCTGCATTGGTACGTTCCAGTGAGACAGGGAGATTATGGAGGGGTAAAGGTTCAGGGCATATTTGTGTGGTGTTCTGTAGTGGTACGTTCCAGTGAGACAGTGAGGTTATGGAGGGTACAGGTTCAGTGCATATTTGTGTGGAGTTCTGCTTTGGGACGTTCCAGTGAGACAGGGCGGTTACGGACGTGTACAGGTTCACGGTATATTTGTGTGGAGTTCTGCATCGGTACGTTCCAGTGAGACAGTGAGGTTATGGAGGTTACAGGTTCAGGGCATATTTCTATGGTGTTCTGCAGTGGTACGTTCCAGTGAGACAGGGAGGTTATGGAAGGGTACAGGTTCAGGGCATATTTGTGTGGAGTTCTGCAGTGGGACGTTCCAGTGAGACAGGGAGGTTATGGAGGGGTGCAGGTTCAGGGCATATTTGTGTGGAGTTCTGCATTGGTACGTTCCAGTGAGACAGGGAGGTTATGGAGGGGTACAGGTTCAGGGCAAATTTGAGTGTAGTTCTGCATTGGTACGTTCCAGTGAGACAGGGAGGTTATGGAGGGTACTGGTTCAGGACATATTTGTGTGGAGTTCTGCAGTGGTACGTTCCAGGGAGACAGGGAGGATATGGTGGAGTACAGGTTCAGGGCATATTTGTGTGGATTTCTGCATTGGTACGTTCCAGTGAGACAGGGAGGTTATGGATGGGTACAGGTTCACGGCAAATTTGTGTGGAGTTCTGCATTGGTACATTCCAGTGAGACAAGGAGGTTCTGGGTGTGTACAGGTTCAGGGCATATTTGTGTGGAGTTCTGGATTCGTACATTCCAGTGAGACAGGGAGGTTATGGAGGTGTACAGGTTCAGGGTATATTTGTGTGGAGTTCTGCGTAGGTACGTTTCAGTGTGACTGGGAGGTTATGGAGGGGTACAGGTTCAGGGCATATTTGTTTGGATTTCTGCATTGGTACGTTCCAGTGAGACAGGGAAGTTATGGAGGGTACAGGTTCATGGCATATTTGTGTGGTGTTCTGCAATGGTACGTTCCAGTGAGACAGTGAGGTTATGGAGGGTACAGGTTCAGGGCGTATTTGTGTGGAGTTCTGCGTTGGGACGTTCCAGTGAGACAGGGAGGTCATGGACGGGTACAGGTTCAGGGCATATTTGTGTGGAGTTCTGCATTGGTACGTTCCAGTGACACAGGGAGGATATGGTGGAGTACATGTTTAGGGCATATTTGTGCGGATTTCTGCATTGGTACGTTCCAGTGAGACAGGGAGGTTATGGAGGGGTACAGGTTCAGGGCATATTTGTGTGGTGTTCTGCAATGGTACGTTCCAGTGAGACAGTGAGGTTATGGAGGGTGCAGGTTCAGGGCAAATTTGTGTGGAGTTCTGCGTTGGGACGTTCCAGTGAGACAGGGAGGTTATGGACGTGTACAGGTTCAGGGCATATTTGTGTGGAGTTCTGCATTGGTACGTTCCAGTGAGACAGGGAGGTTATGGAGGGGTACAGGTTCACGGCAAATTTGTGTGGAGTTCTGCATTGGTACATTCCAGTGAGACAAGGAGGTTCTGGGTGGGTACAGGTTCAGGGCATATTTGTGTGGAATTCTGCATTGGTACGTTCCAGTGAGACAGGCAGGTTATGGAGGGGTACAGGTTCAGGGCATATTTGTGTGGAGTTCTGCATTGGTACGTTCCAGTGAGACAGGGAGGTTTTGGAGGGGTACAGGTTCAGGGCATATTTGTGTGGTGTTCTGTAGTGGTACGTTCCAGTGAGACAGTGAGGTTATGGAGGGTACAGGTTCAGTGCATATTTGTGTGGAGTTCTGCTTTGGGACGTTCCAGTGAGACAGGGCGGTTACGGACGTGTACAGGTTCACGGTATATTTGTGTGGAGTTCTGCATCGGTACGTTCCAGTGAGACAGTGAGGTTATGGAGGTTACAGGTTCAGGGCATATTTCTATGGTGTTCTGCAGTGGTACGTTCCAGTGAGACAGGGAGGTTATGGAAGGGTACAGGTTCAGGGCATATTTGTGTGGAGTTCTGCAGTGGGACGTTCCAGTGAGACAGGGAGGTTATGGAGGGGTGCAGGTTCAGGGCATATTTGTGTGGAGTTCTGCATTGGTACGTTCCAGTGAGACAGGGAGGTTATGGAGGGGTACAGGTTCAGGGCAAATTTGAGTGTAGTTCTGCATTGGTACGTTCCAGTGAGACAGGGAGGTTATGGAGGGTACTGGTTCAGGACATATTTGTGTGGAGTTCTGCAGTGGTACGTTCCAGGGAGACAGGGAGGATATGGTGGAGTACAGGTTCAGGGCATATTTGTGTGGATTTCTGCATTGGTACGTTCCAGTGAGACAGGGAGGTTATGGATGGGTACAGGTTCACGGCAAATTTGTGTGGAGTTCTGCATTGGTACATTCCAGTGAGACAAGGAGGTTCTGGGTGTGTACAGGTTCAGGGCATATTTGTGTGGAGTTCTGGATTCGTACATTCCAGTGAGACAGGGAGGTTATGGAGGTGTACAGGTTCAGGGTATATTTGTGTGGAGTTCTGCGTAGGTACGTTTCAGTGTGACTGGGAGGTTATGGAGGGGTACAGGTTCAGGGCATATTTGTTTGGATTTCTGCATTGGTACGTTCCAGTGAGACAGGGAAGTTATGGAGGGTACAGGTTCAGGGCATATTTGTGTGGTGTTCTGCAATGGTACGTTCCAGTGAGACAGTGAGGTTATGGAGGGTACAGGTTCAGGGCGTATTTGTGTGGAGTTCTGCGTTGGGACGTTCCAGTGAGACAGGGAGGTCATGGACGGGTACAGGTTCAGGGCATATTTGTGTGGAGTTCTGCATTGGTACGTTCCAGTGACACAGGGAGGATATGGTGGAGTACATGTTTAGGGCATATTTGTGTGGATTTCTGCATTGGTACGTTCCAGTGAGACAGGGAGGTTATGGAGGGGTACAGGTTCAGGGCATATTTGTGTGGTGTTCTGCAATGGTACGTTCCAGTGAGACAGTGAGGTTATGGAGGGTGCAGGTTCAGGGCAAATTTGTGTGGAGTTCTGCGTTGGGACGTTCCAGTGAGACAGGGAGGTTATGGACGTGTACAGGTTCAGGGCATATTTGTGTGGAGTTCTGCATTGGTACGTTCCAGTGAGACAGGGAGGTTATGGAGGGGTACAGGTTCACGGCAAATTTGTGTGGAGTTCTGCATTGGTACATTCCAGTGAGACAAGGAGGTTCTGGGTGGGTACAGGTTCAGGGCATATTTGTGTGGAATTCTGCATTGGTACGTTCCAGTGAGACAGGCAGGTTATGGAGGGGTACAGGTTCAGGGCATATTTGTGTGGAGTTCTGCATTGGTACGTTCCAGTGAGACAGGGAGGTTTTGGAGGGGTACAGGTTCAGTGCATATTTGTGTGGTGTTCTGCAATGGTACGTTCCAGTGAGACAGGGAGGTTATGCACGGTACGGGATCAGGGCTTATTTGAGTGGAGTTCGGCATTGGTGCATTCAAGTGACACAGGGAGGTTATGGAGGGGTACAGGTTCAGAGCATATTTGTGTGAATTTCTGCTTTGGTACGTTCCAGTGAGACAGGGAGGATATGGACTGGTATAGGTTCAGGGCATATTTGTGTGGAGCTCTGCATTGGTACGTTCCAGTGAGACAGGGAGGTTATGGAGGGGTACAGGTTCAGGGCAAATTTGTCTGTAGTTCTGCATTCGTATGTTCCAGTGAGACAGGGAGGTTATGGAGGGTACAGGTTCAGGGCATATTTCCATGGAGTTCTGCAGTGGTACGTTCCAGTGAGACAGGGAGGTTATGGAAGGGTACGGGTTCAGGGCATATTTGTGTGGAGTTCTGCATTGGTACTTTCCAGTGAGACGGGGAGGTTATGGAGGGTACAGGTTCATGGCATACTTGTGTGGAGTTCTGCAGTGGGACGTTCCAGTAAGACAGGGAGGTTATGGACGGGTACAGGTTCAGGGCATATTTGTGTGGAGTTCTGCATTGGTACGTTGCAGTGAGACAGGGAGTTTATGGAGGGGTACAGGTTCTGGGCATATTTGTGTGGTGTTCTGCAATGGTACGTTCCAGTGAGACAGTGAGATTATGGAGGGTAAAGGTTCAGGGCATATTTGTGTGGAGTTCTGCGTTGGGACGTTCAAGTGAGACAGGGAGGTTATGGACGGGTACAGGTTCAGGGCATATTTGTGTGGAGTTCTGCATTGGTAAGTTCCAGTGAGACAGGGAGGTTTTGGAGGGGTACAGGTTCAGGGCAAATTTGTGTGGAGTTCTGCTTTGGTACGTTCCAGTGACACAGGGAGGATATGGACGGGTATAGGTTCAGGGCATATTTGTGTGGAGCTCTGCATTGGTACGTTCCAGTGAGACAGGGAGGTTATGGAGGGGTACAGGTTCAGGGCAAATTTGTCTGTAGTTCTGCATTCGTATGTTCCAGTGAGACAGGGAGGTTATGGATGGGTACAGGTTCAGGGCATATTTGTGTGGAGTTCTGCATTGGTAAGTTCCAGTGAGACAGGGAGGTTATGGAGGGGTACAGGTTCAGAGCATATTTGTGTGAATTTCTGCTTTGGTACGTTCCAGTGAGACAGGGAGGATATGGACGGGTATAGGTTCAGGACATATTTGTGTGGAGCTCTGCATTGGTACGTTCCAGTGAGACAGGGAGGTTATGGAGGGGTACAGGTTCAGGGCAAATTTGTCTGTAGTTCTGCATTCGTATGTTCCAGTGAGACAGGGAGGTTATGGAGGGTACAGGTTCAGGGCATATTTCTATGGAGTTCTGCAGTGGTACGTTCCAGTGAGACAGGGAGGTTATGGAAGGGTACGGGTTCAGGGCATATTTGTGTGGAGTTCTGCATTGGTACTTTCCAGTGAGACGGGGAGGTTATGGAGGGTACAGGTGCATGGCATACTTGTGTGGAGTTCTGCAGTGGGACGTTCCAGTAAGACAGGGAGGTTATGGACGGGTACAGGTTCAGGGCATATTTGTGTGGAGTTCTGCATTGGTACGTTGCAGTGAGACAGGGAGTTCATGGAGGGGTACAGGTTCAGGGCATATTTGTGTGGTGTTCTGCAATGGTACGTTCCAGTGAGACAGTGAGATTATGGAGGGTAAAGGTTCAGGGCATATTTGTGTGGAGTTCTGCGTTGGGACGTTCAAGTGAGACAGGGAGGTTATGGACGGGTACAGGTTCAGGGCATATTTGTGTGGAGTTCTGCATTGGTAAGTTCCAGTGAGACAGGGAGGTTTTGGAGGGGTACAGGTTCAGGGCATATTTGTGTGGAGTTCTGCATTGGTACGTTCCAGTGAGACAGGGAGTTTATGGAGGGGTAAAGGTTCAGGGCATATTTGTGTGGTGTTCTGTAGTGGTACGTTCCAGTGAGACAGTGAGGTTATGGAGGGTACAGGTTCAGTGCATATTTGTGTGGAGTTCTGCTTTGGGACGTTCCAGTGAGACAGGGCGGTTACGGACGTGTACAGGTTCACGGTATATTTGTGTGGAGTTCTGCATCGGTACGTTCCAGTGAGACAGTGAGGTTATGGATGTTACAGGTTCAGGGCATATTTCTATGGTGTTCTGCAGTGGTACGTTCCAGTGAGACAGGGAGGTTATGGAAGGGTACAGGTTCAGGGCATATTTGTGTGGAGTTCTGCAGTGGTACGTTCCAGGGAGACAGGGAGGATATGGTGGAGTACAGGTTCAGGGCATATTTGTGTGGATTTCTGCATTGGTACGTTCCAGTGAGACAGGGAGGTTATGGATGGGTACAGGTTCACGGCAAATTTGTGTGGAGTTCTGCATTGGTACATTCCAGTGAGACAAGGAGGTTCTGGGTGTGTACAGGTTCAGGGCATATTTGTGTGGAGTTCTGGATTCGTACATTCCAGTGAGACAGGGAGGTTATGGAGGTGTACAGGTTCAGGGTATATTTGTGTGGAGTTCTGCGTAGGTACGTTTCAGTGTGACTGGGAGGTTATGGAGGGGTACAGGTTCAGGGCATATTTGTTTGGATTTCTGCATTGGTACGTTCCAGTGAGACAGGGAAGTTATGGAGGGTACAGGTTCAGGGCATATTTGTGTGGTGTTCTGCAATGGTACGTTCCAGTGATACAGTGAGGTTATGGAGGGTACAGGTTCAGGGCGTATTTGTGTGGAGTTCTGCGTTGGGACGTTCCAGTGAGACAGGGAGGTCATGGACGGGTACAGTTTCAGGGCATATTTGTGTGGAGTTCTGCATTGGTACGTTCCAGTGACACAGGGAGGATATGGTGGAGTACATGTTTAGGGCATATTTGTGCGGATTTCTGCATTGGTACGTTCCAGTGAGACAGGGAGGTTATGGAGGGGTACAGGTTCAGGGCATATTTGTGTGGTGTTCTGCAATGGTACGTTCCAGTGAGACAGTGAGGTTATGGAGGGTGCAGGTTCAGGGCAAATTTGTGTGGAGTTCTGCGTTGGGACGTTCCAGTGAGACAGGGAGGTTATGGACGTGTACAGGTTCAGGGCATATTTGTGTGGAGTTCTGCATTGGTACGTTCCAGTGAGACAGGGAGGTTATGGAGGGGTACAGGTTCACGGCAAATTTGTGTGGAGTTCTGCATTGGTACATTCCAGTGAGACAAGGAGGTTCTGGGTGGGTACAGGTTCAGGGCATATTTGTGTGGAATTCTGCATTGGTACGTTCCAGTGAGACAGGCAGGTTATGGAGGGGTACAGGTTCAGGGCATATTTGTGTGGAGTTCTGCATTGGTACGTTCCAGTGAGACAGGGAGGTTTTGGAGGGGTACAGGTTCAGGGCATATTTGTGTGGTGTTCTGTAGTGGTACGTTCCAGTGAGACAGTGAGGTTATGGAGGGTACAGGTTCAGTGCATATTTGTGTGGAGTTCTGCTTTGGGACGTTCCAGTGAGACAGGGCGGTTACGGACGTGTACAGGTTCACGGTATATTTGTGTGGAGTTCTGCATCGGTACGTTCCAGTGAGACAGTGAGGTTATGGAGGTTACAGGTTCAGGGCATATTTCTATGGTGTTCTGCAGTGGTACGTTCCAGTGAGACAGGGAGGTTATGGAAGGGTACAGGTTCAGGGCATATTTGTGTGGAGTTCTGCAGTGGGACGTTCCAGTGAGACAGGGAGGTTATGGAGGGGTGCAGGTTCAGGGCATATTTGTGTGGAGTTCTGCATTGGTACGTTCCAGTGAGACAGGGAGGTTATGGAGGGGTACAGGTTCAGGGCAAATTTGAGTGTAGTTCTGCATTGGTACGTTCCAGTGAGACAGGGAGGTTATGGAGGGTACTGGTTCAGGACATATTTGTGTGGAGTTCTGCAGTGGTACGTTCCAGGGAGACAGGGAGGATATGGTGGAGTACAGGTTCAGGGCATATTTGTGTGGATTTCTGCATTGGTACGTTCCAGTGAGACAGGGAGGTTATGGATGGGTACAGGTTCACGGCAAATTTGTGTGGAGTTCTGCATTGGTACATTCCAGTGAGACAAGGAGGTTCTGGGTGTGTACAGGTTCAGGGCATATTTGTGTGGAGTTCTGGATTCGTACATTCCAGTGAGACAGGGAGGTTATGGAGGTGTACAGGTTCAGGGTATATTTGTGTGGAGTTCTGCGTAGGTACGTTTCAGTGTGACTGGGAGGTTATGGAGGGGTACAGGTTCAGGGCATATTTGTTTGGATTTCTGCATTGGTACATTCCAGTGAGACAGGGAAGTTATGGAGGGTACAGGTTCAGGGCATATTTGTGTGGTGTTCTGCAATGGTACGTTCCAGTGAGACAGTGAGGTTATGGAGGGTACAGGTTCAGGGCGTATTTGTGTGGAGTTCTGCGTTGGGACGTTCCAGTGAGACAGGGAGGTCATGGACGGGTACAGGTTCAGGGCATATTTGTGTGGAGTTCTGCATTGGTACGTTCCAGTGACACAGGGAGGATATGGTGGAGTACATGTTTAGGGCATATTTGTGTGGATTTCTGCATTGGTACGTTCCAGTGAGACAGGGAGGTTATGGAGGGGTACAGGTTCAGGGCATATTTGTGTGGTGTTCTGCAATGGTACGTTCCAGTGAGACAGTGAGGTTATGGAGGGTGCAGGTTCAGGGCAAATTTGTGTGGAGTTCTGCGTTGGGACGTTCCAGTGAGACAGGGAGGTTATGGACGTGTACAGGTTCAGGGCATATTTGTGTGGAGTTCTGCATTGGTACGTTCCAGTGAGACAGGGAGGTTATGGAGGGGTACAGGTTCACGGCAAATTTGTGTGGAGTTCTGCATTGGTACATTCCAGTGAGACAAGGAGGTTCTGGGTGGGTACAGGTTCAGGGCATATTTGTGTGGAATTCTGCATTGGTACGTTCCAGTGAGACAGGCAGGTTATGGAGGGGTACAGGTTCAGGGCATATTTGTGTGGAGTTCTGCATTGGTACGTTCCAGTGAGACAGGGAGGTTTTGGAGGGGTACAGGTTCAGTGCATATTTGTGTGGTGTTCTGCAATGGTACGTTCCAGTGAGACAGGGAGGTTATGCACGGTACGGGATCAGGGCTTATTTGAGTGGAGTTCGGCATTGGTGCATTCAAGTGACACAGGGAGGTTATGGAGGGGTACAGGTTCAGAGCATATTTGTGTGAATTTCTGCTTTGGTACGTTCCAGTGAGACAGGGAGGATATGGACTGGTATAGGTTCAGGGCATATTTGTGTGGAGCTCTGCATTGGTACGTTCCAGTGAGACAGGGAGGTTATGGAGGGGTACAGGTTCAGGGCAAATTTGTCTGTAGTTCTGCATTCGTATGTTCCAGTGAGACAGGGAGGTTATGGAGGGTACAGGTTCAGGGCATATTTCCATGGAGTTCTGCAGTGGTACGTTCCAGTGAGACAGGGAGGTTATGGAAGGGTACGGGTTCAGGGCATATTTGTGTGGAGTTCTGCATTGGTACTTTCCAGTGAGACGGGGAGGTTATGGAGGGTACAGGTTCATGGCATACTTGTGTGGAGTTCTGCAGTGGGACGTTCCAGTAAGACAGGGAGGTTATGGACGGGTACAGGTTCAGGGCATATTTGTGTGGAGTTCTGCATTGGTACGTTGCAGTGAGACAGGGAGTTTATGGAGGGGTACAGGTTCTGGGCATATTTGTGTGGTGTTCTGCAATGGTACGTTCCAGTGAGACAGTGAGATTATGGAGGGTAAAGGTTCAGGGCATATTTGTGTGGAGTTCTGCGTTGGGACGTTCAAGTGAGACAGGGAGGTTATGGACGGGTACAGGTTCAGGGCATATTTGTGTGGAGTTCTGCATTGGTAAGTTCCAGTGAGACAGGGAGGTTTTGGAGGGGTACAGGTTCAGGGCAAATTTGTGTGGAGTTCTGCTTTGGTACGTTCCAGTGACACAGGGAGGATATGGACGGGTATAGGTTCAGGGCATATTTGTGTGGAGCTCTGCATTGGTACGTTCCAGTGAGACAGGGAGGTTATGGAGGGGTACAGGTTCAGGGCAAATTTGTCTGTAGTTCTGCATTCGTATGTTCCAGTGAGACAGGGAGGTTATGGATGGGTACAGGTTCAGGGCATATTTGTGTGGAGTTCTGCATTGGTAAGTTCCAGTGAGACAGGGAGGTTATGGAGGGGTACAGGTTCAGAGCATATTTGTGTGAATTTCTGCTTTGGTACGTTCCAGTGAGACAGGGAGGATATGGACGGGTATAGGTTCAGGACATATTTGTGTGGAGCTCTGCATTGGTACGTTCCAGTGAGACAGGGAGGTTATGGAGGGGTACAGGTTCAGGGCAAATTTGTCTGTAGTTCTGCATTCGTATGTTCCAGTGAGACAGGGAGGTTATGGAGGGTACAGGTTCAGGGCATATTTCTATGGAGTTCTGCAGTGGTACGTTCCAGTGAGACAGGGAGGTTATGGAAGGGTACGGGTTCAGGGCATATTTGTGTGGAGTTCTGCATTGGTACTTTCCAGTGAGACGGGGAGGTTATGGAGGGTACAGGTGCATGGCATACTTGTGTGGAGTTCTGCAGTGGGACGTTCCAGTAAGACAGGGAGGTTATGGACGGGTACAGGTTCAGGGCATATTTGTGTGGAGTTCTGCATTGGTACGTTGCAGTGAGACAGGGAGTTCATGGAGGGGTACAGGTTCAGGGCATATTTGTGTGGTGTTCTGCAATGGTACGTTCCAGTGAGACAGTGAGATTATGGAGGGTAAAGGTTCAGGGCATATTTGTGTGGAGTTCTGCGTTGGGACGTTCAAGTGAGACAGGGAGGTTATGGACGGGTACAGGTTCAGGGCATATTTGTGTGGAGTTCTGCATTGGTAAGTTCCAGTGAGACAGGGAGGTTTTGGAGGGGTACAGGTTCAGGGCATATTTGTGTGGAGTTCTGCATTGGTACGTTCCAGTGAGACAGGGAGTTTATGGAGGGGTAAAGGTTCAGGGCATATTTGTGTGGTGTTCTGTAGTGGTACGTTCCAGTGAGACAGTGAGGTTATGGAGGGTACAGGTTCAGTGCATATTTGTGTGGAGTTCTGCTTTGGGACGTTCCAGTGAGACAGGGCGGTTACGGACGTGTACAGGTTCACGGTATATTTGTGTGGAGTTCTGCATCGGTACGTTCCAGTGAGACAGTGAGGTTATGGATGTTACAGGTTCAGGGCATATTTCTATGGTGTTCTGCAGTGGTACGTTCCAGTGAGACAGGGAGGTTATGGAAGGGTACAGGTTCAGGGCATATTTGTGTGGAGTTCTGCAGTGGGACGTTCCAGTGAGACAGGGAGGTTATGGAGGGGTGCAGGTTCAGGGCATATTTGTGTGGAGTTCTGCATTGGTACGTTCCAGTGAGACAGGGAGGTTATGGAGGGTTACAGGTTCAGGGCAAATTTGAGTGTAGTTCTGCATTGGTACGTTCCAGTGAGACAGGGAGGTTATGGAGGGTACTGGTTCAGGACATATTTGTGTGGAGTTCTGCAGTGGAACATTCCAGGGAGACAGGGAGGATATGGTGGAGTACAGGTTCAGGGCATATTTGTGTGGATTTCTGCATTGGTACGTTCCAGTGAGACAGGGAGGTTATGGATGGGTACAGGTTCACGGCAAATTTGTGTGGAGTTCTGCATTGGTACATTCCAGTGAGACAAGGAGGTTCTGGGTGTGTACTGGTTCAGGGCATATTTGTGTGGAGTTCTGGATTCGTACATTCCAGTGAGACAGGGAGGTTATGGAGGTGTACAGGTTCAGGGTATATTTGTGTGGAGTTCTGCGTTGGTACGTTTCAGTGTGACTGGGAGGTTATGGAGGGGTACAGGTTCAGGGCATATTTGTTTGGATTTCTGCATTGGTACGTTCCAGTGAGACAGGGAAGTTATGGAGGGTACAGGTTCAGGGCATATTTGTGTGGTGTTCTGCAATGGTACGTTCCAGTGAGACAGTGAGGTTATGGAGGGTACAGGTTCAGGGCATATTTGTGTGGAGTTCTGCATTGGTAAGTTCCAGTGAGACAGGGAGGTTTTGGAGGGGTACAGGTTCAGGGCAAATTTGTGTGGAGTTCTGCTTTGGTACGTTCCAGTGACACAGGGAGGATATGGACGGGTATAGGTTCAGGGCATATTTGTGTGGAGCTCTGCATTGGTACGTTCCAGTGAGACAGGGAGGTTATGGAGGGGTACAGGTTCAGGGCAAATTTGTCTGTAGTTCTGTATTCGTATGTTCCAGTGAGACAGGGAGGTTATGGATGGGTACAGGTTCAGGGCATATTTGTGTGGAGTTCTGCATTGGTAAGTTCCAGTGAGACAGGGAGGTTATGGAGGGGTACAGGTTCAGAGCATATTTGTGTGAATTTCTGCTTTGGTACGTTCCAGTGAGACAGGGAGGATATGGACGGGTATAGGTTCAGGACATATTTGTGTGGAGCTCTGCATTGGTACGTTCCAGTGAGACAGGGAGGTTATGGAGGGGTACAGGTTCAGGGCAAATTTGTCTGTAGTTCTGCATTCGTATGTTCCAGTGAGACAGGGAGGTTATGGAGGGTACAGGTTCAGGGCATATTTCTATGGAGTTCTGCAGTGGTACGTTCCAGTGAGACAGGGAGGTTATGGAAGGGTACGGGTTCAGGGCATATTTGTGTGGAGTTCTCAATTGGTACTTTCCAGTGAGACGGGGAGGTTATGGAGGGTACAGGTGCATGGCATACTTGTGTGGAGTTCTGCAGTGGGACGTTCCAGTAAGACAGGGAGGTTATGGACGGGTACAGGTTCAGGGCATATTTGTGTGGAGTTCTGCATTGGTACGTTGCAGTGAGACAGGGAGTTCATGGAGGGGTACAGGTTCAGGGCATATTTGTGTGGTGTTCTGCAATGGTACGTTCCAGTGAGACAGTGAGATTATGGAGGGTAAAGGTTCAGGGCATATTTGTGTGGAGTTCTGCGTTGGGACGTTCAAGTGAGACAGGGAGGTTATGGACGGGTACAGGTTCAGGGCATATTTGTGTGGAGTTCTGCATTGGTAAGTTCCAGTGAGACAGGGAGGTTTTGGAGGGGTACAGGTTCAGGGCATATTTGTGTGGAGTTCTGCATTGGTACGTTCCAGTGAGACAGGGAGTTTATGGAGGGGTAAAGGTTCAGGGCATATTTGTGTGGTGTTCTGTAGTGGTACGTTCCAGTGAGACAGTGAGGTTATGGAGGGTACAGGTTCAGTGCATATTTGTGTGGAGTTCTGCTTTGGGACGTTCCAGTGAGACAGGGCGGTTACGGACGTGTACAGGTTCACGGTATATTTGTGTGGAGTTCTGCATCGGTACGTTCCAGTGAGACAGTGAGGTTATGGAGGTTACAGGTTCAGGGCATATTTCTATGGTGTTCTGCAGTGGTACGTTCCAGTGAGACAGGGAGGTTATGGAAGGGTACAGGTTCAGGGCATATTTGTGTGGAGTTCTGCAGTGGGACGTTCCAGTGAGACAGGGAGGTTATGGAGGGGTGCAGGTTCAGGGCATATTTGTGTGGAGTTCTGCATTGGTACGTTCCAGTGAGACAGGGAGGTTATGGAGGGGTACAGGTTCAGGGCAAATTTGAGTGTAGTTCTGCATTGGTACGTTCCAGTGAGACAGGGAGGTTATGGAGGGTACTGGTTCAGGACATATTTGTGTGGAGTTCTGCAGTGGAACATTCCAGGGAGACAGGGAGGATATGGTGGAGTACAGGTTCAGGGCATATTTGTGTGGATTTCTGCATTGGTACGTTCCAGTGAGACAGGGAGGTTATGGATGGGTACAGGTTCACGGCAAATTTGTGTGGAGTTCTGCATTGGTACATTCCAGTGAGACAAGGAGGTTCTGGGTGTGTACAGGTTCAGGGCATATTTGTGTGGAGTTCTGGATTCGTACATTCCAGTGAGACAGGGAGGTTATGGAGGTGTACAGGTTCAGGGTATATTTGTGTGGAGTTCTGCGTTGGTACGTTTCAGTGTGACTGGGAGGTTATGGAGGGGTACAGGTTCAGGGCATATTTGTTTGGATTTCTGCATTGGTACGTTCCAGTGAGACAGGGAAGTTATGGAGGGTACAGGTTCAGGGCATATTTGTGTGGTGTTCTGCAATGGTACGTTCCAGTGAGACAGTGAGGTTATGGAGGGTACAGGTTCAGGGCATATTTGTGTGGAGTTCTGCGTTGGGACGTTCCAGTGAGACAGGCAGGTCATGGACGGGTACAGGTTCAGGGCATATTTGTGTGGAGTTCTGCATTGGTAAGTTCCAGTGAGACAGGGAGGTTTTGGAGGGGTACAGGTTCAGGGCAAATTTGTGTGGAGTTCTGCTTTGGTACGTTCCAGTGAGACAGGGAGGATATGGACGGGTATAGGTTCAGGGCATATTTGTGTGGAGCTCTGCATTGGTACGTTCCAGTGAGACAGGGAGGTTATGGAGGGGTACAGGTTCAGGGCAAATTTGTCTGTAGTTCTGCATTCGTATGTTCCAGTGAGACAGGGAGGTTATGGATGGGTACAGGTTCAGGGCATATTTGTGTGGAGTTCTGCATTGGTAAGTTCCAGTGAGACAGGGAGGTTATGGAGGGGTACAGGTTCAGAGCATATTTGTGTGAATTTCTGCTTTGGTACGTTCCAGTGAGACAGGGAGGATATGGACGGGTATAGGTTCAGGACATATTTGTGTGGAGCTCTGCATTGGTACGTTCCAGTGAGACAGGGAGGTTATGGAGGGGTACAGGTTCAGGGCAAATTTGTCTGTAGTTCTGCATTCGTATGTTCCAGTGAGACAGGGAGGTTATGGAGGGTACAGGTTCAGGGCATATTTCTATGGAGTTCTGCAGTGGTACGTTCCAGTGAGACAGGGAGGTTATGGAAGGGTACGGGTTCAGGGCATATTTGTGTGGAGTTCTGCATTGGTACTTTCCAGTGAGACGGGGAGGTTATGGAGGGTACAGGTGCATGGCATACTTGTGTGGAGTTCTGCAGTGGGACGTTCCAGTAAGACAGGGAGGTTATGGACGGGTACAGGTTCAGGGCATATTTGTGTGGAGTTCTGCATTGGTACGTTGCAGTGAGACAGGGAGTTCATGGAGGGGTACAGGTTCAGGGCATATTTGTGTGGTGTTCTGCAATGGTACGTTCCAGTGAGACAGTGAGATTATGGAGGGTAAAGGTTCAGGGCATATTTGTGTGGTGTTCTGTAGTGGTACGTTCCAGTGAGACAGTGAGGTTATGGAGGGTACAGGTTCAGTGCATATTTGTGTGGAGTTCTGCTTTGGGACGTTCCAGTGAGACAGGGCGGTTACGGACGTGTACAGGTTCACGGTATATTTGTGTGGAGTTCTGCATCGGTACGTTCCAGTGAGACAGTGAGGTTATGGAGGTTACAGGTTCAGGGCATATTTCTATGGTGTTCTGCAGTGGTACGTTCCAGTGAGACAGGGAGGTTATGGAAGGGTACAGGTTCAGGGCATATTTGTGTGGAGTTCTGCAGTGGGACGTTCCAGTGAGACAGGGAGGTTATGGAGGGGTGCAGGTTCAGGGCATATTTGTGTGGAGTTCTGCATTGGTACGTTCCAGTGAGACAGGGAGGTTATGGAGGGGTACAGGTTCAGGGCAAATTTGAGTGTAGTTCTGCATTGGTACGTTCCAGTGAGACAGGGAGGTTATGGAGGGTACTGGTTCAGGACATATTTGTGTGGAGTTCTGCAGTGGAACATTCCAGGGAGACAGGGAGGATATGGTGGAGTACAGGTTCAGGGCATATTTGTGTGGATTTCTGCATTGGTACGTTCCAGTGAGACAGGGAGGTTATGGATGGGTACAGGTTCACGGCAAATTTGTGTGGAGTTCTGCATTGGTACATTCCAGTGAGACAAGGAGGTTCTGGGTGTGTACAGGTTCAGGGCATATTTGTGTGGAGTTCTGGATTCGTACATTCCAGTGAGACAGGGAGGTTATGGAGGTGTACAGGTTCAGGGTATATTTGTGTGGAGTTCTGCGTTGGTACGTTTCAGTGTGACTGGGAGGTTATGGAGGGGTACAGGTTCAGGGCATATTTGTTTGGATTTCTGCATTGGTACGTTCCAGTGAGACAGGGAAGTTATGGAGGGTACAGGTTCAGGGCATATTTGTGTGGTGTTCTGCAATGGTACGTTCCAGTGAGACAGTGAGGTTATGGAGGGTACAGGTTCAGGGCATATTTGTGTGGAGTTCTGCGTTGGGACGTTCCAGTGAGACAGGCAGGTCATGGACGGGTACAGGTTCAGGGCATATTTGTGTGGAGTTCTGCATTGGTAAGTTCCAGTGAGACAGGGAGGTTTTGGAGGGGTACAGGTTCAGGGCAAATTTGTGTGGAGTTCTGCTTTGGTACGTTCCAGTGAGACAGGGAGGATATGGACGGGTATAGGTTCAGGGCATATTTGTGTGGAGCTCTGCATTGGTACGTTCCAGTGAGACAGGGAGGTTATGGAGGGGTACAGGTTCAGGGCAAATTTGTCTGTAGTTCTGCATTCGTATGTTCCAGTGAGACAGGGAGGTTATGGATGGGTACAGGTTCAGGGCATATTTGTGTGGAGTTCTGCATTGGTAAGTTCCAGTGAGACAGGGAGGTTATGGAGGGGTACAGGTTCAGAGCATATTTGTGTGAATTTCTGCTTTGGTACGTTCCAGTGAGACAGGGAGGATATGGACGGGTATAGGTTCAGGACATATTTGTGTGGAGCTCTGCATTGGTACGTTCCAGTGAGACAGGGAGGTTATGGAGGGGTACAGGTTCAGGGCAAATTTGTCTGTAGTTCTGCATTCGTATGTTCCAGTGAGACAGGGAGGTTATGGAGGGTACAGGTTCAGGGCATATTTCTATGGAGTTCTGCAGTGGTACGTTCCAGTGAGACAGGGAGGTTATGGAGGTGTACAGGTTCAGGGTATATTTGTGTAGAGTTCTGCGTTGGTACGTTTCAGTGTGACTGGGAGGTTATGGAGGGGTACAGGTTCAGGGCATATTTGTTTGGATTTCTGCATTGGTACGTTCCAGTGAGACAGGGAAGTTATGGAGGGTACAGGTTCAGGGCATATTTGTGTGGTGTTCTGCAATGGTACGTTCCAGTGAGACAGTGAGGTTATGGAGGGTACAGGTTCAGGGCATATTTGTGTGGAGTTCTGCGTTGGGACGTTCCAGTGAGACAGGCAGGTCATGGACGGGTACAGGTTCAGGGCATATTTGTGTGGAGTTCTGCATTGGTAAGTTCCAGTGAGACAGGGAGGTTTTGGAGGGGTACAGGTTCAGAGCATATTTGTGTGAATTTCTGCTTTGGTACGTTCCAGTGAGACAGGGAGGATATGGACGGGTATAGGTTCAGGACATATTTGTGTGGAGCTCTGCATTGGTACGTTCCAGTGAGACAGGGAGGTTATGGAGGGGTACAGGTTCAGGGCAAATTTGTCTGTAGTTCTGCATTCGTATGTTCCAGTGAGACAGGGAGGTTATGGAGGGTACAGGTTCAGGGCATATTTCTATGGAGTTCTGCAGTGGTACGTTCCAGTGAGACAGGGAGGTTATGGAAGGGTACGGGTTCAGGGCATATTTGTGTGGAGTTCTCAATTGGTACTTTCCAGTGAGACGGGGAGGTTATGGAGGGTACAGGTGCATGGCATACTTGTGTGGAGTTCTGCAGTGGGACGTTCCAGTAAGACAGGGAGGTTATGGACGGGTACAGGTTCAGGGCATATTTGTGTGGAGTTCTGCATTGGTACGTTGCAGTGAGACAGGGAGTTCATGGAGGGGTACAGGTTCAGGGCATATTTGTGTGGTGTTCTGCAATGGTACGTTCCAGTGAGACAGTGAGATTATGGAGGGTAAAGGTTCAGGGCATATTTGTGTGGAGTTCTGCGTTGGGACGTTCAAGTGAGACAGGGAGGTTATGGACGGGTACAGGTTCAGGGCATATTTGTGTGGAGTTCTGCATTGGTAAGTTCCAGTGAGACAGGGAGGTTTTGGAGGGGTACAGGTTCAGGGCATATTTGTGTGGAGTTCTGCATTGGTACGTTCCAGTGAGACAGGGAGTTTATGGAGGGGTAAAGGTTCAGGGCATATTTGTGTGGTGTTCTGTAGTGGTACGTTCCAGTGAGACAGTGAGGTTATGGAGGGTACAGGTTCAGTGCATATTTGTGTGGAGTTCTGCTTTGGGACGTTCCAGTGAGACAGGGCGGTTACGGACGTGTACAGGTTCACGGTATATTTGTGTGGAGTTCTGCATCGGTACGTTCCAGTGAGACAGTGAGGTTATGGAGGTTACAGGTTCAGGGCATATTTCTATGGTGTTCTGCAGTGGTACGTTCCAGTGAGACAGGGAGGTTATGGAAGGGTACAGGTTCAGGGCATATTTGTGTGGAGTTCTGCAGTGGGACGTTCCAGTGAGACAGGGAGGTTATGGAGGGGTGCAGGTTCAGGGCATATTTGTGTGGAGTTCTGCATTGGTACGTTCCAGTGAGACAGGGAGGTTATGGAGGGGTACAGGTTCAGGGCAAATTTGAGTGTAGTTCTGCATTGGTACGTTCCAGTGAGACAGGGAGGTTATGGAGGGTACTGGTTCAGGACATATTTGTGTGGAGTTCTGCAGTGGAACATTCCAGG
Source organism: Hemitrygon akajei (assembly GCF_048418815.1). NCBI lineage: Eukaryota > Metazoa > Chordata > Chondrichthyes > Myliobatiformes > Dasyatidae > Hemitrygon > Hemitrygon akajei. Next base: position 789,550 of record NW_027332016.1, on the reverse strand, counting down.
GAGACAGGGAGGATATGGTGGAGTACAGGTTCAGGGCATATTTGTGTGGATTTCTGCATTGGTACGTTCCAGTGAGACAGGGAGGTTATGGATGGGTACAGGTTCACGGCAAATTTGTGTGGAGTTCTGCATTGGTACATTCCAGTGAGACAAGGAGGTTCTGGGTGTGTACAGGTTCAGGGCATATTTGTGTGGAGTTCTGGATTCGTACATTCCAGTGAGACAGGGAGGTTATGGAGGTGTACAGGTTCAGGGTATATTTGTGTGGAGTTCTGCGTTGGTACGTTTCAGTGTGACTGGGAGGTTATGGAGGGGTACAGGTTCAGGGCATATTTGTTTGGATTTCTGCATTGGTACGTTCCAGTGAGACAGGGAAGTTATGGAGGGTACAGGTTCAGGGCATATTTGTGTGGTGTTCTGCAATGGTACGTTCCAGTGAGACAGTGAGGTTATGGAGGGTACAGGTTCAGGGCATATTTGTGTGGAGTTCTGCGTTGGGACGTTCCAGTGAGACAGGCAGGTCATGGACGGGTACAGGTTCAGGGCATATTTGTGTGGAGTTCTGCATTGGTAAGTTCCAGTGAGACAGGGAGGTTTTGGAGGGGTACAGGTTCAGGGCAAATTTGTGTGGAGTTCTGCTTTGGTACGTTCCAGTGAGACAGGGAGGATATGGACGGGTATAGGTTCAGGGCATATTTGTGTGGAGCTCTGCATTGGTACGTTCCAGTGAGACAGGGAGGTTATGGAGGGGTACAGGTTCAGGGCAAATTTGTCTGTAGTTCTGCATTCGTATGTTCCAGTGAGACAGGGAGGTTATGGATGGGTACAGGTTCAGGGCATATTTGTGTGGAGTTCTGCATTGGTAAGTTCCAGTGAGACAGGGAGGTTATGGAGGGGTACAGGTTCAGAGCATATTTGTGTGAATTTCTGCTTTGGTACGTTCCAGTGAGACAGGGAGGATATGGACGGGTATAGGTTCAGGACATATTTGTGTGGAGCTCTGCATTGGTACGTTCCAGTGAGACAGGGAGGTTATGGAGGGGTACAGGTTCAGGGCAAATTTGTCTGTAGTTCTGCATTCGTATGTTCCAGTGAGACAGGGAGGTTATGGAGGGTACAGGTTCAGGGCATATTTCTATGGAGTTCTGCAGTGGTACGTTCCAGTGAGACAGGGAGGTTATGGAAGGGTACGGGTTCAGGGCATATTTGTGTGGAGTTCTGCATTGGTACTTTCCAGTGAGACGGGGAGGTTATGGAGGGTACAGGTGCATGGCATACTTGTGTGGAGTTCTGCAGTGGGACGTTCCAGTAAGACAGGGAGGTTATGGACGGGTACAGGTTCAGGGCATATTTGTGTGGAGTTCTGCATTGGTACGTTGCAGTGAGACAGGGAGTTCATGGAGGGGTACAGGTTCAGGGCATATTTGTGTGGTGTTCTGCAATGGTACGTTCCAGTGAGACAGTGAGATTATGGAGGGTAAAGGTTCAGGGCATATTTGTGTGGAGTTCTGCGTTGGGACGTTCAAGTGAGACAGGGAGGTTATGGACGGGTACAGGTTCAGGGCATATTTGTGTGGAGTTCTGCATTGGTAAGTTCCAGTGAGACAGGGAGGTTTTGGAGGGGTACAGGTTCAGGGCATATTTGTGTGGAGTTCTGCATTGGTACGTTCCAGTGAGACAGGGAGTTTATGGAGGGGTAAAGGTTCAGGGCATATTTGTGTGGTGTTCTGTAGTGGTACGTTCCAGTGAGACAGGGAGGTTATGGAAGGGTACAGGTTCAGGGCATATTTGTGTGGAGTTCTGCAGTGGGACGTTCCAGTGAGACAGGGAGGTTATGGAGGGGTGCAGGTTCAGGGCATATTTGTGTGGAGTTCTGCATTGGTACGTTCCAGTGAGACAGGGAGGTTATGGAGGGGTACAGGTTCAGGGCAAATTTGAGTGTAGTTCTGCATTGGTACGTTCCAGTGAGACAGGGAGGTTATGGAGGGTACTGGTTCAGGACATATTTGTGTGGAGTTCTGCAGTGGAACATTCCAGGGAGACAGGGAGGATATGGTGGAGTACAGGTTCAGGGCATATTTGTGTGGATTTCTGCATTGGTACGTTCCAGTGAGACAGGGAGGTTATGGATGGGTACAGGTTCACGGCAAATTTGTGTGGAGTTCTGCATTGGTACATTCCAGTGAGACAAGGAGGTTCTGGGTGTGTACAGGTTCAGGGCATATTTGTGTGGAGTTCTGGATTCGTACATTCCAGTGAGACAGGGAGGTTATGGAGGTGTACAGGTTCAGGGTATATTTGTGTGGAGTTCTGCGTTGGTACGTTTCAGTGTGACTGGGAGGTTATGGAGGGGTACAGGTTCAGGGCATATTTGTTTGGATTTCTGCATTGGTACGTTCCAGTGAGACAGGGAAGTTATGGAGGGTACAGGTTCAGGGCATATTTGTGTGGTGTTCTGCAATGGTACGTTCCAGTGAGACAGTGAGGTTATGGAGGGTACAGGTTCAGGGCATATTTGTGTGGAGTTCTGCGTTGGGACGTTCCAGTGAGACAGGCAGGTCATGGACGGGTACAGGTTCAGGGCATATTTGTGTGGAGTTCTGCATTGGTAAGTTCCAGTGAGACAGGGAGGTTTTGGAGGGGTACAGGTTCAGGGCAAATTTGTGTGGAGTTCTGCTTTGGTACGTTCCAGTGAGACAGGGAGGATATGGACGGGTATAGGTTCAGGGCATATTTGTGTGGAGCTCTGCATTGGTACGTTCCAGTGAGACAGGGAGGTTATGGAGGGGTACAGGTTCAGGGCAAATTTGTCTGTAGTTCTGCATTCGTATGTTCCAGTGAGACAGGGAGGTTATGGATGGGTACAGGTTCAGGGCATATTTGTGTGGAGTTCTGCATTGGTAAGTTCCAGTGAGACAGGGAGGTTATGGAGGGGTACAGGTTCAGAGCATATTTGTGTGAATTTCTGCTTTGGTACGTTCCAGTGAGACAGGGAGGATATGGACGGGTATAGGTTCAGGACATATTTGTGTGGAGCTCTGCATTGGTACGTTCCAGTGAGACAGGGAGGTTATGGAGGGGTACAGGTTCAGGGCAAATTTGTCTGTAGTTCTGCATTCGTATGTTCCAGTGAGACAGGGAGGTTATGGAGGGTACAGGTTCAGGGCATATTTCTATGGAGTTCTGCAGTGGTACGTTCCAGTGAGACAGGGAGGTTATGGAGGTGTACAGGTTCAGGGTATATTTGTGTAGAGTTCTGCGTTGGTACGTTTCAGTGTGACTGGGAGGTTATGGAGGGGTACAGGTTCAGGGCATATTTGTTTGGATTTCTGCATTGGTACGTTCCAGTGAGACAGGGAAGTTATGGAGGGTACAGGTTCAGGGCATATTTGTGTGGTGTTCTGCAATGGTACGTTCCAGTGAGACAGTGAGGTTATGGAGGGTACAGGTTCAGGGCATATTTGTGTGGAGTTCTGCGTTGGGACGTTCCAGTGAGACAGGCAGGTCATGGACGGGTACAGGTTCAGGGCATATTTGTGTGGAGTTCTGCATTGGTAAGTTCCAGTGAGACAGGGAGGTTTTGGAGGGGTACAGGTTCAGGGCAAATTTGTGTGGTGTTCTGCTTTGGTACGTTCCAGTGAGACAGGGAGGATATGGACGGGTATAGGTTCAGGGCATATTTGTGTGGAGCTCTGCATTGGTACGTTCCAGTGAGACAGGGAGGTTATGGAGGGGTACAGGTTCAGGGCAAATTTGTCTGTAGTTCTGCATTCGTATGTTCCAGTGAGACAGGGAGGTTATGGATGGGTACAGGTTCAGGGCATATTTGTGTGGAGTTCTGCATTGGTAAGTTCCAGTGAGACAGGGAGGTTATGGAGGGGTACAGGTTCAGAGCATATTTGTGTGAATTTCTGCTTTGGTACGTTCCAGTGAGACAGGGAGGATATGGACGGGTATAGGTTCAGGACATATTTGTGTGGAGCTCTGCATTGGTACGTTCCAGTGAGACAGGGAGGTTATGGAGGGGTACAGGTTCAGGGCAAATTTGTCTGTAGTTCTGCATTCGTATGTTCCAGTGAGACAGGGAGGTTATGGAGGGTACAGTTTCAGGGCATATTTCTATGGAGTTCTGCAGTGGTACGTTCCAGTGAGACAGGGAGGTTATGGAGGTGTACAGGTTCAGGGTATATTTGTGTGGAGTTCTGCGTTGGTACGTTTCAGTGTGACTGGGAGGTTATGGAGGGGTACAGGTTCAGGGCATATTTGTTTGGATTTCTGCATTGGTACGTTCCAGTGAGACAGGGAAGTTATGGAGGGTACAGGTTCAGGGCATATTTGTGTGGTGTTCTGCAATGGTACGTTCCAGTGAGACAGTGAGGTTATGGAGGGTACAGGTTCAGGGCATATTTGTGTGGAGTTCTGCGTTGGGACGTTCCAGTGAGACAGGCAGGTCATGGACGGGTACAGGTTCAGGGCATATTTGTGTGGAGTTCTGCATTGGTACGTTCCAGTGACACAGGGAGGATATGGTGGAGTACATGTTTAGGGCATATTTGTGTGGATTTCTGCATTGGTAAGTTCCAGTGAGACAGGGAGGTTATGGAGGGGTACAGGTTCAGGGCATATTTGTGTGGTGTTCTGCAATGGTACGTTCCAGTGAGACAGTGAGGTTATGGAGGGTGCAGGTTCAGGGCAAATTTGTGTGGAGTTCTGCGTTGGGACGTTCCAGTGAGACAGGGAGGTTATGGACGTGTACAGGTTCAGGGCATATTTGTGTGGAGTTCTGCAATGGTACGTTCCAGTGAGACAGGGAGGTTATGGAGGGGTACAGGTTCACGGCAAATTTGTGTGGAGTTCTGCATTGGTACATTCCAGTGAGACAAGGAGGTTCTGGGTGGGTACAGGTTCAGGGCATATTTGTGTGGAATTCTGCATTGGTACGTTCCAGTGAGACAGGCAGGTTATGGAGGGGTACAGGTTCAGGGCATATTTGTGTGGAGTTCTGCATTGGTACGTTCAAGTGAGACAGGGAGGTTTTGGAGGGGTACAGGTTCAGTGCATATTTGTGTGGTGTTCTGCAATGGTACGTTCCAGTGAGACAGGGAGGTTATGCACGGTACGGGATCAGGGCTTATTTGAGTGGAGTTCGGCATTGGTGCATTCAAGTGACACAGGGAGGTTATGGAGGGGTACAGGTTCAGAGCATATTTGTGTGAATTTCTGCTTTGGTACGTTCCAGTGAGACAGGGAGGATATGGACGGGTATAGGTTCAGGGCATATTTGTGTGGAGCTCTGCATTGGTACGTTCCAGTGAGACAGGGAGGTTATGGAGGGGTACAGGTTCAGGGCAAATTTGTCTGTAGTTCTGCATTCGTATGTTCCAGTGAGACAGGGAGGTTATGGAGGGTACAGGTTCAGGGCATATTTCCATGGAGTTCTGCAGTGGTACGTTCCAGTGAGACAGGGAGGTTATGGAAGGGTACGGGTTCAGGGCATATTTGTGTGGAGTTCTGCATTGGTACTTTCCAGTGAGACGGGGAGGTTATGGAGGGTACAGGTTCATGGCATACTTGTGTGGAGTTCTGCAGTGGGACGTTCCAGTAAGACAGGGAGGTTATGGACGGGTACAGGTTCAGGGCATATTTGTGTGGAGTTCTGCGTTGGTACGTTGCAGTGAGACAGGGAGTTTATGGAGGGGTACAGGTTCAGGGCATATTTGTGTGGTGTTCTGCAATGGTACGTTCCAGTGAGACAGTGAGATTATGGAGGGTAAAGGTTCAGGGCATATTTGTGTGGAGTTCTGCGTTGGGACGTTCAACTGAGACAGGGAGGTTATGGACGGGTACAAGTTCAGGGCATATTTGTGTGGAGTTCTGCATTGGTAAGTTCCAGTGAGACAGGGAGGTTTTGGAGGGGTACAGGTTCAGGGCAAATTTGTGTGGAGTTCTGCTTTGGTACGTTCCAGTGAGACAGGGAGGATATGGACGGGTATAGGTTCAGGGCATATTTGTGTGGAGCTCTGCATTGGTACGTTCCAGTGAGACAGGGAGGTTATGGAGGGGTACAGGTTCAGGGCAAATTTGTCTGTTGTTCTGCATTCGTATGTTCCAGTGAGACAGGGAGGTTATGGATGGGTACAGGTTCAGGGCATATTTGTGTGGAGTTCTGCATTGGTAAGTTCCAGTGAGACAGGGAGGTTATGGAGGGGTACAGGTTCAGAGCATATTTGTGTGAATTTCTGCTTTGGTACGTTCCAGTGAGACAGGGAGGATATGGACGGGTATAGGTTCAGGACATATTTGTGTGGTGCTCTGCATTGGTACGTTCCAGTGAGACAGGGAGGTTATGGAGGGGTACAGGTTCAGGGCAAATTTGTCTGTAGTTCTGCATTCGTATGTTCCAGTGAGACAGGGAGGTTATGGAGGGTACAGGTTCAGGGCATATTTCTATGGAGTTCTGCAGTGGTACGATCCAGTGAGACAGGGAGGTTATGGAAGGGTACGGGTTCAGGGCATATTTGTGTGGAGTTCTGCATTGGTACTTTCCAGTGAGACGGGGAGGTTATGGAGGGTACAGGTTCATGGCATACTTGTGTGTAGTTCTGCATTGGTACGTTGCAGTGAGACAGGGAGTTTATGGAGGGGTACAGGTTCAGGGCATATTTGTGTGGTGTTCTGCAATGGTACGTTCCAGTGAGACAGTGAGATTATGGCGGGTAAAGGTTCAGGGCATATTTGTGTGGAGTTCTGCGTTGGGACGTTCAAGTGAGACAGGGAGGTTATGGACGGGTACAGGTTCAGGGCATATTTGTGTGGAGTTCTGCATTGGTAAGTTCCAGTGAGACAGGGAGGTTTTGGAGGGGTACAGGTTCAGGGCAAATTTGTGTGGAGTTCTGCTTTGGTACGTTCCAGTGAGATAGGGAGGATATGGACGGGTATAGGTTCAGGGCATATTTGTGTGGAGCTCTGCATTGGTACGTTCCAGTGAGACAGGGAGGTTATGGAGGGGTACAGGTTCAGGGCAAATTTGTCTGTAGTTCTGCATTCGTATGTTCCAGTGAGACAGGGAGGTTATGGACGGGTACAGGTTCAGGGCATATTTGTGTGGAGTTCTGCATTGGTAAGTTCCAGTGAGACAGGGAGGTTATGGAGGGGTGCAGGTTCAGGGCATATTTGTGTGGAGTTCTGCATTGGTACGTTCCAGTGAGACAGGGAGGTTATGGAGGGGTACAGGTTCAGGGCAAATTTGAGTGTAGTTCTGCATTGGTACGTTCCAGTGAGACAGGGAGGTTATGGAGGGTACTGGTTCAGGACATATTTGTGTGGAGTTCTGCAGTGGAACATTCCAGGGAGACAGGGAGGATATGGTGGAGTACAGGTTCAGGGCATATTTGTGTGGATTTCTGCATTGGTACGTTCCAGTGAGACAGGGAGGTTATGGATGGGTACAGGTTCACGGCAAATTTGTGTGGAGTTCTGCATTGGTACATTCCAGTGAGACAAGGAGGTTCTGGGTGTGTACAGGTTCAGGGCATATTTGTGTGGAGTTCTGGATTCGTACATTCCAGTGAGACAGGGAGGTTATGGAGGTGTACAGGTTCAGGGTATATTTGTGTGGAGTTCTGCGTTGGTACGTTTCAGTGTGACTGGGAGGTTATGGAGGGGTACAGGTTCAGGGCATATTTGTTTGGATTTCTGCATTGGTACGTTCCAGTGAGACAGGGAAGTTATGGAGGGTACAGGTTCAGGGCATATTTGTGTGGTGTTCTGCAATGGTACGTTCCAGTGAGACAGTGAGGTTATGGAGGGTACAGGTTCAGGGCATATTTGTGTGGAGTTCTGCGTTGGGACGTTCCAGTGAGACAGGGAGGTCATGGACGGGTACAGGTTCAGGGCATATTTGTGTGGAGTTCTGCGTTGGTACGTTCCAGTGACACAGGGAGGATATGGTGGAGTACATGTTTAGGGCATATTTGTGTGGATTTCTGCATTGGTACGTTCCAGTGAGACAGGGAGGTTATGGAGGGGTACAGGTTCAGGGCATATTTGTGTGGTGTTCTGCAATGGTACGTTCCAGTGAGACAGTGAGGTTATGGAGGGTGCAGGTTCAGGGCAAATTTGTGTGGAGTTCTGCGTTGGGACGTTCCAGTGAGACAGGGAGGTTATGGACGTGTACAGGTTCAGGGCATATTTGTGTGGAGTTCTGCATTGGTACGTTCCAGTGAGACAGGGAGGTTATGGAGGGGTACAGGTTCACGGCAAATTTGTGTGGAGTTCTGCATTGGTACATTCCAGTGAGACAAGGAGGTTCTGGGTGGGTACAGGTTCAGGGCATATTTGTGTGGAATTCTGCATTGGTACGTTCCAGTGAGACAGGCAGGTTATGGAGGGGTACAGGTTCAGGGCATATTTGTGTGGAGTTCTGCATTGGTACGTTCCAGTGAGACAGGGAGGTTTTGGAGGGGTACAGGTTCAGTGCATATTTGTGTGGTGTTCTGCAATGGTACGTTCCAGTGAGACAGGGAGGTTATGCACGGTACGGGATCAGGGCTTATTTGAGTGGAGTTCGGCATTGGTGCATTCAAGTGACACAGGGAGGTTATGGAGGGGTACAGGTTCAGAGCATATTTGTGTGAATTTCTGCTTTGGTACGTTCCAGTGAGACAGGGAGGATATGGACGGGTATAGGTTCAGGGCAAATTTGTCTGTAGTTCTGCATTCGTATGTTCCAGTGAGACAGGGAGGTTATGGAGGGTACAGGTTCAGGGCATATTTCCATGGTGTTCTGCAGTGGTACGTTCCAGTGAGACAGGGAGGTTATGGAAGGGTACGGGTTCAGGGCATATTTGTGTGGAGTTCTGCATTGGTACTTTCCAGTGAGACGGGGAGGTTATGGAGGGTACAGGTTCATGGCATACTTGTGTGGAGTTCTGCAGTGGGACGTTCCAGTAAGACAGGGAGGTTATGGACGGGTACAGGTTCAGGGCATATTTGTGTGGAGTTCTGCATTGGTACGTTGCAGTGAGACAGGGAGTTTATGGAGGGGTACAGGTTCAGGGCATATTTGTGTGGTGTTCTGCAATGGTACGTTCCAGTGAGACAGTGAGATTATGGAGGGTAAAGGTTCAGGGCATATTTGTGTGGAGTTCTGCGTTGGGACGTTCAAGTGAGACAGGGAGGTTATGGACGGGTACAGGTTCAGGGCATATTTGTGTGGAGTTCTGCATTGGTAAGTTCCAGTGAGACAGGGAGGTTTTGGAGGGGTACAGGTTCAGGGCAAATTTGTGTGGAGTTCTGCTTTGGTACGTTCCAGTGAGACAGGGAGGATATGGACGGGTATAGGTTCAGGGCATATTTGTGTGGAGCTCTGCATTGGTACGTTCCAGTGAGACAGGGAGGTTATGGAGGGGTACAGGTTCAGGGCAAATTTGTCTGTAGTTCTGCATTCGTATGTTCCAGTGAGACAGGGAGGTTATGGATGGGTACAGGTTCAGGGCATATTTGTGTGGAGTTCTGCATTGGTAAGTTCCAGTGAGACAGGGAGGTTATGGAGGGGTACAGGTTCAGAGCATATTTGTGTGAATTTCTGCTTTGGTACGTTCCAGTGAGACAGGGAGGATATGGACGGGTATAGGTTCAGGACATATTTGTGTGGTGCTCTGCATTGGTACGTTCCAGTGAGACAGGGAGGTTATGGAGGGGTACAGGTTCAGGGCAAATTCGTCTGTAGTTCTGCATTCGTATGTTCCAGTGAGACAGGGAGGTTATGGAGGGTACAGGTTCAGGGCATATTTCTATGGAGTTCTGCAGTGGTACGTTCCAGTGAGACAGGGAGGTTATGGAAGGGTACGGGTTCAGGGCATATTTGTGTGGAGTTCTGCATTGGTACTTTCCAGTGAGACGGGGAGGTTATGGAGGGTACAGGTTCATGGCATACTTGTGTGGAGTTCTGCATTGGTACGTTCCAGTGAGACAGGGAGGTTATGGACGGTACAGGTTCAGGGCATATTTGTGTGGAGTTCTGCATTGGTACGTTGCAGTGAGACAGGGAGTTTATGGAGGGGTACAGGTTCAGGGCATATTTGTGTGGTGTTCTGCAATGGTACGTTCCAGTGAGACAGTGAGATTATGGAGGGTAAAGGTTCAGGGCATATTTGTGTGGAGTTCTGCGTTGGGACGTTCAAGTGAGACAGGGAGGTTATGGACGGGTACAGGTTCAGGGCATATTTGTGTGGAGTTCTGCATTGGTAAGTTCCAGTGAGACAGGGAGGTTTTGGAGGGGTACAGGTTCAGGGCAAATTTGTGTGGAGTTCTGCTTTGGTACGTTCCAGTGAGATAGGGAGGATATGGACGGGTATAGGTTCAGGGCATATTTGTGTGGAGCTCTGCATTGGTACGTTCCAGTGAGACAGGGAGGTTATGGAGGGGTACAGGTTCAGGGCAAATTTGTCTGTAGTTCTGCATTCGTATGTTCCAGTGAGACAGGGAGGTTATGGACGGGTACAGGTTCAGGGCATATTTGTGTGGAGTTCTGCATTGGTAAGTTCCAGTGAGACAGGGAGGTTATGGAGGGGTACAGGTTCAGAGCATATTTGTGTGAATTTCTGCTTTGGTACGTTCCAGTGAGACAGGCAGGATATGGACGGGTATAGGTTCAGGGCATATTTGTGTGGAGCTCTGCATTGGTACGTTCCAGTGAGACAGGGAGGTTATGGAGGGGTACAGGTTCAGGGCAAATTTGTCTGTAGTTCTGCATTCGTATGTTCCAGTGAGACAGGGAGGTTATGGAGGGTACAGGTTCAGGGCATATTTCTATGGAGTTCTGCAGTGGTACGTTCCAGTGAGACAGGGAGGTTATGGAAGGGTACGGGTTCAGGGCATATTTGTGTGGAGTTCTGCATTGGTACTTTCCAGTGAGACGGGGAGGTTATGGAGGGTACAGGTTCATGGCATACTTGTGTGGAGTTCTGCAGTGGGACGTTCCAGTAAGACAGGGAGGTTATGGACGGGTACAGGTTCAGGGCATATTTGTGTGGAGTTCTGCATTGGTACGTTGCAGTGAGACAGGGAGTTTATGGAGGGGTACAGGTTCAGGACATATTTGTGTGGTGTTCTGCAATGGTACTTTCCAGTGAGACAGTGAGATTATGGAGGGTAAAGGTTCAGGGCATATTTGTGTGGAGTTCTGCGTTGGGACATTCAAGTGATACAGGGAGGTTATGGACGGGTACAGGTTCAGGGCATATTTGTGTGGAGTTCTGCATTGGTAAGTTCCAGTGAGACAGGGAGGTTTTGGAGGGGTACAGGTTCAGGGCAAATTTGTGTGGAGTTCTGCATTGGTACGTTCCAGTGAGACAAGGAGGTTATGGGCGGGTACAGTTTCAGGGCATTTTGTGTGGAATTCTGCATTGGTACGTTGCAGTGAGACAGGGAGGTTATGGAGGGTACAGGTTCAGGGCATATTTGTGTGGAGTTCTGCGTTGGTACGTTCCAGTGTGACTGGGAGTTTATGGAGGGGTACAGGTTCAGGGCATATTTGTTTGGAGTTCTGCATTGGTACGTTCCAGTGAGACAGGGAGGTTATGGAGGGTACACGTTCAGGGCATATTTGTGTGGGATTCTGCAGTGGGACGTTCCAGTGAGACAGGAAGGTTCTGGAGGGGTACAGGTACAGGGCATATTTGTGTGGAGTTCTGCATTGGTACGTTCCAGTGAGACAGGGAGTTTATGGAGGGGTAAAGGTTCAGGGCATATTTGTGTGGTGTTCTGCAGTGGTACGTTCCAGTGAGACAGTGAGGTTATGGAAGGGTACAGGTTCAGGGCATATTTCTATGGTGTTCTGCAGTGGTACGTTCCAGTGAGACAGGGAGGTTATGGAAGGGTACAGGTTCAGGGCATATTTGTGTGGAGTTCTGCAGTGGGACATTCCAGTGAGACAGGGAGGTTATGGAGGGGTGCAGGTTCAGGGCATATTTGTGTGGAGTTCTGCATTGGTACGTTCCAGTGAGACAGGGTGGTTATGGAGGGGTACAGGTTCAGGGCAAATTTGAGTGTAGTTCTGCATTGGTACGTTCCAGTGAGACAGGGAGGTTATGGAGGGTACTGGTTCAGGACATATTTGTGTGGAGTTCTGCAGTGGTACGTTCCAGGGAGACAGGGAGGATATGTTGGAGTACAGGTTCAGGGCATATTTGTGTGGATTTCTGCATTGGTACGTTCCAGTGAGACAGGGAGGTTTTGGACGGGTACAGGTTCAGTGCATATTTGTGTGGTGTTCTGCAATGGTACGTTCCAGTGAGACAGGGAGGTTATGCACGGTACGGGATCAAGGCTTATTTGAGTGGAGTTCTGCATTGGTGCATTCAAGTGACACAGGGAGGTTATGGAGGGGTACAGGTTCAGAGCATATTTGTGTGAATTTCTGCTTTGGTACGTTCCAGTGAGACAGGGAGGATATGGACGGGTATAGGTTCAGGGCATATTTGTGTGGAGCTCTGCATTGGTACGTTCCAGTGAGACAGGGAGGTTATGGAGGGGTACAGGTTCAGGGCAAATTTGTCTGTAGTTCTGCATTCGTATGTTCCAGTGAGACAGGGAGGTTATGGAGGGTACAGGTTCAGGGCATATTTCTATGGAGTTCTGCAGTGGTACGTTCCAGTGAGACAGGGAGGTTATGGAAGGGTACGGGTTCAGGGCATATTTGTGTGGAGTTCTGCATTGGTACTTTCCAGTGAGACGGGGAGGTTATGGAGGGTACAGGTTCATGGCATACTTGTGTGGAGTTCTGCAGTGGGACGTTCCAGTAAGACAGGGAGGTTATGGACGGGTACAGGTTCAGGGCATTATTGTGTGGAGTTCTGCATTGGTACATTCCAGTGAAACAGGGAAGTTATATAGGGGTACAGGTTCAGGGCATATTTGTGTGGAGTTCTGCATTGGTACGTTGCAGTGAGACAGGGAGTTTATGGAGGGGTACAGGTTCAGGGCATATTTGTGTGGTGTTCTGCAATGGTACGTTCCAGTGAGACAGTGAGATTATGGAGGGTAAAGGTTCAGGGCATATTTGTGTGGAGTTCTGCGTTGGGACGTTCAAGTGAGACAGGGAGGTTATGGACGGGTACAGGTTCAGGGCATATTTGTGTGGAGTTCTGCATTGGTAAGTTCCAGTGAGACAGGGAGGTTTTGGAGGGGTACAGGTTCAGGGCAAATTTGTGTGGAGTTCTGCATTGGTACGTTCCAGTGAGACAAGGAGGTTATGGGCGGGTACAATTTCAGGGCATTTTGTGTGGAATTCTGCATTGGTACGTTGCAGTGAGACAGGGAGGTTATGGAGGGTACAGGTTCAGGGCATATTTGTGTGGAGTTCTGCGTTGGTACGTTCCAGTGTGACTGGGAGTTTATGGAGGGGTACAGGTTCAGGGCATATTTGTTTGGAGTTCTGCATTGGTACGTTCCAGTGAGACAGGGAGGTTATGGAGGGTACACGTTCAGGGCATATTTGTGTGGGATTCTGCAGTGGGACGTTCCAGTGAGACAGGAAGGTTCTGGAGGGGTACAGGTACAGGGCATATTTGTGTGGAGTTCTGCATTGGTACGTTCCAGTGAGACAGGGAGTTTATGGAGGGGTAAAGGTTCAGGGCATATTTGTGTGGTGTTCTGCAGTGGTACGTTCCAGTGAGACAGTGAGGTTATGGAAGGGTACAGGTTCAGGGCATATTTCTATGGTGTTCTGCAGTGGTACGTTCCAGTGAGACAGGGAGGTTATGGAAGGGTACAGGTTCAGGGCATATTTGTGTGGAGTTCTGCAGTGGGACATTCCAGTGAGACAGGGAGGTTATGGAGGGGTGCAGGTTCAGGGCATATTTGTGTGGAGTTCTGCATTGGTACGTTCCAGTGAGACAGGGTGGTTATGGAGGGGTACAGGTTCAGGGCAAATTTGAGTGTAGTTCTGCATTGGTACGTTCCAGTGAGACAGGGAGGTTATGGAGGGTACTGGTTCAGGACATATTTGTGTGGAGTTCTGCAGTGGTACGTTCCAGGGAGACAGGGAGGATATGTTGGAGTACAGGTTCAGGGCATATTTGTGTGGATTTCTGCATTGGTACGTTCCAGTGAGACAGGGAGGTTTTGGACGGGTACAGGTTCAGTGCATATTTGTGTGGTGTTCTGCAATGGTACGTTCCAGTGAGACAGGGAGGTTATGCACGGTACGGGATCAAGGCTTATTTGAGTGGAGTTCTGCATTGGTGCATTCAAGTGACACAGGGAGGTTATGGAGGGGTACAGGTTCAGAGCATATTTGTGTGAATTTCTGCTTTGGTACGTTCCAGTGAGACAGGGAGGATATGGACGGGTATAGGTTCAGGGCATATTTGTGTGGAGCTCTGCATTGGTACGTTCCAGTGAGACAGGGAGGTTATGGAGGGGTACAGGTTCAGGGCAAATTTGTCTGTAGTTCTGCATTCGTATGTTCCAGTGAGACAGGGAGGTTATGGAGGGTACAGGTTCAGGGCATATTTCTATGGAGTTCTGCAGTGGTACGTTCCAGTGAGACAGGGAGGTTATGGAAGGGTACGGGTTCAGGGCATATTTGTGTGGAGTTCTGCATTGGTACTTTCCAGTGAGACGGGGAGGTTATGGAGGGTACAGGTTCATGGCATACTTGTGTGGAGTTCTGCAGTGGGACGTTCCAGTAAGACAGGGAGGTTATGGACGGGTACAGGTTCAGGGCATTATTGTGTGGAGTTCTGCATTGGTACATTCCAGTGAAACAGGGAAGTTATATAGGGGTACAGGTTCAGGGCATATTTGTGTGGAGTTCTGCATTGGTACGTTGCAGTGAGACAGGGAGTTTATGGAGGGGTACAGGTTCAGGGCATATTTGTGTGGTGTTCTGCAATGGTACGTTCCAGTGAGACAGTGAGATTATGGAGGGTAAAGGTTCAGGGCATATTTGTGTGGAGTTCTGCGTTGGGACGTTCAAGTGAGACAGGGAGGTTATGGACGGGTACAGGTTCAGGGCATATTTGTGTGGAGTTCTGCATTGGTAAGTTCCAGTGAGACAGGGAGGTTTTGGAGGGGTACAGGTTCAGGGCAAATTTGTGTGGAGTTCTGCATTGGTACGTTCCAGTGAGACAAGGAGGTTATGGGCGGGTACAATTTCAGGGCATTTTGTGTGGAATTCTGCATTGGTACGTTGCAGTGAGACAGGGAGGTTATGGAGGGTACAGGTTCAGGGCATATTTGTGTGGAGTTCTGCGTTGGTACGTTCCAGTGTGACTGGGAGTTTATGGAGGGGTACAGGTTCAGGGCATATTTGTTTGGAGTTCTGCATTGGTACGTTCCAGTGAGACAGGGAGGTTATGGAGGGTACACGTTCAGGGCATATTTGTGTGGGATTCTGCAGTGGGACGTTCCAGTGAGACAGGAAGGTTCTGGAGGGGTACAGGTACAGGGCATATTTGTGTGGAGTTCTGCATTGGTACGTTCCAGTGTGACAGGGAGTTTATGGAGGGGTAAAGGTTCAGGGCATATTTGTGTGGTGTTCTGCAGTGGTACGTTCCAGTGAGACAGTGAGGTTATGGAAGGGTACAGGTTCAGGGCATATTTCTATGGTGTTCTGCAGTGGTACGTTCCAGTGAGACAGGGAGGTTATGGAAGGGTACAGGTTCAGGGCATATTTGTGTGGAGTTCTGCATTGGTACGTTCCAGTGAGACAGGGAGGTTATGGAGGGGTACAGGTTCAGGGCAAATTTGAGTGTAGTTCTGCATTGGTACGTTCCAGTGAGACAGGGAGGTTATGGAGGGTACTGGTTCAGGACATATTTGTGTGGAGTTCTGCAGTGGTACGTTCCAGGGAGACAGGGAGGATATGGTGGAGTACAGGTTCAGGGCATATTTGTGTGGATTTCTGCATTGGTACGTTCCAGTGAGACAGGGAGGTTATGGAGGGGTACAGGTTCACGGCAAATTTGTGTGGAGTTCTGCATTGGTACATTCCAGTGAGACAAGGAGGTTCTGGGTGGGTACAGGTTCAGGGCATATTTGTGTGGAGTTCTTGATTCGTACATTCCAGTGAGACAGGGAGGTTATGGAGGTGTACAGGTTCAGGATATAATTGTGTGGAGTTCTGCGTTGGTACGTTTCAGTGTGACTGGGAGGTTATGGAGGGGTACAGGTTCAGGGCATATTTGTTTGGAGTTCTGCATTGGTACGTTCCAGTGAGACAGGGAAGTTATAGAGGGTACAGGTTCAGGGCATATTTGTGTGGTGTTCTGCAATGGTACGTTCCAGTGAGACAGTGAGGTTATGGAGGGTATAGGTTCAGGGCATATTTGTGTGGAGTTCTGCGTTGGGACGTTCCAGTGAGACAGGGAGGTTATGGACGGGTACAGGTTCACGGCATATTTGTGTGGAGTTCTGCATTGGTACGTTCCAGTGACACAGGGAGGTTATGGAGGGGTACAGGTTCAGGGCATATTTGTGTAGAATTCTGCAGTGGGACGTTCAAGTGAGACAGGGAGTTTATGGACGTGTACAGGTTCAGGGCATATTTGTGTGGAATTCTGCATTGGTACGTTCCAGTGAGACAGGGAGGTTATGGAGGGTACAGGTTCAGGACATATTTCTGTGTAGTTCTGCAGTGGTACGTTCCAGTGAGACAGGGAGGATATGGTGGAGTACATGTTCAGGGCATATTTGTGTGGATTTCTGCATTGGTACGTTCCAGTGAGACAGGGAGGTTATGGACGGGTACAGGTTCAGGGCATATTTGTGTGGTGTTCTGCAATGGTACGTTCCAGTGAGACAGTGAGGTTATGGAGGGTGCAGGTTCAGGGCAAATTTGTGTGGACTTCTGCGTTGGGACGTTCCAGTGAGACAGGGAGGTTATGGACGGGTACAGGTTCAGGGCATATTTGTGTGGAGTTCTGCATTGGTACGTTCCAGTGATACAGGGAGGTTATGGAGGGGTACAGGTTCACGGCAAATTTGTGTGGAGTTCTGCATTGGTACATTCCAGTGAGACAAGGAGGTTCTGGGTGGGTACAGGTTCAGGGCATATTTGTGTGGAATTCTGCATTGGTACGTTCCAGTGAGACAGGGAGGTTATGGAGGGTACAGGTTCAGGGCATATTTGTGTGGAGTTCTGGATTCGTACATTCCAGTGAGACAGGGAGGTTATGGAGGGGTACAGGTTCAGGGTATATTTGTGTGCAGTTCTGCGTTGGTACGTTTCAGTGTGACTGGGAGGTTATGGAGGGGTACAGGTTCACGGCATATTTGTGTGGAGTTCTGCATTGGTACGTTCCAGTGACACAGGGAGGTTATGGAGGGGCACAGGTTCAGGGCATATTTGTGTAGAATTCTGCAGTTGGACGTTCAGTGAGACAGGGAGTTAATGGACGTTTACAGGTTCAGGGCATATTTGTGTGGAATTCTGCATTGGTACGTTCCAGTGAGACAGGGAGGTTTTGGAGGTGTACAGGTTCAGTGCATATTTGTGTGGAGTTCTGCATTGGTACGTTCCAGTGAGACAGGGAGGTTATGGAGGGTACAAGTTCAGGGCATATTTGTGTGGAATTCTGCAGTGGGACGTTCCAGTGATACAGGGAGTTTATGGACGTGTGCAGGTTCCGGGCATATTTGTGTGGAATTCTGCATTGGTACGTTCCAGTGAGACAGGGAGGTTATGCACGGTACGGGATCAGGGCTTATTTGAGTGGAGTTCGGCATTGGTGCGTTCCAGTGATACAGGGAGGTTATGGAGGGGTACAGGTTCAGAGCATATTTGTGTGAATTTCTGCTTTGGTACGTTCCAGTGAGACAGGGAGGATATGGACGGGTATAGGTTCAGGGCATATTTGTGTGGAGCTCTGCATTGGTAGGTTCCAGTGAGACAGGGAGGTTATGGAGGGGTACAGGTTCAGGGCAAATTTGTCTGTAGTTCTGCATTCGTATGTTCCAGTGAGACAGGGAGGTTATGGAAGGGTACGGGTTCAGGGCATATTTGTGTGGAGTTCTGCATTGGTACTTTCCAGTGAGACGGGGAGGTTATGGAGGGTACAGGTTCATGGCATACTTGTGTGGAGTTCTGCAGTGGGACGTTCCAGTAAGAGAGGGAGGTTATGGACGGGTACAGGTTCAGGGCATATTTGTGTGGAGTTCTGCATTGGTACATTCCAGTGAGACAGGGAAGTTATATAGGGGTACAGGTTCAGGGCATATTTGTGTGGAGTTCTGCATTGGTACGTTGCAGTGAGACAGGGAGTTTATGGAGGGGTACAGGTTCAGGGCATATTTGTGTGGTGTTCTGCAATGGTACGTTCCAGTGAGACAGTGAGGTTATGGAGGGTAAAGGTTCAGGGCATATTTGTGTGGAGTTCTGCGTTGGGACGTTCAAGTGAGACAGGGAGGTTATGGACGGGTACAGGTTCAGGGCGTATTTGTGTGGAGCTTTGCATTGGTACGTTCCAGTGACACAGGGAGGTTATGGAAGGGTACAGGTTCAGGGCATATTTGTGTGGAGTTCTGCATTGGTAAGTTCCAGTGAGACAGAAAGGTTTTGGAGGGGTACAGGTTCAGGGCAAATTTGGTTGGAGTTCTGCATTGGTACGTTCCAGTGAGACAAGGAGGTTATGGGCGGGTACAGTTTCAGGGCATTTTGTGTGGAATTCTGCAATGGTACGTTGCAGTGAGACAGGGAGGTTATGGAGGGTACAGGTTCAGGGCATATTTGAGTGGAGTTCTGCATCGGTTAGTTACAGTGAGATGGGGAGGTAATGGAGGGGTACAGGTTCAGGGCATATTTGTGTGAAGTTCTGCATTGGTATGTTCCAGTGAGACAGGGAGGTTATGGAGGGTACAGGTTCAGGGCATTTTTCTATGGAGTTCTGCAGTGGTACGTTCCAGTGAGACAGGGAGGTTATGGAAGGGTACGGGTTCAGGGCATATTTGTGTGGAGTTCTGCATTGGTACTTTCCAGTGAGACGGGGAGGTTATGGAGGGTACAGGTTCATGGCATACTTGTGTGGAGTTCTGCAGTGGGACGTTCCAGTAAGAGAGGGAGGTTATGGACGGGTACAGGTTCAGGGCATATTTGTGTGGAGTTCTGCATTGGTACATTCCAGTGAGACAGGGAAGTTATATAGGGGTACAGGTTCAGGGCATATTTGTGTGGAGTTCTGCATTGGTACGTTGCAGTGAGACAGGGAGTTTATGGAGGGGTACAGGTTCAGGGCATATTTGTGTGGTGTTCTGCAATGGTACGTTCCAGTGAGACAGTGAGGTTATGGAGGGTACAGGTTCAGGGCATATTTGTGTGGAGTTCTGCGTTGGGACGTTCAAGTGAGACAGGGAGGTTATGGAGGGGTACAGGTTCAGGGCATATTTGTGTGGAGCTTTGCATTGGTACGTTCCAGTGACACAGGGAGGTTATGGAAGGGTACAGGTTCAGGGCATATTTGTGTGGAGTTCTGCATTGGTAAGTTCCAGTGAGACAGAAAGGTTTTGGAGGGGTACAGGTTCAGGGCAAATTTGGTTGGAGTTCTGCATTGGTACGTTCCAGTGAGACAAGGAGGTTATGGGCGGGTACAGTTTCAGGGCATTTTGTGTGGAATTCTGCAATGGTACGTTGCAGTGAGACAGGGAGGTTATGGAGGGTACAGGTTCAGGGCATATTTGAGTGGAGTTCTGCATCGGTTAGTTACAGTGAGATGGGGAGGTAATGGAGGGGTACAGGTTCAGGGCATATTTGTGTGAAGTTCTGCATTGGTATGTTCCAGTGAGACAGGGAGGTCATGGAGGATACAGGTTCAGGGCATATTTGTGTGGAGTTCTGTATTGGTTCGTTCCAGTCAGACAGGGATGTTATGGTGGGGTACAGGGTCAGGGCATTTTTGTGTGGAGTTCTGCATTGGTACATTCCAGTGAGAAAGGGAGGTTATGGAGGGGTACAGGTTCAGGGCATACTTTTGTGGAGTTCTGCACTGTTACGTTCCAGTGAGACAGGGAGGTTATGGAGGGATACAGGAACAGGGCATATATGTGTGGAGTTCTGCATTGGTACGTTCCAGTAAGACAGGGAGGTTATGGACGGGTACAGGTTCAGGGCATATTTGTGTGGAGTTCTGCATTGGTACGTTGCAGTGAGACAGGGAGTTTATGGAGGGGTACAGGTTCAGGGCATATTTGTGTGGTGTTCTGCAATGGTACGTTCCAGTGAGACAGTGAGATTATGGAGGGTAAAGGTTCAGGGCATATTTGTGTGGAGTTCTGCGTTGGGACGTTCAAGTGAGACAGGGAGGTTATGGACGGGTACAGGTTCAGGGCATATTTGTGTGGAGTTCTGCATTGGTAAGTTCCAGTGAGACAGGGAGGTTTTGGAGGGGTACAGGTTCAGGGCAAATTTGTGTGGAGTTCTGCTTTGGTACGTTCCAGTGAGACAGGGAGGATATGGACGGGTATAGGTTCAGGGCATATTTGTGTGGAGCTCTGCATTGGTACGTTCCAGTGAGACAGGGAGGTTATGGAGGGGTACAGGTTCAGGGCAAATTTGTCTGTAGTTCTGCATTCGTATGTTCCAGTGAGACAGGGAGGTTATGGACGGGTACAGGTTCAGGGCATATTTGTGTGGGATTCTGCAGTGGGACGTTCCAGTGAGACAGGGAGGTTTTGGAGGGGTACAGGTTCAGGGCATATTTGTGTGGAGTTCTGGATTCGTACATTCCAGTGAGACAGGGAGGTTATGGAGGGGTACAGGTTCAGGGTATATTTGTGTGCAGTTCTGCGTTGGTACGTTTCAGTGTGACTGGGAGGTTATGGAGGGGTACAGGTTCACGGCATATTTGTGTGGAGTTCAGCATTGGTACGTTCCAGTGACACAGGGAGGTTATGGAGGGGCACAGGTTCAGGGCATATTTGTGTAGAATACTGCAGTTGGACGTTCAGTGAGACAGGGAGTTAATGGACGTTTACAGGTTCAGGGCATATTTGTGTGGAATTCTGCATTGGTACGTTCCAGTGAGACAGGGAGGTTTTGGAGGTGTACAGGTTCAGTGCATATTTGTGTGGTGTTCTGCAATGGTACCTTCCAGTGAGACAGGGAGGTTATGGATGGTACAGGTTCAGGACATATTTGTGTGGAGTTCTGCAGTGGTACGTTCCAGTGAGACAGGGAGGATATGGTGGAGTACATGTTCAGGGCATATTTGTGTGGATTTCTGCATTGGTACGTTCCAGTGAGACAGTGAGGCTATGGAGGGTGCAGGTTCAGGGCAAATTTGTGTGGAGTTCTGCGTTGGGACGTTCCAGTGAGACAGGGAGATTATGGACGGGTACAGGTTCAGGGCATATTTGTGTGGAGTTCTGCATTGGTACGTTCCAGTGAGACAGGGAGGTTATGGAGGGTACAAGTTCAGGGCATATTTGTGTGGAATTCTGCAGTGGGACGTTCCAGTGATACAGGGAGTTTATGGACGTGTGCAGGTTCCGGGCATATTTGTGTGGAATTCTGCATTGGTACGTTCCAGTGAGACAGGGAGGTTATGCACGGTACGGGATCAGGGCTTATTTGAGTGGAGTTCGGCATTGGTGCGTTCCAGTGATACAGGGAGGTTATGGAGGGGTACAGGTTCAGAGCATATTTGTGTGAATTTCTGCTTTGGTACGTTCCAGTGAGACAGGGAGGATATGGACGGGTATAGGTTCAGGGCATATTTGTGTGGAGCTCTGCATTGGTACGTTCCAGTGAGACAGGGAGGTTATGGAGGGGTACAGGTTCAGGGCAAATTTGTCTGTAGTTCTGCATTCGTATGTTCCAGTGAGACAGGGAGGTTATGGACGGGTACAGGTTCAGGGCATATTTGTGTGGAGTTCTGCATTGGTAAGTTCCAGTGAGACAGGGAGGTTATGGAGGGGTACAGGTTCAGAGCATATTTGTGTGAATTTCTGCTTTGGTACGTTCCAGTGAGACAGGGAGGATATGGACGGGTATAGGTTCAGGGCATATTTGTGTGGAGCTCTGCATTGGTACGTTCCAGTGAGACAGGGAGGTTATGGAGGGGTACAGGTTCAGGGCAAATTTGTCTGTAGTTCTGCATTCGTATGTTCCAGTGAGACAGGGAGGTTATGGAGGGTACAGGTTCAGGGCATATTTCTATGGAGTTCTGCAGTGGTACGTTCCAGTGAGACGGGGAGGTTATGGAGGGTACAGGTTCATGGCATACTTGTGTGGAGTTTTGCAGTGGGACGTTCCAGTAAGACAGGGAGGTTATGGACGGGTACAGGTTCAGGGCATATTTGTGTGGAGTTCTGCATTGGTACGTTGCAGTGAGACAGGGAGTTTATGGAGGGGTACAGGTTCAGGACATATTTGTGTGGTGTTCTGCAATGGTACTTTCCAGTGAGACAGTGAGATTATGGAGGGTAAAGGTTCAGGGCATATTTGTGTGGAGTTCTGCGTTGGGACGTTCAAGTGAGACAGGGAGGTTATGGACGGGTACAGGTTCAGGGCATCTTTGTGTGGAGTTCTGCATTGGTAAGTTCCAGTGAGACAGGGAGGTTTTGGAGGGGTACAGGTTCAGGGCAAATTTGTGTGGAGTTCTGCAATGGTACGTTCCAGTGAGACAAGGAGGTTATGGGCGGGTACAGTTTCAGGGCATTTTGTGTGGAATTCTGCATTGGTACGTTGCAGTGAGACAGGGAGGTTATGGAGGGTACAGGTTCAGGGCATATTTGTGTGGAGTTCTGCGTTGGTACGTTCCAGTGTGACTGGGAGTTTATGGAGGGGTACAGGTTCAGGGCATATTTGTTTGGAGTTCTGCATTGGTACGTTTCAGTGAGACAGGGAGGTTATGGAGGGTACACGTTCAGGGCATATTTGTGTGGGATTCTGCAGTGGGACGTTCCAGTGAGACAGGAAGGTTCTGGAGGGGTACAGGTACAGGGCATATTTGTGTGGAGTTCTGCATTGGTACGTTCCAGTGAGACAGGGAGTTTATGGAGGGGTAAAGGTTCAGGGCATATTTGTGTGGTGTTCTGCTTTGGTACGTTCCAGTGAGACAGTGAGGTTATGGAAGGGTACAGGTTCAGGGCATATTTCTATGGTGTTCTGCAGTGGTACGTTCCAGTGAGACAGGGAGGTTATGGAAGGGTACAGGTTCAGGGCATATTTGTGTGGAGTTCTGCAGTGGGACATTCCAGTGAGACAGGGAGGTTATGGAGGGGTGCAGGTTCAGGGCATATTTGTGTGGAGTTCTGCATTGGTACGTTCCAGTGAGACAGGGTGGTTATGGAGGGGTACAGGTTCAGGGCAAATTTTAGTGTAGTTCTGCAGTGGTACGTTCCAGGGAGACAGGGAGGATATGGTGGAGTACAGGTTCAGGGCATATTTGTGTGGATTTCTGCATTGGTACGTTCCAGTGAGACAGGGAGGTTTTGGACGGGTACAGGTTCAGTGCATATTTGTGTGGTGTTCTGCAATGGTACGTTCCAGTGAGACAGGGAGTTTATGCACGGTACGGGATCAGGGCTTATTTGAGTGGAGTTCGGCATTGGTGCATTCAAGTGACACAGGGAGGTTATGGAGGGGTACAGGTTCAGAGCATATTTGTGTGAATTTCTGCTTTGGTACGTTCCAGTGAGACAGGGAGGATATGGACGGGTATAGGTTCAGGGCATATTTGTGTGGAGCTCTGCATTGGTACGTTCCAGTGAGACAGGGAGGTTATGGAGGGGTACAGGTTCAGGGCAAATTTGTCTGTAGTTCTGCATTCGTATGTTCCAGTGAGACAGGGAGGTTATGGAGGGTACAGGTTCAGGGCATATTTCTATGGAGTTCTGCAGTGGTACGTTCCAGTGAGACAGGGAGGTTATGGAAGGGTACGGGTTCAGGGCATATTTGTGTGGAGTTCTGCATTGGTACTTTCCAGTGAGACGGGGAGGTTATGGAGGGTACAGGTTCATGGCATACTTGTGTGGAGTTCTGCAGTGGGACGTTCCAGTAAGACAGGGAGGTTATGGACGGGTACAGGTTCAGGGCATATTTGTGTGGAGTTCTGCATTGGTACATTCCAGTGAGACAGGGAAGTTATGTAGGGGTACAGGTTCAGGGCATATTTGTGTGGAGTTCTGCATTGGTACGTTGCAGTGAGACAGGGAGTTTATGGAGGGGTACAGGTTCAGGGCATATTTGTGTGGTGTTCTGCAATGGTACGTTCCAGTGAGACAGTGAGATTATGGAGGGTAAAGGTTCAGGGCATATTTGTGTGGAGTTCTGCGTTGGGACGTTCAAGTGAGACAGGGAGGTTATGGACGGGTACAGGTTCAGGGCATATTTGTGTGGAGTTCTGCATTGGTAAGTTCCAGTGAGACAGGGAGGTTTTGGAGGGGTACAGGTTCAGGGCATATTTGTGTGGAGTTCTGCATTGGTACGTTCCAGTGAGACAAGGAGGTTATGGGCGGGTACAGTTTCAGGGCATTTTGTGTGGAATTCTGCATTGGTACGTTGCAGTGAGACAGGGAGGTTATGGATGGTACAGGTTCAGGACATATTTGTGTGGAGTTCTGCAGTGGTACGTTCCAGTGAGACAGGGAGGATATGGTGGAGTACATGTTCAGGGCATATTTGTGTGGATTTCTGCATTGGTACGTTCCAGTGAGACAGTGAGGCTATGGAGGGTGCAGGTTCAGGGCAAATTTGTGTGGAGTTCTGCGTTGGGACGTTCCAGTGAGACAGGGAGATTATGGACGGGTACAGGTTCAGGGCATATTTGTGTGGAGTTCTGCATTGGTACGTTCCAGTGAGACAGGGAGGTTATGGAGGGTACAAGTTCAGGGCATATTTGTGTGGAATTCTGCAGTGGGACGTTCCAGTGATACAGGGAGTTTATGGACGTGTGCAGGTTCCGGGCATATTTGTGTGGAATTCTGCATTGGTACGTTCCAGTGAGACAGGGAGGTTATGCACGGTACGGGATCAGGGCTTATTTGAGTGGAGTTCGGCATTGGTGCGTTCCAGTGATACAGGGAGGTTATGGAGGGGTACAGGTTCAGAGCATATTTGTGTGAATTTCTGCTTTGGTACGTTCCAGTGAGACAGGGAGGATATGGACGGGTATAGGTTCAGGGCATATTTGTGTGGAGCTCTGCATTGGTACGTTCCAGTGAGACAGGGAGGTTATGGAGGGGTACAGGTTCAGGGCAAATTTGTCTGTAGTTCTGCATTCGTATGTTCCAATGAGACAGGGAGGTTATGGACGGGTACAGGTTCAGGGCATATTTGTGTGGAGTTCTGCATTGGTAAGTTCCAGTGAGACAGGGAGGTTATGGAGGGGTACAGGTTCAGAGCATATTTGTGTGAATTTCTGCTTTGGTACGTTCCAGTGAGACAGGGAGGATATGGACGGGTATAGGTTCAGGGCATATTTGTGTGGAGCTCTGCATTGGTACGTTCCAGTGAGACAGGGAGGTTATGGAGGGGTACAGGTTCAGGGCAAATTTGTCTGTAGTTCTGCATTCGTATGTTCCAGTGAGACAGGGAGGTTATGGAGGGTACAGGTTCAGGGCATATTTCTATGGAGTTCTGCAGTGGTACGTTCCAGTGAGACGGGGAGGTTATGGAGGGTACAGGTTCATGGCATACTTGTGTGGAGTTTTGCAGTGGGACGTTCCAGTAAGACAGGGAGGTTATGGACGGGTACAGGTTCAGGGCATATTTGTGTGGAGTTCTGCATTGGTACGTTGCAGTGAGACAGGGAGTTTATGGAGGGGTACAGGTTCAGGACATATTTGTGTGGTGTTCTGCAATGGTACTTTCCAGTGAGACAGTGAGATTATGGAGGGTAAAGGTTCAGGGCATATTTGTGTGGAGTTCTGCGTTGGGACGTTCAAGTGAGACAGGGAGGTTATGGACGGGTACAGGTTCAGGGCATCTTTGTGTGGAGTTCTGCATTGGTAAGTTCCAGTGAGACAGGGAGGTTTTGGAGGGGTACAGGTTCAGGGCAAATTTGTGTGGAGTTCTGCAATGGTACGTTCCAGTGAGACAAGGAGGTTATGGGCGGGTACAGTTTCAGGGCATTTTGTGTGGAATTCTGCATTGGTACGTTGCAGTGAGACAGGGAGGTTATGGAGGGTACAGGTTCAGGGCATATTTGTGTGGAGTTCTGCGTTGGTACGTTCCAGTGTGACTGGGAGTTTATGGAGGGGTACAGGTTCAGGGCATATTTGTTTGGAGTTCTGCATTGGTACGTTTCAGTGAGACAGGGAGGTTATGGAGGGTACACGTTCAGGGCATATTTGTGTGGGATTCTGCAGTGGGACGTTCCAGTGAGACAGGAAGGTTCTGGAGGGGTACAGGTACAGGGCATATTTGTGTGGAGTTCTGCATTGGTACGTTCCAGTGAGACAGGGAGTTTATGGAGGGGTAAAGGTTCAGGGCATATTTGTGTGGTGTTCTGCTTTGGTACGTTCCAGTGAGACAGTGAGGTTATGGAAGGGTACACGTTCAGGGCATATTTGTGTGGGATTCTGCAGTGGGACGTTCCAGTGAGACAGGAAGGTTCTGGAGGGGTACAGGTACAGGGCATATTTGTGTGGAGTTCTGCATTGGTACGTTCCAGTGAGACAGGGAGTTTATGGAGGGGTAAAGGTTCAGGGCATATTTGTGTGGTGTTCTGCTTTGGTACGTTCCAGTGAGACAGTGAGGTTATGGAAGGGTACAGGTTCAGGGCATATTTCTATGGTGTTCTGCAGTGGTACGTTCCAGTGAGACAGGGAGGTTATGGAGGGGTGCAGGTTCAGGGCATATTTGTGTGGAGTTCTGCATTGGTACGTTCCAGTGAGACAGGGTGGTTATGGAGGGGTACAGGTTCAGGGCAAATTTTAGTGTAGTTCTGCAGTGGTACGTTCCAGGGAGACAGGGAGGATATGGTGGAGTACAGGTTCAGGGCATATTTGTGTGGATTTCTGCATTGGTACGTTCCAGTGAGACAGGGAGGTTTTGGACGGGTACAGGTTCAGTGCATATTTGTGTGGTGTTCTGCAATGGTACGTTCCAGTGAGACAGGGAGTTTATGCACGGTACGGGATCAGGGCTTATTTGAGTGGAGTTCGGCATTGGTGCATTCAAGTGACACAGGGAGGTTATGGAGGGGTACAGGTTCAGAGCATATTTGTGTGAATTTCTGCTTTGGTACGTTCCAGTGAGACAGGGAGGATATGGACGGGTATAGGTTCAGGGCATATTTGTGTGGAGCTCTGCATTGGTACGTTCCAGTGAGACAGGGAGGTTATGGAGGGGTACAGGTTCAGGGCAAATTTGTCTGTAGTTCTGCATTCGTATGTTCCAGTGAGACAGGGAGGTTATGGAGGGTACAGGTTCAGGGCATATTTCTATGGAGTTCTGCAGTGGTACGTTCCAGTGAGACAGGGAGGTTATGGAAGGGTACGGGTTCAGGGCATATTTGTGTGGAGTTCTGCATTGGTACTTTCCAGTGAGACGGGGAGGTTATGGAGGGTACAGGTTCATGGCATACTTGTGTGGAGTTCTGCAGTGGGACGTTCCAGTAAGACAGGGAGGTTATGGACGGGTACAGGTTCAGGGCATATTTGTGTGGAGTTCTGCATTGGTACATTCCAGTGAGACAGGGAAGTTATGTAGGGGTACAGGTTCAGGGCATATTTGTGTGGAGTTCTGCATTGGTACGTTGCAGTGAGACAGGGAGTTTATGGAGGGGTACAGGTTCAGGGCATATTTGTGTGGTGTTCTGCAATGGTACGTTCCAGTGAGACAGTGAGATTATGGAGGGTAAAGGTTCAGGGCATATTTGTGTGGAGTTCTGCGTTGGGACGTTCAAGTGAGACAGGGAGGTTATGGACGGGTACAGGTTCAGGGCATATTTGTGTGGAGTTCTGCATTGGTAAGTTCCAGTGAGACAGGGAGGTTTTGGAGGGGTACAGGTTCAGGGCATATTTGTGTGGAGTTCTGCATTGGTACGTTCCAGTGAGACAAGGAGGTTATGGGCGGGTACAGTTTCAGGGCATTTTGTGTGGAATTCTGCATTGGTACGTTGCAGTGAGACAGGGAGGTTATGGAGGGTACAGGTTCAGGGCATATTTGTGTGGAGTTCTGCGTTGGTACGTTCCAGTGTGACTGGGAGTTTATGGAGGGGTACAGGTTCAGGGCATATTTGTTTGGAGTTCTGCATTGGTACGTTCCAGTGAGACAGGGAGGTTATGGAGGGTACACGTTCAGGGCATATTTGTGTGGGATTCTGCAGTGGGACGTTCCAGTGAGACAGGAAGGTTCTGGAGGGGTACAGGTACAGGGCATATTTGTGTGGAGTTCTGCATTGGTACGTTCCAGTGTGACAGGGAGTTTATGGAGGGGTAAAGGTTCAGGGCATATTTGTGTGGTGTTCTGCAGTGGTACGTTCCAGTGAGACAGTGAGGTTATGGAATGGTACAGGTTCAGGGCATATTTCTATGGTGTTCTGCAGTGGTACGTTCCAGTGAGACAGGGAGGTTATGGAAGGGTACAGGTTCAGGGCATATTTGTGTGGAGTTCTGCAGTGGGACATTCCAGTGAGACAGGGAGGTTATGGAGGGGTGCAGGTTCAGGGCATATTTGTGTGGAGTTCTGCAATGGTACGTTCCAGTGAGACAGGGTGGTTATGGAGGGGTACAGGTTCAGGGCAAATTTGAGTGTAGTTCTGCATTGGTACGTTCCAGTGAGACAGGGAGGTTATGGAGGGTACTGGTTCAGGACATATTTGTGTGGATTTCTGCAGTGGTACGTTCCAGGGAGACAGGGAGGATATGGTGGAGTACAGGTTCAGGGCATATTTGTGTGGATTTCTGCATTGGTACGTTCCAGTGAGACAGGGAGGTTATGGAGGGGTACAGGTTCACGGCAAATTTCTGTGGAGTTCTGCATTGGTACATTCCAGTGAGACAAGGAGGTTCTGGGTGGGTACAGGTTCAGGGCATATTTGTGTGGAGTTCTGGATTCGTACATTCCAGTGAGACAGGGAGGTTATGGAGGTGTACAGGTTCAGGATATATTTGTGTGGAGTTCTGCGTTGGTACGTTTCAGTGTGACTGGGAGGTTATGGAGGGGTACAGGAACAGGGCATATTTGTGTGGAGTTCTGCAGTGGGACATTCCAGTGAGACAGGGAGGTTATGGAGGGGTGCAGGTTCAGGGCATATTTGTGTGGAGTTCTGCATTGGTACGTTCCAGTGAGACAGGGTGGTTATGGAGGGGTACAGGTTCAGGGCAAATTTGAGTGTAGTTCTGCATTGGTACGTTCCAGTGAGACAGGGAGGTTATGGAGGGTACTGGTTCAGGACATATTTGTGTGGAGTTCTGGATTCGTACATTCCAGTGAGACAGGGAGGTTATGGAGGTGTACAGGTTCAGGATATATTTGTGTGGAGTTCTGCGTTTGTACGTTTCAGTGTGACTGGGAGGTTATGGAGGGGTACAGGTTCAGGGCATATTTCTATGGTGTTCTGCAGTGGTACGTTCCAGTGAGACAGGGAGGTTATGGAAGGGTACAGGTTCAGGGCATATTTGTGTGGAGTTCTGCAGTGGGACATTCCAGTGAGACAGGGAGGTTATGGAGGGGTGCAGGTTCAGGGCATATTTGTGTGGAGTTCTGCATTGGTACGTTCCAGTGAGACAGGGTGGTTATGGAGGGGTACAGGTTCAGGGCAAATTTGAGTGTAGTTCTGCATTGGTACGTTCCAGTGAGACAGGGAGGTTATGGAGGGTACTGGTTCAGGACATATTTGTGTGGAGTTCTGCAGTGGTACGTTCCAGGGAGACAGGGAGGATATGGTGGAGTACAGGTTCAGGGCATATTTGTGTGGATTTCTGCATTGGTACGTTCCAGTGAGACAGGGAGGTTTTGGACGGGTACAGGTTCAGTGCATATTTGTGTGGTGTTCTGCAATGGTACGTTCCAGTGAGACAGGGAGTTTATGCACGGTACGGGATCAGGGCTTATTTGAGTGGAGTTCGGCATTGGTGCATTCAAGTGACACAGGGAGGTTATGGAGGGGTACAGGTTCAGAGCATATTTGTGTGAATTTCTGCTTTGGTACGTTCCAGTGAGACAGGGAGGATATGGACGGGTATAGGTTCAGGGCATATTTGTGTGGAGCTCTGCATTGGTACGTTCCAGTGAGACAGGGAGGTTATGGAGGGGTACAGGTTCAGGGCAAATTTGTCTGTAGTTCTGCATTCGTATGTTCCAGTGAGACAGGGAGGTTATGGAGGGTACAGGTTCAGGGCATATTTCTATGGAGTTCTGCAGTGGTACGTTCCAGTGAGACAGGGAGGTTATGGAAGGGTACGGGTTCAGGGCATATTTGTGTGGAGTTCTGCATTGGTACTTTCCAGTGAGACGGGGAGGTTATGGAGGGTACAGGTTCATGGCATACTTGTGTGGAGTTCTGCAGTGGGACGTTCCAGTAAGACAAGGAGGTTATGGACGGGTACAGGTTCAGGGCATATTTGTGTGGAGTTCTGCATTGGTACATTCCAGTGAGACAGGGAAGTTATGTAGGGGTACAGGTTCAGGGCATATTTGTGTGGAGTTCTGCATTGGTACGTTGCAGTGAGACAGGGAGTTTATGGAGGGGTACAGGTTCAGGGCATATTTGTGTGGTGTTCTGCAATGGTACGTTCCAGTGAGACAGTGAGATTATGGAGGGTAAAGGTTCAGGGCATATTTGTGTGGAGTTCTGCGTTGGGACGTTCAAGTGAGACACGGAGGTTATGGACGGGTACAGGTTCAGGGCATATTTGTGTGGAGTTCTGCATTGGTAAGTTCCAGTGAGACAGGGAGGTTTTGGAGGGGTACAGGTTCAGGGCAAATTTGTGTGGAGTTCTGCATTCATACGTTCCAGTGAGACAAGGAGGTTATGGGCGTGTACAGTTTCAGGGCATTTTGTGTGGAATTCTGCATTGGTACGTTGCAGTGAGACAGGGAGGTTATGGAGGGTACAGGTTCAGGGCATATTTGTGTGGAGTTCTGCGTTGGTACGTTCCAGTGTGACTGGGAGTTTATGGAGGGGTACAGGTTCAGGGCATATTTGTTTGGAGTTCTGCATTGGTACGTTCCAGTGAGACAGGGAGGTTATGGAGGGTACACGTTCAGGGCATATTTGTGTGGGATTCTGCAGTGGGACGTTCCAGTGAGACAGGAAGGTTCTGGAGGGGTACAGGTACAGGGCATATTTGTGTGGAGTTCTGCATTGGTACGTTCCAGTGTGACAGGGAGTTTATGGAGGGGTAAAGGTTCAGGGCATATTTGTGTGGTGTTCTGCAGTGGTACGTTCCAGTGAGACAGTGAGGTTATGGAAGGGTACAGGTTCAGGGCATATTTCTATGGTGTTCTGCAGTGGTACGTTCCAGTGAGACAGGGAGGTTATGGAAGGGTACAGGTTCAGGGCATATTTGTGTGGAGTTCTGCAGTGGGACATTCCAGTGAGACAGGGAGGTTATGGAGGGGTGCAGGTTCAGGGCATATTTGTGTGGAGTTCTGCATTGGTACGTTCCAGTGAGACAGGGTGGTTATGGAGGGGTACAGGTTCAGGGCAAATTTGAGTGTAGTTCTGCATTGGTACGTTCCAGTGAGACAGGGAGGTTATGGAGGGTACTGGTTCAGGACATATTTGTGTGGAGTTCTGGATTCGTACATTCCAGTGAGACAGGGAGGTTATGGAGGTGTACAGGTTCAGGATATATTTGTGTGGAGTTCTGCGTTGGTACGTTTCAGTGTGACTGGGAGGTTATGGAGGGGTACAGGTTCAGGGCATATTTGTTTGGAGTTCTGCATTGGTACGTTCCAGTGAGACAGGGAAGTTATGGAGGGTACAGGTTCAGGGCATATTTGTGTGGTGTTCTGCAATGGTACGTTCCAGTGAGACAGTGAGGTTATGGAGGGTACAGGTTCAGGGCATATTTGTGTGGAGTTCTGCATTGGTACGTTCCAGTGACACAGGGAGGTTATGGAGGGGTACAGGTTCAGGGCATATTTGTGTAGAATTCTGCAGTGGGACGTTCAAGTGAGACAGGGAGTTTATGGACGTGTACAGGTTCAGGGCATATTTGTGTGGAATTCTGCATTGGTACGTTCCAGTGAGACAGGGAGGTTATGGAGGGTACAGGTTCAGGACATATTTCTGTGTAGTTCTGCAGTGGTACGTTCCAGTGAGACAGGGAGGATATGGTGGAGTACATGTTCAGGGCATATTTGTGTGGATTTCTGCATTGGTACGTTCCAGTGAGACAGGGAGGTTATGGACGGGTACAGGTTCAGGGCATATTTGTGTGGTGTTCTGCAATGGTACGTTCCAGTGAGACAGTGAGGTTATGGAGGGTGCAGGTTCAGGGCAAATTTGTGTGGAGTTCTGCGTTGGGACGTTCCAGTGAGACAGGGAGGTTATGGACGGGTACAGGTTCAGGGCATATTTGTGTGGAGTTCTGCATTGGTACGTTCCAGTGAGACAGGGAGGTTATGGAGGGGTACAGGTTCACGGCAAATTTGTGTGGAGTTCTGCATTGGTACATTCCAGTGAGACAAGGAGGTTCTGGGTGGGTACAGGTTCAGGGCATATTTGTGTGGAATTCTGCATTGGTACGTTCCAGTGAGACAGGGAGGTTATGGAGGGTACAGGTTCAGGGCATATTTGTGTGGAGTTCTGGATTCGTACATTCCAGTGAGACAGGGAGGTTATGGAGGGGTACAGGTTCAGGGTATATTTGTGTGCAGTTCTGCGTTGGTACGTTTCAGTGTGACTGGGAGGTTATGGAGGGGTACAGGTTCACGGCATATTTGTGTGGAGTTCAGCATTGGTACGTTCCAGTGACACAGGGAGGTTATGGAGGGGCACAGGTTCAGGGCATATTTGTGTAGAATACTGCAGTTGGACGTTCAGTGAGACAGGGAGTTAATGGACGTTTACAGGTTCAGGGCATATTTGTGTGGAATTCTGCATTGGTACGTTCCAGTGAGACAGGGAGGTTTTGGAGGTGTACAGGGTCAGTGCATATTTGTGTGGTGTTCTGCAATGGTACCTTCCAGTGAGACAGGGAGGTTATGGATGGTACAGGTTCAGGACATATTTGTGTGGAGTTCTGCAGTGGTACGTTCCAGTGAGACAGGGAGGATATGGTGGAGTACATGTTCAGGGCATATTTGTGTGGATTTCTGCATTGGTACGTTCCAGTGAGACAGTGAGGCTATGGAGGGTGCAGGTTCAGGGCAAATTTGTGTGGAGTTCTGCGTTGGGACGTTCCAGTGAGACAGGGAGGTTATGGACGGGTACAGGTTCAGGGCATATCTGTGTGGAGTTCTGCATTGGTACGTTCCAGTGAGACAGGGAGGTTATGGAGGGTACAAGTTCAGGGCATATTTGTGTGGAATTCTGCAGTGGGACGTTCCAGTGATACAGGGAGCTTATGGACGTGTGCAGGTTCCGGGCATATTTGTGTGGAATTCTGCATTGGTACGTTCCAGTGAGACAGGGAGGTTATGCACGGTACGGGATCAGGGCTTATTTGAGTGGAGTTCGGCATTGGTGCGTTCCAGTGATACAGGGAGGTTATGGAGGGGTACAGGTTCAGAGCATATTTGTGTGAATTTCTGCTTTGGTACGTTCCAGTGAGACAGGGAGGATATGGACGGGTTTAGGTTCAGGGCATATTTGTGTGGAGCTCTGCATTGGTACGTTCCAGTGAGACAGGGAGGTTATGGAGGGGTACAGGTTCAGGGCAAATTTGTCTGTAGTTCTGCATTCGTACGTTCCAGTGAGACAGGGAGGTTATGGAGGGGTACAGGTTCAGGGTATATTTGTGTGCAGTTCTGCGTTGGTACGTTTCAGTGTGACTGGGAGGTTATGGAGGGGTACAGGTTCACGGCATATTTGTGTGGACTTCTGCATTATTACGTTCCAGTGAGACACGGATTTTATGGAGCGGTACAGTTTCAGGGCATATTTGTGTGGAGTTCTGCATTGGTACATTACAGTGAGACAGGGAGGTTATGGAGGGGTACAGTTTCAGGGCATATTTGTGTGGTGTTCTGCAATGGTGCGTTCCAGTGAGACAGGGAGGTGATGCAAGGTACAGGATCAGGGCATATTTGAGTGGAGTTCGGCATTGGTGCGTTCCAGTGAGACAGGGTGGTAATGGACGGGTACAGGGTCAGGGCATATTTGTGTGGATTTCTGCATTGGTACGTTCCAGTGAGACAGGGACGTTATGGAGGGGTACAGGTTCAGGGCATATTTGTGTGTAGTTCTGCATTGTTATGTTCCAGTGAGACAGGGAGGTTATGGAGGGGTACAGGTTCAGGGCAAATTTGTGTGGTGTTTTGCAATGGTACGTTCCAGTGAGACAGGGAGGTTATGGAGGGGTACAGGTTCAGGGCATATTTGTGTGGTGTTCTGCAATGGTACATTCCAGTGAGACATGGAGGTTATGGAGGGGTACAGGTTCAGGGCATATTTGTGTGGTGTTCTGCAATGGTACGTTCCAGTGAGAAAGGGAGGTTATGCACGGTTCAGGATCAGGGCATATTTGAGTGGAGTTCGGCATTGGTGCGTTCCAGTGAGACGGGGAGGTTATGGAGGGGTACAGGTTCAGGGCATATTTGTGTGGAGTTCGGCATTGGGACGTTCCAGTGAGACAGGGAGGTTATGGAGGGGTACAGGTTCAGGGCATATTTGTGTGGAGTTCTGCATTGGGACGTTCCACTGAGACAGGGAGGTTATGGAGGGGTACAGGTTCAGGGCATATTTCTGTGGTGTTCTGCAATGGTACGTTCCAGTGAGACAGGGAGGTTATGGAGGGGTACAGGTTCAGGGCATATTTGTGTGGTGTTCTGCAATGGTACGTTCCAGTGAGACAGGGAGGTTATGGAGGGGTACAGGTTCAAGGCATATTTGTGTTGTGTTCTGCAATGGTACGTTCCAGTGAGACAGGGAGGTTATGGAGGGTACAGGTTCAGTGCATATTTGTGTGGAGTTCTGCGTTGGTACGTTCCAGTGAGACAGGGAGGTTATGGAGGATACAGGTTCAGGGCATATTTTTGAAGAGTTCTGCATTGGTACGTTCCAGTGGGACAGGGAGGTTATGCAGTGGTACAGGTTCGGGGCATATTTGTGTGGAGTTCTGCATTGGTACGTTCCAGTGAGACAGGGAGATTATGGAGGGGTACAGGTTCAGGGCATATTTGTGTGTTGTTCTGCATTGGTACGTTCCAGTGAGACAGGGAGGTTATGGAGGGTACAGGTTCATGGTATATTTGTGTGGAGTTCTGCAGTGGGACGTTCCAGCGAGACAGGGATGTTACGGACGGGTACAGGTTCAGTGCATAATTGTGTGTAGTTCTGCATTGGTACGTTCTAGTGAGACAGGGAAGTTATGGAGGGGTACAGGTTCAGGGCATATTTGTGTGGAGTTCTGCATTGGTACTTTCCAGTAAGACAGGGAGGTTATGGAGGGTACAGGTTCATGGCATATTTGTGTGGAGTTCTGCAGTGTGACGTACCACTGAGACAGGGAGGTTATGGACGGGTACAGGTTCAGGGCATATTTGTGTGGAGTTCTGCATTGGTACTTTCCAGTGAGACAGGGAGTTTATGGATGGGTACAGGTTCAGGGCATATTTGTGTGGAGTTCTGCATTGGTAGTTTCCAGTGGGAAAGGGACTGTATGGAGGGTACCGGTTCAAGGCATATTTGTGTGGAGTTCTGCAGTGGGACGTTCCAGTAAGACAGGGAGTTTATGGACGGGTACAGGTTCAGGGCATATTTGTGTGGTGTTCTGCAATGGTACGTTCCAGTGAGACAGGGAGGTTATGCACGGTACAGGATCGGGGCATATTTGAGTGGAGTTCGGCATTGGTGCGTTCCAGTGAGACAGGGAGGTTATGGAGGGGTACAGGTTCAGGGCATATTTGTGTGGTGCTCTGCAATGGTACGTTCCAGTGAGACAGGGAGGTTATGGAGGGTACAGGTTCAGGGCATATTTTTGTGGAGTTCTGCGTTGGGACGTTCCAGTGAGACAGGGAGGTTATGGAGGGGTACAGGTTCAGGGCATATTTGTGTGGAGTTCTGCATTGGTACGTTCCAGTGAGACAGGGAGCTTATGGAGGGGTACAGGTTCAGGGCATATTTGTGTGGTGTTCTGCAATGGTACGTTCCAGTGAGACAGGCAGGATATGCACGGTACAGGATCAGGGCATATTTGAGTGGAGTTCGGCATTGGTGCGTCCAGTGAGACAGGGAGGTTATGGAGGGGTAAAGGTTCAGGGCATATTTGTGTGTAGTTCTGCATTGGTACGTTCCAGTGAGACAGGGATGTTATGGAGGGTACAGGTTCCGGGCATATTTGTGTGGAGTTCTGCAGTGGTACGTTGAGTGAGACAGGGAGGTTATGGAGGGGTACAGGTTCATGGCATATTTGTGTGGAGTTCTGCTTTGGTACTTTCCAGTGAGACAGGGAGGTTATGGAGGGTACAGGTTCATGGTATATTTGTGTGGAGTTCTGCAGTGGGACGTTCCAGCGAGACAGGGATGTTATGGACGGGTACAGGTTCAGTGCATATTTGTGTGTAGTTCTGCATTGGTACGTTCTAGTGAGACAGGGAAGTTATGGAGGGGTACAGGTTCAGGGCATATTTGTGTGGAGTTCTGCATTGGTACTTTCCAGTGAGACAGGGAGGTAATGGATGGGTACAGGTTCAGAGAATATTTGTGTGGAATTCTGCATTGGTACTTTCCAGTGAGACAGGGAGGTTATGGAGGGTACAGTTTCAGGGCATATTTGTGTGGTGTTCTGCAATGGTACATTCCA
Organism: Hemitrygon akajei; assembly: GCF_048418815.1. Lineage (NCBI taxonomy): Eukaryota > Metazoa > Chordata > Chondrichthyes > Myliobatiformes > Dasyatidae > Hemitrygon > Hemitrygon akajei. Next base: position 752,686 of record NW_027332016.1, on the reverse strand, counting down.
GTGAGACATGGAGGTTATGGAGGGATACAGGTTCAGGGCATATTTGTGTGGTGTTCTGCAATGGTACGTTCCAGTGAGAGAGGGAGGTTATGCACGGTTCAGGATCAGGGCATATTTGAGTGGAGTTCGGCATTGATGCGTTCCAGTGAGACGGGGAGGTTATGGAGGGGTACAGGTTCAGGGCATATTTGTGTGGTGTTCTGCAATGGTACGTTCCAGTGAGACAGGGAGGTTATGGAGGGGTACAGGTTCAGGGCATATTTGTGTGGTGTTCTGCAATGGTACGTTCCAGTGAGACAGGGAGGTTATGCACGGTACGGGATCAGGGCTTATTTGAGTGGAGTTCGGCATTGGTGCGTTCCAGTGATACAGGGAGGTTATGGAGGGGTACAGGTTCAGAGCATATTTGTGTGAATTTCTGCTTTGGTACGTTCCAGTGAGACAGGGAGGATATGGACGGGTTTAGGTTCAGGGCATATTTGTGTGGAGCTCTGCATTGGTACGTTCCAGTGAGACAGGGAGGTTATGGAGGGGTACAGGTTCAGGGCAAATTTGTCTGTAGTTCTGCATTCGTACGTTCCAGTGAGACAGGGAGGTTATGGAGGGGTACAGGTTCAGGGTATATTTGTGTGCAGTTCTGCGTTGGTACGTTTCAGTGTGACTGGGAGGTTATGGAGGGGTACAGGTTCACGGCATATTTGTGTGGACTTCTGCATTATTACGTTCCAGTGAGACACGGATTTTATGGAGCGGTACAGTTTCAGGGCATATTTGTGTGGAGTTCTGCATTGGTACATTACAGTGAGACAGGGAGGTTATGGAGGGGTACAGTTTCAGGGCATATTTGTGTGGTGTTCTGCAATGGTGCGTTCCAGTGAGACAGGGAGGTGATGCAAGGTACAGGATCAGGGCATATTTGAGTGGAGTTCGGCATTGGTGCGTTCCAGTGAGACAGGGTGGTAATGGACGGGTACAGGGTCAGGGCATATTTGTGTGGATTTCTGCATTGGTACGTTCCAGTGAGACAGGGACGTTATGGAGGGGTACAGGTTCAGGGCATATTTGTGTGTAGTTCTGCATTGTTATGTTCCAGTGAGACAGGGAGGTTATGGAGGGGTACAGGTTCAGGGCAAATTTGTGTGGTGTTTTGCAATGGTACGTTCCAGTGAGACAGGGAGGTTATGGAGGGGTACAGGTTCAGGGCATATTTGTGTGGTGTTCTGCAATGGTACATTCCAGTGAGACATGGAGGTTATGGAGGGGTACAGGTTCAGGGCATATTTGTGTGGTGTTCTGCAATGGTACGTTCCAGTGAGAAAGGGAGGTTATGCACGGTTCAGGATCAGGGCATATTTGAGTGGAGTTCGGCATTGGTGCGTTCCAGTGAGACGGGGAGGTTATGGAGGGGTACAGGTTCAGGGCATATTTGTGTGGAGTTCGGCATTGGGACGTTCCAGTGAGACAGGGAGGTTATGGAGGGGTACAGGTTCAGGGCATATTTGTGTGGAGTTCTGCATTGGGACGTTCCACTGAGACAGGGAGGTTATGGAGGGGTACAGGTTCAGGGCATATTTCTGTGGTGTTCTGCAATGGTACGTTCCAGTGAGACAGGGAGGTTATGGAGGGGTACAGGTTCAGGGCATATTTGTGTGGTGTTCTGCAATGGTACGTTCCAGTGAGACAGGGAGGTTATGGAGGGGTACAGGTTCAAGGCATATTTGTGTTGTGTTCTGCAATGGTACGTTCCAGTGAGACAGGGAGGTTATGGAGGGTACAGGTTCAGTGCATATTTGTGTGGAGTTCTGCGTTGGTACGTTCCAGTGAGACAGGGAGGTTATGGAGGATACAGGTTCAGGGCATATTTTTGAAGAGTTCTGCATTGGTACGTTCCAGTGGGACAGGGAGGTTATGCAGTGGTACAGGTTCGGGGCATATTTGTGTGGAGTTCTGCATTGGTACGTTCCAGTGAGACAGGGAGATTATGGAGGGGTACAGGTTCAGGGCATATTTGTGTGTTGTTCTGCATTGGTACGTTCCAGTGAGACAGGGAGGTTATGGAGGGTACAGGTTCATGGTATATTTGTGTGGAGTTCTGCAGTGGGACGTTCCAGCGAGACAGGGATGTTACGGACGGGTACAGGTTCAGTGCATAATTGTGTGTAGTTCTGCATTGGTACGTTCTAGTGAGACAGGGAAGTTATGGAGGGGTACAGGTTCAGGGCATATTTGTGTGGAGTTCTGCATTGGTACTTTCCAGTAAGACAGGGAGGTTATGGAGGGTACAGGTTCATGGCATATTTGTGTGGAGTTCTGCAGTGTGACGTACCACTGAGACAGGGAGGTTATGGACGGGTACAGGTTCAGGGCATATTTGTGTGGAGTTCTGCATTGGTACTTTCCAGTGAGACAGGGAGTTTATGGATGGGTACAGGTTCAGGGCATATTTGTGTGGAGTTCTGCATTGGTAGTTTCCAGTGGGAAAGGGACTGTATGGAGGGTACCGGTTCAAGGCATATTTGTGTGGAGTTCTGCAGTGGGACGTTCCAGTAAGACAGGGAGTTTATGGACGGGTACAGGTTCAGGGCATATTTGTGTGGTGTTCTGCAATGGTACGTTCCAGTGAGACAGGGAGGTTATGCACGGTACAGGATCGGGGCATATTTGAGTGGAGTTCGGCATTGGTGCGTTCCAGTGAGACAGGGAGGTTATGGAGGGGTACAGGTTCAGGGCATATTTGTGTGGTGCTCTGCAATGGTACGTTCCAGTGAGACAGGGAGGTTATGGAGGGTACAGGTTCAGGGCATATTTTTGTGGAGTTCTGCGTTGGGACGTTCCAGTGAGACAGGGAGGTTATGGAGGGGTACAGGTTCAGGGCATATTTGTGTGGAGTTCTGCATTGGTACGTTCCAGTGAGACAGGGAGCTTATGGAGGGGTACAGGTTCAGGGCATATTTGTGTGGTGTTCTGCAATGGTACGTTCCAGTGAGACAGGCAGGATATGCACGGTACAGGATCAGGGCATATTTGAGTGGAGTTCGGCATTGGTGCGTCCAGTGAGACAGGGAGGTTATGGAGGGGTAAAGGTTCAGGGCATATTTGTGTGTAGTTCTGCATTGGTACGTTCCAGTGAGACAGGGATGTTATGGAGGGTACAGGTTCCGGGCATATTTGTGTGGAGTTCTGCAGTGGTACGTTGAGTGAGACAGGGAGGTTATGGAGGGGTACAGGTTCATGGCATATTTGTGTGGAGTTCTGCTTTGGTACTTTCCAGTGAGACAGGGAGGTTATGGAGGGTACAGGTTCATGGTATATTTGTGTGGAGTTCTGCAGTGGGACGTTCCAGCGAGACAGGGATGTTATGGACGGGTACAGGTTCAGTGCATATTTGTGTGTAGTTCTGCATTGGTACGTTCTAGTGAGACAGGGAAGTTATGGAGGGGTACAGGTTCAGGGCATATTTGTGTGGAGTTCTGCATTGGTACTTTCCAGTGAGACAGGGAGGTAATGGATGGGTACAGGTTCAGAGAATATTTGTGTGGAATTCTGCATTGGTACTTTCCAGTGAGACAGGGAGGTTATGGAGGGTACAGTTTCAGGGCATATTTGTGTGGTGTTCTGCAATGGTACATTCCAGTGAGACATGGAGGTTATGGAGGGATACAGGTTCAGGGCATATTTGTGTGGTGTTCTGCAATGGTACGTTCCAGTGAGAGAGGGAGGTTATGCACGGTTCAGGATCAGGGCATATTTGAGTGGAGTTCGGCATTGATGCGTTCCAGTGAGACGGGGAGGTTATGGAGGGGTACAGGTTCAGGGCATATTTGTGTGGTGTTCTGCAATGGTACGTTCCAGTGAGACAGGGAGGTTATGGAGGGGTACAGGTTCAGGGCATATTTGTGTGGTGTTCTGCAATGGTACGTTCCAGTGAGACAGGGAGGTTATGGAGGGGTACAGGTTCAAGGCATATTTGTGTGGTGTTCTGCAATGGTACGTTCCAGTGAGACAGGGAGGTTATGGAGGGTACAGGTTCAGTGCATATTTGTGTGTAGTTCTGAATTGTTATGTTCCAGTGAGACAGGGAGGTTATGGAGGGGTACAGGTTCAGGGCAAATTTGTGTGGTGTTTTGCAATGGTACGTTCCAGTGAGACAGGGAGGTTATGGAGGGGTACAGGTTCAGGGCATATTTGTGTGGTGTTCTGCAATGGTACATTCCAGTGAGACATGGAGGTTATGGAGGGGTACAGGTTCAGGGCATATTTGTGTGGTGTTCTGCAATGGTACGTTCCAGTGAGAAAGGGAGGTTATGCACGGTTCAGGATCAGGGCATATTTGAGTGGAGTTCGGCATTGGTGCGTTCCAGTGAGACGGGGAGGTTATGGAGGGGTACAGGTTCAGGGCATATTTGTGTGGAGTTCGGCATTGGGACGTTCCAGTGAGACAGGGAGGTTATGGAGGGGTACAGGTTCAGGGCATATTTGTGTGGAGTTCTGCATTGGGACGTTCCACTGAGACAGGGAGGTTATGGAGGGGTACAGGTTCAGGGCATATTTCTGTGGTGTTCTGCAATGGTACGTTCCAGTGAGACAGGGAGGTTATGGAGGGGTACAGGTTCAGGGCATATTTGTGTGGTGTTCTGCAATGGTACGTTCCAGTGAGACAGGGAGGTTATGGAGGGGTACAGGTTCAAGGCATATTTGTGTGGTGTTCTGCAATGGTACGTTCCAGTGAGACAGGGAGGTTATGGAGGGTACAGGTTCAGTGCATATTTGTGTGGAGTTCTGCGTTGGTACGTTCCAGTGAGACAGGGAGGTTATGGAGGATACAGGTTCAGGGCATATTTTTGAAGAGTTCTGCATTGGTACGTTCCAGTGGGACAGGGAGGTTATGCAGTGGTACAGGTTCGGGGCATATTTGTGTGGAGTTCTGCATTGGTACGTTCCAGTGAGACAGGGAGATTATGGAGGGGTACAGGTTCAGGGCATATTTGTGTGTTGTTCTGCATTGGTACGTTCCAGTGAGACAGGGAGGTTATGGAGGGTACAGGTTCCGGGCATATTTGTGTGGAGTTCTGCATTGGTACGTTGAGTGAGACAGGGAGGTTATGGAGGGGTACAGGTTCAGGGCATATTTGTGTGGAGTTCTGCATTGGTACTTTCCAGTGAGACAGGGAGGTTATGGAGGGTACAGGTTCATGGTATATTTGTGTGGAGTTCTGCAGTGGGACGTTCCAGCGAGACAGGGATGTTACGGACGGGTACAGGTTCAGTGCATAATTGTGTGTAGTTCTGCATTGGTACGTTCTAGTGAGACAGGGAAGTTATGGAGGGGTACAGGTTCAGGGCATATTTGTGTGGAGTTCTGCATTGGTACTTTCCAGTAAGACAGGGAGGTTATGGAGGGTACAGGTTCATGGCATATTTGTGTGGAGTTCTGCATTGGTAGTTTCCAGTGGGAAAGGGACTGTATGGAGGGTACCGGTTCAAGGCATATTTGTGTGGAGTTCTGCAGTGGGACGTTCCAGTAAGACAGGGAGTTTATGGACGGGTACAGGTTCAGGGCATATTTGTGTGGTGTTCTGCAATGGTACGTTCCAGTGAGACAGGGAGGTTATGCACGGTACAGGATCGGGGCATATTTGAGTGGAGTTCGGCATTGGTGCGTTCCAGTGAGACAGGGAGGTTATGGAGGGGTACAGGTTCAGGGCATATTTGTGTGGTGCTCTGCAATGGTACGTTCCAGTGAGACAGGGAGGTTATGGAGGGTACAGGTTCAGGGCATATTTTTGTGGAGTTCTGCGTTGGGACGTTCCAGTGAGACAGGGAGGTTATGGAGGGGTACAGGTTCAGGGCATATTTGTGTGGAGTTCTGCATTGGTACGTTCCAGTGAGACAGGGAGCTTATGGAGGGGTACAGGTTCAGGGCATATTTGTGTGGTGTTCTGCAATGGTACGTTCCAGTGAGACAGGCAGGATATGCACGGTACAGGATCAGGGCATATTTGAGTGGAGTTCGGCATTGGTGCGTCCAGTGAGACAGGGAGGTTATGGAGGGGTAAAGGTTCAGGGCATATTTGTGTGTAGTTCTGCATTGGTACGTTCCAGTGAGACAGGGATGTTATGGAGGGTACAGGTTCCGGGCATATTTGTGTGGAGTTCTGCAGTGGTACGTTGAGTGAGACAGGGAGGTTATGGAGGGGTACAGGTTCATGGCATATTTGTGTGGAGTTCTGCTTTGGTACTTTCCAGTGAGACAGGGAGGTTATGGAGGGTACAGGTTCATGGTATATTTGTGTGGAGTTCTGCAGTGGGACGTTCCAGCGAGACAGGGATGTTATGGACGGGTACAGGTTCAGTGCATATTTGTGTGTAGTTCTGCATTGGTACGTTCTAGTGAGACAGGGAAGTTATGGAGGGGTACAGGTTCAGGGCATATTTGTGTGGAGTTCTGCATTGGTACTTTCCAGTGAGACAGGGAGGTAATGGATGGGTACAGGTTCAGAGAATATTTGTGTGGAATTCTGCATTGGTACTTTCCAGTGAGACAGGGAGGTTATGGAGGGTACAGTTTCAGGGCATATTTGTGTGGTGTTCTGCAATGGTACATTCCAGTGAGACATGGAGGTTATGGAGGGATACAGGTTCAGGGCATATTTGTGTGGTGTTCTGCAATGGTACGTTCCAGTGAGACAGGGAGGTTATGCACGGTTCAGGATCAGGGCATATTTGAGTGGAGTTCGGCATTGATGCGTTCCAGTGAGACGGGGAGGTTATGGAGGGGTACAGGTTCAGGGCATATTTGTGTGGTGTTCTGCAATGGTACGTTCCAGTGAGACAGGGAGGTTATGGAGGGGTACAGGTTCAGGGCATATTTGTGTGGTGTTCTGCAATGGTACGTTCCAGTGAGACAGATAGGTTATGGAGGGGTACAGGTTCAAGGCATATTTGTGTGGTGTTCTGCAATGGTACGTTCCAGTGAGACAGGGAGGTTATGGAGGGTACAGGTTCAGTGCATATTTGTGTGGAGTTCTGCGTTGGTACGTTCCAGTGAGACAGGGAGGTTATGGAGGATACAGGTTCAGGGCATATTTTTGAAGAGTTCTGCATTGGTACGTTCCAGTGGGACAGGGAGGTTATGGAGTGGTACAGGTTCGGGGCATATTTGTGTGGAGTTCTGCATTGGTACGTTCCAGTGAGACAGGGAGATTATGGAGGGGTACAGGTTCAGGGCATATTTGTGTGTTGTTCTGCATTGGTACGTTCCAGTGAGACAGGGAGGTTATGGAGGGTACAGGTTCCGGGCATATTTGTGTGGAGTTCTGCATTGGTACTTTCCAGTGAGACAGGGAGGTTATGGAGGGTACAGGTTCATGGTATATTTGTGTGGAGTTCTGCAGTGGGACGTTCCAGCGAGACAGGGATGTTATGGACGGGTACAGGTTCAGTGCATATTTGTGTGTAGTTCTGCATTGGTACGTTCTAGTGAGACAGGGAAGTTATGGAGGGGTACAGGTTCAGGGCATATTTGTGTGGAGTTCTGCATTTTTACTTTCCAGTGAGACAGGGAGGTTATGGAGGGTACAGGTTCATGGCATATTTGTGTGGAGTTCTGCAGTGTGACGTACCACTGAGACAGGGAGGTTATGGACGGGTACAGGTTCAGGGCATATTTGTGTGGAGTTCTGCATTGGTACTTTCCAGTGAGACAGGGAGTTTATGGATGGGTACAGGTTCAGGGCATATTTGTGTGGAGTTCTGCATTGGTAGTTTCCAGTGGGAAAGGGACTGCATGGAGGGTACCGGTTCAAGGCATATTTGTGTGGAGTTCTGCAGTGGGACGTTCCAGTAAGACAGGGAGTTTATGGACGGGTACAGGTTCAGGGCATATTTGTGTGGTGTTCTGCAATGGTACGTTCCAGTGAGACAGGGAGGTTATGCACGGTACAGGATCGGGGCATATTTGAGTGGAGTTCGGCATTGGTGCGTTCCAGTGAGACAGGGAGGTTATGGATGGGTACAGGTTCAGGGCATATTTGTGTGGTGCTCTGCAATGGTACGTTCCAGTGAGACAGGGAGGTTATGGAGGGTACAGGTTCAGGGCATATTTTTGTGGAGTTCTGCGTTGGGACGTTCCAGTGAGACAGGGAGGTTATGGAGGGGTACAGGTTCAGGACATATTTGTGTGGAGTTCTGCATTGGTACGTTCCAGTGAGACAGGGAGCTTATGGAGGGGTACAGGTTCAGGGCATATTTGTGTGGTGTTCTGCAATGGTACGTTCCAGTGAGACAGGCAGGATATGCACGGTACAGGATCAGGGCATATTTGTGTGGAGTTCTGCATTGGTACGTTCCAGTGAGACAGGGAGATTATGGAGGGGTACAGGTTCAGGGCATATTTGTGTGTTGTTCTGCATTGGTACGTTCCAGTGAGACAGGGAGGTTATGGAGGGTACAGGTTCCGGGCATATTTGTGTGGAGTTCTGCATTGGTACGTTGAGTGAGACAGGGAGGTTATGGAGGGGTACAGGTTCAGGGCATATTTGTGTGGAGATCTGCATTGGTACTTTCCAGTGAGACAGGGAGTTATGGAGGGTACAGGTTCATGGTATATTTGTGTGGAGTTCTGCAGTGGGACGTTCCAGCGAGACAGGGATGTTATGGACGGGTACAGGTTCAGTGCCTATTTGTGTGTAGTTCTGCATTGGTACGTTCTAGTGAGACAGGGAAGTTATGGAGGGGTACAGGTTCAGGGCATATTTGTGTGGAGTTCTGCATTTTTACTTTCCAGTGAGACAGGGAGGTTATGGAGGGTACAGGTTCATGGTATATTTGTGTGGAGTTCTGCAGTGGGACGTTCCAGCGAGACAGTGAGTTTCTGGAGGGGTACAGGTTCAGGGCTTATTTGTGTGGAGTTCTGCATTGGTACGTTCCAGTGATACAGGGTTATGGAGGGGTACAGGAAGAGGGCATATTTGTGTGGACTTCTGCATTGGTACTTTTCAGTGAGACAGGGTTGTTATGGAGGGGTACAGGAACAGGGCATATTTGTGTGGATTTCTACATTGGTACGTTCCAGTGAGACAGGGAGGTAATGGAGGGGTGCATGTTCAGGGCATATTTGTGTGGAGTTCTGCATTGGTACATTCCAGTGGGACAGGGAGGTTATGGAGGATACTGGTTCAGGGAATATTTGTGTGGAGATCTGCATTGGTACGTTTCAGTGAGACAGGGAGGTAATGGATGGGTACAGGTTCAGAGAATATTTGTGTGGAATTCTGCATTGGTACTTTCCAGTGAGACAGGGAGGTTATGGAGGGTACAGGCTCAGGGCATATTTGTGTGCAGTTCTGCATTGGAACGTTCCAGTGAGACAGGGAGGTTATGGAGGGGTAGAGGAACAGGGCATATTTGTGAGGAGTTCTGAATTGGTACGTTCCAGTGAGACAGGGAGGTTATGGAGGGGTACAGGTTCAGGTCATATTTGTGTGGAGATCTGCATTGGTACGTTCCAGTGAGACAGGGAGGTTATGGAGGGGTACAGGTTAAGGGCATATTTGTGTGGAGTTTTGCATTGGTACGTTCCAGTGAGACAGGGAGGTTATGGCGGGTACAGTTTCAGGGCATATTTGTGTGGACTTCTGCATTATTACGTTCCAGTGAGACACGGAGTATATGGAGCGGTACAGTTTCAGGGCATATTTGTGTGGAGTTCTGCTTTGGTACGTTCCAGTGAGACAAGGAGGTTATGGAGGGTACTGGTTCAGGGCATATTTGTGTGGAAATCTGCATTGGTACGTTCCAGTGAGACAGGGAGGTTAAGGAGGGGTACAGGGTCAGGGCATATTTGTGTGGAGTTCTGCATTGGTACATTACAGTGAGACAGGGAGGTTATGGAGGGGTACAGTTTCAGGGCATATTTGTGTGGTGTTCTGCAATGGTGCGTTCCAGTGAGACAGGGAGGTGATGCAAGGTACAGGATCAGGGCATATTTGAGTGGAGTTCGGCATTGGTGCGTTCCAGTGAGACAGGGTGGTAATGGACGGGTACAGGGTCAGGGCATATTTGTGTGGATTTCTGCATTGGTACGTTCCAGTGAGACAGGGACGTTATGGAGGGGTACAGGTTCAGGGCATATTTGTGTGTAGTTCTGCATTGTTATGTTCCAGTGAGACAGGGAGGTTATGGAGGGGTACAGGTTCAGGGCAAATTTGTGTGGTGTTCTGCAATGGTACGTTCCAGTGAGACAGGGAGGTTATGGAGGGGTACAGGTTCAGGGCATATTTGTGTGGTGTTCTGCAATGGTACATTCCAGTGAGACATGGAGGTGATGGAGGGGTACAGGTTCAGGGCATATTTGTGTGGTGTTCTGCAATGGTACGTTCCAGTGAGACAGGGAGGTTATGCACGGTTCAGGATCAGGGCATATTTGAGTGGAGTTCGGCATTGGTACGTTCCAGTGAGACGGGGAGGTTATGGAGGGGTACAGGTTCAGGGCATATTTGTGTGGAGTTCGGCATTGGGACGTTCCAGTGAGACAGGGAGGTTATGGAGGGGTACAGGTTCAGGGCATATTTGTGTGGAGTTCTGCATTGGGACGTTCCAGTGAGACAGGGAGGTTATGGAGGGGTACAGGTTCAGGGCATATTTGTGTGGTGTTCTGCAATGGTACGTTCCAGTGAGACAGGGAGGTTATGGAGGGGTACAGGTTCAGGGCATATTTGTGTGGTGTTCTGCAATGGTACGTTCCAGTGAGACAGGGAGGTTATGGAGGGGTACAGGTTCAAGGCATATTTGTGTGGTGTTCTGCAATGGTACTTTCCAGTGAGACAGGGAGGTTATGGAGGGTACAGGTTCAGTGCATATTTGTGTGGAGTTCTGCGTTGGTACGTTCCAGTGAGACAGGGAGGTTATGGAGGATACAGGTTCAGGGCATATTTTTGAAGAGTTCTGCATTGGTACGTTCCAGTGGGACAGGGAGGTTATGGAGTGGTACAGGTTCGGGGCATATTTGTGTGGAGTTCTGCATTGGTACGTTCCAGTGAGACAGGGAGATTATGGAGGGGTACAGGTTCAGGGCATATTTGTGTGTTGTTCTGCATTGGTACGTTCCAGTGAGACAGGGAGGTTATGGAGGGTACAGGTTCCGGGCATATTTGTGTGGAGTTCTGCATTGGTACGTTGAGTGAGACAGGGAGGTTATGGAGGGGTACAGGTTCAGGGCATATTTGTGTGGAGTTCTGCATTGGTACTTTCCAGTGAGACAGGGAGGTTATGGAGGGTACAGGTTCATGGTATATTTGTGTGTAGTTCTGCAGTGGGACGTTCCAGCGAGACAGGGATGTTATGGACGGGTACAGGTTCAGTGCATAATTGTGTGTAGTTCTGCATTGGTACGTTCTAGTGAGACAGGGAAGTTATGGAGGGGTACAGGTTCAGGGCATATTTGTGTGGAGTTCTGCATTGGTACTTTCCAGTGAGACAGGGAGGTTATGGAGGGTACAGGTTCATGGCATATTTGTGTGGAGTTCTGCAGTGTGACGTACCACTGAGACAGGGAGGTTATGGACGGGTACAGGTTCATGGCATATTTGTGTGGAGTTCTGCTTTGGTACTTTCCAGTGAGACAGGGAGTTTATGGATGGGTACAGGTTCAGGGCATATTTGTGTGGAGTTCTGCATTGGTAGTTTCCAGTGGGAAAGGGACTGTATGGAGGGTACCGGTTCAAGCCATATTTGTGTGGAGTTCTGCAGTGGGACGTTCCAGTAAGACAGGGAGTTTATGGACGGGTACAGGTTCAGGGCATATTTGTGTGGTGTTCTGCATTGGTACTTTCCAGTGAGACAGGGAGTTTATGGATGGGTACAGGTTCAGGGCATATTTGTGTGGAGTTCTGCATTGGTAGTTTCCAGTGGGAAAGGGACTGTATGGAGGGTACCGGTTCAAGGCATATTTGTGTGGAGTTCTGCAGTGGGACGTTCCAGTAAGACAGGGAGTTTATGGACGGGTACAGGTTCAGGGCATATTTGTGTGGTGTTCTGCAATGGTACGTTCCAGTGAGACAGGGAGGTTATGCACGGTACAGGATCGGGGCATATTTGAGTGGAGTTCGGCATTGGTGCGTTCCAGTGAGACAGGGAGGTTATGGAGGGGTACAGGTTCAGGGCATATTTGTGTGGTGCTCTGCAATGGTACGTTCCAGTGAGACAGGGAGGTTATGGAGGGTACAGGTTCAGGGCATATTTTTGTGGAGTTCTGCGTTGGGACGTTCCAGTGAGACAGGGAGGTTATGGAGGGGTACAGGTTCAGGGCATATTTGTGTGGAGTTCTGCATTGGTACGTTCCAGTGAGACAGGAAGCTTATGGAGGGGTACAGGTTCAGGGCATATTTGTGTGGTGTTCTGCAATGGTACGTTCCAGTGAGACAGGCAGGATATGCACGGTACAGGATCAGGGCATATTTGAGTGGAGTTCGGCATTGGTGCGTCCAGTGAGACAGGGAGGTTATGGAGGGGTAAAGGTTCAGGGCATATTTGTGTGTAGTTCTGCATTGGTACGTTCCAGTGAGACAGGGATGTTATGGAGGGTACAGGTTCCGGGCATATTTGTGTGGAGTTCTGCAGTGGTACGTTGAGTGAGACAGGGAGGTTATGGAGGGGTACAGGTTCATGGCATATTTGTGTGGAGTTCTGCTTTGGTACTTTCCAGTGAGACAGGGAGGTTATGGAGGGTACAGGTTCATGGTATATTTGTGTGGAGTTCTGCAGTGGGACGTTCCAGCGAGACAGGGATGTTATGGACGGGTACAGGTTCAGTGCATATTTGTGTGTAGTTCTGCATTGGTACGTTCTAGTGAGACAGGGAAGTTATGGAGGGGTACAGGTTCAGGGCATATTTGTGTGGAGTTCTGCATTGGTACTTTCCAGTGAGACAGGGAGGTAATGGATGGGTACAGGTTCAGAGAATATTTGTGTGGAATTCTGCATTGGTACTTTCCAGTGAGACAGGGAGGTTATGGAGGGTACAGTTTCAGGGCATATTTGTGTGGTGTTCTGCAATGGTACATTCCAGTGAGACATGGAGGTTATGGAGGGATACAGGTTCAGGGCATATTTGTGTGGTGTTCTGCAATGGTACGTTCCAGTGAGAGAGGGAGGTTATGCACGGTTCAGGATCAGGGCATATTTGAGTGGAGTTCGGCATTGATGCGTTCCAGTGAGACGGGGAGGTTATGGAGGGGTACAGGTTCAGGGCATATTTGTGTGGTGTTCTGCAATGGTACGTTCCAGTGAGACAGGGAGGTTATGGAGGGGTACAGGTTCAGGGCATATTTGTGTGGTGTTCTGCAATGGTACGTTCCAGTGAGACAGGGAGGTTATGGAGGGGTACAGGTTCAAGGCATATTTGTGTGGTGTTCTGCAATGGTACGTTCCAGTGAGACAGGGAGGTTATGGAGGGTACAGGTTCAGTGCATATTTGTGTGTAGTTCTGCATTGTTATGTTCCAGTGAGACAGGGAGGTTATGGAGGGGTACAGGTTCAGGGCAAATTTGTGTGGTGTTTTGCAATGGTACGTTCCAGTGAGACAGGGAGGTTATGGAGGGGTACAGGTTCAGGGCATATTTGTGTGGTGTTCTGCAATGGTACATTCCAGTGAGACATGGAGGTTATGGAGGGGTACAGGTTCAGGGCATATTTGTGTGGTGTTCTGCAATGGTACGTTCCAGTGAGAAAGGGAGGTTATGCACGGTTCAGGATCAGGGCATATTTGAGTGGAGTTCGGCATTGGTGCGTTCCAGTGAGACGGGGAGGTTATGGAGGGGTACAGGTTCAGGGCATATTTGTGTGGAGTTCGGCATTGGGACGTTCCAGTGAGACAGGGAGGTTATGGAGGGGTACAGGTTCAGGGCATATTTGTGTGGAGTTCTGCATTGGGACGTTCCACTGAGACAGGGAGGTTATGGAGGGGTACAGGTTCAGGGCATATTTCTGTGGTGTTCTGCAATGGTACGTTCCAGTGAGACAGGGAGGTTATGGAGGGGTACAGGTTCAGGGCATATTTGTGTGGTGTTCTGCAATGGTACGTTCCAGTGAGACAGGGAGGTTATGGAGGGGTACAGGTTCAAGGCATATTTGTGTGGTGTTCTGCAATGGTACGTTCCAGTGAGACAGGGAGGTTATGGAGGGTACAGGTTCAGTGCATATTTGTGTGGAGTTCTGCGTTGGTACGTTCCAGTGAGACAGGGAGGTTATGGAGGATACAGGTTCAGGGCATATTTTTGAAGAGTTCTGCATTGGTACGTTCCAGTGGGACAGGGAGGTTATGCAGTGGTACAGGTTCGGGGCATATTTGTGTGGAGTTCTGCATTGGTACGTTCCAGTGAGACAGGGAGATTATGGAGGGGTACAGGTTCAGGGCATATTTGTGTGTTGTTCTGCATTGGTACGTTCCAGTGAGACAGGGAGGTTATGGAGGGTACAGGTTCCGGGCATATTTGTGTGGAGTTCTGCATTGGTACGTTGAGTGAGACAGGGAGGTTATGGAGGGGTACAGGTTCAGGGCATATTTGTGTGGAGTTCTGCATTGGTACTTTCCAGTGAGACAGGGAGGTTATGGAGGGTACAGGTTCATGGTATATTTGTGTGGAGTTCTGCAGTGGGACGTTCCAGCGAGACAGGGATGTTACGGACGGGTACAGGTTCAGTGCATAATTGTGTGTAGTTCTGCATTGGTACGTTCTAGTGAGACAGGGAAGTTATGGAGGGGTACAGGTTCAGGGCATATTTGTGTGGAGTTCTGCATTGGTACTTTCCAGTAAGACAGGGAGGTTATGGAGGGTACAGGTTCATGGCATATTTGTGTGGAGTTCTGCATTGGTAGTTTCCAGTGGGAAAGGGACTGTATGGAGGGTACCGGTTCAAGGCATATTTGTGTGGAGTTCTGCAGTGGGACGTTCCAGTAAGACAGGGAGTTTATGGACGGGTACAGGTTCAGGGCATATTTGTGTGGTGTTCTGCAATGGTACGTTCCAGTGAGACAGGGAGGTTATGCACGGTACAGGATCGGGGCATATTTGAGTGGAGTTCGGCATTGGTGCGTTCCAGTGAGACAGGGAGGTTATGGAGGGGTACAGGTTCAGGGCATATTTGTGTGGTGCTCTGCAATGGTACGTTCCAGTGAGACAGGGAGGTTATGGAGGGTACAGGTTCAGGGCATATTTTTGTGGAGTTCTGCGTTGGGACGTTCCAGTGAGACAGGGAGGTTATGGAGGGGTACAGTTTCAGGGCATATTTGTGTGGAGTTCTGCAATGGTACGTTCCAGTGAGACAGGGAGGTTTTGCAGGGTACAGGTTCAGGGCATATTTGAGTGGAGTTCGGCATTGGTGCGTTCCAGTGAGACACAGAGGTTATGGACGGGTACAGTTTCAGGGCATATTTGTGTGGAGTTCTGCATTGGTACGTTCCAGTGAGACAAGGTGATTATGGAGGGGTACAGGTTCAGGGCATATTTGTGTGATGTTCTGCAATGGTACGTACCAGTGAGACAGGGAGTTTATGCAGGTTTCAGGTTCAATGCATATTTGTGTGGAGTTCTGCATTGGTACGTTCCAGTGAGACAGGGTGGTTATGGAGGGGTACAGGTTCAGGGCATATTTGTGTGGTGTTCTGCAATGGTACGTTCCACTGAGACAGGCAGGTTATGCAGGGTACAGTTTCAGGCATATTTGAGTGGAGTTCGGCATTGGTGCGTTCCAGTGAGATAGGGAGGTTATGGACGGGTATAGTTTCTGGGCATATTTGTGTGGAGTTCTGCATTGGTACGTTCCAGTGAGACAGGGAGGTTATGCAGGGTACAGGTTCAGGGGATATTTGTGTGGAATTCTGCAGTGGTACGTTCCATTGAGATAGGGAGTTTATGGACGGGTACAGTTTCAGGGCATATTTGTGTGGAGATCGGCATTGGTGCGTTCCAGGGAGACAGGGAGGTGATGCAGGGTACAGGTTCAGGGCATATTTGTGTGGAATTCTGCAGTGGTACGTTCCATTGAGATAGGGAGTTTATGGACGGGTACAGGTTCAGGGCATATTTGAGTGGAGATCGGCATTGGTGCGTTCCAGGGAGACAGGGAGGTGATGCAGGGTACAGGTTCAGGGCATATTTGTGTGGAGTTCTGCAGTGGTACGTTCCAGTGAGACCGGGTGGTTATGGACGGGTACAGTTTCAGGGCATATTTGTGTGTAGTTCCGCATTGGTACTTTCCAGTCAGACAGGGAGTTTATGGAGGGTACAGGTTTATGGCAAATTTGTGTGGAGTTCTGCAGTGGGACGTTCCAGTGAGACAGGGAGGTTATGGACGGGTACATGTTCAGGGCATATTAGTGTGGAGTTCTGCATTGGTACGTTCCAGTGAGACAGAGCGGTTATGGAGGGGTACAGGTTCAGGGCATATTTGTGTGGTGTTCTGCATTGGTACTTTCCAGTCAGACAGGGAGTTTATGGAGGGTACAGGTTTATGGCAAATTTGTGTGGAGTTCTGCAGTGGGACGTTCCAGTGAGACAGGGAGGTTATGGACAGGTACAGGTTCAGGGCATATTTGTGTGGAGTTCTGCATTTGTACATTCCAGGGAGACCGGGAGGTTATGGAGGGTACAGCGTCAGGGCATATTTTTGTTGAGTTCTGCAGTGGTACGTTCCAGTGAGACAGGGAGGCAATGGACGGGTACAGGTTCAGGGCATATTTGTTTGGAGTTCTGCATTGGTACTTTCCAGTGAGACAGGGAGGTTATGGAGGGTACAGGTTCAATGCATATTTGTGTGGAGTTCTGCAGTGGGACGTTCCACTGAGACTGGGAGAATATGGACGGGTACATGTTCAGGGCATATTTGTGTGGAGTTCTGCATTGGTACGTTCCAGTGAGACAGGGTGTTTATGGAGGTGTACAGGTTCAGGGCATATTTGTGTGGTGTTCTGCAGTGGTACGTTCGAGTGAGACAAGGAGGTTATGCAGGGTACAGGTTCAGGGCATATTTGTGTGGAGTTCTGCAGTGGTACGTTCCAGTGAGACAGGGAAGTTATGGACGGGTACAGTTTCAGGGCATATTTGTGTGGAGTTCTGCAATGGTACGTTCCAGTGAGACAGGGAGGTTATGCAGGGTACAGGTTCAAGGCATAGTTGAGTGGAGTTCGGCATTGGTGCGTTCCAGTGAGACAAAGATGTTATGGACGGGTACAGTTTCAGGGCATATTTGTGGGGAGTTCTGCATTGGTACGTTCCAGTGAGACAAGGTGGTTATGGAGGGGTACAGGTTCAGGGCATATTAGTGTGGAGTTCTGCATTGGTACGTTCCAGTGAGACAGAGCGGTTATGGAGGGGTACAGGTTCAGGGCATATTTGTGTGGTGTTCTGCATTGGTACTTTCCAGTCAGACAGGGAGTTTATGGAGGGTACAGGTTTATGGCAAATTTGTGTGGAGTTCTGCAGTGGGACGTTCCAGTGAGACAGGGAGGTTATGGACAGGTACAGGTTCAGGGCATATTTGTGTGGAGTTCTGCATTTGTACATTCCAGGGAGACCGGGAGGTTATGGAGGGTACAGCGTCAGGGCATATTTTTGTTGAGTTCTGCAGTGGTACGTTCCAGTGAGACAGGGAGGCAATGGACGGGTACAGGTTCAGGGCATATTTGTTTGGAGTTCTGCATTGGTACTTTCCAGTGAGACAGGGAGGTTATGGAGGGTACAGGTTCAATGCATATTTGTGTGGAGTTCTGCAGTGGGACGTTCCACTGAGACTGGGAGAATATGGACGGGTACATGTTCAGGGCATATTTGTGTGGAGTTCTGCATTGGTACGTTCCAGTGAGACAGGGTGTTTATGGAGGTGTACAGGTTCAGGGCATATTTGTGTGGTGTTCTGCAGTGGTACGTTCGAGTGAGACAAGGAGGTTATGCAGTGTACAGGTTCAGGGCATATTTGTGTGGAGTTCTGAAGTGGTACGTTCCAGTGAGACAGGGAAGTTATGGACGGGTACAGTTTCAGGGCATATTTGTGTGGAGTTCTGCAATGGTACGTTCCAGTGAGACAGGGAGGTTATGCAGGGTACAGGTTCAAGGCATAGTTGAGTGGAGTTCGGCATTGGTGCGTTCCAGTGAGACAGAGATGTTATGGACGGGTACAGTTTCAGGGCATATTTGTGGGGAGTTCTGCATTGGTACGTTCCAGTGAGACAAGGTGGTTATGGAGGGGTACAGGTTCAGGGCATATTTGTGTGGAGTTCTGCATTGGTATTTTCCAGTCTGACAGGGAAGCTATGGAGGGGTACAGGTTCAGGACATATTTGTGTGGAGTTCTGCATTGGTACGTTCCACTGAGACAGGGAGGTTACGGAGGGGTACAGGTTCAGGGCATATTTGTGTGGAGTTCTGCATTGGTACGTACCAGTGAGTCAGGGAGGTTATGGAGGATACAGCATCAGGGCATATTTGTGTTGAGTTCTGCAGTGGTACGCTCCAGTGAGACAGGGAGGTTATGGAGGGTACAGGTTCAGGGCATAATTTTTGTGGAATTCTGCAGTGGTACGTTCCAGTGAGACAGGGAGAATATGGACGAGTACATGTTCAGGGCATATTAGTGTGGAGTTCTGCATTGGTACGTTCCAGTGAGACAGAGTGGTTATGCAGGGTACAGGTTCACGGCATATTTGTGTGGCGTTCTGCAGTGGTACGTTCCATTGAGACAGGGAGTAAATGGACGGGTGCAGTTTCAGGGCATATTTATGTGGAGATCTGCATTGGCACGTTCTAATCAGACAGGGAGGTTATGCAGGGTACAGGTTCAGGGCATATTTGTGTGGAGTTCTGCATTGGTACGTTCCAGTGAGACAGGGTGGTTATGGAGGGGTACAGGTTCAGGAGATATTTGTGTGGTGTTCTGCAATGGTACGTTCCAGTGAGACAGGGAGGTCATGCAGGGTACAGGTTCAGGGCATATTTGAGTGGAGATCGGCTTTGGTGCGTTCCAGGGAGACAGGGAGGTTATGGAGGGGTACAGGTTCAGGGCATATTTGTGTGTAGTTCTGCATTGGCACGTTCTAATGAGACAGGGAGGTTATGCAGGGTATAGGTTCAGGGCATATTTGTGTGGAGTTCTGAATTGGTACGTTCCAGTGAGACAGAGAGGTTATGGAGGGTACAGGTTCAATGCATATTTGTGTGGAGTTCTGCAGTGGGACGTTCCACTGAGACAGGGAAAATATGGACGGGTACATGTTCAGGGCATATTTGTGTGGAGTTCTGCAGTGGTACGTTCCAGTGAGACAGAGCGGTTATGGAGGAGTACAGGTTCAGGGCATATTTGTGTGGTGTTCTGCAGTGGTACGTTCCAGTGAGACAGGGAGGTTATGGACGGGTAGAGTTTCAGGGCATATTTGTGTGGAGTTCTGCAATGGTACGTTCCAGTGAGACAGGGAGGTTTTTCAGGGTACAGGTTCAGGGCATATTTGAGTGGAGTTCGGCATTGGTGCGTTCCAGTGAGACAGGGTGTTTATGGAGGTGTACAGGTTCAGGGCATATTTGTGTGGAGTTCTGTATTGGTACGCTCCAGTGAGACAGGGAGGTTATGGAGGGTACAGGTTCAGGGCATATTTTTGTGGAATTCTGCAGTGGGACGTTCCACTGAGACAGGGAGAATATGGACGGGTACATGTTCAGGGCATATTTGTGTGGAGTTCTGCAGTGGTACGTTCCAGTGAGACAGGGAGAATATGGACGGGTACATGTTCAGGGCATATTAGTGTGGAGTTCTGCATTGGTACATTCCAGTGAGACAGAGCGGTTATGCAGGGTACAGGTTCAGGGCATATTTGTGTGGCGTTCTGCAGTGGTACGTTCCATTGAGACAGGGAGTTAATGGACGGGTACAGTCTCAGGGCATATTTGTGTGGAGATCTGCATTGGTACTTTCCAGTGAGACAGGGTGGTTATGGAGGGGTACAGGTTCAGGAGATATTTGTGTGTAGTTCTGCATTGGTACAGTCCAGTGAGTCAGGGAGGTTATGGAGGATACAGCATCAGGGCATATTTGTGTTGAGTTCTGCAGTGGTACGTTCCAGTGAGAAAGGGAGGTAATGGACGGGTACAGGTTCAGGGCATATTTTTGTGGCGTTCTGCAGTGGTACGTTCCAGTGAGACAGGGAGGTTATGGACGGGTACAGTTTCAGGGCATATTTGTGTGGAGTTCTGCAATGGTACGTTCCAGTGAGACAGGGAGGTTTTGCAGGGTACAGGGTCAGGGCATATTTGAGTGGAGTTCGGCATTGGTGCGTTCCAGTGAGACACAGAGGTTATGGACGGGTACAGTTTCAGGGCATATTTGTGTGGAGTTCTGCATTGGTACGTTCCAGTGAGACAAGGTGATTATGGAGGGGTACAGGTTCAGGGCATATTTGTGTGATGTTCTGCAATGGTACGTACCAGTGAGACAGGGAGTTTATGCAGGTTTCAGGTTCAATGCATATTTGTGTGGAGTTCTGCATTGGTACGTTCCAGTGAGACAGGGTGGTTATGGAGGGGTACAGGTTCAGGGCATATTTGTGTGGTGTTCTGCAATGGTACGTTCCACTGAGACAGGGAGGTTATGCAGGGTACAGTTTCAGGCATATTTGAGTGGAGTTCGGCATTGGTGCGTTCCAGTGAGACAGGGAGGTTATGGACGGGTATAGTTTCTGGGCATATTTGTGTGGAGTTCTGCATTGGTACGTTCCAGTGAGACAGGGAGGTTATGCAGGGTACAGGTTCAGGGGATATTTGTGTGGAATTCTGCAGTGGTACGTTCCATTGAGATAGGGAGTTTATGGACGGGTACAGTTTCAGGGCATATTTGTGTGGAGATCGGCATTGGTGCGTTCCAGGGAGACAGGGAGGTGATGCAGGGTACAGGTTCAGGGCATATTTGTGTGGAATTCTGCAGTGGTACGTTCCATTGAGATAGGGAGTTTATGGACGGGTACAGGTTCAGGGCATATTTGAGTGGAGATCGGCATTGGTGCGTTCCAGGGAGACAGGGAGGTGATGCAGGGTACAGGTTCAGGGCATATTTGTGTGGAGTTCTGCAGTGGTACGTTCCAGTGAGACCGGGTGGTTATGGATGGGTACAGTTTCAGGGCATATTTGTGTGTAGTTCCGCATTGGTACTTTCCAGTCAGACAGGGAGTTTATGGAGGGTACAGGTTTATGGCAAATTTGTGTGGAGTTCTGCAGTGGGACGTTCCAGTGAGACAGGGAGGTTATGGACGGGTACATGTTCAGGGCATATTAGTGTGGATTTCTGCATTGGTACGTTCCAGTGAGACAGAGCGGTTATGGAGGGGTACAGGTTCAGGGCATATTTGTGTGGTGTTCTGCAGTGGTACGTTCGAGTGAGACAAGGAGGTTATGCAGGGTACAGGTTCAGGGCATATTTGTGTGGAGTTCTGCAGTGGTACGTTCCAGTGAGACAGGGAAGTTATGGACGGGTACAGTTTCAGGGCATATTTGTGTGGAGTTCTGCAATGGTACGTTCCAGTGAGACAGGGAGGTTATGCAGGGTACAGGTTCAGGGCATATTTGAGTGGAGTTCTGCATTGGTACATTCCAGGGAGACCGGGAGGTTATGGAGGGTACAGCGTCAGGGCATATTTTTGTTGAGTTCTGCAGTGGTACGTTCCAGTGAGACAGGCAGGCAATGGACGGGTACAGGTTCAGGGCATATTTGTTTGGAGTTCTGCATTGGTACTTTCCAGTGAGACAGGGAGGTTATGGAGGGTACAGGTTCAATGCATATTTGTGTGGAGTTCTGCAGTGGGACGTTCCACTGAGACAGGGAGAATATGGACGGGTACATGTTCAGGGCATATTTGTGTGGAGTTCTGCAGTGGTACTTTCCAGTGAGACAGGGAGAATATGGACGGGTACATGTTCAGGGCATATTAGTGTGGAGTTCTGCATTGGTACGTTCCAGTGAGACAGAGCGGTTATGGAGGGGTACAGGTTCAGGGCATATTTGTGTGGTGTTCTGCAGTGGTACGTTCGAGTGAGACAAGGAGGTTATGCAGGGTACAGGTTCAGGGCATATTTGTGTGGAGTTCTGCAGTGGTACGTTCCAGTGAGACAGGGAAGTTATGGACGGGTACAGTTTCAGGGCATATTTGTGTGGAGTTCTGCAATGGTACGTTCCAGTGAGACAGGGAGGTTATGCAGGGTACAGGTTCAGGGCATATTTGAGTGGAGTTCGGCATTGGTGCGTTCCATTGAGACAGAGATGTTATGGACGGGTACAGTTTCAGGGCATATTTGTGGGGAGTTCTGCATTGGTACGTTCCAGTGAGACAAGGTGGTTATGGAGGGGTACAGGTTCAGGGCATATTTTTGTGGAATTCTGCAGTGGGACGTTCCACTGAGACAGGGAGAATATGGACGGGTACATGTTCAGGGCATATTTGTGTGGAGTTCTGCAGTGGTACGTTCCATTGAGACAGGGAGTTAATGGACGGGTACAGTTTCAGGGCATATTTGTGTGGAGATCTGCATTGGTACTTTCCAGTGAGACAGGGTGGTTATGGAGGGGTACAGGTTCAGGAGATATTTGTGTGTAGTTCTGCATTGGTACAGTCCAGTGAGTCAGGGAGGTTATGGAGGATACAGCATCAGGGCATATTTGTGTTGAGTTCTGCAGTGGTACGTTCCAGTGAGACAGGGAGGTAATGGATGGGTACAGGTTCAGGGCATATTTTTGTGGCGTTCTGCAGTGGTACGTTCCAGTGAGACAGGGAGGTTATGGACGGGTACAGTTTCAGGGCATATTTGTGTGGAGTTCTGCAATGGTACGTTCCAGTGAGACAGGGAGGTTTTGCAGGGTACAGGTTCAGGGCATATTTGAGTGGAGTTCGGCATTGGTGCGTTCCAGTGAGACAGAGAGGTTATGGACGGGTACAGTTTCAGGGCATATTTGTGTGTAGTTCCGCATTGGTACTTTCCAGTCTGACAGGGAGTTTATGGAGGGTACAGGTTTATGGCAAATTTGTGTGGAGTTCTGCAGTGGGACGTTCCAGTGAGACAGGGAGGTTATGGACAGGTACAGGTTCAGGGCATATTTGTGTGGAGTTCTGCATTGGTACGTTCCAGTGAGACAGGGAAGTTATGGAGGGGTACAGGTTCAGGGCATATTTGTGTGGAGTTCTGCATTTGTACATTCCAGGGAGACCGGGAGGTTATGGAGGGTACAGCGTCAGGGCATATTTTTGTTGAGTTCTGCAGTGGTACGTTCCAGTGAGACAGGGAGGCAATGGACGGGTACAGGTTCAGGGCATATTTGTTTGGAGTTCTGCATTGGTACTTTCCAGTGAGACAGGGAGGTTATGGAGGGTACAGGTTCAATGCATATATGTGTGGAGTTCTGCAGTGGGACGTTCCACTGAGACTGGGAGAATATGGACGGGTACATGTTCAGGGCATATTTGTGTGGAGTTCTGCATTGGTACGTTCCAGTGAGACAGGGTGTTTATGGAGGTGTACAGGTTCAGGGCATATTTGTGTGGTGTTCTGCAGTGGTACGTTCGAGTGAGACAAGGAGGTTATGCAGGGTACAGGTTCAGGGCATATTTGTGTGGAGTTCTGCAGTGGTTCGTTCCAGTGAGACAGGGAAGTTATGGACGGGTACAGTTTCAGGGCATATTTGTGTGGAGTTCTGCAATGGTACGTTCCAGTGAGACAGGGAGGTTATGCAGGGTACAGGTTCAAGGCATAGTTGAGTGGAGTTCGGCATTGGTGCGTTCCAGTGAGACAGAGATGTTATGGACGGGTACAGTTTCAGGGCATATTTGTGGGGAGTTCTGCATTGGTACGTTCCAGTGAGACAAGGTGGTTATGGAGGGGTACAGGTTCAGGGCATATTTGTGTGGAGTTCTGCATTGGTATTTTCCAGTCTGACAGGGAAGCTATGGAGGGGTACAGGTTCAGGACATATTTGTGTGGAGTTCTGCATTGGTACGTTCCACTGAGACAGGGAGGTTACGGAGGGGTACAGGTTCAGGGCATATTTGTGTGGAGTTCTGCATTGGTACGTACCAGTGAGTCAGGGAGGTTATGGAGGATACAGCATCAGGGCATATTTGTGTTGAGTTCTGCAGTGGTACGCTCCAGTGAGACAGGGAGGTTATGGAGGGTACAGGTTCAGGGCATAATTTTTGTGGAATTCTGCAGTGGGACGTTCCACTGAGACAGGGAGAATATGGACGGGTACATGTTCAGGGCATATTTGTGTGGAGTTCTGCAGTGGGACGTTCCACTGAGACAGGGAAAATATGGACGGGTACATGTTCAGGGCATATTTGTGTGGAGTTCTGCAGTGGTACGTTCCAGTGAGACAGAGCGGTTATGGAGGGGTACAGGTTCTGGGCATATTTGTGTGGTGTTCTGCAGTGGTACGTTCCAGTGAGACAGGGAGGTTATGGACGGGTAGAGTTTCAGGGCATATTTGTGTGGAGTTCTGCAATGGTACGTTCCAGTGAGACAGGGAGGTTTTTCAGGGTACAGGTTCAGGGCATATTTGAGTGGAGTTCGGCATTGGTGCGTTCCAGTGAGACAGGGTGTTTATGGAGGTGTACAGGTTCAGGGCATATTTGTGTGGAGTTCTGTATTGGTACGCTCCAGTGAGACAGGGAGGTTATGGAGGGTACAGGTTCAGGGCATATTTTTGTGGAATTCTGCAGTGGGACGTTCCACTGAGACAGGGAGAATATGGACGGGTACATGTTCAGGGCATATTTGTGTGGAGTTCTGCAGTGGTACGTTCCAGTGAGACAGGGAGAATATGGACGGGTACATGTTCAGGGCATATTAGTGTGGAGTTCTGCATTGGTACATTCCAGTGAGACAGAGCGGTTATGCAGGGTACAGGTTCAGGGCATATTTGTGTGGCGTTCTGCGGTGGTACGTTCCATTGAGACAGGGAGTTAATGGACGGGTACAGTTTCAGGGCATATTTGTGTGGAGATCTGCATTGGTACTTTCCAGTGAGACAGGGTGGTTATGGAGGGGTACAGGTTCAGGAGATATTTGTGTGTAGTTCTGCATTGGTATAGTCCAGTGAGTCAGGGAGGTTATGGAGGATACAGCATCAGGGCATATTTGTGTTGAGTTCTGCAGTGGTACGTTCCAGTGAGAAAGGGAGGTAATGGACGGGTACAGGTTCAGGGCATATTTTTGTGGCGTTCTGCAGTGGTACGTTCCAGTGAGACAGGGAGGTTATGGACGGGTACAGTTTCAGGGCATATTTGTGTGGAGTTCTGCAATGGTACGTTCCAGTGAGACAGGGAGGTTTTGCAGGGTACAGGTTCAGGGCATATTTGAGTGGAGTTCGGCATTGGTGCGTTCCAGTGAGACAGAGAGGTTATGGACGGGTACAGTTTCAGGGCATATTTGTGTGGAGTTCTGCATTGGTACGTTCCAGTGAGACAAGGTGATTATGGAGGGGTACAGGTTCAGGGCATATTTGTGTGATGTTCTGCAATGGTACGTACCAGTGAGACAGGGAGTTTATGCAGGTTTCAGGTTCAATGCATATTTGTGTGGAGTTCTGCATTGGTACGTTCCAGTGAGACAGGGTGGTTATGGAGGGGTACAGGTTCAGGGCATATTTGTGTGGTGTTCTGCAATGGTACGTTCCACTGAGACAGGGAGGTTATGCAGGGTACAGTTTCAGGCATATTTGAGTGGAGTTCGGCATTG
The DNA here is from genome assembly GCF_048418815.1 of Hemitrygon akajei. Lineage (NCBI taxonomy): Eukaryota > Metazoa > Chordata > Chondrichthyes > Myliobatiformes > Dasyatidae > Hemitrygon > Hemitrygon akajei. The sequence goes on along the minus strand of NW_027332016.1, from coordinate 726,926 downwards.
GTGCGTTCCAGTGAGACAGGGAAGTTATGGACGGGTATAGTTTCTGGGCATATTTGTGTGGAGTTCTGCATTGGTACGTTCCAGTGAGACAGGGAGGTTATGCAGGGTACAGGTTCAGGGCATATTTGTGTGGAATTCTGCAGTGGTACGTTCCATTGAGATAGGGAGTTTATGCACGGGTACAGTTTCAGGGCATATTTGTGTGGAGATCGGCATTGGTGCGTTCCAGGGAGACAGGGAGGTGATGCAGGGTACAGGTTCAGGGCATATTTGTGTGGAATTCTGCAGTGGTACGTTCCATTGAGATAGGGAGTTTATGGACGGGTACAGGTTCAGGGCATATTTGAGTGGAGATCGGCATTGGTGCGTTCCAGGGAGACAGGGAGGTGATGCATGGTACAGGTTCAGGGCATATTTGTGTGGAGTTCTGCAGTGGTACGTTCCAGTGAGACCGGGTGGTTATGGATGGGTACAGTTTCAGGGCATATTTGTGTGTAGTTCCGCATTGGTACTTTCCAGTCAGACAGGGAGTTTATGGAGGGTACAGGTTTATGGCAAATTTGTGTGGAGTTCTGCAGTGGGACGTTCCAGTGAGACAGGGAGGTTATGGACGGGTACATGTTCAGGGCATATTAGTGTGGAGTTCTGCATTGGTACGTTCCAGTGAGACAGAGCGGTTATGGAGGGGTACAGGTTCAGGGCATATTTGTGTGGTGTTCTGCAGTGGTACGTTCGAGTGAGACAAGGAGGTTATGCAGGGTACAGGTTCAGGGCATATTTGTGTGGAGTTCTGCAGTGGTACGTTCCAGTGAGACAGGGAAGTTATGGACGGGTACAGTTTCAGGGCATATTTGTGTGGAGTTCTGCAATGGTACGTTCCAGTGAGACAGGGAGGTTATGCAGGGTACAGGTTCAGGGCATATTTGAGTGGAGTTCTGCATTGGTACATTCCAGGGAGACCGGGAGGTTATGGAGGGTACAGCGTCAGGGCATATTTTTGTTGAGTTCTGCAGTGGGACGTTCCACTGAGACAGGGAGAATATGGACGGGTACATGTTCAGGGCATATTTGTGTGGAGTTCTGCAGTGGTACTTTCCAGTGAGACAGGGAGTTTATGGAGGGTACAGGTTTATGGCAAATTTGTGTGGAGTTCTGCAGTGGGACGTTCCAGTGAGACAGGGAGGTTATGGACAGGTACAGGTTCAGGGCATATTTGTGTGGAGTTCTGCATTTGTACATTCCAGGGAGACCGGGAGGTTATGGAGGGTACAGCGTCAGGGCATATTTTTGTTGAGTTCTGCAGTGGTACGTTCCAGTGAGACAGGGAGGCAATGGACGGGTACAGGTTCAGGGCATATTTGTTTGGAGTTCTGCATTGGTACTTTCCAGTGAGACAGGGAGGTTATGGAGGGTACAGGTTCAATGCATATTTGTGTGGAGTTCTGCAGTGGGACGTTCCACTGAGACTGGGAGAATATGGACGGGTACATGTTCAGGGCATATTTGTGTGGAGTTCTGCATTGGTACGTTCCAGTGAGACAGGGTGTTTATGGAGGTGTACAGGTTCAGGGCATATTTGTGTGGTGTTCTGCAGTGGTACGTTCGAGTGAGACAAGGAGGTTATGCAGGGTACAGGTTCAGGGCATATTTGTGTGGAGTTCTGCAGTGGTACGTTCCAGTGAGACAGGGAAGTTATGGACGGGTACAGTTTCAGGGCATATTTGTGTGGAGTTCTGCAATGGTACGTTCCAGTGAGACAGGGAGGTTATGCAGGGTACAGGTTCAAGGCATAGTTGAGTGGAGTTCGGCATTGGTGCGTTCCAGTGAGACAAAGATGTTATGGACGGGTACAGTTTCAGGGCATATTTGTGGGGAGTTCTGCATTGGTACGTTCCAGTGAGACAAGGTGGTTATGGAGGGGTACAGGTTCAGGGCATATTAGTGTGGAGTTCTGCATTGGTACGTTCCAGTGAGACAGAGCGGTTATGGAGGGGTACAGGTTCAGGGCATATTTGTGTGGTGTTCTGCATTGGTACTTTCCAGTCAGACAGGGAGTTTATGGAGGGTACAGGTTTATGGCAAATTTGTGTGGAGTTCTGCAGTGGGACGTTCCAGTGAGACAGGGAGGTTATGGACAGGTACAGGTTCAGGGCATATTTGTGTGGAGTTCTGCATTTGTACATTCCAGGGAGACCGGGAGGTTATGGAGGGTACAGCGTCAGGGCATATTTTTGTTGAGTTCTGCAGTGGTACGTTCCAGTGAGACAGGGAGGCAATGGACGGGTACAGGTTCAGGGCATATTTGTTTGGAGTTCTGCATTGGTACTTTCCAGTGAGACAGGGAGGTTATGGAGGGTACAGGTTCAATGCATATTTGTGTGGAGTTCTGCAGTGGGACGTTCCACTGAGACTGGGAGAATATGGACGGGTACATGTTCAGGGCATATTTGTGTGGAGTTCTGCATTGGTACGTTCCAGTGAGACAGGGTGTTTATGGAGGTGTACAGGTTCAGGGCATATTTGTGTGGTGTTCTGCAGTGGTACGTTCGAGTGAGACAAGGAGGTTATGCAGTGTACAGGTTCAGGGCATATTTGTGTGGAGTTCTGAAGTGGTACGTTCCAGTGAGACAGGGAAGTTATGGACGGGTACAGTTTCAGGGCATATTTGTGTGGAGTTCTGCAATGGTACGTTCCAGTGAGACAGGGAGGTTATGCAGGGTACAGGTTCAAGGCATAGTTGAGTGGAGTTCGGCATTGGTGCGTTCCAGTGAGACAGAGATGTTATGGACGGGTACAGTTTCAGGGCATATTTGTGGGGAGTTCTGCATTGGTACGTTCCAGTGAGACAAGGTGGTTATGGAGGGGTACAGGTTCAGGGCATATTTGTGTGGAGTTCTGCATTGGTATTTTCCAGTCTGACAGGGAAGCTATGGAGGGGTACAGGTTCAGGACATATTTGTGTGGAGTTCTGCATTGGTACGTTCCACTGAGACAGGGAGGTTACGGAGGGGTACAGGTTCAGGGCATATTTGTGTGGAGTTCTGCATTGGTACGTACCAGTGAGTCAGGGAGGTTATGGAGGATACAGCATCAGGGCATATTTGTGTTGAGTTCTGCAGTGGTACGCTCCAGTGAGACAGGGAGGTTATGGAGGGTACAGGTTCAGGGCATAATTTTTGTGGAATTCTGCAGTGGTACGTTCCAGTGAGACAGGGAGAATATGGACGAGTACATGTTCAGGGCATATTAGTGTGGAGTTCTGCATTGGTACGTTCCAGTGAGACAGAGTGGTTATGCAGGGTACAGGTTCACGGCATATTTGTGTGGCGTTCTGCAGTGGTACGTTCCATTGAGACAGGGAGTAAATGGACGGGTGCAGTTTCAGGGCATATTTATGTGGAGATCTGCATTGGCACGTTCTAATCAGACAGGGAGGTTATGCAGGGTACAGGTTCAGGGCATATTTGTGTGGAGTTCTGCATTGGTACGTTCCAGTGAGACAGGGTGGTTATGGAGGGGTACAGGTTCAGGAGATATTTGTGTGGTGTTCTGCAATGGTACGTTCCAGTGAGACAGGGAGGTCATGCAGGGTACAGGTTCAGGGCATATTTGAGTGGAGATCGGCTTTGGTGCGTTCCAGGGAGACAGGGAGGTTATGGAGGGGTACAGGTTCAGGGCATATTTGTGTGTAGTTCTGCATTGGCACGTTCTAATGAGACAGGGAGGTTATGCAGGGTATAGGTTCAGGGCATATTTGTGTGGAGTTCTGAATTGGTACGTTCCAGTGAGACAGAGAGGTTATGGAGGGTACAGGTTCAATGCATATTTGTGTGGAGTTCTGCAGTGGGACGTTCCACTGAGACAGGGAAAATATGGACGGGTACATGTTCAGGGCATATTTGTGTGGAGTTCTGCAGTGGTACGTTCCAGTGAGACAGAGCGGTTATGGAGGAGTACAGGTTCAGGGCATATTTGTGTGGTGTTCTGCAGTGGTACGTTCCAGTGAGACAGGGAGGTTATGGACGGGTAGAGTTTCAGGGCATATTTGTGTGGAGTTCTGCAATGGTACGTTCCAGTGAGACAGGGAGGTTTTTCAGGGTACAGGTTCAGGGCATATTTGAGTGGAGTTCGGCATTGGTGCGTTCCAGTGAGACAGGGTGTTTATGGAGGTGTACAGGTTCAGGGCATATTTGTGTGGAGTTCTGTATTGGTACGCTCCAGTGAGACAGGGAGGTTATGGAGGGTACAGGTTCAGGGCATATTTTTGTGGAATTCTGCAGTGGGACGTTCCACTGAGACAGGGAGAATATGGACGGGTACATGTTCAGGGCATATTTGTGTGGAGTTCTGCAGTGGTACGTTCCAGTGAGACAGGGAGAATATGGACGGGTACATGTTCAGGGCATATTAGTGTGGAGTTCTGCATTGGTACATTCCAGTGAGACAGAGCGGTTATGCAGGGTACAGGTTCAGGGCATATTTGTGTGGCGTTCTGCAGTGGTACGTTCCATTGAGACAGGGAGTTAATGGACGGGTACAGTCTCAGGGCATATTTGTGTGGAGATCTGCATTGGTACTTTCCAGTGAGACAGGGTGGTTATGGAGGGGTACAGGTTCAGGAGATATTTGTGTGTAGTTCTGCATTGGTACAGTCCAGTGAGTCAGGGAGGTTATGGAGGATACAGCATCAGGGCATATTTGTGTTGAGTTCTGCAGTGGTACGTTCCAGTGAGAAAGGGAGGTAATGGACGGGTACAGGTTCAGGGCATATTTTTGTGGCGTTCTGCAGTGGTACGTTCCAGTGAGACAGGGAGGTTATGGACGGGTACAGTTTCAGGGCATATTTGTGTGGAGTTCTGCAATGGTACGTTCCAGTGAGACAGGGAGGTTTTGCAGGGTACAGGTTCAGGGCATATTTGAGTGGAGTTCGGCATTGGTGCGTTCCAGTGAGACACAGAGGTTATGGACGGGTACAGTTTCAGGGCATATTTGTGTGGAGTTCTGCATTGGTACGTTCCAGTGAGACAAGGTGATTATGGAGGGGTACAGGTTCAGGGCATATTTGTGTGATGTTCTGCAATGGTACGTACCAGTGAGACAGGGAGTTTATGCAGGTTTCAGGTTCAATGCATATTTGTGTGGAGTTCTGCATTGGTACGTTCCAGTGAGACAGGGTGGTTATGGAGGGGTACAGGTTCAGGGCATATTTGTGTGGTGTTCTGCAATGGTACGTTCCACTGAGACAGGGAGGTTATGCAGGGTACAGTTTCAGGCATATTTGAGTGGAGTTCGGCATTGGTGCGTTCCAGTGAGACAGGGAGGTTATGGACGGGTATAGTTTCTGGGCATATTTGTGTGGAGTTCTGCATTGGTACGTTCCAGTGAGACAGGGAGGTTATGCAGGGTACAGGTTCAGGGGATATTTGTGTGGAATTCTGCAGTGGTACGTTCCATTGAGATAGGGAGTTTATGGACGGGTACAGTTTCAGTGCATATTTGTGTGGAGATCGGCATTGGTGCGTTCCAGGGAGACAGGGAGGTGATGCAGGGTACAGGTTCAGGGCATATTTGTGTGGAATTCTGCAGTGGTACGTTCCATTGAGATAGGGAGTTTATGGACGGGTACAGGTTCAGGGCATATTTGAGTGGAGATCGGCATTGGTGCGTTCCAGGGAGACAGGGAGGTGATGCAGGGTACAGGTTCAGGGCATATTTGTGTGGAGTTCTGCAGTGGTACGTTCCAGTGAGACCGGGTGGTTATGGATGGGTACAGTTTCAGGGCATATTTGTGTGTAGTTCCGCATTGGTACTTTCCAGTCAGACAGGGAGTTTATGGAGGGTACAGGTTTATGGCAAATTTGTGTGGAGTTCTGCAGTGGGACGTTCCAGTGAGACAGGGAGGTTATGGACGGGTACATGTTCAGGGCATATTAGTGTGGATTTCTGCATTGGTACGTTCCAGTGAGACAGAGCGGTTATGGAGGGGTACAGGTTCAGGGCATATTTGTGTGGTGTTCTGCAGTGGTACGTTCGAGTGAGACAAGGAGGTTATGCAGGGTACAGGTTCAGGGCATATTTGTGTGGAGTTCTGCAGTGGTACGTTCCAGTGAGACAGGGAAGTTATGGACGGGTACAGTTTCAGGGCATATTTGTGTGGAGTTCTGCAATGGTACGTTCCAGTGAGACAGGGAGGTTATGCAGGGTACAGGTTCAGGGCATATTTGAGTGGAGTTCTGCATTGGTACATTCCAGGGAGACCGGGAGGTTATGGAGGGTACAGCGTCAGGGCATATTTTTGTTGAGTTCTGCAGTGGTACGTTCCAGTGAGACAGGCAGGCAATGGACGGGTACAGGTTCAGGGCATATTTGTTTGGAGTTCTGCATTGGTACTTTCCAGTGAGACAGGGAGGTTATGGAGGGTACAGGTTCAATGCATATTTGTGTGGAGTTCTGCAGTGGGACGTTCCACTGAGACAGGGAGAATATGGACGGGTACATGTTCAGGGCATATTTGTGTGGAGTTCTGCAGTGGTACTTTCCAGTGAGACAGGGAGAATATGGACGGGTACATGTTCAGGGCATATTAGTGTGGAGTTCTGCATTGGTACGTTCCAGTGAGACAGAGCGGTTATGGAGGGGTACAGGTTCAGGGCATATTTGTGTGGTGTTCTGCAGTGGTACGTTCGAGTGAGACAAGGAGGTTATGCAGGGTACAGGTTCAGGGCATATTTGTGTGGAGTTCTGCAGTGGTACGTTCCAGTGAGACAGGGAAGTTATGGACGGGTACAGTTTCAGGGCATATTTGTGTGGAGTTCTGCAATGGTACGTTCCAGTGAGACAGGGAGGTTATGCAGGGTACAGGTTCAGGGCATATTTGAGTGGAGTTCGGCATTGGTGCGTTCCATTGAGACAGAGATGTTATGGACGGGTACAGTTTCAGGGCATATTTGTGGGGAGTTCTGCATTGGTACGTTCCAGTGAGACAAGGTGGTTATGGAGGGGTACAGGTTCAGGGCATATTTTTGTGGAATTCTGCAGTGGGACGTTCCACTGAGACAGGGAGAATATGGACGGGTACATGTTCAGGGCATATTTGTGTGGAGTTCTGCAGTGGTACGTTCCATTGAGACAGGGAGTTAATGGACGGGTACAGTTTCAGGGCATATTTGTGTGGAGATCTGCATTGGTACTTTCCAGTGAGACAGGGTGGTTATGGAGGGGTACAGGTTCAGGAGATATTTGTGTGTAGTTCTGCATTGGTACAGTCCAGTGAGTCAGGGAGGTTATGGAGGATACAGCATCAGGGCATATTTGTGTTGAGTTCTGCAGTGGTACGTTCCAGTGAGACAGGGAGGTAATGGATGGGTACAGGTTCAGGGCATATTTTTGTGGCGTTCTGCAGTGGTACGTTCCAGTGAGACAGGGAGGTTATGGACGGGTACAGTTTCAGGGCATATTTGTGTGGAGTTCTGCAATGGTACGTTCCAGTGAGACAGGGAGGTTTTGCAGGGTACAGGTTCAGGGCATATTTGAGTGGAGTTCGGCATTGGTGCGTTCCAGTGAGACAGAGAGGTTATGGACGGGTACAGTTTCAGGGCATATTTGTGTGTAGTTCCGCATTGGTACTTTCCAGTCTGACAGGGAGTTTATGGAGGGTACAGGTTTATGGCAAATTTGTGTGGAGTTCTGCAGTGGGACGTTCCAGTGAGACAGGGAGGTTATGGACAGGTACAGGTTCAGGGCATATTTGTGTGGAGTTCTGCATTGGTACGTTCCAGTGAGACAGGGAAGTTATGGAGGGGTACAGGTTCAGGGCATATTTGTGTGGAGTTCTGCATTTGTACATTCCAGGGAGACCGGGAGGTTATGGAGGGTACAGCGTCAGGGCATATTTTTGTTGAGTTCTGCAGTGGTACGTTCCAGTGAGACAGGGAGGCAATGGACGGGTACAGGTTCAGGGCATATTTGTTTGGAGTTCTGCATTGGTACTTTCCAGTGAGACAGGGAGGTTATGGAGGGTACAGGTTCAATGCATATATGTGTGGAGTTCTGCAGTGGGACGTTCCACTGAGACTGGGAGAATATGGACGGGTACATGTTCAGGGCATATTTGTGTGGAGTTCTGCATTGGTACGTTCCAGTGAGACAGGGTGTTTATGGAGGTGTACAGGTTCAGGGCATATTTGTGTGGTGTTCTGCAGTGGTACGTTCGAGTGAGACAAGGAGGTTATGCAGGGTACAGGTTCAGGGCATATTTGTGTGGAGTTCTGCAGTGGTTCGTTCCAGTGAGACAGGGAAGTTATGGACGGGTACAGTTTCAGGGCATATTTGTGTGGAGTTCTGCAATGGTACGTTCCAGTGAGACAGGGAGGTTATGCAGGGTACAGGTTCAAGGCATAGTTGAGTGGAGTTCGGCATTGGTGCGTTCCAGTGAGACAGAGATGTTATGGACGGGTACAGTTTCAGGGCATATTTGTGGGGAGTTCTGCATTGGTACGTTCCAGTGAGACAAGGTGGTTATGGAGGGGTACAGGTTCAGGGCATATTTGTGTGGAGTTCTGCATTGGTATTTTCCAGTCTGACAGGGAAGCTATGGAGGGGTACAGGTTCAGGACATATTTGTGTGGAGTTCTGCATTGGTACGTTCCACTGAGACAGGGAGGTTACGGAGGGGTACAGGTTCAGGGCATATTTGTGTGGAGTTCTGCATTGGTACGTACCAGTGAGTCAGGGAGGTTATGGAGGATACAGCATCAGGGCATATTTGTGTTGAGTTCTGCAGTGGTACGCTCCAGTGAGACAGGGAGGTTATGGAGGGTACAGGTTCAGGGCATAATTTTTGTGGAATTCTGCAGTGGGACGTTCCACTGAGACAGGGAGAATATGGACGGGTACATGTTCAGGGCATATTTGTGTGGAGTTCTGCAGTGGGACGTTCCACTGAGACAGGGAAAATATGGACGGGTACATGTTCAGGGCATATTTGTGTGGAGTTCTGCAGTGGTACGTTCCAGTGAGACAGAGCGGTTATGGAGGGGTACAGGTTCTGGGCATATTTGTGTGGTGTTCTGCAGTGGTACGTTCCAGTGAGACAGGGAGGTTATGGACGGGTAGAGTTTCAGGGCATATTTGTGTGGAGTTCTGCAATGGTACGTTCCAGTGAGACAGGGAGGTTTTTCAGGGTACAGGTTCAGGGCATATTTGAGTGGAGTTCGGCATTGGTGCGTTCCAGTGAGACAGGGTGTTTATGGAGGTGTACAGGTTCAGGGCATATTTGTGTGGAGTTCTGTATTGGTACGCTCCAGTGAGACAGGGAGGTTATGGAGGGTACAGGTTCAGGGCATATTTTTGTGGAATTCTGCAGTGGGACGTTCCACTGAGACAGGGAGAATATGGACGGGTACATGTTCAGGGCATATTTGTGTGGAGTTCTGCAGTGGTACGTTCCAGTGAGACAGGGAGAATATGGACGGGTACATGTTCAGGGCATATTAGTGTGGAGTTCTGCATTGGTACATTCCAGTGAGACAGAGCGGTTATGCAGGGTACAGGTTCAGGGCATATTTGTGTGGCGTTCTGCGGTGGTACGTTCCATTGAGACAGGGAGTTAATGGACGGGTACAGTTTCAGGGCATATTTGTGTGGAGATCTGCATTGGTACTTTCCAGTGAGACAGGGTGGTTATGGAGGGGTACAGGTTCAGGAGATATTTGTGTGTAGTTCTGCATTGGTATAGTCCAGTGAGTCAGGGAGGTTATGGAGGATACAGCATCAGGGCATATTTGTGTTGAGTTCTGCAGTGGTACGTTCCAGTGAGAAAGGGAGGTAATGGACGGGTACAGGTTCAGGGCATATTTTTGTGGCGTTCTGCAGTGGTACGTTCCAGTGAGACAGGGAGGTTATGGACGGGTACAGTTTCAGGGCATATTTGTGTGGAGTTCTGCAATGGTACGTTCCAGTGAGACAGGGAGGTTTTGCAGGGTACAGGTTCAGGGCATATTTGAGTGGAGTTCGGCATTGGTGCGTTCCAGTGAGACAGAGAGGTTATGGACGGGTACAGTTTCAGGGCATATTTGTGTGGAGTTCTGCATTGGTACGTTCCAGTGAGACAAGGTGATTATGGAGGGGTACAGGTTCAGGGCATATTTGTGTGATGTTCTGCAATGGTACGTACCAGTGAGACAGGGAGTTTATGCAGGTTTCAGGTTCAATGCATATTTGTGTGGAGTTCTGCATTGGTACGTTCCAGTGAGACAGGGTGGTTATGGAGGGGTACAGGTTCAGGGCATATTTGTGTGGTGTTCTGCAATGGTACGTTCCACTGAGACAGGGAGGTTATGCAGGGTACAGTTTCAGGCATATTTGAGTGGAGTTCGGCATTGGTGCGTTCCAGTGAGACAGGGAAGTTATGGACGGGTATAGTTTCTGGGCATATTTGTGTGGAGTTCTGCATTGGTACGTTCCAGTGAGACAGGGAGGTTATGCAGGGTACAGGTTCAGGGCATATTTGTGTGGAATTCTGCAGTGGTACGTTCCATTGAGATAGGGAGTTTATGCACGGGTACAGTTTCAGGGCATATTTGTGTGGAGATCGGCATTGGTGCGTTCCAGGGAGACAGGGAGGTGATGCAGGGTACAGGTTCAGGGCATATTTGTGTGGAATTCTGCAGTGGTACGTTCCATTGAGATAGGGAGTTTATGGACGGGTACAGGTTCAGGGCATATTTGAGTGGAGATCGGCATTGGTGCGTTCCAGGGAGACAGGGAGGTGATGCATGGTACAGGTTCAGGGCATATTTGTGTGGAGTTCTGCAGTGGTACGTTCCAGTGAGACCGGGTGGTTATGGATGGGTACAGTTTCAGGGCATATTTGTGTGTAGTTCCGCATTGGTACTTTCCAGTCAGACAGGGAGTTTATGGAGGGTACAGGTTTATGGCAAATTTGTGTGGAGTTCTGCAGTGGGACGTTCCAGTGAGACAGGGAGGTTATGGACGGGTACATGTTCAGGGCATATTAGTGTGGAGTTCTGCATTGGTACGTTCCAGTGAGACAGAGCGGTTATGGAGGGGTACAGGTTCAGGGCATATTTGTGTGGTGTTCTGCAGTGGTACGTTCGAGTGAGACAAGGAGGTTATGCAGGGTACAGGTTCAGGGCATATTTGTGTGGAGTTCTGCAGTGGTACGTTCCAGTGAGACAGGGAAGTTATGGACGGGTACAGTTTCAGGGCATATTTGTGTGGAGTTCTGCAATGGTACGTTCCAGTGAGACAGGGAGGTTATGCAGGGTACAGGTTCAGGGCATATTTGAGTGGAGTTCTGCATTGGTACATTCCAGGGAGACCGGGAGGTTATGGAGGGTACAGCGTCAGGGCATATTTTTGTTGAGTTCTGCAGTGGGACGTTCCACTGAGACAGGGAGAATATGGACGGGTACATGTTCAGGGCATATTTGTGTGGAGTTCTGCAGTGGTACTTTCCAGTGAGACAGGGAGAATATGGACGGGTACATGTTCAGGGCATATTAGTGTGGAGTTCTGCATTGGTACGTTCCAGTGAGACAGAGCGGTTATGGAGGGGTACAGGTTCAGGGCATATTTGTGTGGTGTTCTGCAGTGGTACGTTCGAGTGAGACAAGGAGGTTATGCAGGGTACAGGTTCAGGGCATATTTGTGTGGAGTTCTGCAGTGGTACGTTCCAGTGAGACAGGGAAGTTATGGACGGGTACAGTTTCAGGGCATATTTGTGTGGAGTTCTGCAATGGTACGTTCCAGTGAGACAGGGAGGTTATGCAGGGTACAGGTTCAGGGCATATTTGAGTGGAGTTCGGCATTGGTGCGTTCCAGTGAGACAGAGATGTTATGGACGGGTACAGTTTCAGGGCATATTTGTGGGGAGTTCTGCATTGGTACGTTCCAGTGAGACAAGGTGGTTATGGAGGGGTACAGGTTCAGGGCATATTTTTGTGGAATTCTGCAGTGGGACGTTCCACTGAGACAGGGAGAATATGGACGGGTACATGTTCAGGGCATATTTGTGTGGAGTTCTGCAGTGGTACGTTCCATTGAGACAGGGAGTTAATGGACGGGTACAGTTTCAGGGCATATTTGTGTGGAGATCTGCATTGGTACTTTCCAGTGAGACAGGGTGGTTATGGAGGGGTACAGGTTCAGGAGATATTTGTGTGTAGTTCTGCATTGGTACAGTCCAGTGAGTCAGGGAGGTTATGGAGGATACAGCATCAGGGCATATTTGTGTTGAGTTCTGCAGTGGTACGTTCCAGTGAGACAGGGAGGTAATGGATGGGTACAGGTTCAGGGCATATTTTTGTGGCGTTCTGCAGTGGTACGTTCCAGTGAGACAGGGAGGTTATGGACGGGTACAGTTTCAGGGCATATTTGTGTGGAGTTCTGCAATGGTACGTTCCAGTGAGACAGGGAGGTTTTGCAGGGTACAGGTTCAGGGCATATTTGAGTGGAGTTCGGCATTGGTGCGTTCCAGTGAGACAGAGAGGTTATGGACGGGTACAGTTTCAGGGCATATTTGTGTGTAGTTCCGCATTGGTACTTTCCAGTCAGACAGGGAGTTTATGGAGGGTACGGGTTTATAGCAAATTTGTGTGGAGTTCTGCAGTGGGACCTTCCAGTGAGACAGGGAGGTTATGGACAGGTACAGGTTCAGGGCATATTTGTGTGGAGTTCTGCATTGGTACGTTCCAGTGAGACAGGGAAGTTATGGAGGGGTACAGGTTCAGGGCATATTTGTGTGGAGTTCTGCATTTGTACATTCCAGGGAGACCGGGAGGTTATGGAGGGTACAGCGTCAGGGCATATTTTTGTTGAGTTCTGCAGTGGTACGTTCCAGTGAGACAGGGAGGCAATGGACGGGTACAGGTTCAGGGCATATTTGTTTGGAGTTCTGCATTGGTACTTTCCAGTGAGACAGGGAGGTTATGGAGGGTACAGGTTCAATGCATATTTGTGTGGAGTTCTGCAGTGAGACGTTCCACTGAGACTGGGAGAATATGGACGGGTACATGTTCAGGGCATATTTGTGTGGAGTTCTGCATTGGTACGTTCCAGTGAGACAAGGAGGTTATGCAGGGTACAGGTTCAGGGCATATTTGTGTGGAGTTCTGCAGTGGTTCGTTCCAGTGAGACAAGGAGGTTATGCAGGGTACAGGTTCAGGGCATATTTGTGTGGAGTTCTGCAGTGGTTCGTTCCAGTGAGACAGGGAAGTTATGGACGGGTACAGTTTCAGGGCATATTTGTGTGGAGTTCTGCAATGGTACGTTCCAGTGAGACAAGGTGGTTATGGAGGGGTACAGGTTCAGGGCATATTTGTGTGGAGTTCTGCATTGGTATTTTCCAGTCTGACAGGGAAGCTATGGAGGGGTACAGGTTCAGGACATATTTGTGTGGAGTTCTGCATTGGTACGTTCCACTGAGACAGGGAGGTTACGGAGGGGTACAGGTTCAGGGCATATTTGTGTGGAGTTCTGCATTGGTACGTACCAGTGAGTCAGGGAGGTTATGGAGGATACAGCATCAGGGCATATTTGTGTTGAGTTCTGCAGTGGTACGCTCCAGTGAGACAGGGAGGTTATGGAGGGTACAGGTTCAGGGCATAATTTTTGTGGAATTCTGCAGTGGGACGTTCCACTGAGACAGGGAGAATATGGACGGGTACATGTTCAGGGCATATTTGTGTGGAGTTCTGCAGTGGTACGTTCCAGTGAGACAGGGAGAATATGGACGGGTACATGTTCAGGGCATATTTGTGTGGAGTTCTGCATTGGTACGTTCCAGTGAGACAGAGTGGTTATGCAGGGTACAGGTTCACGGCATATTTGTGTGGCGTTCTGCAGTGGTACGTTCCATTGAGACAGGGAGTTAATGGACGGGTGCAGTTTCAGGGCATATTTATGTGGAGATCTGCATTGGCACGTTCTAATGAGACAGGGAGGTTATTCAGGGTACAGGTTCAGGGCATATTTGTGTGGAGTTCTGCATTGGTACGTTCCAGTGAGACAGGGTGGTTATGGAGGGGTACAGGTTCAGGAGATATTTGTGTGGTGTTCTGCAATGGTACGTTCCAGTGAGACAGGGAGGTCATGCAGGGTACAGGTTCAGGGCATATTTGAGTGGAGATCGGCTTTGGTGCGTTCCAGGGAGACAGGGAGGTTATGGAGGGGTACAGGGTCAGGGCATATTTGTGTGTAGTTCTGCATTGGCACGTTCTAATGAGACAGGGAGGTTATGCAGGGTATAGGTTCAGGGCATATTTGTGTGGAGTTCTGAATTGGTACGTTCCAGTGAGACAGAGAGGTTATGGAGGGTACAGGTTCAATGCATATTTGTGTGGAGTTCTGCAGTGGGACGTTCCACTGAGACAGGGAAAATATGGACGGGTACATGTTCAGGGCATATTTGTGTGGAGTTCTGCAGTGGTACGTTCCAGTGAGACAGAGCGGTTATGGAGGGGTACAGGTTCAGGGCATATTTGTGTGGTGTTCTGCAGTGGTACGTTCCAGTGAGACAGGGAGGTTATGGACGGGTAGAGTTTCAGGGCATATTTGTGTGGAGTTCTGCAATGGTACGTTCCAGTGAGACAGGGAGGTTTTTCAGGGTACAGGTTCAGGGCATATTTGAGTGGAGTTCGGCATTGGTGCGTTCCAGTGAGACAGGGTGTTTATGGAGGTGTACAGGTTCAGGGCATATTTGTGTGGAGTTCTGCATTGGTACATTCCAGTGAGACAGAGCGGTTATGCAGGGTACAGGTTCAGGGCATATTTGTGTGGCGTTCTGCGGTGGTACGTTCCATTGAGACAGGGAGTTAATGGACGGGTACAGTTTCAGGGCATATTTGTGTGGAGATCTGCATTGGTACTTTCCAGTGAGACAGGGTGGTTATGGAGGGGTACAGGTTCAGGAGATATTTGTGTGTAGTTCTGCATTGGTACAGTCCAGTGAGTCAGGGAGGTTATGGAGGATACAGCATCAGGGCATATTTGTGTTGAGTTCTGCAGTGGTACGTTCCAGTGAGAAAGGGAGGTAATGGACGGGTACAGGTTCAGGGCATATTTTTGTGGCGTTCTGCAGTGGTACGTTCCAGTGAGACAGGGAGGTTATGGACGGGTACAGTTTCAGGGCATATTTGTGTGGAGTTCTGCAATGGTACGTTCCAGTGAGACAGGGAGGTTTTGCAGGGTACAGGTTCAGGGCATATTTGAGTGGAGTTCGGCATTGGTGCGTTCCAGTGAGACAGAGAGGTTATGGACGGGTACAGTTTCAGGGCATATTTGTGTGGAGTTCTGCATTGGTACGTTCCAGTGAGACAAGGTGATTATGGAGGGGTACAGGTTCAGGGCATATTTGTGTGATGTTCTGCAATGGTACGTACCAGTGAGACAGGGAGTTTATGCAGGTTTCAGGTTCAATGCATATTTGTGTGGAGTTCTGCATTGGTACGTTCCAGTGAGACAGGGTGGTTATGGAGGGGTACAGGTTCAGGGCATATTTGTGTGGTGTTCTGCAATGGTACGTTCCACTGAGACAGGGAGGTTATGCAGGGTACAGTTTCAGGCATATTTGAGTGGAGTTCGGCATTGGTGCGTTCCAGTGAGACAGGGAGGTTATGGACGGGTATAGTTTCTGGGCATATTTGTGTGGAGTTCTGCATTGGTACGTTCCAGTGAGACAGGGAGGTTATGCAGGGTACAGGTTCAGGGGATATTTGTGTGGAATTCTGCAGTGGTACGTTCCATTGAGATAGGGAGTTTATGGACGGGTACAGTTTCAGGGCATATTTGTGTGGAGATCGGCATTGGTGCGTTCCAGGGAGACAGGGAGGTGATGCAGGGTACAGGTTCAGGGCATATTTGTGTGGAATTCTGCAGTGGTACGTTCCATTGAGATAGGGAGTTTATGGACGGGTACAGGTTCAGGGCATATTTGAGTGGAGATCGGCATTGGTGCGTTCCAGGGAGACAGGGAGGTGATGCAGGGTACAGGTTCAGGGCATATTTGTGTGGAGTTCTGCAGTGGTACGTTCCAGTGAGACCGGGTGGTTATGGATGGGTACAGTTTCAGGGCATATTTGTGTGTAGTTCCGCATTGGTACTTTCCAGTCAGACAGGGAGTTTATGGAGGGTACAGGTTTATGGCAAATTTGTGTGGAGTACTGCAGTGGGACGTTCCAGTGAGACAGGGAGGTTATGGACGGGTACATGTTCAGGGCATATTAGTGTGGAGTTCTGCATTGGTACGTTCCAGTGAGACAGAGCGGTTATGGAGGGGTACAGGTTCAGGGCATATTTGTGTGGTGTTCTGCAGTGGTACGTTCGAGTGAGACAAGGAGGTTATGCAGGGTACAGGTTCAGGGCATATTTGTGTGGAGTTCTGCAGTGGTACGTTCCAGTGAGACAGGGAAGTTATGGACGGGTACAGTTTCAGGGCATATTTGTGTGGAGTTCTGCAATGGTACGTTCCAGTGAGACAGGGAGGTTATGCAGGGTACAGGTTCAGGGCATATTTGAGTGGAGTTCTGCATTGGTACATTCCAGGGAGACCGGGAGGTTATGGAGGGTACAGCGTCAGGGCATATTTCTGTTGAGTTCTGCAGTGGTACGTTCCAGTGAGACAGGCAGGCAATGGACGGGTACAGGTTCAGGGCATATTTGTTTGGAGTTCTGCATTGGTACTTTCCAGTGAGACAGGGAGGTTATGGAGGGTACAGGTTCAATGCATATTTGTGTGGAGTTCTGCAGTGGGACGTTCCACTGAGACAGGGAGAATATGGACGGGTACATGTTCAGGGCATATTTGTGTGGAGTTCTGCAGTGGTACTTTCCAGTGAGACAGGGAGAATATGGACGGGTACATGTTCAGGGCATATTAGTGTGGAGTTCTGCATTGGTACGTTCCAGTGAGACAGAGCAGTTATGGAGGAGTACAGGTTCTGGGCATATTTGTGTGGTGTTCTGCAGTGGTACGTTCGAGTGAGACAAGGAGGTTATGCAGGGTACAGGTTCAGGGCATATTTGTGTGGAGTTCTGCAGTGGTACGTTCCAGTGAGACAGGGAAGTTATGGACGGGTACAGTTTCAGGGCATATTTGTGTGGAGTTCTGCAATGGTACGTTCCAGTGATACAGGGAGGTTATGCAGGGTACAGGTTCAGGGTATATTTGAGTGGAGTTCGGCATTGGTGCGTTCCAGTGAGACAGAGATGTTATGGAGGATACAGCATCAGGGCATATTTGTGTTGAGTTCTGCAGTGGTACGTTCCAGTGAGAAAGGGAGGTAATGGACGGGTACAGGTTCAGGGCATATTTTTGTGGCGTTCTGCAGTGGTACGTTCCAGTGAGACAGGGAGGTTATGGACGGGTACAGTTTCAGGGCATATTTGTGTGGAGTTCTGCAATGGTACGTTCCAGTGAGACAGGGAGGTTTTGCAGGGTACAGGTTCAGGGCATATTTGAGTGGAGTTCGGCATTGGTGCGTTCCAGTGAGACAGAGAGGTTATGGACGGGTACAGTTTCAGGGCATATTTGTGTGGAGTTCTGCATTGGTACGTTCCAGTGAGACAAGGTGATTATGGAGGGGTACAGGTTCAGGGCATATTTGTGTGATGTTCTGCAATGGTACGTACCAGTGAGACAGGGAGTTTATGCAGGTTTCAGGTTCAATGCATATTTGTGTGGAGTTCTGCATTGGTACGTTCCAGTGAGACAGGGTGGTTATGGAGGGGTACAGGTTCAGGGCATATTTGTGTGGTGTTCTGCAATGGTACGTTCCACTGAGACAGGGAGGTTATGCAGGGTACAGTTTCAGGCATATTTGAGTGGAGTTCGGCATTGGTGCGTTCCAGTGAGACAGGGAGGTTATGGACGGGTATAGTTTCTGGGCATATTTGTGTGGAGTTCTGCATTGGTACGTTCCAGTGAGACAGGGAGGTTATGCAGGGTACAGGTTCAGGGGATATTTGTGTGGAATTCTGCAGTGGTACGTTCCATTGAGATAGGGAGTTTATGGACGGGTACAGTTTCAGGGCATATTTGTGTGGAGATCGGCATTGGTGCGTTCCAGGGAGACAGGGAGGTGATGCAGGGTACAGGTTCAGGGCATATTTGTGTGGAATTCTGCAGTGGTACGTTCCATTGAGATAGGGAGTTTATGGACGGGTACAGGTTCAGGGCATATTTGAGTGGAGATCGGCATTGGTGCGTTCCAGGGAGACAGGGAGGTGATGCAGGGTACAGGTTCAGGGCATATTTGTGTGGAGTTCTGCAGTGGTACGTTCCAGTGAGACCGGGTGGTTATGGATGGGTACAGTTTCAGGGCATATTTGTGTGTAGTTCCGCATTGGTACTTTCCAGTCAGACAGGGAGTTTATGGAGGGTACAGGTTTATGGCAAATTTGTGTGGAGTACTGCAGTGGGACGTTCCAGTGAGACAGGGAGGTTATGGACGGGTACATGTTCAGGGCATATTAGTGTGGAGTTCTGCATTGGTACGTTCCAGTGAGACAGAGCGGTTATGGAGGGGTACAGGTTCAGGGCATATTTGTGTGGTGTTCTGCAGTGGTACGTTCGAGTGAGACAAGGAGGTTATGCAGGGTACAGGTTCAGGGCATATTTGTGTGGAGTTCTGCAGTGGTACGTTCCAGTGAGACAGGGAAGTTATGGACGGGTACAGTTTCAGGGCATATTTGTGTGGAGTTCTGCAATGGTACGTTCCAGTGAGACAGGGAGGTTATGCAGGGTACAGGTTCAGGGCATATTTGAGTGGAGTTCTGCATTGGTACATTCCAGGGAGACCGGGAGGTTATGGAGGGTACAGCGTCAGGGCATATTTCTGTTGAGTTCTGCAGTGGTACGTTCCAGTGAGACAGGCAGGCAATGGACGGGTACAGGTTCAGGGCATATTTGTTTGGAGTTCTGCATTGGTACTTTCCAGTGAGACAGGGAGAATATGGACGGGTACAGGTTCAATGCATATTTGTGTGGAGTTCTGCAGTGGGACGTTCCACTGAGACAGGGAGAATATGGACGGGTACATGTTCAGGGCATATTTGTGTGGAGTTCTGCAGTGGTACTTTCCAGTGAGACAGGGAGAATATGGACGGGTACATGTTCAGGGCATATTAGTGTGGAGTTCTGCATTGGTACGTTCCAGTGAGACAGAGCAGTTATGGAGGAGTACAGGTTCAGGGCATATTTGTGTGGTGTTCTGCAGTGGTACGTTCGAGTGAGACAAGGAGGTTATGCAGGGTACAGGTTCAGGGCATATTTGTGTGGAGTTCTGCAGTGGTACGTTCCAGTGAGACAGGGAAGTTATGGACGGGTACAGTTTCAGGGCATATTTGTGTGGAGTTCTGCAATGGTACGTTCCAGTGATACAGGGAGGTTATGCAGGGTACAGGTTCAGGGTATATTTGAGTGGAGTTCGGCATTGGTGCGTTCCAGTGAGACAGAGATGTTATGGACGGGTACAGTTTCAGGGCATATTTGTGGGGAGTTCTGCATTGGTACGTTCCAGTGAGACAAGGTGGTTATGGAGGGGTACAGGTTCAGGGCATATTTGTGTGGAGTTCTGCATTGGTATTTTCCAGTCAGACAGGGAAGCTATGGAGGGGTGCAGGTTCAGGACATATTTGTGTGGAGTTCTGCATTGGTACGTTCCACTGAGACAGGGAGGTTTTTCAGGGTACAGGTTCAGGGCATATTTGAGTGGAGTTCGGCATTGGTGCGTTCCAGTGAGACAGGGTGTTTATGGAGGTGTACAGGTTCAGGGCATATTTGTGTGGAGTTCTGTATTGGTACGCTCCAGTGAGACAGGGAGGTTATGGAGGGTAAAGGTTCAGGGCATATTTTTGTGGAATTCTGCAGTGGGACGTTCCACTGAGACAGGGAGAATATGGACGGGTACATGTTCAGGGCATATTTGTGTGGAGTTCTGCAGTGGTACGTTCCATTGAGACAGGGAGTTAATGGACGGGTACAGTTTCAGGGCATATTTGTGTGGAGATCTGCATTGGTACTTTCCAGTGAGACAGGGTGGTTATGGAGGGGTACAGGTTCAGGAGATATTTGTGTGTAGTTCTGCATTGGTACAGTCCAGTGAGTCAGGGAGGTTATGGAGGATACAGCATCAGGGCATATTTGTGTTGAGTTCTGCAGTGGTAAGTTCCAGTGAGACAGGGAGGTAATGGATGGGTACAGGTTCAGGGCATATTTTTGTGGCGTTCTGCAGTGGTACGTTCCAGTGAGACAGGGAGGTTATGGACGGGTACAGTTTCAGGGCATATTTGTGTGGAGTTCTGCAATGGTACGTTCCAGTGAGACAGGGAGGTTTTGCAGGGTACAGGTTCAGGGCATATTTGAGTGGAGTTCGGCATTGGTGCGTTCCAGTGAGACAGAGAGGTTATGGACGGGTACAGTTTCAGAGCATATTTGTGTGGAGTTCTGCAATGGTACGTTCCAGTGAGACAGGGAGGTTTTTCAGGGTACAGGTTCAGGGCATATTTGAGTGGAGTTCGGCATTGGTGCGTTCCAGTGAGACAGGGTGTTTATGGAGGTGTACAGGTTCAGGGCATATTTGTGTGGAGTTCTGTATTGGTACGCTCCAGTGAGACAGGGAGGTTATGGAGGGTACAGGTTCAGGGCATATTTTTGTGGAATTCTGCAGTGGGACGTTCCACTGAGACAGGGAGAATATGGACGGGTACATGTTCAGGGCATATTTGTGTGGAGTTCTGCAGTGGTACGTTCCAGTAAGACAGGGAGAATATGGACGGGTACATGTTCAGGGCATATTAGTGTGGAGTTCTGCATTGGTACATTTCAGTGAGACAGAGCGGTTATGCAGGGTACAGGTTCAGGGCATATTTGTGTGGCGTTCTGCAGTGGTACGTTCCATTGAGACAGGGAGTTAATGGACGGGAACAGTTTCCGGGCATATTTGTGTGGAGATCTGCATTACTACTTTCCAGTGAGACAAGGTGGTTATGGAGGGGTACAGGTTCAGGGCATATTTGTGTGGAGTTCTGCATTGGTATTTTCCAGTCAGACAGGGAAGCTATGGAGGGGTACAGGTTCAGGACATATTTGTGTGGAGTTCTGCATTGGTACGTTCCACTGAGACAGGGAGGTTTTTCAGGGTACAGGTTCAGGGCATATTTGAGTGGAGTTCGGCATTGGTGCGTTCCAGTGAGACAGGGTGTTTATGGAGGTGTACAGGTTCAGGGCATATTTGTGTGGAGTTCTGTATTGGTACGCTCCAGTGAGACAGGGAGGTTATGGAGGGTACAGGTTCAGGGCATATTTTTGTGGAATTCTGCAGTGGGACGTTCCACTGAGACAGGGAGAATATGGACGGGTACATGTTCAGGGCATATTTGTGTGGAGTTCTGCAGTGGTACGTTCCATTGAGACAGGGAGTTAATGGACGGGTACAGTTTCAGGGCATATTTGTGTAGAGATCTGCATTGGTACTTTCCATTGAGACAGGGTGGTTATGGAGGGGTACAGGTTCAGGAGATATTTGTGTGTAGTTCTGCATTGGTACAGTCCAGTGAATCAGGGAGGTTATGGAGGATACAGCATCAGGGCATATTTGTGTTGAGTTCTGCAGTGGTACGTTCCAGTGAGACAGGGAGGTAATGGATGGGTACAGGTTCAGGGCATATTTTTGTGGCGTTCTGCAGTGGTACGTTCCAGTGAGACAGGGAGGTTATGGACGGGTACAGTTTCAGGGCATATTTGTGTGGAGTTCTGCAATGGTACGTTCCAGTGAGACAGGGAGGTTTTGCAGGGTACAGGTTCAGGGCATATTTGAGTGGAGTTCGGCATTGGTGCGTTCCAGTGAGACAGAGAGGTTATGGACGGGTACAGTTTCAGAGCATATTTGTGTGGAGTTCTGCAATGGTACGTTCCAGTGAGACAGGGAGGTTTTTCAGGGTACAGGTTCAGGGCATATTTGAGTGGAGTTCGGCATTGGTGCGTTCCAGTGAGACAGGGTGTTTATGGAGGTGTACAGGTTCAGGGCATATTTGTGTGGAGTTCTGTATTGGTACGCTCCAGTGAGACAGGGAGGTTATGGAAGGTACAGGTTCAGGGCATATTTTTGTGGAATTCTGCAGTGGGACGTTCCACTGAGACAGGGAGAATATGGACGGGTACATGTTCAGGGCATATTTGTGTGGAGTTCTGCAGTGGTACGTTCCAGTAAGACAGGGAGAATATGGACGGGTACATGTTCAGGGCATATTAGTGCGGAGTTCTGCATTGGTACGTTCCAGTGAGACAGAGCGGTTATGCAGGGTACAGGTTCAGGGCATATTTGTGTGGCGTTCTGCAGTGGTACGTTCCATTGAGACAGGGAGTTAATGGACGGGTACAGTTTCCGGGCATATTTGTGTGGAGATCTGCATTGGTACTTTCCAGTGAGACAGGGTGGTTATGGAGGGGTACAGGTTCAGGAGATATTTGTGTGTAGTTCTGCATTGGTACACTCCAGTGAGTCAGGGAGGTTATGGAGGATACAGCATCAGGGCATATTTGTGTTGAGTTCTGCAGTGGTACGTTCCAGTGAGACAGGGAGGTAATGGACGGGTACATGTTCAGGGCATATTTTTGTGGCGTTCTGCAGTGGTACGTTCCAGTGAGACAGGGAGGTTATGGACGGGTACAGTTTCAGGGCATATTTGTGTGGAGTTCTGCAATGGTACGTTCCAGTGAGACAGGGAGGTTTTGCAGGGTACAGGTTCAGGGCATATTTGAGTGGAGTTCGGCATTGGTGCGTTCCAGTGAGACAGAGAGGTTATGGACGGGTACAGTTTCAGGGCATATTTGTGTGGAGTTCTGCATTGGTACGTTCCAGTGAGACAAGGTGATTATGGAGGGGTACAGGTTCAGGGCATATTTGTGTGATGTTCTGCAATGGTACGTACCAGTGAGACAGGGAGTTTATGCAGGTTTCAGGTTCAATGCATATTTGTGTGGAGTTCTGCATTGGTACGTTCCAGTGAGACAGGGTGGTTATGGAGGGGTACAGGTTCAGGGCATATTTGTGTGGTGTTCTGCAATGGTACGTTCCACTGAGACAGGGAGGTTATGCAGGGTACAGGTTCAGGCATATTTGAGTGGAGTTCGGCATTGGTGCGTTCCAGTGAGACAGGGAGGTTATGGACGGGTATAGTTTCTGGGCATATTTGTGTGGAGTTCTGCATTGGTACGTTCCAGTGAGACAGGGAGGTTATGCAGGGTACAGGTTCAGGGGATATTGGTGTGGAATTCTGCAGTGGTACGTTCCATTGAGATAGGGAGTTTATGGACGGGTACAGTTTCAGGGCATATTTGTGTGGAGATCGGCATTGGTGCGTTCCAGGGAGACAGGGAGGTGATGCAGGGTACAGGTTCAGGGCATATTTGTGTGGAATTCTGCAGTGGTACGTTCCATTGAGAAAGGGAGTTTATGGACGGGTACAGGTTCAGGGCATATTTGAGTGGAGATCGGCATTGGTGCGTTCCAGGGAGACAGGGAGGTGATGCAGGGTACAGGTTCAGGGCATATTTGTGTGGAGTTCTGCAGTGGTACGTTCCAGTGAGACCGGGTGGTTATGGATGGGTACAGTTTCAGGGCATATTTGTGTGTAGTTCCGCATTGGTACTTTCCAGTCAGACAGGGAGTTTATGGAGGGTACAGGTTTATGGCAAATTTGTGTGGAGTTCTGCAGTGGGACGTTCCAGTGAGACAGGGAGGTTATGGACAGGTAGAGGTTCAGGGCATATTTGTGTGGAGTTCTGCATTGGTACGTTCCAGTGAGACAGGGAAGTTATGGAGTGGTACAGGTTCAGGGCATATTTGTGTGGAGTTCTGCATTGGTACATTCCAGGGAGACCGGGAGGTTATGGAGGGTACAGCGTCAGGGCATATTTTTGTTGAGTTCTGCAGTGGTACGTTCCAGTGAGACAGGGAGGCAATGGACGGGTACAGGTTCAGGGCATAATTTTTGTGGAATTCTGCAGTGGGACGTTCCACTGAGACAGGGAGAATATGGACGGGTACATGTTCAGGGCATATTTGTGTGGAGTTCTGCAGTGGTACGTTCCAGTGAGACAGGGAGAATATGGACGGGTACATGTTCAGGGCATATTAGTGTGGAGTTCTGCATTGGTACGTTCCAGTGAGACAGAGTGGTTATGCAGGGTACAGGTTCACGGCATATTTGTGTGGCGTTCTGCAGTGGTACGTTCCATTGAGACAGGGAGTTAATGGACGGGTGCAGTTTCAGGGCATATTTATGTGGAGATCTGCATTGGCACGTTCTAATGAGACAGGGAGGTTATGCAGGGTACAGGTTCAGGGCATATTTGTGTGGAGTTCTGCATTGGTACGTTCCAGTGAGACAGGGTGGTTATGGAGGGGTACAGGTTCAGGAGATATTTGTGTGGTGTTCTGCAATGGTACGTTCCAGTGAGACAGGGAGGTCATGCAGGGTACAGGTTCAGGGCATATTTGAGTGGAGATCGGCTTTGGTGCGTTCCAGGGAGACAGGGAGGTTATGGAGGGGTACAGGGTCAGGGCATATTTGTGTGTAGTTCTGCATTGGCACGTTCTAATGAGACAGGGAGGTTATGCAGGGTATAGGTTCAGGGCATATTTGTGTGGAGTTCTGAATTGGTACGTTCCAGTGAGACAGAGAGGTTATGGAGGGTACAGGTTCAATGCATATTTGTGTGGAGTTCTGCAGTGGGATGTTCCACTGAGACAGGGAAAATATGGACGGGTACATGTTCAGGGCATATTTGTGTGGAGTTCTGCAGTGGTACGTTCCAGTGAGACAGAGCGGTTATGGAGGGGTACAGGTTCAGGGCATATTTGTGTGGTGTTCTGCAGTGGTACGTTCCAGTGAGACAGGGAGGTTATGGACGGGTAGAGTTTCAGGGCATATTTGTGTGGAGTTCTGCATTGGTACGTTCCAGTGAGACAGGGAGGTTTTTCAGGGTACAGGTTCAGGGCATATTTGAGTGGAGTTCGGCATTGGTGCGTTCCAGTGAGACAGGGTGTTTATGGAGGTGTACAGGTTCAGGGCATATTTGTGTGGAGTTCTGTATTGGTACGCTCCAGTGAGACAGGGAGGTTATGGAGGGTACAGGTTCAGGGCATATTTTTGTGGAATTCTGCAGTGGGACGTTCCACTGAGACAGGGAGAATATGGACGGGTACATGTTCAGGGCATATTTGTGTGGAGTTCTGCAGTGGTACGTACCAGTGAGACAGGGAGAATATGGACGGGTACATGTTCAGGGCATATTAGTGTTGAGTTCTGCATTGGTACATTCCAGTGAGACAGAGCGGTTATGCAGGGTACAGGTTCAGGGCATATTTGTGTGGCGTTCTGCAGTGGTACGTTCCATTGAGACAGGGAGTTAATGGACGGGTACAGTTTCAGGGCATATTTGTGTGGAGATCTGCATTGGTACTTTCCAGTGAGACAGGGTGGTTATGGAGGGGTACAGGTTCAGGAGATATTTGTGTGTAGTTCTGCATTGGTACAGTCCAGTGAGTCAGGGAGGTTATGGAGGATACAGCATCAGGGCATATTTGTGTTGAGTTCTGCAGTGGTACGTTCCAGTGAGAAAGGGAGGTAATGGACGGGTACAGGTTCAGGGCATATTTTTGTGGCGTTCTGCAGTGGTACTTTCCAGTGAGACAGGGAGGTTATGGACGGGTACAGTTTCAGGGCATATTTGTGTGGAGTTCTGCAATGGTACGTTCCAGTGAGACAGGGAGGTTTTGCAGGGTACAGGTTCAGGGCATATTTGAGTGGAGTTCGGCATTGGTGCGTTCCAGTGAGACAGAGAGGTTATGGACGGGTACAGTTTCAGGGCATATTTGTGTGGAGTTCTGCTTTGGTACGTTCCAGTGAGACAAGGTGATTATGGAGGGGTACAGGTTCAGGGCATATTTGTGTGATGTTCTGCAATGGTACGTACCAGTGAGACAGGGAGTTTATGCAGGTTTCAGGTTCAATGCATATTTGTGTGGAGTTCTGCATTGGTACGTTCCAGTGAGACAGGGTGGTTATGGAGGGGTACAGGTTCAGGGCATATTTGTGTGGTGTTCTGCAATGGTACGTTCCACTGAGACAGGGAGGTTATGCAGGGTACAGTTTCAGGCATATTTGTGTGGAGTTCGGCATTGGTGCGTTCCAGTGAGACAGGGAGGTTATGGACGGGTATAGTTTCTGGGCATATTTGTGTGGATTTCTGCATTGGTACGTTCCAGTGAGACAGGGAGGTTATGCAGGGTACAGGTTCAGGGGATATTTGTGTGGAATTCTGCAGTGGTACGTTCCATTGAGATAGGGAGTTTATGGACGGGTACAGTTTCAGGGCATATTTGTGTGGAGATCGGCATTGGTGCGTTCCAGGGAGACAGGGAGGTGATGCAGGGTACAGGTTCAGGGCATATTTGTGTGGAATTCTGCAGTGGTACGTTCCATTGAGATAGGGAGTTTATGGACGGGTACAGGTTCAGGGCATATTTGAGTGGAGATCGGCATTGGTGCGTTCCAGGGAGACAGGGAGGTGATGCAGGGTACAGGTTCAGGGCATATTTGTGTGGAGTTCTGCAGTGGTACGTTCCAGTGAGACCGGGTGGTTATGGATGGGTACAGTTTCAGGGCATATTTGTGTGTAGTTCCGCATTGGTACTTTCCAGTCAGACAGGGAGTTTATGGAGGGTACAGGTTTATGGCAAATTTGTGTGGAGTTCTGCAGTGGGACGTTCCAGTGAGACAGGGAGGTTATGGACGGGTACATGTTCAGGGCATATTAGTGTGGAGTTCTGCATTGGTACGTTCCAGTGAGACAGAGCGGTTATGGAGGGGTACAGGTTCAGGGCATATTTGTGTGGTGTTCTGCAGTGGTACGTTCGAGTGAGACAAGGAGGTTATGCAGGGTACAGGTTCAGGGCATATTTGTGTGGAGTTCTGCAGTGGTACGTTCCAGTGAGACAGGGAAGTTATGGACGGGTACAGTTTCAGGGCATATTTGTGTGGAGTTCTGCAATGGTACGTTCCAGTGAGACAGGGAGGTTATGCAGGGTACAGGTTCAGGGCATATTTGAGTGGAGTTCTGCATTGGTACATTCCAGGGAGACCGGGAGGTTATGGAGGGTACAGCGTCAGGGCATATTTTTGTTGAGTTCTGCAGTGGTACGTTCCAGTGAGACAGGCAGGCAATGGACGGGTACAGGTTCAGGGCATATTTGTTTGGAGTTCTGCATTGGTACTTTCCAGTGAGACAGGGAGGTTATGGAGGGTACAGGTTCAATGCATATTTGTGTGGAGTTCTGCAGTGGGACGTTCCACTGAGACAGGGAGAATATGGACGGGTACATGTTCAGGGCATATTTGTGTGGAGTTCTGCAGTGGTACTTTCCAGTGAGACAGGGAGAATATGGACGGGTACATGTTCAGGGCATATTAGTGTGGAGTTCTGCATTGGTACGTTCCAGTGAGACAGAGCGGTTATGGAGGGGTACAGGTTCAGGGCATATTTGTGTGGTGTTCTGCAGTGGTACGTTCGAGTGAGACAAGGAGGTTATGCAGGGTACAGGTTCAGGGCATATTTGTGTGGAGTTCTGCAGTGGTACGTTCCAGTGAGACAGGGAAGTTATGGACGGGTACAGTTTCAGGGTATATTTGTGTGGAGTTCTGCAATGGTACGTTCCAGTGAGACAGGGAGGTTATGCAGGGTACAGGTTCAGGGCATATTTGAGTGGAGTTCGGCATTGGTGCGTTCCAGTGAGACAGAGATGTTATGGACGGGTACAGTTTCAGGGCATATTTGTGGGGAGTTCTGCATTGGTACGTTCCAGTGAGACAAGGTGGTTATGGAGGGGTACAGGTTCAGGGCATATTTGTGTGGAGTTCTGCATTGGTATTTTCCAGTCAGACAGGGAAGCTATGGAGGGGTACAGGTTCAGGACATATTTGTGTGGAGTTCTGCATTGGTACGTTCCACTGAGACAGGGAGGTTTTTCAGGGTACAGGTTCAGGGCATATTTGAGTGGAGTTCGGCATTGGTGCGTTCCAGTGAGACAGGGTGTTTATGGAGGTGTACAGGTTCAGGGCATATTTGTGTGGAGTTCTGTATTGGTACGCTCCAGTGAGACAGGGAGGTTATGGAGGGTACAGGTTCAGGGCATATTTTTGTGGAATTCTGCAGTGGGACGTTCCACTGAGACAGGGAGAATATGGACGGGTACATGTTCAGGGCATATTTGTGTGGAGTTCTGCAGTGGTACGTTCCATTGAGACAGGGAGTTAATGGACGGGTACAGTTTCAGGGCATATTTGTGTGGAGATCTGCATTGGTACTTTCCATTGAGACAGGGTGGTTATGGAGGGGTACAGGTTCAGGAGATATTTGTGTGTAGTTCTGCATTGGTACAGTCCAGTGAGTCAGGGAGGTTATGGAGGATACAGCATCAGGGCATATTTGTGTTGAGTTCTGCAGTGGTACGTTCCAGTGAGACCGGGTGGTTATGGATGGGTACAGTTTCAGGGCATATTTGTGTGTAGTTCCGCATTGGTACTTTCCAGTCAGACAGGGAGTTTATGGAGGGTACAGGTTTATGGCAAATTTGTGTGGAGTTCTGCAGTGGGACGTTCCAGTGAGACAGGGAGGTTATGGACGGGTACATGTTCAGGGCATATTAGTGTGGAGTTCTGCATTGGTACGTTCCAGTGAGACAGAGCGGTTATGGAGGGGTACAGGTTCAGGGCATATTTGTGTGGTGTTCTGCAGTGGTACGTTCGAGTGAGACAAGGAGGTTATGCAGGGTACAGGTTCAGGGCATATTTGTGTGGAGTTCTGCAGTGGTACGTTCCAGTGAGACAGGGAAGTTATGGACGGGTACAGTTTCAGGGCATATTTGTGTGGAGTTCTGCAATGGTACGTTCCAGTGAGACAGGGAGGTTATGCAGGGTACAGGTTCAGGGCATATTTGAGTGGAGTTCTGCATTGGTACATTCCAGGGAGACCGGGAGGTTATGGAGGGTACAGCGTCAGGGCATATTTTTGTTGAGTTCTGCAGTGGTACGTTCCAGTGAGACAGGCAGGCAATGGACGGGTACAGGTTCAGGGCATATTTGTTTGGAGTTCTGCATTGGTACTTTCCAGTGAGACAGGGAGGTTATGGAGGGTACAGGTTCAATGCATATTTGTGTGGAGTTCTGCAGTGGGACGTTCCACTGAGACAGGGAGAATATGGACGGGTACATGTTCAGGGCATATTTGTGTGGAGTTCTGCAGTGGTACTTTCCAGTGAGACAGGGAGAATATGGACGGGTACATGTTCAGGGCATATTAGTGTGGAGTTCTGCATTGGTACGTTCCAGTGAGACAGAGCGGTTATGGAGGGGTACAGGTTCAGGGCATATTTGTGTGGTGTTCTGCAGTGGTACGTTCGAGTGAGACAAGGAGGTTATGCAGGGTACAGGTTCAGGGCATATTTGTGTGGAGTTCTGCAGTGGTACGTTCCAGTGAGACAGGGAAGTTATGGACGGGTACAGTTTCAGGGTATATTTGTGTGGAGTTCTGCAATGGTACGTTCCAGTGAGACAGGGAGGTTATGCAGGGTACAGGTTCAGGGCATATTTGAGTGGAGTTCGGCATTGGTGCGTTCCAGTGAGACAGAGATGTTATGGACGGGTACAGTTTCAGGGCATATTTGTGGGGAGTTCTGCATTGGTACGTTCCAGTGAGACAAGGTGGTTATGGAGGGGTAGAGGTTCAGGGCATATTTGTGTGGAGTTCTGCATTGGTATTTTCCAGTCAGACAGGGAAGCTATGGAGGGGTACAGTTTCAGGACATATTTGTGTGGAGTTCTGCATTGGTACGTTCCACTGAGACAGGGAGGTTTTTCAGGGTACAGGTTCAGGGCATATTTGAGTGGAGTTCGGCATTGGTGCGTTCCAGTGAGACAGGGTGTTTATGGAGGTGTACAGGTTCAGGGCATATTTGTGTGGAGTTCTGTATTGGTACGCTCCAGTGCGACAGGGAGGTTATGGAGGGTACAGGTTCAGGGCATATTTTTGTGGAATTCTGCAGTGGGACGTTCCACTGAGACAGGGAGAATATGAACGGGTACATGTTCAGGGCATATTTGTGTGGAGTTCTGCAGTGGTACGTTCCATTGAGACAGGGAGTTAATGGACGGGTACAGTTTCAGGGCATATTTGTGTGGAGATCTGCATTGGTAATTTCCAGTGAGACAGGGTGGTTAATGAGGGGTACAGGTTCAGGAGATATTTGTGTGTAGTTCTGCATTGGTACAGTCCAGTGAGTCAGGGAGGTTATGGAGGATACAGCATCAGGGCATATTTGTGTTGAGTTCTGCAGTGGTACGTTCCAGTGAGACAGGGAGGTAATGGATGGGTACAGGTTCAGGGCATATTTTTGTGGCGTTCTGCAGTGGTACGTTCCAGTGAGACAGGGAGGTTATGGACGGGTACCGTTTCAGGGCATATTTGTGTGGAGTTCTGCAATGGTACGTTCCAGTGAGACAGGGAGGTTTTGCAGGGTACTGGTTCAGGGCATATTTGAGTGGAGTTCGGCATTGGTGCGTTCCAGTGAGACAGAGAGGTTATGGACGGGTACAGTTTCAGGGCATATTTGTGTGGAGTTCTGCATTGGTACGTTCCAGTGAGACAAGGTGATTATGGAGGGGTACAGGTTCAGGGCATATTTGTGTGATGTTCTGCAATGGTACGTACCAGTGAGACAGGGAGTTTATGCAGGTTTCAGGTTCAATGCATATTTGTGTGGAGTTCTGCATTGGTACGTTCCAGTGAGACAGGGTGGTTATGGAGGGGTGCAGGTTCAGGGCATATTTGTGTGGTGTTCTGCAATGGTACGTTCCACTGAGACAGGGAGGTTATGCAGGGTACAGGTTCAGGCATATTTGAGTGGAGTTCGGCATTGGTGCGTTCCAGTGAGACAGGGAGGTTATGGACGGGTATAGTTTCTGGGCATATTTGTGTGGAGTTCTGCATTGGTACGTTCCAGTGAGACAGGGAGGTTATGCAGGGTACAGGTTCAGGGGATATTTGTGTGGAATTCTGCAGTGGTACGTTCCATTGAGATAGGGATTTTATGGACGGGTACAGTTTCAGGGCATATTTGTGTGGAGATCGGCATTGGTGCGTTCCAGGGAGACAGGGAGGTGATGCAGGGTACAGGTTCAGGGCATATTTGTGTGGAATTCTGCAGTGGTACGTTCCATTGAGATAGGGAGTTTATGGACGGGTACAGGATCAGGGCATATTTGAGTGGAGATCGGCATTGGTGCGTTCCAGGGAGACAGGGAGGTGATGCAGGGTACAGGTTCAGGGCATATTTATGTGGAGTTCTGCAGTGGTACGTTCCAGTGAGACAGGGAGGTTATGGACAGGTACAGGTTCAGGGCATATTTGTGTGGAGTTCTGCATTGGTACGTTCCAGTGAGACAGGGAAGTTATGGAGTGGTACAGGTTCAGGGCATATTTGTGTGGAGTTCTGCATTGGTACATTCCAGGGAGACCGGGAGGTTATGGAGGGTACAGCGTCAGGGCATATTTTTGTTGAGTTCTGCAGTGGTACGTTCCAGTGAGACAGGGAGGCAATGGACGGGTACAGGTTCAGGGCATATTTGTTTGGAGTTCTGCATTGGTACTTTCCAGTGAGACAGGGAGGTTATGGAGGGTACAGGTTCAATGCATATTTGTGTGGAGTTCTGCAGTGGGACGTTCCACTGAGACTGGGAGAATATGGACGGGTACATGTTCAGGGCATATTTGTGTGGAGTTCTGCATTGGTACGTTCCAGTGAGACAGGGTGTTTATGGAGGTGTACAGGTTCAGGGCATATTTGTGTGGAGTTCTGTATTGGTACGCTCCAGTGAGACAGGGAGGTTATGGAGGGTACAGTTTCAGGGCATATTTTTGTGGAATTCTGCAGTGGGACGTTCCACGGAGACAGGGAGAATATGGACGGGTACATGTTTAGGGCATATTTGTGTGGAGTTCTGCAGTGGTACGTTCCAGTGAGACAGGGAGAATATGGACGGGTACATGTTCAGGGCATATTAGTGTGGAGTTCTGCATTGGTACGTTCCAGTGAGACAGAGCGGTTATGGAGGGGTACAGGTTCAGGGCATATTTGTGTGGTGTTCTGCAGTGGTACGTTCGAGTGAGACAAGGAGGTTATGCAGGGTACAGGTTCAGGGCATATTTGTGTGGAGTTCTGCAGTGGTACGTTCCAGTGAGACAGGGAAGTTATGGACGGGTACAGTTTCAGGGCATATTTGTGTGGAGTTCTGCAATGGTACGTTCCAGTGAGACAGGGAGGTTATGCAGGGTACAGGTTCAAGGCATATTTGAGTGGAGTTCGGCATTGGTGCGTTCCAGTGAGACAGAGATGTTATGGACGGGTACAGTTTCAGGGCATATTTGTGGGGAGTTCTGCATTGGTACGTTCCAGTGAGACAAGGTGGTTATGGAGGGGTACAGGTTCAGGGCATATTTGTGTGGAGTTCTGCATTGGTATTTTCCAGTCTGACAGGGAAGCTATGGAGGGGTACAGGTTCAGGACATATTTGTGTGGAGTTCTGCATTGGTACGTTCCACTGAGACAGGGAGGTTACGGAGGGGTACAGGTTCAGGGCATATTTGTGTGGAGTTCTGCATTGGTACGTACTAGTGAGTCAGGGAGGTTATGGAGGATACAGCATCAGGGCATATTTGTGTTGAGTTCTGCAGTGGTACACTCCAGTGAGACAGGGAGGTTATGGAGGGTACAGGTTCAGGGCATATTTTTGTGGAATTCTGCAGTGGGACGTTCCACTGAGACAGGGACAATATGGACGGGTACATGTTCAGGGCATATTTGTGTGGAGTTCTGCAGTGGTACGTTCCAGTGAGACAGGGAGAATATGGACGGGTACATGTTCAGGGCATATTAGTGTGGAGTTCTGCATTGGTACGTTCCAGTGAGACAGAGTGGTGATGCAGGGTACAGGTTCACGGCATATTTGTGTGGCGTTCTGCAGTGGTACGTTCCATTGAGACAGGGAGTTAATGGACGGGTGCAGTTTCAGGGCATATTTATGTGGAGATCTGCATTGGCACGTTCTAATGAGACAGGGAGGTTATGCAGGGTACAGGTTCAGGGCATATTTGTGTGGAGTTCTGCATTGGTACGTTCCAGTGAGACAGGGTGGTTATGGAGGGGTACAGGTTCAGGAGATATTTGTGTGGTGTTCTGCAATGGTACGTTCCAGTGAGACAGGGAGGTCATGCAGGGTACAGGTTCAGGGCATATTTGAGTGGAGATCGGCTTTGGTGCGTTCCAGGGAGACAGGGAGGTTATGGAGGGGTACAGGGTCAGGGCATATTTGTGTGTAGTTCTGCATTGGCACGTTCTAATGAGACAGGGAGGTTATGCAGGGTATAGGTTCAGGGCATATTTGTGTGGAGTTCTGAATTGGTACGTTCCAGTGAGACAGAGAGGTTATGGAGGGTACAGGTTCAATGCATATTTGTGTGGAGTTCTGCAGTGGGACGTTCCACTGAGACAGGGAGGTAATGGACGGGTACAGGTTCAGGGCATATTTTTGTGGCGTTCTGCAGTGGTACGTTCCAGTGAGACAGGGAGATTATGGACGGGTACAGTTTCAGGGCATATTTGTGTGGAGTTCTGCAATGGTACGTTCCAGTGAGACAGGGAGGTTTTGCAGGGTACAGGTTCAGGGCATATTTGACTGGAGTTCGGCATTGGTGCGTTCCAGTGAGAAAGAGAGGTTATGGACGGGTACAGTTTCAGGGCATATTTGTGTGGAGTTCTGCATTGGTACGTTCCAGTGAGACAAGGTGATTATGGAGGGGTACAGGTTCAGGGCATATTTGTGTGATGTTCTGCAATGGTACGTACCAGTGAGACAGGGAGTTTATGCAGGTTTCAGGTTCAATGCATATTTGTGTGGAGTTCTGCATTGGTACGTTCCAGTGAGACAGGGTGGTTATGGAGGGGTACAGGTTCAGGGCATATTTGTGTGGTGTTCTGCAATGGTACGTTCCACTGAGACAGGCAGGTTATGCAGGGTACAGTTTCAGGCATATTTGAGTGGAGTTCGGCATTGGTGCGTTCCAGTGAGACAGGGAGGTTATGGACGGGTATAGTTTCTGGGCATATTTGTGTGGAGTTCTGCATTGGTACGTTCCAGTGAGACAGGGAGGTTATGCAGGGTACAGGTTCAGGGGATATTTGTGTGGAATTCTGCAGTGGTACGTTCCATTGAGATAGGGAGTTTATGGACGGGTACAGTTTCAGGGCATATTTGTGTGGAGATCGGCATTGGTGCGTTCCAGGGAGACAGGGAGGTGATGCAGGGTACAGGTTCAGGGCATATTTGTGTGGAATTCTGCAGTGGTACGTTCCATTGAGATAGGGAGTTTATGGACGGGTACAGGTTCAGGGCATATTTGAGTGGAGATCGGCATTGGTGCGTTCCAGGGAGACAGGGAGGTGATGCAGGGTACAGGTTCAGGGCATATTTGTGTGGAGTTTTGCAGTGGTACGTTCCAGTGAGACCGGGTGGTTATGGATGGGTACAGTTTCAGGGCATATTTGTGTGTAGTTCCGCATTGGTACTTTCCAGTCAGACAGGGAGTTTATGGAGGGTACAGGTTTATGGCAAATTTGTGTGGAGTTCTGCAGTGGGACGTTCCAGTGAGACAGGGAGGTTATGGACGGGTACAGGTTCAGGGCATATTTGTGTGGAGTTCTGCATTGGTACGTTCCAGCGAGACAGGGAAGTTATGGAGGGGTACAGGTTCAGGGCATATTTGTGTGGAGTTCTGCATTGGTACATTCCAGGGAGACAAGGAGGTTATGCAGGGTACAGGTTCAGGGCATATTTGTGTGGAGTTCTGCATTGGTACTTTCCAGTGAGACAGGGAGGTTATGGAGGGTACAGGTTCAATGCATATTTGTGTGGAGTTCTGCAGTGGGACGTTCCACTGAGACTGGGAGAATATGGACGGGTACATGTTCAGGGCATATTTGTGTGGAGTTCTGCATTGGTACGTTCCAGTGAGACAGGGTGTTTATGGAGGTGTACAGGTTCAGGGCATATTTGTGTGGAGTTCTGTATTGGTACGCTCCAGTGAGACAGGGAGGTTATGGAGGGTACAGGTTCAGGGCATATTTTTGTGGAATTCTGCAGTGGGACGTTCCACTGAGACAGGGAGAATATGGACGGGTACATGTTCAGGGCATATTTGTGTGGAGTTCTGCAGTGGTACGTTCCATTGAGACAGGGAGTTAATGGACGGGTACAGTTTCAGGGCATATTTGTGTGGAGATCTGCATTGGTAATTTCCAGTGAGACAGGGTGGTTATTGAGGGGTACAGGTTCAGGAGATATTTGTGTGTAGTTCTGCATTGGTACAGTCCAGTGAGTCAGGGAGGTTATGGAGGATACAGCATCAGGGCATATTTGTGTTGAGTTCTGCAGTGGTACGTTCCAGTGAGACAGAGAGGTAATGGATGGGTACAGGTTCAGGGCATATTTTTGTGGCGTTCTGCAGTGGTACGTTCCAGTGAGACAGGGAGGTTATGGACGGGTACAGTTTCAGGGCATATTTGTGTGGAGTTCTGCAATGGTACGTTCCAGTGAGACATGGAGGTTTTTCAGGGTACAGGTTCAGGGCATATTTGAGTGGAGTTCGGCATTGGTGCGTTCCAGTGAGACAGGGTGTTTATGGAGGTGTACAGGTTCAGGGCATATTTGTGTGGAGTTCTGTATTGGTACGCTCCAGTGAGACAGGGAGGTTATGGAGGGTACAGGTTCAGGGCATATTTTTGTGGAATTCTGCAGTGGGACGTTCCACTGAGACAGGGAGAATATGGACGGGTACATGTTCAGGGCATATTTGTGTGGAGTTCTGCAGTGGTACGTTCCAGTAAGACAGGGAGAATATGGACGGGTACATGTTCAGGGCATATTAGTGTGGAGTTCTGCAATGGTACGTTCCAGTGAGACAGGGAGGTTTTTCAGGGTACAGGTTCAGGGCATATTTGAGTGGAGTTCGGCATTGGTGCGTTCCAGTGAGACAGGGTGTTTATGGAGGTGTACAGGTTCAGGGCATATTTGTGTGGAGTTCTGTATTGGTACGCTCCAGTGAGACAGGGAGGTTATGGAGGGTACAGGATCAGGGCATATTTGTGTGGCGTTCTGCAGTGGTACGTTCCATTGAGACAGGGAGTTAATGGACGGGTACAGTTTCCGGGCATATTTGTGTGGAGATCTGCATTGGTACTTTCCAGTGAGACAGGGTGGTTATGGAGGGGTACAGGTTCAGGAGATATTTGTGTGTAGTTCTGCATTGGTACAGTCCAGTGAGTCAGGGAGGTTATGGAGGATACAGCATCAGGGCATATTTGTGTTGAGTTCTGCAGTGGTACGTTCCAGTGAGACAGGGAGGTAATGGACGGGTACATGTTCAGGGCATATTTGTGTGGTGTTCTGCAATGGTACGTTCCACTGAGACAGGGAGGTTATGCAGGGTACAGGTTCAGGCATATTTGAGTGGAGTTCGGCATTGGTGCGTTCCAGTGAGACAGGGAGGTTATGGACGGGTATAGTTTCTGGGCATATTTGTGTCGAGTTCTGCATTGGTACGTTCCAGTGAGACAGGGAGGTTATGCAGGGTACAGGTTCAGGGGATATTTGTGTGGAATTCTGCAGTGGTACGTTCCATTGAGATAGGGAGTTTATGGACGGGTACAGTTTCAGGGCATATTTGTGTGGAGATCGGCATTGGTGCGTTCCAGGGAGACAGGGAGGTGATGCAGGGTACAGGTTCAGGGCATATTTGTGTGGAATTCTGCAGTGGTACGTTCCATTGAGATAGGGAGTTTATGGACGGGTACAGGTTCAGGGCATATTTGAGTGGAGATCGGCATTGGTGCGTTCCAGGGAGACAGGGAGGTGATGCAGGGTACAGGTTCAGGGCATATTTATGTGGAGTTCTGCATTGGTACATTCCAGGGAGACCGGGAGGTTATGGAGGGTACAGCGTCAGGGCATATTTTTGTTGAGTTCTGCAGTGGTACGTTCCAGTGAGACAGGGAGGCAATGGACGGGTACAGGTTCAGGGCATATTTGTTTGGAGTTCTGCATTGGTACTTTCCAGTGAGACAGGGAGGTTATGGAGGGTACAGGTTCAATGCATATTTGTGTGGAGTTCTGCAGTGGGACGTTCCACTGAGACTGGGAGAATATGGACGGGTACATGTTCAGGGCATATTTGTGTGGAGTTCTGCATTGGTACGTTCCAGTGAGACAGGGTGTTTATGGAGGTGTACAGGTTCAGGGCATATTTGTGTGGAGTTCTGTATTGGTACGCTCCAGTGAGACAGGGAGGTTATGGAGGGTACAGGTTCAGGGCATATTTTTGTGGAATTCTGCAGTGGGACGTTCCACTGAGACAGGGAGAATATGGACGGGTACATGTTTAGGGCATATTTGTGTGGAGTTCTGCAGTGGTACGTTCCAGTGAGACAGGGAGAATATGGACGGGTACATGTTCAGGGCATATTAGTGTGGAGTTCTGCATTGGTACGTTCCAGTGAGACAGAGCGGTTATGGAGGGGTACAGGTTCAGGGCATATTTGTGTGGTGTTCTGCAGTGGTACGTTCGAGTGAGACAAGGAGGTTATGCAGGGTACAGGTTCAGGGCATATTTGTGTGGAGTTCTGCAGTGGTACGTTCCAGTGAGACAGGGAAGTTATGGACGGGTACAGTTTCAGGGCATATTTGTGTGGAGTTCTGCAATGGTACGTTCCAGTGAGACAGGGAGGTTATGCAGGGTACAGGTTCAAGGCATATTTGAGTGGAGTTCGGCATTGGTGCGTTCCAGTGAGACAGAGATGTTATGGACGGGTACAGTTTCAGGGCATATTTGTGGGGAGTTCTGCATTGGTACGTTCCAGTGAGACAAGGTGGTTATGGAGGGGTACAGGTTCAGGGCATATTTGTGTGGAGTTCTGCATTGGTATTTTCCAGTCTGACAGGGAAGCTATGGAGGGGTACAGGTTCAGGACATATTTGTGTGGAGTTCTGCATTGGTACGTTCCACTGAGACAGGGAGGTTACGGAGGGGTACAGGTTCAGGGCATATTTGTGTGGAGTTCTGCATTGGTACGTACTAGTGAGTCAGGGAGGTTATGGAGGATACAGCATCAGGGCATATTTGTGTTGAGTTCTGCAGTGGTACACTCCAGTGAGACAGGGAGGTTATGGAGGGTACAGGTTCAGGGCATATTTTTGTGGAATTCTGCAGTGGGACGTTCCACTGAGACAGGGACAATATGGACGGGTACATGTTCAGGGCATATTTGTGTGGAGTTCTGCAGTGGTACGTTCCAGTGAGACAGGGAGAATATGGACGGGTACATGTTCAGGGCATATTAGTGTGGAGTTCTGCATTGGTACGTTCCAGTGAGACAGAGTGGTTATGCAGGGTACAGGTTCACGGCATATTTGTGTGGCGTTCTGCAGTGGTACGTTCCATTGAGACAGGGAGTTAATGGACGGGTGCAGTTTCAGGGCATATTGATGTGGAGATCTGCATTGGCACGTTCTAATGAGACAGGGAGGTTATGCAGGGTACAGGTTCAGGGCATATTTGTGTGGAGTTCTGCATTGGTACGTTCCAGTGAGACAGGGTGGTTATGGAGGGGTACAGGTTCAGGAGATATTTGTGTGGTGTTCTGCAATGGTACGTTCCA
This sequence comes from Hemitrygon akajei, assembly GCF_048418815.1. Classification (NCBI taxonomy): domain Eukaryota; kingdom Metazoa; phylum Chordata; class Chondrichthyes; order Myliobatiformes; family Dasyatidae; genus Hemitrygon; species Hemitrygon akajei. The sequence goes on along the minus strand of NW_027332016.1, from coordinate 688,080 downwards.
GTGAGACAGGGAGGTCATGCAGGGTACAGGTTCAGGGCATATTTGAGTGGAGATCGGCTTTGGTGCGTTCCAGGGAGACAGGGAGGTTATGGAGGGGTACAGGGTCAGGGCATATTTGTGTGTAGTTCTGCATTGGCACGTTCTAATGAGACAGGGAGGTTATGCAGGGTATAGGTTCAGGGCATATTTGTGTGGAGTTCTGAATTGGTACGTTCCAGTGAGACAGAGAGGTTATGGAGGGTACAGGTTCAATGCATATTTGTGTGGAATTCTGCAGTGGGACGTTCCACTGAGACAGGGAGGTAATGGACGGGTACAGGTTCAGGGCATATTTTTGTGGCGTTCTGCAGTGGTACGTTCCAGTGAGACAGGGAGGTTATGGACGGGTACAGTTTCAGGGCATATTTGTGTGGAGTTCTGCAATGGTACGTTCCAGTGAGACAGGGAGGTTTTGCAGGGTACAGGTTCAGGGCATATTTGACTGGATTTCGGCATTGGTGCGTTCCAGTGAGAAAGAGAGGTTATGGACGGGTACAGTTTCAGGGCATATTTGTGTGGAGTTCTGCATTGGTACGTTCCAGTGAGACAAGGTGATTATGGAGGGGTACAGGTTCAGGGCATATTTGTGTGATGTTCTGCAATGGTACGTACCAGTGAGACAGGGAGTTTATGCAGGTTTCAGGTTCAATGCATATTTGTGTGGAGTTCTGCATTGGTACGTTCCAGTGAGACAGGGTGGTTATGGAGGGGTACAGGTTCAGGGCATATTTGTGTGGTGTTCTGCAATGGTACGTTCCACTGAGACAGGCAGGTTATGCAGGGTACAGTTTCAGGCATATTTGAGTGGAGTTCGGCATTGGTGCGTTCCAGTGAGACAGGGAGGTTATGGACGGGTATAGTTTCTGGGCATATTTGTGTGGATTTCTGCATTGGTACGTTCCAGTGAGACAGGGAGGTTATGCAGGGTACAGGTTCAGGGGATATTTGTGTGGAATTCTGCAGTGGTACGTTCCATTGAGATAGGGAGTTTATGGACGGGTACAGTTTCAGGGCATATTTGTGTGGAGTTCGGCATTGGTGCGTTCCAGGGAGACAGGGAGGTGATGCAGGGTACAGGTTCAGGGCATATTTGTGTGGAATTCTGCAGTGGTACGTTCCATTGAGATAGGGAGTTTATGGACGGGTACAGGTTCAGGGCATATTTGAGTGGAGATCGGCATTGGTGCGTTCCAGGGAGACAGGGAGGTGATGCAGGGTACAGGTTCAGGGCATATTTGTGTGGAGTTCTGCAGTGGTACGTTCCAGTGAGACCGGGTGGTTATGGATGGGTACAGTTTCAGGGCATATTTGTGTGTAGTTCCGCATTGGTACTTTCCAGTCAGACAGGGAGTTTATGGAGGGTACAGGTTTATGGCAAATTTGTGTGGAGTTCTGCAGTGGGACGTTCCAGTGAGACAGGGAGGTTATGGACGGGTACAGGTTCAGGGCATATTTGTGTGGAGTTCTGCATTGGTACGTTCCAGTGAGACAGGGAGTTTATGGAGGGTACAGGTTTATGGCAAATTTGTGTGGAGTTCTGCAGTGGGACGTTCCAGTGAGACAGGGAGGTTATGGACGGGTACAGGTTCAGGGCATATTTGTGTGGAGTTCTGCATTGGTACGTTCCAGTGAGACAGGGAAGTTATGGAGGGGTACAGGTTCAGGGCATATTTGTGTGGAGTTCTGCATTGGTACATTCCAGGGAGACAAGGAGGTTATGCAGGGTACAGGTTCAGGGCATATTTGTGTGGAGTTCTGCATTGGTACATTCCAGGGAGACAAGGAGGTTATGCAGGGTACAGGTTCAGGGCATATTTGTGTGGAGATCGGCATTGTTGCGTTCCAGGGAGACAGGGAGGTGATGCAGGGTACAGGTTCAGGGCATATTTGTGTGGAATTCTGCAGTGGTACGTTCCATTGAGATAGGGAGTTTATGGACGGGTACAGGTTCAGGGCATATTTGAGTGGAGATCGGCATTGGTGCGTTCCAGGGAGACAGGGAGGTGATGCAGGGTACAGGTTCAGGGCATATTTGTGTGGAGTTCTGCAGTGGTACGTTCCAGTGAGACCGGGTGGTTATGGATGGGTACAGTTTCAGGGCATATTTGTGTGTAGTTCCGCATTGGTACTTTCCAGTCAGACAGGGAGTTTATGGAGGGTACAGGTTTATGGCAAATTTGTGTGGACTTCTGCAGTGGGACGTTCCAGTGAGACAGGGAGGTTATGGACGGGTACAGGTTCAGGGCATATTTGTGTGGAGTTCTGCATTGGTACGTTCCAGTGAGACAGGGAGTTTATGGAGGGTACAGGTTTATGGCAAATTTGTGTGGAGTTCTGCAGTGGGACGTTCCAGTGAGACAGGGAGGTTATGGACGGGTACAGGTTCAGGGCATATTTGTGTGGAGTTCTGCATTGGTACGTTCCAGTGAGACAGGGAAGTTATGGAGGGGTACAGGTTCAGGGCATATTTGTGTGGAGTTCTGCATTGGTACATTCCAGGGAGACAAGGAGGTTATGCAGGGTACAGGTTCAGGGCATATTTGTGTGGAGTTCTGCATTGGTACTTTCCAGTGAGACAGGGAGGTTATGGAGGGTACAGGTTCAATGCATATTTGTGTGGAGTTCTGCAGTGGGACGTTCCACTGAGACTGGGAGAATATGGACGGGTACATGTTCAGGGCATATTTGTGTGGAGTTCTGCATTGGTACGTTCCAGTGAGACAGGGTGTTTATGGAGGTGTACAGGTTCAGGGCATATTTGTGTGGAGTTCTGTATTGGTATGCTCCAGTGAGACAGGGAGGTTATGGAGGGTACAGGTTCAGGGCATATTTTTGTGGAATTCTGCAGTGGGACGTTCCACTGAGACAGGGAGAATATGGACGGGTACATGTTCAGGGCATATTTGTGTGGAGTTCAGCAGTGGTACTTTCCAGTGAGACAGGGAGAATATGGACGGGTACATGTTCAGGGCATATTAGTGTGGAGTTCTGCATTGGTACGTTCCAGTGAGACAGAGCGGTTATGGAGGGGTACAGGTTCAGGGCATATTTGTGTGGTGTTCTGCAGTGGTACGTTCGAGTGAGACAAGGAGGTTATGCAGGGTACAGGTTCAGGGCATATTTGTGTGGAGTTCTGCAGTGGTACGTTCCAGTGAGACAGGGAAGTTATGGACGGGTACAGTTTCAGGGCATATTTGTGTGGAGTTCTGCAATGGTACGTTCCAGTGAGACAGGGAGGTTATGCAGGGTACAGGTTCAGGGCATATTTGAGTGGAGTTCGGCATTGGTGCGTTCCAGTGAGACAGAGATGTTATGGACGGGTACAGTTTCAGGGCATATTTGTGTGGAGTTCTGCATTGGTATTTTCCAGTCAGACAGGGAAGCTATGGAGGGGTACAGGTTCAGGACATATTTGTGTGGAGTTCTGCATTGGTACGTTCCACTGAGACAGGGAGGTTTTTCAGGGTACAGGCTCAGGGCATATTTGAGTGGAGTTCGGCATTGGTGCGTTCCAGTGAGACAGGGTGTTTATGGAGGTGTACAGGTTCAGGGCATATTTGTGTGGAGTTCTGTATTGGTACGCTCCAGTGAGACAGGGAGGTTATGGAGGGTACAGGTTCAGGGCATATTTTTGTGGAATTCTGCAGTGGGACGTTCCACTGAGACAGGGAGAATATGGACGGGTACATGTTCAGGGCATATTTGTGTGGAGTTCTGCAGTGGTACGTTCCATTGAGACAGGGAGTTAATGGACGGGTACAGTTTCAGGGCATATTTGTGTGGAGATCTGCAGTGGTACGTTCCAGTGAGACAGGGAGAATATGGACGGGTACATGTTCAGGGCATATTGGTGTGGAGTTCTGCATTGGTACGTTCCAGTGAGACAGGGAGGTTATGCAGGGTACAGGTTCAGGGGATATTTGTGTGGAATTCTGCAGTGGTACGTTCCATTGAGATAGGGAGTTTATGGACGGGTACAGTTTCAGGGCATATTTGTGTGGAGATCGGCATTGGTGCGTTCCAGGGAGACAGGGAGGTGATGCAGGGTACAGGTTCAGGGCATATTTGTGTGGAATTCTGCAGTGGTACGTTCCATTGAGATAGGGATTTTATGGACGTGTACAGGTTCAGGGCATATTTGAGTGGAGATCGGCATTGGTGCATTCCAGGGAGACAGGGAGGTGATGCAGGGTACAGGTTCAGGGCATATTAGCGTGGAGTTCTGCATTGGAACGTTCCTGTGAGACAGAGCGGTTATGGAGGGGTACAGGTTCAGGGCATATTTGTGTGGTGTTCTGCAGTGGTACGTTCCACTGAGACAGGGAGAATATGGACGGGTACATGTTCAGGGCATATTTGTGTGGAGTTCTGCAGTGGTACGTTCCAGTGAGACAGGGAGAATATGGAAGGGTACATGTTCAGGGCATATTAGCGTGGAGTTCTGCATTGGAACGTTCCAGTGAGACAGAGCGGTTATGGAGGGGTACAGGTTCAGGGCATATTTGTGTGGTGTTCTGCAGTGGTACGTTCCAGTGCGACAGGGAGGTTATGGACGGGTACAGTTTCAGGGCATATTTGTGTGGAGTTCTGCATTGGTACGTTCCAGTGAGACAGGGTGGTTATGGAGGGGTACAGGTTCAGGAGATATTTGTGTGGTGTTCTGCAATGGTACGTTCCAGTGTGACAGGGAGGTCATGCAGGGTACAGGTTCAGGGCATATTTGAGTGGAGATCGGCTTTGGTGCGTTCCAGGGAGACAGGGAGGTTATGGAGGGGTACAGGGTCAGGGCATATTTGTGTGTAGTTCTGCATTGGCACGTTCTAATGAGACAGGGAGGTTATGCAGGGTACAGGTTCAGGGCATATTTGTGTGGAGTTCTGCATTGGTACGTTCCAGTGAGACAGGGAGGTTATGGAGGGTACACGTTCAATGCATATTTGTGTGGAGTTCTGCAGTGGGACGTTCCACTGAGACAGGGAGAATATGGACGGGTACATGTTCAGGGCATATTTGTGTGGAGTTCTGCAGTGGTACGTTCCAGTGAGACAGGGAGAATATGGAAGGGTACATGTTCAGGGCATATTAGTGTGGAGTTCTGCATTGGTACGTTCCAGTGAGACAGAGCGGTTATGGAGGGGTACAGTTTCAGGGCATATTTGTGTGGTGTTCTGCAGTGGTACGTTCCAGTGAGACAGGGAGGTTATGGACGGGTACAGTTTCAGGGCATATTTGTGTGGAGTTCTGCAATGGTACGTTCCAGTGAGACAGGGAGGTTTATCAGGGTACAGGTTCAGGGCATATTTGAGTGAAGTTCGGCATTGGTGCGTTCCAGTGAGACAGAGAGGTTATGGACGGGTACAGTTTCAGGGCATATTTGTGTGGAGTTCTGCATTGGTACGTTCCAGTGAGACAAGGTGGTTATGGAGGGGTACAGGTTCAGGGCATATTTGTGTGATGTTCTGCAATGGTACGTACCAGTGAGACAGGGAGTTTATGCAGGTTTCAGGTTCAATGCATATTTGTGTGGAGTTCTGCATTGGTACGTTCCAGTGAGACAGGGTGGTTATGGAGGGGTACAGGTTCAGGGCATATTTGTGTGGTGTTCTGCAATGGTACGTTCCACTGAGACAGGGAGGTTATGCAGCGTACAGGTTCAGGCATATTTGAGTGGAGTTCGGCATTGGTGCGTTCCAGTGAGACAGGGAGGTTATGGACGGGTATAGTTTCCGGGCATATTTGTGTGGAGTTCTGCATTGGTACGTTCCAGTGAGACAGGGAGGTTATGCAGGGTACAGGTTCAGGGCATATTTGTGTGGTGTTCTGCAGTGGTACGTTCGAGTGAGACAAGGAGGTTATGCAGGGTACAGGTTCAGGGCATATTTGTGTGGAGTTCTGCAGTGGTACGTTCCAGTGAGACAGGGAAGTTATGGACGGGTACAGTTTCAGGGCATATTTGTGTGGAGTTCTGCAATGGTACGTTCCAGTGAGACAGGGAGGTTATGCAGGGTACAGGTTCAGGGCATATTTGAGGGGAGTTCGGCATTGGTGCGTTCCAGTGAGACAGAGATGTTATGGACGGGTACAGTTTCAGGGCATATTTGTGGGGAGTTCTGCATTGGTACGTTCCAGTGAGACAAGGTGGTTATGGAGGGGTACAGGTTCAGGGCATATTTGTGTGGAGTTCTGCATTGGTATTTTCCAGTCAGACAGGGAAGCTATGGAGGGGTACAGGTTCAGGACATATTTGTGTGGAGTTCTGCATTGGTACGTTCCACTGAGACAGGGAGGTTATGGAGGGGTACAGGTTCAGGGCATATTTGTGTGGATTTCTGCATTGGTACGTACCAGTGAGACAAGGAGGTTATGGAGGGGTACAGGTTCAGGGCATATTTGTGTGTAGTTCTGCATTGGTACATTCCAGGGAGTCAGGGAGGTTATGTAGGATACAGCATCAGGGCATATTTGTGTTGAGTTCTGCAGTGGTACGTTCCAGTGAGACAGGGTTGTTATGGAGGGGTACAGGTTCAGGGCATATTTGTGTGGTGTTCTGCATTGGTACGTTCCAGTGAGACAGAGCGGTTATGGAGGGGTACAGTTTCAGGGCATATTTGTGTGGTGTTCTGCAGTGGTACGTTCCAGTGAGACAGGGAGGTTATGGACGGGTACAGTTTCAGGGCATATTTGTGTGGAGTTCTGCAATGGTACGTTCCAGTGAGACAGGGAGGTTTTTCAGGGTACAGGTTCAGGGCATATTTGAGTGGAGTTCGGCATTGGTGCGTTCCAGTGAGACAGAGAGGTTATGGACGGGTACAGTTTCAGGGCATATTTGTGTGGAGTTCTGCATTGGTACGTTCCAGTGAGACAAGGTGGTTATGGAGGGGTACAGGTTCAGGGCATATTTGTGTGATGTTCTGCAATGGTACGTACCAGTGAGACAGGGAGTTTATGCAGGTTTCAGGTTCAATGCATATTTGTGTGGAGTTCTGCATTGGTACGTTCCAGTGAGACAGGGTGGTTATGGAGGGGTACAGGTTCAGGGCATATTTGTGTGGTGTTCTGCAATGGTACGTTCCACTGAGACAGGGAGGTTATGCAGCGTACAGGTTCAGGCATATTTGAGTGGAGTTCGGCATTGGTGCGTTCCAGTGAGACAGGGAGGTTATGGACGGGTATAGTTTCCGGGCATATTTGTGTGGAGTTCTGCATTGGTACGTTCCAGTGAGACAGGGAGGTTATGCAGGGTACAGGTTCAGGGCATATTTGTGTGGTGTTCTGCAGTGGTACGTTCGAGTGAGACAAGGAGGTTATGCAGGGTACAGGTTCAGGGCATATTTGTGTGGAGTTCTGCAGTGGTACGTTCCAGTGAGACAGGGAAGTTATGGACGGGTACAGTTTCAGGGCATATTTGTGTGGAGTTCTGCAATGGTACGTTCCAGTGAGACAGGGAGGTTATGCAGGGTACAGGTTCAGGGCATATTTGAGTGGAGTTCGGCATTGGTGCGTTCCAGTGAGACAGAGATGTTATGGACGGGTACAGTTTCAGGGCATATTTGTGGGGAGTTCTGCATTGGTACGTTCCAGTGAGACAAGGTGGTTATGGAGGGGTACAGGTTCAGGGCATATTTGTGTGGAGTTCTGCATTGGTATTTTCCAGTCAGACAGGGAAGCTATGGAGGGGTACAGGTTCAGGACATATTTGTGTGGAGTTCTGCATTGGTACGTTCCACTGAGACAGGGAGGTTATGGAGGGGTACAGGTTCAGGGCATATTTGTGTGGATTTCTGCATTGGTACGTACCAGTGAGACAAGGAGGTTATGGAGGGGTACAGGTTCAGGGCATATTTGTGTGTAGTTCTGCATTGGTACATTCCAGGGAGTCAGGGAGGTTATGTAGGATACAGCATCAGGGCATATTTGTGTTGAGTTCTGCAGTGGTACGCTCCAGTGAGACAGGGAGGTTATGGAGGGTACAGGTTCACGGCATATTTTTGTGGAATTCTGCAGTGGGACGTTCCACTGAGACAGGGAGAATATGGACGGGTACATGTTCAGGGCATATTTGTGTGGAGTTCTGCAGTGGTACGTTCCAGTGAGACAGGGAGAATATGGACGGGTACATGTTCAGGGCATATTGGTGTGGAGTTCTGCATTGGTACGTTCCAGTGAGACAGTGTGGTTATACAGGGTACAGGTTCAGGGCATATTTGTGTGGCGTTCTGCAGTGGTATGTTCCATTGAGACAGGGAGTTAATGGACGGGTACAGTTTCAGGGCATATTTGTGTGGAGATCTGCATTGGCACGTTCTAATGAGACAGGGAGGTTATGCAGGGTACAGGTTCAGGGCATATTTGTGTGGAGTTCTGCATTGGTACGTTCCAGTGAGACAGGGTGGTTATGGAGGGGTACAGGTTCAGGAGATATTTGTGTGGTGTTCTGCAATGGTACGTTCCAGTGTGACAGGGAGGTCATGCAGGGTACAGGTTCAGGGCATATTTGAGTGGAGATCGGCTTTGGTGCGTTCCAGGGAGACAGGGAGGTTATGGAGGGGTACAGGGTCAGGGCATATTTGTGTGTAGTTCTGCATTGGCACGTTCTAATGAGACAGGGAGGTTATGCAGGGTACAGGTTCAGGGCATATTTGTGTGGAGTTCTGCATTGGTACGTTCCAGTGAGACAGGGAGGTTATTGAGGGTACACGTTCAATGCATATTTGTGTGGAGTTCTGCAGTGGGACGTTCCACTGAGACAGGGAGAATATGGACGGGTACATGTTCAGGGCATATTTGTGTGGAGTTCTGCAGTGGTACGTTCCAGTGAGACAGGGAGAATATGGAAGGGTACATGTTCAGGGCATATTAGTGTGGAGTTCTGCATTGGTACTTTCCAGTGAGACAGAGCGGTTATGGAGGGGTACAGGTTCAGGGCATATTTGTGTGGTGTTCTGCAGTGGTACGTTCCAGTGAGACAGGGAGGTTATGGACGGGTACAGTTTCAGGGCATATTTGTGTGGAGTTCTGCAATGGTACGTTCCAGTGAGACAGGGAGGTTTTTCAGGGTACAGGTTCAGGGCATATTTGAGTGGAGTTCGGCATTGGTGCGTTCCAGTGAGACAGAGAGGTTATGGACGGGTACAGTTTCAGGGCATATTTGTGTGGAGTTCTGCATTGGTACGTTCCAGTGAGACAAGGTGGTTATGGAGGGGTACAGGTTCAGGGCATATTTGTGTGATGTTCTGCAATGGTACGTACCAGTGAGACAGGGAGTTTATGCAGGTTTCAGGTTCAATGCATATTTGTGTGGAGTTCTGCATTGGTACGTTCCAGTGAGACAGGGTTGTTATGGAGGGGTACAGGTTCAGGGCATATTTGTGTGGTGTTCTGCAATGGTACGTTCCACTGAGACAGGGAGGTTATGCAGCGTACAGGTTCAGGCATATTTGAGTGGAGTTCGGCATTGGTGCGTTCCAGTGAGACAGGGAGGTTATGGACGGGTATAGTTTCCGGGCATATTTGTGTGGAGTTCTGCATTGGTACGTTCCAGTGAGACAGGGAGGTTATGCAGGGTACAGGTTCAGGGCATATTTGTGTGGTGTTCTGCAGTGGTACGTTCGAGTGAGACAAGGAGGTTATGCAGGGTATAGGTTCAGGGCATATTTGTGTGGAGTTCTGCAGTGGTACGTTCCAGTGAGACAGGGAAGTTATGGAGGGGTACAGTTTCAGGGCATATTTGTGTGGAGTTCTGCAATGGTACGTTCCAGTGAGACAGGGAGGTTATGCAGGGTACAGGTTCAGGGCATATTTGAGTGGAGTTCGGCATTGGTGCGTTCCAGTGAGACAGAGATGTTATGGACGGGTACAGTTTCAGGGCATATTTGTGGGGAGTTCTGCATTGGTACGTTCCAGTGAGACAAGGTGGTTATGGAGGGGTACAGGTTCAGGGCATATTTGTGTGGAGTTCTGCATTGGTATTTTCCAGTCAGACAGGGAAGCTATGGAGGGGTACAGGTTCAGGACATATTTGTGTGGAGTTCTGCATTGGTACGTTCCACTGGGACAGGGAGGTTATGGAGGGGTACAGGTTCAGGGCATATTTGTGTGGATTTCTGCATTGGTACGTACCAGTGAGACAAGGAGGTTATGGAGGGGTACAGGTTCAGGGCATATTTGTGTGTAGTTCTGCATTGGTACATTCCAGTGAGTCAGGGAGGTTATGTAGGATACAGCATCAGGGCATATTTGTGTTGAGTTCTGCAGTGGTACGCTCCAGTGAGACAGGGAGGTTATGGAGGGTACAGGTTCACGGCATATTTTTGTGGAATTCTGCAGTGGGACGTTCCACTGAGACAGGGAGAATATGGACGGGTACATGTTCAGGGCATATTTGTGTGGAGTTCTGCAGTGGTACGTTCCAGTGAGACAGGGAGAATATGGACGGGTACATGTTCAGGGCATATTGGTGTGGAGTTCTGCATTGGTACGTTCCAGTGAGACAGTGTGGTTATACAGGGTACAGGTTCAGGGCATATTTGTGTGGCGTTCTGCAGTGGTATGTTCCATTGAGACAGGGAATTAATGGACGGGTACAGTTTCAGGGCATATTTGTGTGGAGATCTGCATTGGCACGTTCTAATGAGACAGGGAGGTTATGCAGGGTACAGGTTCAGGGCATATTTGTGTGGAGTTCTGCATTGGTACGTTCCAGTGAGACAGGGTGGTTATGGAGGGGTACAGGTTCAGGAGATATTTGTGTGGTGTTCTGCAATGGTACGTTCCAGTGTGACAGGGAGGTCATGCAGGGTACAGGTTCAGGGCATATTTGAGTGGAGATCGGTTTGGTGCGTTCCAGGGAGACAGGGAGGTTATGGAGGGGTACAGGGTCAGGGCATATTTGTGTGTAGTTCTGCATTGGCACGTTCTAATGAGACAGGGAGGTTATGCAGGGTACAGGTTCAGGGCATATTTGTGTGGAGTTCTGCATTGGTACGTTCCAGTGAGACAGGGAGGTTATGGAGGGTACACGTTCAATGCATATTTGTGTGGAGTTCTGCAGTGGTACGTTCCAGTGAGACAGGGAGAATATGGAAGGGTACATGTTCAGGGCATATTAGTGTGGAGTTCTGCATTGGTACGTTCCAGTGAGACAGAGCGGTTATGGAGGGGTACAGGTTCAGGGCATATTTGTGTGGTGTTCTGCAGTGGTACGTTCCAGTGAGACAGGGAGGTTATGGACGGGTACAGTTTCAGGGCATATTTGTGTGGAGTTCTGCAATGGTAAGTTCCAGTGAGACAGGGAGGTTTTTCAGGGTACAGGTTCAGGGCATATTTGAGTGGAGTTCGGCATTGGTGCGTTCCAGTGAGACCGAGAGGTTATGGACGGGTACAGTTTCAGGGCATATTTGTGTGGATTTCTGCATTGGTACGTACCAGTGAGACAAGGAGGTTATGGAGGGGTACAGGTTCAGGGCATATTTGTGTGTAGTTCTGCATTGGTACATTCCAGTGAGTCAGGGAGGTTATGTAGGATACAGCATCAGGGCATATTTGTGTTGAGTTCTGCAGTGGTACGCTCCAGTGAGACAGGGAGGTTATGGAGGGTACAGGTTCAGGGCATATTTTTGTGGAATTCTGCAGTGGGACGTTCCACTGAGACAGGGAGAATATGGACGGGTACATGTTCAGGGCATATTTGTGTGGAGTTCTGCAGTGGTACGTTCCAGTGAGACAGGGAGAATATGGACGGGTACATGTTCAGGGCATATTGGTGTGGAGTTCTGCATTGGTACGTTCCAGTGAGACAGTGTGGTTATACAGGGTACAGGTTCAGGGCATATTTGTGTGGCGTTCTGCAGTGGTATGTTCCATTGAGACAGGGAGTTAATGGACGGGTACAGTTTCAGGGCATATTTGTGTGGAGATCTGCATTGGCACGTTCTAATGAGACAGGGAGGTTATGCAGGGTACAGGTTCAGGGCATATTTGTGTGGAGTTCTGCATTGGTACGTTCCAGTGAGACAGGGTGGTTATGGAGGGGTACAGGTTCAGGAGATATTTGTGTGGTGTTCTGCAATGGTACGTTCCAGTGTGACAGGGAGGTCATGCAGGGTACAGGTTCAGGGCATATTTGAGTGGAGATCGGTTTGGTGCGTTCCAGGGAGACAGGGAGGTTATGGAGGGGTACAGGGTCAGGGCATATTTGTGTGTAGTTCTGCATTGGCACGTTCTAATGAGACAGGGAGGTTATGCAGGGTACAGGTTCAGGGCATATTTGTGTGGAGTTCTGCATTGGTACGTTCCAGTGAGACAGGGAGGTTATGGAGGGTACACGTTCAATGCATATTTGTGTGGAGTTCTGCAGTGGTACGTTCCAGTGAGACAGGGAGAATATGGAAGGGTACATGTTCAGGGCATATCAGTGTGGAGTTCTGCATTGGTACGTTCCAGTGAGACAGAGCGGTTATGGAGGGGTACAGGTTCAGGGCATATTTGTGTGGTGTTCTGCAGTGGTACGTTCCAGTGAGACAGGGAGGTTATGGACGGGTACAGTTTCAGGGCATATTTGTGTGGAGTTCTGCAATGGTAAGTTCCAGTGAGACAGGGAGGTTTTTCAGGGTACAGGTTCAGGGCATATTTGAGTGGAGTTCGGCATTGGTGCGTTCCAGTGAGACAGAGAGGTTATGGACGGGTACAGTTTCAGGGCATATTTGTGTGGAGTTCTGCATTGGTACGTTCCAGTGAGACAGGGTGGTTATGGAGGGGTACAGGTTCAGGGCATATTTGTGTGGTGTTCTGCAATGGTACGTTCCACTGAGACAGGGAGGTTATGCAGCGTACAGGTTCAGGCATATTTGAGTGGAGTTCGGCATTGGTGCGTTCCAGTGAGACAGGGAGGTTATGGACGGGTATAGTTTCCGGGCATATTTGTGTGGAGTTCTGCATTGGTACGTTCCAGTGAGACAGGGAGGTTATGCAGGGTACAGGTTCAGGGTATATTTGTGTGGAATTCTGCAGTGGTACGTTCCATTGAGATAGGGAGTTTATGGACGGGTACAGTTTCAGGGCATATTTGTGTGGAGATCGGCATTGGTGCGTTCCAGGGAGACAGGGAGGTGATGCAGGGTACAGGTTCAGGGCATATTTGTGTGGAATTCTGCAGTGGTACGTTCCATTGAGATAGGGAGTTTATGGACGGGTACAGGTTCAGGGCATATTTGAGTGGAGATCGGCATTGGTGCATTCCAGGGAGACAGGGAGGTGATGCAGGGTACAGGTTCAGGGCATATTTGTGTGGAGTTCTGCAGTGGTACGTTCCAGTGAGACCGGGTGGTTATGGATGGGTACAGTTTCAGGGCATATTTGTGTGTAGTTCCGCATTGGTACTTTCCAGTCAGACAGGGAGTTTATGGAGGGTACAGGTTTATGGCAAATTTGTGTGGAGTTCTGCAGTGGGACGTTCCAGTGAGACAGGGAGGTTATGGACGGGTACAGGTTCAGGGCATATTTGTGTGGAGTTCTGCATTGGTACGTTCCAGTGAGACAGGGAAGTTATGGAGGGGTACAGGTTCAGGGCATATTTGTGTGGAGTTCTGCATTGGTACATTCCAGGGAGACCGGGAGGTTATGGAGGGTACTGCATCAGGGCATATTTTTGTTGAGTTCTGCAGTGGTACGTTCCAGTGAGACAGGGAGGCAATGGACGGGTACAGGTTCAGGGCATATTTGTTTGGAGTTCTGCATTGGTACTTTCCAGTGAGACAGGGAGGTTATGGAGGGTACAGGTTCAATGCATATTTGTGTGGTGTTCTGCAGTGGGACGTTCCACTGAGACTGGGAGAATATGGACGGGTACATGTTCAGGGCATATTTGTGTGGAGTTCTGCATTGGTACGTTCCAGTGAGACAGGGTGTTTATGGAGGTGTACAGGTTCAGGGCATATTTGTGTGGAGTTCTGTATTGGTATGCTCCAGTGAGACAGTGAGGTTATGGAGGGTACAGGTTCAGGGCATATTTTTGTGGAATTCTGCAGTGGGACGTTCCACTGAGACAGGGAGAATATGGACGGGTACATGTTCAGGGCATATTTGTGTGGAGTTCTGCAGTGGTACGTTCCAGTGAGACAGGGAGAATATGGACGGGTACATGTTCAGGGCATATTAGTGTGGAGTTCTGCATTGGTACGTTCCAGTGAGACAGAGCGGTTATGGAGGGGTACAGGTTCAGGGCATATTTGTGTGGTGTTCTGCAGTGGTACGTTCGAGTGAGACAAGGAGGTTATGCAGGGTACAGGTTCAGGGAATATTTGTGTGGAGTTCTGCAGTGGTACGTTCCAGTGAGACAGGGAAGTTATGGACGGGTACAGTTTCAGGGCATATTTGTGTGGAGTTCTGCAATGGTACGTTCCAGTGAGACAGGGAGGTTATGCAGGGTACAGGTTCAGGGCATATTTGAGTGGAGTTCGGCATTGGTGCGTTCCAGTGAGACAGAGATGTTATGGACGGGTACAGTTTCAGGGCATATTTGTGGGGAGTTCTGCATTGGTACGTTCCAGTGAGACAAGGTGGTTATGGAGGGGTAAAGGTTCAGGGCATATTTGTGTGGAGTTCTGCATTGGTATTTTCCAGTCAGACAGGGAAGCTATGGAGGGGTACAGGTTCAGGACATATTTGTGTGGAGTTCTGCATTGGTACGTTCCACTGAGACAGGGAGGTTATGGAGGGGTACAGGTTCAGGGCATATTTGTGTGGATTTCTGCATTGGTACGTACCAGTGAGACAAGGAGGTTATGGAGGGGTACAGGTTCAGGGCATATTTGTGTGTAGTTCTGCATTGGTACATTCCAGTGAGTCAGGGAGGTTATGGAGGATACAGCATCTGGGCATATTTGTGTTGAGTTCTGCAGTGGTACGCTCCAGTGAGACAGGGAGGTTATGGAGGGTACAGGTTCAGGGCATATTTTTGTGGAATTCTGCAGTGGGACGTTCCCCTGAGACAGGGAGAATATGGACGGGTACATGTTCAGGGCATATTTGTGTGGAGTTCTGCAGTGGTACGTTCCAGTGAGACAGGGAGAATATGGACGGGTACATGTTCAGGGCATATTAGTGTGGAGTTCTGCATTGGTACGTTCCAGTGAGATAGAGCGGTTATGCAGGGTACAGGTTCAGGGCATATTTGTGTGGCGTTCTGCAGTGGTACGTTCCATTGAGACAGGGAGTTAATGGACTGGTACAGTTTCAGGGCATATTTGTGTGGAGATCTGCATTGGTACTTTCCAGTGAGACAGGGTGGTTATGGAGGGGTACAGGTTCAGGAGATATTTGTGTGTAGTTCTGCATTGGTACAGTCCAGTGAGTCAGGGAGGTTATGGAGGATACAGCATCAGGGCATATTTGTGTTGAGTTCTGCAGTGGTACGTTCCAGTGAGACAGGGAGGTAATGGATGGGTACAGGTTCAGGGCATATTTTTGTGGCGTTCTGCAGTGGTACGTTCCAGTGAGACAGGGAGGTTATGGACGGGTACAGTTTCAGGGCATATTTGTGTGGAGTTCTGCAATGGTACGTTCCAGTGAGACAGGGAGGTTTTTCAGGGTACAGGTTCAGGGCATATTTGAGTGGAGTTCGGCATTGGTGCGTTCCAGTGAGACAGGGTGTTTATGGAGGTGTACAGGTTCAGGGCATATTTGTGTGGAGTTCTGTATTGGTATGCTCCAGTGAGACAGTGAGGTTATGGAGGGTACAGGTTCAGGGCATATTTTTGTGGAATTCTGCAGTGGGACGTTCCACTGAGACAGGGAGAATATGGACGGGTACATGTTCAGGGCATATTTGTGTGGAGTTCTGCAGTGGTACGTTCCAGTGAGACAGGGAGAATATGGACGGGTACATGTTCAGGGCATATTAGTGTGGAGTTCTGCATTGGTACGTTCCAGTGAGACAGGGAGTTTATGCAGGTTTCAGGTTCAATGCATATTTGTGTGGAGTTCTGAATTGGTACGTTCCAGTGAGACAGGGTGGTTATGGAGGGGTACAGGTTCAGGGCATATTTGTGTGGTGTTCTGCAATGGTACGTTCCACTGAGACAGGGAGGTTATGCAGCGTACAGGTTCAGGCATATTTGAGTGGAGTTCGGCATTGGTGCGTTCCAGTGCGACAGGGAGGTTATGGACGGGTATAGTTTCCGGGCATATTTGTGTGGAGTTCTGCATTGGTACGTTCCAGTGAGACA
Source organism: Hemitrygon akajei (assembly GCF_048418815.1). Classification (NCBI taxonomy): domain Eukaryota; kingdom Metazoa; phylum Chordata; class Chondrichthyes; order Myliobatiformes; family Dasyatidae; genus Hemitrygon; species Hemitrygon akajei. The sequence goes on along the minus strand of NW_027332016.1, from coordinate 671,818 downwards.
GGGAGGTTATGCAGGGTACAGGTTCAGGGCATATTTGTGTGGTGTTCTGCAGTGGTACGTTCGAGTGAGACAAGGAGGTTATGCAGGGTACAGGTTCAGGGCATATTTGTGTGGAGTTCTGCAGTGGTACGTTCCAGTGAGACAGGGAAGTTATGGACGGGTACAGTTTCAGGGCATATTTGTGTGGAGTTCTGCAATGGTGCGTTCCAGGGAGACAGGGAGGTTATGGAGGGGTACAGGGTCAGGGCATATTTGTGTGTAGTTCTGCATTGGCACGTTCTAATGAGACAGGGAGGTTATGCAGGGTACAGGTTCAGGGCATATTTGTGTGGAGTTCTGCATTGGTACGTTCCAGTGAGACAGGGAGGTTATGGAGGGTACACGTTCAATGCATATTTGTGTGGAGTTCTGCAGTGGTACGTTCCAGTGAGACAGGGAGAATATGGAAGGGTACATGTTCAGGGCATATTAGTGTGGTGTTCTGCAGTGGTACGTTCCAGTGAGACAGGGAGGTTATGGACGGGTACAGTTTCAGGGCATATTTGTGTGGAGTTCTGCAATGGTAAGTTCCAGTGAGACAGGGAGGTTTTTCAGGGTACAGGGTCAGGGCATATTTGAGTGGAGTTCGGCATTGGTGCGTTCCAGTGAGACAGAGAGGTTATGGACGGGTACAGTTTCAGGGCATATTTGTGTGGAGTTCTGCATTGGTACGTTCCAGTGAGACAAGGTGGTTATGGAGGGGTACAGGTTCAGGGCATATTTGTGTGATGTTCTGCAATGGTACGTACCAGTGAGACAGGGAGTTTATGCAGGTTTCAGGTTCAATGCATATTTGTGTGGAGTTCTGCATTGGTACGTTCCAGTGAGAGAGGGTGGTTATGGAGGGGTACAGGTTCAGGGCATATTTGTGTGGTGTTCTGCAATGGTACGTTCCACTGAGACAGGGAGGTTATGCAGCGTACAGGTTCAGGCATATTTGAGTGGAGTTCGGCATTGGTGCGTTCCAGTGAGACAGGGAGGTTATGGACGGGTATAGTTTCCGGGCATATTTGTGTGGAGTTCTGCATTGGTACGTTCCAGTGAGACACGGAGGTTATGCAGGATACAGGTTCAGGGGATATTTGTGTGGAATTCTGCAGTGGTACGTTCCATTGAGATAGGGAGTTTATGGACGGGTACAGTTTCAGGGCATATTTGTGTGGAGATCGGCATTGGTGCGTTCCAGGGAGACAGGGAGGTGATGCAGGGTACAGGTTCAGGGCATATTTGTGTGGAATTCTGCAGTGGTACGTTCCATTGAGATAGGGAGTTTATGGACGGGTACAGGTTCAGGGCATATTTGAGTGGAGATCGGCATTGGTGCATTCCAGGGAGACAGGGAGGTGATGCAGGGTACAGGTTCAGGGCATATTTGTGTGGAGTTCTGCAGTGGTACGTTCCAGTGAGACCGGGTGGTTATGGATGGGTACAGTTTCAGGGCATATTTGTGTGTAGTTCCGCATTGGTACTTTCCAGTTAGACAGGGAGTTTATGGAGGGTACAGGTTTATGGCAAATTTGTGTGGAGTTCTGCAGTGGGACGTTCCAGTGAGACAGGGAGGTTATGGACGGGTACAGGTTCAGGGCATATTTGTGTGGAGTTCTGCATTGGTACGTTCCAGTGAGACAGGGAAGTTATGGAGGGGTACAGGTTCAGGGCATATTTGTGTGGAGTTCTGCATTGGTACATTCCAGGGAGACCGGGAGGTTATGGAGGGTACTGCATCAGGGCATATTTTTGTTGAGTTCTGCAGTGGTACGTTCCAGTGAGACAGGGAGGCAGTGGACGGGTACAGGTTCAGGGCATATTTGTTTGGAGTTCTGCATTGGTACTTTCCATTGAGACAGGGAGGTTATGGAGGGTACAGGTTCAATGCATATTTGTGTGGTGTTCTGCAGTGGGACGTTCCACTGAGACTGGGAGAATATGGACGGGTACATGTTCAGGGCATATTTGTGTGGAGTTCTGCATTGGTACGTTCCAGTGAGACAGGGTGTTTATGGAGGTGTACAGGTTCAGGGCATATTTGTGTGGAGTTCTGTATTGGTATGCTCCAGTGAGACAGTGAGGTTATGGAGGGTACAGGTTCAGGGCATATTTTTGTGGAATTCTGCAGTGGGACGTTCCACTGAGACAGGGAGAATATGGACGGGTACATGTTCAGGGCATATTTGTGTGGAGTTCTGCAGTGGTACGTTCCAGTGAGACAGGGAGAATATGGACGGGTACATGTTCAGGGCATATTAGTGTGGAGTTCTGCATTGGTACGTTCCAGTGAGACAGAGCGGTTATGGAGGGGTACAGGTTCAGGGCATATTTGTGTGGTGTTCTGCAGTGGTACGTTCGAGTGAGACAAGGAGGTTATGCAGGGTACAGGTTCAGGGAATATTTGTGTGGAGTTCTGCAGTGGTACGTTCCAGTGAGACAGGGAAGTTATGGACGGGTACAGTTTCAGGGCATATTTGTGTGGAGTTCTGCAATGGTACGTTCCAGTGAGACAGGGAGGTTATGCAGGGTACAGGTTCAGGGCATATTTGAGTGGAGTTCGGCATTGGTGCGTTCCAGTGAGACAGAGATGTTATGGACGGGTACAGTTTCAGGGCATATTTGTGGGGAGTTCTGCATTGGTACGTTCCAGTGAGACAAGGTGGTTATTGAGGGGTACAGGTTCCGGGCATATTTGTGTGGAGTTCTGCATTGGTATTTTCCAGTCAGACAGGGAAGCTATGGAGGGGTACAGGTTCAGGACATATTTGTGTGGAGTTCTGCATTGGTACGTTCCACTGAGACAGGGAGGTTATGGAGGGGTACAGGTTCAGGGCATATTTGTGTTGAGTTCTGCAGTGGTACGCTCCAGTGAGACAGGGAGGTTATGGAGGGTACAGGTTCAGGGCATATTTTTGTGGAATTCTGCAGTGGGAAGTTCCACTGAGACAGGGAGAATATGGACGGGTACATGTTCAGGGCATATTTGTGTGGAGTTCTGCAGTGGTACGTTCCAGTGAGACAGGGAGAATATGGACGGGTACATGTTCAGGGCATATTAGTGTGGAGTTCTGCATTGGTACGTTCCAGTGAGACAGAGCGGTTATGCAGGGTACAGGTTCAGGGCATATTTGTGTGGCGTTCTGCAGTGGTACGTTCCATTGAGACAGGGAGTTAATGGACGGGTACAGTTTCAGGGCATATTTGTGTGGAGATCTGCATTGGTACTTTCCAGTGAGACAGGGTGGTTATGGAGGGGTACAGGTTCAGGAGATATTTGTGTGTAGTTCTGCATTGGTACAGTCCAGTGAGTCTTGGAGGTTATGGAGGATACAGCATCAGGGCATATTTGTGTTGAGTTCTGCAGTGGTACGTTCCAGTGAGACAGGGAGGCAATGGATGGGTACAGGTTCAGGGCATATTTTTGTGGCGTTCTGCAGTGGTACGTTCCAGTGAGACAGGGAGGTTATGGACGGGTACAGTTTCAGGGCATATTTGTGTGGAGTTCTGCAATGGTACGTTCCAGTGAGACAGGGAGGTTTTTCAGGGTACAGGTTCAGGGCATATTTGAGTGGAGTTCTGCAGTGGTACGTTCCAGTGAGACAGGGAGAATATGGACGGGTACATGTTCAGGGCATATTAGTGTGGAGTTCTGCATTGGTACGTTCCAGTGAGACAGAGCGGTTATGGAGGGGTACAGGTTCAGGGCATATTTGTGTGGTGTTCTGCAGTGGTACGTTCGAGTGAGACAAGGAGGTTATGCAGGGTACAGGTTCAGGGCATATTTGTGTGGAGTTCTGCAGTGGTACGTTCCAGTGAGACAGGGAAGTTATGGACGGGTACAGTTTCAGGGCATATTTGTGTGGAGTTCTGCAATGGTACGTTCCAGTGAGACAGGGAGGTTATGCAGGGTACAGGTTCAGGGCATATTTGAGTGGAGTTCGGAATTGGTGCGTTCCAGTGAGACAGAGATGTTATGGGCGGGTACAGTTTCAGGGCATATTTGTGGGGAGTTCTGCATTGGTACGTTCCAGTGAGACAAGGTGGTTATGGAGGGGTACAGGTTCAGGGCATATTTGTGTGGAGTTCTGCATTGGTATTTTCCAGTCGGACAGGGAAGCTATGGAGGGGTACAGGTTCAGGACATATTTGTTTGGAGTTCTGCATTGGTACGTTCCACTGAGACAGGGAGGTTATGGAGGGGTACAGGTTCAGGGCATATTTGTGTGGATTTCTGCATTGGTACGTACCAGTGAGACAAGGAGGTTATGGAGGGGTACAGGTTCAGGGCATATTTGTGTGTAGTTCTGCATTGGTACATTCCAGTGAGTCAGGGAGGTTATGGAGGATACAGCATCTGGGCATATTTGTGTTGAGTTCTGCAGTGGTACGCTCCAGTGAGACAGGGAGGTTATGGAGGGTACAGGTTCAGGGCATATTTTTGTGGAATTCTGCAGTGGGACGTTCCACTGAGACAGGGAGAATATGGACGGGTACATGTTCAGGGCATATTTGTGTGGAGTTCTGCAGTGGTACGTTCCAGTGAGACAGGGAGAATATGGACGGGTACATGTTCAGGGCATATTAGTGTGGAGTTCTGCATTGGTACGTTCCAGTGAGATAGAGCGGTTATGCAGGGTACAGGTTCAGGGCATATTTGTGTGGCGTTCTGCAGTGGTACGTTCCATTGAGACAGGGAGTTAATGGACAGGTACAGTTTCAGGGCATATTTGTGTGGAGATCTGCATTGGTACTTTCCAGTGAGACAGGGTGGTTATGGAGGGGTACAGGTTCAGGAGATATTTGTGTGTAGTTCTGCATTGGTACAGTCCAGTGAGTCAGGGAGGTTATGGAGGATACAGCATCAGGGCATATTTGTGTTGAGTTCTGCAGTGGTACGTTCCAGTGAGACAGGGAGGTAATGGATGGGTACAGGTTCAGGGCATATTTTTGTGGCGTTCTGCAGTGGTACGTTCCAGTGAGACAGGGAGGTTATGGACGGGTGCAGTTTCAGGGCATATTTGTGTGGAGTTCTGCAATGGTACGTTCCAGTGAGACAGGGAGGTTTTTCAGGGTACAGGTTCAGGGCATATTTGAGTGGAGTTCGGCATTGGTGCGTTCCAGTGAGACAGGGTGTTTATGGAGGTGTACAGGTTCAGGGCATATTTGTGTGGAGTTCTGTATTGGTATGCTCCAGTGAGACAGTGAGGTTATGGAGGGTACAGGTTCAGGGCATATTTTTGTGGAATTCTGCAGTGGGACGTTCCACTGAGACAGGGAGAATATGGACGGGTACATGTTCAGGGCATATTTGTGTGGAGTTCTGCAGTGGTACGTTCCAGTGAGACAGGGAGAATATGGACGGGTACATGTTCAGGGCATATTAGTGTGGAGTTCTGCATTGGTACGTTCCAGTGAGACAGGGAGTTTATGCAGGTTTCAGGTTCAATGCATATTTGTGTGGAGTTCTGAATTGGTACGTTCCAGTGAGACAGGGTGGTTATGGAGGGGTACAGGTTCAGGGCATATTTGTGTGGTGTTCTGCAATGGTACGTTCCACTGAGACAGGGAGGTTATGCAGCGTACAGGTTCAGGCATATTTGAGTGGAGTTCGGCATTGGTGCGTTCCAGTGAGACAGGGAGGTTATGGACGGGTATAGTTTCCGGGCATATTTGTGTGGAGTTCTGCATTGGTACGTTCCAGTGAGACAGGGAGGTTATGCAGGGTACAGGTTCAGGGCATATTTGTGTGGTGTTCTGCAGTGGTACGTTCGAGTGAGACAAGGAGGTTATGCAGGGTACAGGTTCAGGGCATATTTGTGTGGAGTTCTGCAGTGGTACGTTCCAGTGAGACAGGGAAGTTATGGACGGGTACAGTTTCAGGGCATATTTGTGTGGAGTTCTGCAATGGTACGTTCCAGTGAGACAGGGAGGTTATGGAGGGGTACAGGTTCAGGGCATATTTGTGTGGAGTTCTGCATTGGTATTTTCCAGTCAGACAGGGAAGCTATGGAGGGGTACAGGTTCAGGACATATTTGTGTGGAGTTCTGCATTGGTACGTTCCACTGAGACAGGGAGGTTATGGAGGGGTACAGGTTCAGGGCATATTTGTGTGGATTTCTGCATTGGTACGTACCAGTGAGACAAGGAGGTTATGGAGGGGTACAGGTTCAGGGCATATTTGTGTGGAGTTCTGCAATGGTACGTTCCAGTGAGACAGGGAGGTTATGCAGGGTACAGGTTCAGGGCATATTTGAGTGGAGTTCGGAATTGGTGCGTTCCAGTGAGACAGAGATGTTATGGACGGGTACAGTTTCAGGGCATATTTGTGGGGAGTTCTGCATTGGTACGTTCCAGTGAGACAAGGTGGTTATGGAGGGGTACAGGTTCAGGGCATATTTGTGTGGAGTTCTGCATTGGTATTTTCCAGTCGGACAGGGAAGCTATGGAGGGGTACAGGTTCAGGACATATTTGTGTGGAGTTCTGCATTGGTACGTTCCACTGAGACAGGGAGGTTATGGAGGGGTACAGGTTCAGGGCATATTTGTGTGGATTTCTGCATTGGTACGTACCAGTGAGACAAGGAGGTTATGGAGGGGTACAGGTTCAGGGCATATTTGTGTGTAGTTCTGCATTGGTACATTCCAGTGAGTCAGGGAGGTTATGGAGGATACAGCATCTGGGCATATTTGTGTTGAGTTCTGCAGTGGTACGCTCCAGTGAGACAGGGAGGTTATGGAGGGTACATGTTCAGGGCATATTTTTGTGGAATTCTGCAGTGGGACGTTCCACTGAGACAGGGAGAATATGGACGGGTACATGTTCAGGGCATATTTGTGTGGAGTTCTGCAGTGGTACGTTCCAGTGAGACAGGGAGAATATGGACGGGTACATGTTCAGGGCATATTAGTGTGGAGTTCTGCATTGGTACGTTTCAGTGAGATAGAGCGGTTATGCAGGGTACAGGTTCAGGGCATATTTGTGTGGCGTTCTGCAGTGGTACGTTCCATTGAGACAGGGAGTTAATGGACGGGTACAGTTTCAGGGCATATTTGTGTGGAGATCTGCATTGGTACTTTCCAGTGAGACAGGGTGGTTATGGAGGGGTACAGGTTCAGGAGATATTTGTGTGTAGTTCTGCATTGGTACAGTCCAGTGAGTCAGGGAGGTTATGGAGGATACAGCATCAGGGCATATTTGTGTTGAGTTCTGCAGTGGTACGTTCCAGTGAGACAGGGAGGTAATGGATGGGTACAGGTTCAGGGCATATTTTTGTGGCGTTCTGCAGTGGTACGTTCCAGTGAGACAGGGAGGTTATGGACGGGTACAGTTTCAGGGCATATTTGTGTGGAGTTCTGCAATGGTACGTTCCAGTGAGACAGGGAGGTTTTTCAGGGTACAGGTTCAGGGCATATTTGAGTGGAGTTCGGCATTGGTGCGTTCCAGTGAGACAGGGTGTTTATGGAGGTGTACAGGTTCAGGGCATATTTGTGTGGAGTTCTGTATTGGTATGCTCCAGTGAGACAGTGAGGTTATGGAGGGTACAGGTTCAGGGCATATTTTTGTGGAATTCTGCAGTGGGACGTTCCACTGAGACAGGGAGAATATGGACGGGTACATGTTCAGGGCATATTTGTGTGGAGTTCTGCAGTGGTACGTTCCAGTGAGACAGGGAGAATATGGACGGGTACATGTTCAGGGCATATTAGTGTGGAGTTCTGCATTGGTACGTTCCAGTGAGACAGGGAGTTTATGCAGGTTTCAGGTTCAATGCATATTTGTGTGGAGTTCTGAATTGGTACGTTCCAGTGAGACAGGGTGGTTATGGAGGGGTACAGGTTCAGGGCATATTTGTGTGGTGTTCTGCAATGGTACGTTCCACTGAGACAGGGAGGTTATGCAGCGTACAGGTTCAGGCATATTTGAGTGGAGTTCGGCATTGGTGCGTTCCAGTGAGACAGGGAGGTTATGGACGGGTATAGTTTCCGGGCATATTTGTGTGGAGTTCTGCATTGGTACGTTCCAGTGAGACAGGGAGGTTATGCAGGGTACAGGTTCAGGGCATATTTGTGTGGTGTTCTGCAGTGGTACGTTCGAGTGAGACAAGGAGGTTATGCAGGGTACAGGTTCAGGGCATATTTGTGTGGAGTTCTGCAGTGGTACGTTCCAGTGAGACAGGGAAGTTATGGACGGGTACAGTTTCAGGGCATATTTGTGTGGAGTTCTGCAATGGTACGTTCCAGTGAGACAGGGAGGTTATGGAGGGGTACAGGTTCAGGGCATATTTGTGTGGCGTTCTGCAGTGGTACGTTCCATTGAGACAGGGAGTTAATGGACGGGTACAGTTTCAGGGCATATTTGTGTGGAGATCTGCATTGGTACTTTCCAGTGAGACAGGGTGGTTATGGAGGGGTACAGGTTCAGGAGATATTTGTGTGTAGTTCTGCATTGGTACAGTCCAGTGAGTCTTGGAGGTTATGGAGGATACAGCATCAGGGCATATTTGTGTTGAGTTCTGCAGTGGTACGTTCCAGTGAGACAGGGAGGCAATGGATGGGTACAGGTTCAGGGCATATTTTTGTGGCGTTCTGCAGTGGTACGTTCCAGTGAGACAGGGAGGTTATGGACGGGTACAGTTTCAGGGCATATTTGTGTGGAGTTCTGCAATGGTACGTTCCAGTGAGACAGGGAGGTTTTTCAGGGTACAGGTTCAGGGCATATTTGAGTGGAGTTCTGCAGTGGTACGTTCCAGTGAGACAGGGAGAATATGGACGGGTACATGTTCAGGGCATATTAGTGTGGAGTTCTGCATTGGTACGTTCCAGTGAGACAGAGCGGTTATGGAGGGGTACAGGTTCAGGGCATATTTGTGTGGTGTTCTGCAGTGGTACGTTCGAGTGAGACAAGGAGGTTATGCAGGGTACAGGTTCAGGGCATATTTGTGTGGAGTTCTGCAGTGGTACGTTCCAGTGAGACAGGGAAGTTATGGACGGGTACAGTTTCAGGGCATATTTGTGTGGAGTTCTGCAATGGTACGTTCCAGTGAGACAGGGAGGTTATGCAGGGTACAGGTTCAGGGCATATTTGAGTGGAGTTCGGAATTGGTGCGTTCCAGTGAGACAGAGATGTTATGGGCGGGTACAGTTTCAGGGCATATTTGTGGGGAGTTCTGCATTGGTACGTTCCAGTGAGACAAGGTGGTTATGGAGGGGTACAGGTTCAGGGCATATTTGTGTGGAGTTCTGCATTGGTATTTTCCAGTCGGACAGGGAAGCTATGGAGGGGTACAGGTTCAGGACATATTTGTTTGGAGTTCTGCATTGGTACGTTCCACTGAGACAGGGAGGTTATGGAGGGGTACAGGTTCAGGGCATATTTGTGTGGATTTCTGCATTGGTACGTACCAGTGAGACAAGGAGGTTATGGAGGGGTACAGGTTCAGGGCATATTTGTGTGTAGTTCTGCATTGGTACATTCCAGTGAGTCAGGGAGGTTATGGAGGATACAGCATCTGGGCATATTTGTGTTGAGTTCTGCAGTGGTACGCTCCAGTGAGACAGGGAGGTTATGGAGGGTACAGGTTCAGGGCATATTTTTGTGGAATTCTGCAGTGGGACGTTCCACTGAGACAGGGAGAATATGGACGGGTACATGTTCAGGGCATATTTGTGTGGAGTTCTGCAGTGGTACGTTCCAGTGAGACAGGGAGAATATGGACGGGTACATGTTCAGGGCATATTAGTGTGGAGTTCTGCATTGGTACGTTCCAGTGAGATAGAGCGGTTATGCAGGGTACAGGTTCAGGGCATATTTGTGTGGCGTTCTGCAGTGGTACGTTCCATTGAGACAGGGAGTTAATGGACAGGTACAGTTTCAGGGCATATTTGTGTGGAGATCTGCATTGGTACTTTCCAGTGAGACAGGGTGGTTATGGAGGGGTACAGGTTCAGGAGATATTTGTGTGTAGTTCTGCATTGGTACAGTCCAGTGAGTCAGGGAGGTTATGGAGGATACAGCATCAGGGCATATTTGTGTTGAGTTCTGCAGTGGTACGTTCCAGTGAGACAGGGAGGTAATGGATGGGTACAGGTTCAGGGCATATTTTTGTGGCGTTCTGCAGTGGTACGTTCCAGTGAGACAGGGAGGTTATGGACGGGTGCAGTTTCAGGGCATATTTGTGTGGAGTTCTGCAATGGTACGTTCCAGTGAGACAGGGAGGTTTTTCAGGGTACAGGTTCAGGGCATATTTGAGTGGAGTTCGGCATTGGTGCGTTCCAGTGAGACAGGGTGTTTATGGAGGTGTACAGGTTCAGGGCATATTTGTGTGGAGTTCTGTATTGGTATGCTCCAGTGAGACAGTGAGGTTATGGAGGGTACAGGTTCAGGGCATATTTTTGTGGAATTCTGCAGTGGGACGTTCCACTGAGACAGGGAGAATATGGACGGGTACATGTTCAGGGCATATTTGTGTGGAGTTCTGCAGTGGTACGTTCCAGTGAGACAGGGAGAATATGGACGGGTACATGTTCAGGGCATATTAGTGTGGAGTTCTGCATTGGTACGTTCCAGTGAGACAGGGAGTTTATGCAGGTTTCAGGTTCAATGCATATTTGTGTGGAGTTCTGAATTGGTACGTTCCAGTGAGACAGGGTGGTTATGGAGGGGTACAGGTTCAGGGCATATTTGTGTGGTGTTCTGCAATGGTACGTTCCACTGAGACAGGGAGGTTATGCAGCGTACAGGTTCAGGCATATTTGAGTGGAGTTCGGCATTGGTGCGTTCCAGTGAGACAGGGAGGTTATGGACGGGTATAGTTTCCGGGCATATTTGTGTGGAGTTCTGCATTGGTACGTTCCAGTGAGACAGGGAGGTTATGCAGGGTACAGGTTCAGGGCATATTTGTGTGGTGTTCTGCAGTGGTACGTTCGAGTGAGACAAGGAGGTTATGCAGGGTACAGGTTCAGGGCATATTTGTGTGGAGTTCTGCAGTGGTACGTTCCAGTGAGACAGGGAAGTTATGGACGGGTACAGTTTCAGGGCATATTTGTGTGGAGTTCTGCAATGGTACGTTCCAGTGAGACAGGGAGGTTATGGAGGGGTACAGGTTCAGGGCATATTTGTGTGGAGTTCTGCATTGGTATTTTCCAGTCAGACAGGGAAGCTATGGAGGGGTACAGGTTCAGGACATATTTGTGTGGAGTTCTGCATTGGTACGTTCCACTGAGACAGGGAGGTTATGGAGGGGTACAGGTTCAGGGCATATTTGTGTGGATTTCTGCATTGGTACGTACCAGTGAGACAAGGAGGTTATGGAGGGGTACAGGTTCAGGGCATATTTGTGTGGAGTTCTGCAATGGTACGTTCCAGTGAGACAGGGAGGTTATGCAGGGTACAGGTTCAGGGCATATTTGAGTGGAGTTCGGAATTGGTGCGTTCCAGTGAGACAGAGATGTTATGGACGGGTACAGTTTCAGGGCATATTTGTGGGGAGTTCTGCATTGGTACGTTCCAGTGAGACAAGGTGGTTATGGAGGGGTACAGGTTCAGGGCATATTTGTGTGGAGTTCTGCATTGGTATTTTCCAGTCGGACAGGGAAGCTATGGAGGGGTACAGGTTCAGGACATATTTGTGTGGAGTTCTGCATTGGTACGTTCCACTGAGACAGGGAGGTTATGGAGGGGTACAGGTTCAGGGCATATTTGTGTGGATTTCTGCATTGGTACGTACCAGTGAGACAAGGAGGTTATGGAGGGGTACAGGTTCAGGGCATATTTGTGTGTAGTTCTGCATTGGTACATTCCAGTGAGTCAGGGAGGTTATGGAGGATACAGCATCTGGGCATATTTGTGTTGAGTTCTGCAGTGGTACGCTCCAGTGAGACAGGGAGGTTATGGAGGGTACATGTTCAGGGCATATTTTTGTGGAATTCTGCAGTGGGACGTTCCACTGAGACAGGGAGAATATGGACGGGTACATGTTCAGGGCATATTTGTGTGGAGTTCTGCAGTGGTACGTTCCAGTGAGACAGGGAGAATATGGACGGGTACATGTTCAGGGCATATTAGTGTGGAGTTCTGCATTGGTACGTTTCAGTGAGATAGAGCGGTTATGCAGGGTACAGGTTCAGGGCATATTTGTGTGGCGTTCTGCAGTGGTACGTTCCATTGAGACAGGGAGTTAATGGACGGGTACAGTTTCAGGGCATATTTGTGTGGAGATCTGCATTGGTACTTTCCAGTGAGACAGGGTGGTTATGGAGGGGTACAGGTTCAGGAGATATTTGTGTGTAGTTCTGCATTGGTACAGTCCAGTGAGTCAGGGAGGTTATGGAGGATACAGCATCAGGGCATATTTGTGTTGAGTTCTGCAGTGGTACGTTCCAGTGAGACAGGGAGGTAATGGATGGGTACAGGTTCAGGGCATATTTTTGTGGCGTTCTGCAGTGGTACGTTCCAGTGAGACAGGGAGGTTATGGACGGGTACAGTTTCAGGGCATATTTGTGTGGAGTTCTGCAATGGTACGTTCCAGTGAGACAGGGAGGTTTTTCAGGGTACAGGTTCAGGGCATATTTGAGTGGAGTTCGGCATTGGTGCGTTCCAGTGAGACAGGGTGTTTATGGAGGTGTACAGGTTCAGGGCATATTTGTGTGGAGTTCTGTATTGGTATGCTCCAGTGAGACAGTGAGGTTATGGAGGGTACAGGTTCAGGGCATATTTTTGTGGAATTCTGCAGTGGGACGTTCCACTGAGACAGGGAGAATATGGACGGGTACATGTTCAGGGCATATTTGTGTGGAGTTCTGCAGTGGTACGTTCCAGTGAGACAGGGAGAATATGGACGGGTACATGTTCAGGGCATATTAGTGTGGAGTTCTGCATTGGTACGTTCCAGTGAGACAGGGAGTTTATGCAGGTTTCAGGTTCAATGCATATTTGTGTGGAGTTCTGAATTGGTACGTTCCAGTGAGACAGGGTGGTTATGGAGGGGTACAGGTTCAGGGCATATTTGTGTGGTGTTCTGCAATGGTACGTTCCACTGAGACAGGGAGGTTATGCAGCGTACAGGTTCAGGCATATTTGAGTGGAGTTCGGCATTGGTGCGTTCCAGTGAGACAGGGAGGTTATGGACGGGTATAGTTTCCGGGCATATTTGTGTGGAGTTCTGCATTGGTACGTTCCAGTGAGACAGGGAGGTTATGCAGGGTACAGGTTCAGGGCATATTTGTGTGGTGTTCTGCAGTGGTACGTTCGAGTGAGACAAGGAGGTTATGCAGGGTACAGGTTCAGGGCATATTTGTGTGGAGTTCTGCAGTGGTACGTTCCAGTGAGACAGGGAAGTTATGGACGGGTACAGTTTCAGGGCATATTTGTGTGGAGTTCTGCAATGGTACGTTCCAGTGAGACAGGGAGGTTATGGAGGGGTACAGGTTCAGGGCATATTTGTGTGGAGTTCTGCATTGGTATTTTCCAGTCAGACAGGGAAGCTATGGAGGGGTACAGGTTCAGGACATATTTGTGTGGAGTTCTGCATTGGTACGTTCCACTGAGACAGGGAGGTTATGGAGGGGTACAGGTTCAGGGCATATTTGTGTGGATTTCTGCATTGGTACGTACCAGTGAGACAAGGAGGTTATGGAGGGGTACAGGTTCAGGGCATATTTGTGTGTAGTTCTGCATTGGTACATTCCAGTGAGTCAGGGAGGTTATGTAGGATACAGCATCAGGGCATATTTGTGTTGAGTTCTGCAGTGGTACGCTCCAGTGAGACAGGGAGGTTATGGAGGGTACAGGTTCAGGGCATATTTTTGTGGAATTCTGCAGTGGGACGTTCCACTGAGACAGGGAGAATATGGACGGTTACATGTTCAGGGCATATTTGTGTGGAGTTCTGCAGTGGTACGTTCCAGTGAGACAGGGAGAATATGGACGGGTACATGTTCAGGGCATATTGGTGTGGAGTTCTGCATTGGTACGTTCCAGTGAGACAGTGTGGTTATACAGGGTACAGGTTCAGGGCATATTTGTGTGGCGTTCTGCAGTGGTATGTTCCATTGAGACAGGGAGTTAATGGACGGGTACAGTTTCAGGGCATATTTGTGTGGAGATCTGCATTGGCACGTTCTAATGAGACAGGGAGGTTATGCAGGGTACAGGTTCAGGGCATATTTGTGTGGAGTTCTGCATTGGTACGTTCCAGTGAGACAGGGTGGTTATGGAGGGGTACAGGTTCAGGAGATATTTGTGTGGTGTTCTGCAATGGTACGTTCAAGTGTGACAGGGAGGTCATGCAGGGTACAGGTTCAGGGCATATTTGAGTGGAGATCGGCTTTGGTGCGTTCCAGGGAGACAGGAAGGTTAAGGAGGGGTACAGGGTCAGGGCATATTTGTGTGTAGTTCTGCATTGGTACGTTCCAGTGAGACAGGGAGGTTATGGAGGGTACACGTTCAATGCATATTTGTGTGGAGTTCTGCAGTGGTACGTTCCAGTGAGACAGGGAGAATATGGAAGGGTACATGTTCAGGGCATATTAGTGTGGTGTTCTGCAGTGGTACGTTCCAGTGAGACAGGGAGGTTATGGACGGGTACAGGTTCAGGGCATATTTGTGTGATGTTCTGCAATGGTACGTACCAGTGAGACAGGGAGTTTATGCAGGTTTCAGGTTCAATGCATATTTGTGTGGAGTTCTGCATTGGTACGTTCCAGTGAGAGAGGGTGGTTATGGAGGGGTACAGGTTCAGGGCATATTTGTGTGGTGTTCTGCAATGGTACGTTCCACTGAGACAGGGAGGTTATGCAGCGTACAGGTTCAGGCATATTTGAGTGGAGTTCGGCATTGGTGCGTTCCAGTGAGACAGGGAGGTTATGGACGGGTATAGTTTCCGGGCATATTTGTGTGGAGTTCTGCATTGGTACGTTCCAGTGAGACACGGAGGTTATGCAGGGTACAGGTTCAGGGGATATTTGTGTGGAATTCTGCAGTGGTACGTTCCATTGAGATAGGGAGTTTATGGACGGGTACAGTTTCAGGGCATATTTGTGTGGAGATCGGCATTGGTGCGTTCCAGGGAGACAGGGAGGTGATGCAGGGTACAGGTTCAGGGCATATTTGTGTGGAATTCTGCAGTGGTACGTTCCATTGAGATAGGGAGTTTATGGACGGGTACAGGTTCAGGGCATATTTGAGTGGAGATCGGCATTGGTGCATTCCAGGGAGACAGGGAGGTGATGCAGGGTACAGGTTCAGGGCATATTTGTGTGGAGTTCTGCAGTGGTACGTTCCAGTGAGACCGGGTGGTTATGGATGGGTACAGTTTCAGGGCATATTTGTGTGTAGTTCCGCATTGGTACTTTCCAGTTAGACAGGGAGTTTATGGAGGGTACAGGTTTATGGCAAATTTGTGTGGAGTTCTGCAGTGGGACGTTCCAGTGAGACAGGGAGGTTATGGACGGGTACAGGTTCAGGGCATATTTGTGTGGAGTTCTGCATTGGTACGTTCCAGTGAGACAGGGAAGTTATGGAGGGGTACAGGTTCAGGGCATATTTGTGTGGAGTTCTGCATTGGTACATTCCAGGGAGACCGGGAGGTTATGGAGGGTACTGCATCAGGGCATATTTTTGTTGAGTTCTGCAGTGGTACGTTCCAGTGAGACAGGGAGGCAATGGACGGGTACAGGTTCAGGGCATATTTGTTTGGAGTTCTGCATTGGTACTTTCCATTGAGACAGGGAGGTTATGGAGGGTACAGGTTCAATGCATATTTGTGTGGTGTTCTGCAGTGGGACGTTCCACTGAGACTGGGAGAATATGGACGGGTACATGTTCAGGGCATATTTGTGTGGAGTTCTGCATTGGTACGTTCCAGTGAGACAGGGTGTTTATGGAGGTGTACAGGTTCAGGGCATATTTGTGTGGAGTTCTGTATTGGTATGCTCCAGTGAGACAGTGAGGTTATGGAGGGTACAGGTTCAGGGCATATTT
The DNA here is from genome assembly GCF_048418815.1 of Hemitrygon akajei. Classification (NCBI taxonomy): domain Eukaryota; kingdom Metazoa; phylum Chordata; class Chondrichthyes; order Myliobatiformes; family Dasyatidae; genus Hemitrygon; species Hemitrygon akajei. Next base: position 655,810 of record NW_027332016.1, on the reverse strand, counting down.
TTGTGGAATTCTGCAGTGGGACGTTCCACTGAGACAGGGAGAATATGGACGGGTACATGTTCAGGGCATATTTGTGTGGAGTTCTGCAGTGGTACGTTCCAGTGAGACAGGGAGAATATGGACGGGTACATGTTCAGGGCATATTAGTGTGGAGTTCTGCATTGGTACGTTCCAGTGAGACAGAGCGGTTATGGAGGGGTACAGGTTCAGGGCATATTTGTGTGGTGTTCTGCAGTGGTAGGTTCGAGTGAGACAAGGAGGTTATGCAGGGTACAGGTTCAGGGAATATTTGTGTGGAGTTCTGCAGTGGTACGTTCCAGTGAGACAGGGAAGTTATGGACGGGTACAGTTTCAGGGCATATTTGTGTGGAGTTCTGCAATGGTACGTTCCAGTGAGACAGGGAGGTTATGCAGGGTACAGGTTCAGGGCATATTTGAGTGGAGTTCGGCATTGGTGCGTTCCAGTGAGACAGAGATGTTATGGACGGGTACAGTTTCAGGGCATATTTGTGGGGAGTTCTGCATTGGTACGTTCCAGTGAGACAAGGTGGTTATTGAGGGGTACAGGTTCAGGGCATATTTGTGTGGAGTTCTGCATTGGTATTTTCCAGTCAGACAGGGAAGCTATGGAGGGGTACAGGTTCAGGACATATTTGTGTGGAGTTCTGCATTGGTACGTTCCACTGAGACAGGGAGGTTATGGAGGGGTACAGGTTCAGGGCATATTTGTGTTGAGTTCTGCAGTGGTACGCTCCAGTGAGACAGGGAGGTTATGGAGGGTACAGGTTCAGGGCATATTTTTGTGGAATTCTGCAGTGGGAAGTTCCACTGAGACAGGGAGAATATGGACGGGTACATGTTCAGGGCATATTTGTGTGGAGTTCTGCAGTGGTACGTTCCAGTGAGACAGGGAGAATATGGACGGGTACATGTTCAGGGCATATTAGTGTGGAGTTCTGCATTGGTACGTTCCAGTGAGACAGAGCGGTTATGCAGGGTACAGGTTCAGGGCATATTTGTGTGGCGTTCTGCAGTGGTACGTTCCATTGAGACAGGGAGTTAATGGACGGGTACAGTTTCAGGGCATATTTGTGTGGAGATCTGCATTGGTACTTTCCAGTGAGACAGGGTGGTTATGGAGGGGTACAGGTTCAGGAGATATTTGTGTGTAGTTCTGCATTGGTACAGTCCAGTGAGTCTTGGAGGTTATGGAGGATACAGCATCAGGGCATATTTGTGTTGAGTTCTGCAGTGGTACGTTCCAGTGAGACAGGGAGGTAATGGATGGGTACAGGTTCAGGGCATATTTTTGTGGCGTTCTGCAGTGGTACGTTCCAGTGAGACAGGGAGGTTATGGACGGGTACAGTTTCAGGGCATATTTGTGTGGAGTTCTGCAATGGTACGTTCCAGTGAGACAGGGAGGTTTTTCAGGGTACAGGTTCAGGGCATATTTGAGTGGAGTTCGGCATTGGTGCGTTCCAGTGAGACAGGGTGTTTATGGAGGTGTACAGGTTCAGGGCATATTTGTGTGGAGTTCTGTATTGGTATGCTCCAGTGAGACAGTGAGTTTATGGAGGGTACAGGTTCAGGGCATATTTTTGTGGAATTCTGCAGTGGGACGTTCCACTGAGACAGGGAGAATATGGACGGGTACATGTTCAGGGCATATTTGTGTGGAGTTCTGCAGTGGTACGTTCCAGTGAGACAGGGAGAATATGGACGGGTACATGTTCAGGGCATATTAGTGTGGAGTTCTGCATTGGTACGTTCCAGTGAGACAGAGCGGTTATGGAGGGGTACAGGTTCAGGGCATATTTGTGTGGTGTTCTGCAGTGGTACGTTCGAGTGAGACAAGGAGGTTATGCAGGGTACAGGTTCAGGGCATATTTGTGTGGAGTTCTGCAGTGGTACGTTCCAGTGAGACAGGGAAGTTATGGACGGGTACAGTTTCAGGGCATATTTGTGTGGAGTTCTGCAATGGTACGTTCCAGTGAGACAGGGAGGTTATGCAGGGTACAGGTTCAGGGCATATTTGAGTGGAGTTCGGAATTGGTGCGTTCCAGTGAGACAGAGATGTTATGGACGGGTACAGTTTCAGGGCATATTTGTGGGGAGTTCTGCATTGGTACGTTCCAGTGAGACAAGGTGGTTATGGAGGGGTACAGGTTCAGGGCATATTTGTGTGGAGTTCTGCATTGGTATTTTCCAGTCGGACAGGGAAGCTATGGAGGGGTACAGGTTCAGGACATATTTGTGTGGAGTTCTGCATTGGTACGTTCCACTGAGACAGGGAGGTTATGGAGGGGTACAGGTTCAGGGCATATTTGTGTGGATTTCTGCATTGGTACGTACCAGTGAGACAAGGAGGTTATGGAGGGGTACAGGTTCAGGGCATATTTGTGTGTAGTTCTGCATTGGTACATTCCAGTGAGTCAGAGAGGTTATGGAGGATACAGCATCTGGGCATATTTGTGTTGAGTTCTGCAGTGGTACGCTCCAGTGAGACAGGGAGGTTATGGAGGGTACAGGTTCAGGGCATATTTTTGTGGAATTCTGCAGTGGGACGTTCCACTGAGACAGGGAGAATATGGACGGGTACATGTTCAGGGCATATTTGTGTGGAGTTCTGCAGTGGTACGTTCCAGTGAGACAGGGAGAATATGGACGGGTACATGTTCAGGGCATATTAGTGTGGAGTTCTGCATTGGTACGTTCCAGTGAGACAGAGCGGTTATGCAGGGTACAGGTTCAGGGCATATTTGTTTGGCGTTCTGCAGTGGTACGTTCCATTGAGACAGGGAGTTAATGGACGGGTACAGTTTCAGGGCATATTTGTGTGGAGATCTGCATTGGTACTTTCCAGTGAGACAGGGTGGTTATGGAGGGGTACAGGTTCAGGAGATATTTGTGTGTAGTTCTGCATTGGTACAGTCCAGTGAGTCAGGGAGGTTATGGAGGATACAGCATCAGGGCATATTTGTGTTGAGTTCTGCAGTGGTACGTTCCAGTGAGACAGGGAGGTAATGGATGGGTACAGGTTCAGGGCATATTTTTGTGGCGTTCTGCAGTGGTACGTTCCAGTGAGACAGGGAGGTTATGGACGGGTACAGTTTCAGGGCATATTTGTGTGGAGTTCTGCAATGGTACGTTCCAGTGAGACAGGGAGGTTTTTCAGGGTACAGGTTCAGGGCATATTTGAGTGGAGTTCGGCATTGGTGCGTTCCAGTGAGACAGGGTGTTTATGGAGGTGTACAGGTTCAGGGCATATTTGTGTGGAGTTCTGTATTGGTACACTCCAGTGAGACAGGGAGGTTATGGAGGGTACAGGTTCAGGGCATATTTTTGTGGAATTCTGCAGTGGGACGTTCCACTGAGACAGGGAGAATATGGACGGGTACATGTTCAGGGCATATTTGTGTGGAGTTCTGCAGTGGTACGTTCCAGTGAGACAGGGAGAATATGGACGGGTAAATGTTCAGGGCATATTAGTGTGGAGTTCTGCATTGGTACGTTCCAGTGAGACAGAGCGGTTATGCAGGGTACAGGTTCAGGGCATATTTGTGTGGCGTTCTGCAGTGGTACGTTCCATTGAGACAGGGAGTTAATGGACGGGTACAGCTTCAGGGCATATTTTTGTGGAATTCTGCAGTGGGACGTTCCACTGAGACAGGGAGAATATGGACGGGTACATGTTCAGGGCATATTTGTGTGGAGTTCTGCAGTGGTACGTTCCAGTGAGACAGGGAGAATATGGACGGGTACATGTTCAGGGCATATTTGTGTGGATATCTGCATTGGTACTTTCCAGTGAGACAGGGTGGTTATGGAGGGGTACAGGTTCAGGAGATATTTGTGTGTAGTTCTGCATTGGTACAGTCCAGTGAGTCAGGGAGGTTATGGAGGATACAGCATCAGGGCATATTTGTGTTGAGTTCTGCAGTGGTACGTTCCAGTGAGACAGGGAGGTAATGGATGGGTACAGGTTCAGGGCATATTTTTGTTGCGTTCTGCAGTGGTACGTTCCAGTGAGACAGGGAGGTTATGGACGGGTACAGTTTCAGGTCATATTTGTGTGGAGTTCTGCAATGGTACGTTCCAGTGAGACAGGGAGGTTTTGCAGGGTACAGGTTCAGGGCATATTTGAGTGGAGTTCGGCATTGGTGCGTTCCAGTGAGACAGAGAGGTTATGGACGGGTACAGTTTCAGGGCATATTTGTGTGGAGTTCTGCATTGGTACGTTCCAGTGAGACAAGGTGATTATGGAGGGGTACAGGTTCAGGGCATATTTGTGTGATGATCTGCAATGGTACGTACCAGTGAGACAGGGAGTTTATGCAGGTTTCAGGTTCAATGCATATTTGTGTGGAGTTCTGCATTGGTACGTTCCAGTGAGACAGGGTGGTTATGGAGGGGTACAGGTTCAGGGCATATTTGTCTGGTGTTCTGCAATGGTACGTTCCACTGAGACAGGGAGGTTATGCAGGGTACAGGTTCAGGCATATTTGAGTGGAGTTCGGCATTGGTGCGTTCCAGTGAGATAGGGAGGTTATGGACGGGTATAGTTTCTGGGCATATTTGTGCGGAGTTCTGCATTGGTACGTTCCAGTGAGACAGGGAGGTTATGCAGGGTACAGGTTCAGGGGATATTTGTGTGGAATTCTGCAGTGGTACGTTCCATTGAGATAGGGAGTTTATGGACGGGTACAGTTTCAGGGCATATTTGTGTGGAGATCGGCATTGGTGCGTTCCAGGGAGACAGGGAGGTGATGCAGGGTACAGGTTCAGGGCATATTTGTGTGGAATTCTGCAGTGGTACGTTCCATTGAGATAGGGAGTTTATGGACGGGTACAGGTTCAGGGCATATTTGAGTGGAGATCGGCATTGGTGCGTTCCAGGGAGACAGGGAGGTGATGCAGGGTACAGGTTCAGGGCATATTTGTGTGGAGTTCTGCAGTGGTACGTTCCAGTGAGACCGGGTGGTTATGGATGGGTACAGTTTCAGGGCATATTTGTGTGTAGTTCCGCATTGGTACTTTCCCGTCAGAGAGGGAGTTTATGGAGGGTACAGGTTTATGGCAAATTTGTGTGGAGTTCTGCAGTGGGACGTTCCAGTGAGACAGGGAGGTTATGGACGGGTACAGGTTCAGGGCATATTTGTGTGGAGTTCTGCATTGGTACGTTCCAGTGAGACAGGGAAGTTATGGAGGGGTACAGGTTCAGGGCATAATTGTGTGGAGTTCTGCATTGGTACATTCCAGTGAGACCGGGAGGTTATGGAGGGTACAGCATCAGGGCATATTTTTGTTGAGTTCTGCAGTGGTACGTTCCAGTGAGACAGGGAGGCAATGGACGGGTACAGGTTCAGGGCATATTTGTTTGGAGTTCTGCATTGGTACTTTCCAGTGAGACAGGGAGGTTATGGAGGGTACAGGTTCAATGCATATTTGTGTGGTGTTCTGCAGTGGGACGTTCCACTGAGACTGGGAGAATATGGACGGGTACATGTTCAGGGCATATTTGTGTGGAGTTCTGCATTGGTACGTTCCAGTGAGATAGGGTGTTTATGGAGGTGTACAGGTTCAGGGCATATTTGTGTGGAGTTCTGTATTGGTACGCTCCAGTGAGACAGGGAGTTTATGGAGGGTACAGCTTCAGGGCATATTTTTGTGGAATTCTGCAGTGGGACGTTCCACTGAGACAGGGAGAATATGGACGGGTACATGTTCAGGGCATATTTGTGTGGAGTTCTGCAGTGGTACGTTCCAGTGAGACAGGGAGAATATGGACGGGTACATGTTCAGGGCATATTAGTGTGGAGTTCTGCATTGGTACGTTCCAGTGAGACAGAGCGGTTATGCAGGGTACAGGTTCAGGGCATATTTGTGTGGCGTTCTGCAGTGGTACGTTCCATTGAGACAGGGAATTAATGGACGGGTACAGTTTCAGGGCATATTTGTGTGGAGATCTGCATTGGTACTTTCCAGTGAGACAGGGTGGTTATGGAGGGGTACAGGTTCAGGAGATATTTGTGTGTAGTTCTGCATTGGTACAGTCCAGTGAGTCAGGGAGGTTATGGAGGATACAGCATCAGGGCATATTTGTGTTGAGTTCTGCAGTGGTACGTTCCAGTGAGACAGGGAGGTAATGGATGGGTACAGGTTCAGGGCATATTTTTGTGGCGTTCTGCAGTGGTACGTTCCAGTGAGACAGGGAGGTTATGGACGGGTACAGTTTCAGGGCATATTTGTGTGGAGTTCTGCAATGGTACGTTCCAGTGAGACAGGGAGGTTTTTCAGGGTACAGGTTCAGGGCATATTTGAGTGGAGTTCGGCATTGGTGCGTTCCAGTGAGACAGGGTGTTTATGGAGGTGTACAGGTTCAGGGCATATTTGTGTGGAGTTCTGTATTGGTACGCTCCAGTGAGACAGGGAGGTTATGGAGGGTACAGGTTCAGGGCATATTTTTGTGGAATTCTGCAGTGGGACGTTCCACTGAGACAGGGAGAATATGGACGGGTACATGTTCAGGGCATATTTGTGTGGAGTTCTGCAGTGGTACGTTCCAGTGAGACAGGGAGAATATGGACGGGTACATGTTCAGGGCATATTAGTGTGGAGTTCTGCATTGGTACGTTCCAGTGAGACAGAGCGGTTATGCAGGGTACAGGTTCAGGGCATATTTGTGTGGCGTTCTGCAGTGGCACGTTCCATTGAGACAGGGAGTTAATGGACGGGTACAGTTTCAGGGCATATTTGTGTGGAGATCTGCATTGGTACTTTCCAGTGAGACAGGGTGGTTATGGAGGGGTACAGGTTCAGGAGATATTTGTGTGTAGTTCTGCATTGGTACAGTCCAGTGAGTCAGGGAGGTTATGGAGGATACAGCATCAGGGCATATTTGTGTTGAGTTCTGCAGTGGTACGTTCCAGTGAGACAGGGAGGTAATGGATGGGTACAGGTTCAGGGCATATTTTTGTTGCGTTCTGCAGTGGTACGTTCCAGTGAGACAGGGAGGTTATGGACGGGTACAGTTTCAGGTCATATTTGTGTGGAGTTCTGCAATGGTACGTTCCAGTGAGACAGGGAGGTTTTGCAGGGTACAGGTTCAGGGCATATTTGAGTGGAGTTCGGCATTGGTGCGTTCCAGTGAGACAGAGAGGTTATGGACGGGTACAGTTTCAGGGCATATTTGTGTGGAGTTCTGCATTGGTACGTTCCAGTGAGACAAGGTGATTATGGAGGGGTACAGGTTCAGGGCATATTTGTGTGATGTTCTGCAATGGTACGTACCAGTGAGACAGGGAGTTTATGCAGGTTTCAGGTTCAATGCATATTTGTGTGGAGTTCTGCATTGGTACGTTCCAGTGAGACAGGGTGGTTATGGAGGGGTACAGGTTCAGGGCATATTTGTGTGGTGTTCTGCAATGGTACGTTCCACTGAGACAGGGAGGTTATGCAGGGTACAGGTTCAGGCATATTTGAGTGGAGTTCGGCATTGGTACGTTCCAGTGAGACAGGGAGGTTATGCAGGGTACAGGTTCAAGGGATATTTGTGTGGAATTCTGCAGTGGTACGTTCCATTGAGATAGGGAGTTTATGGACGGGTACAGTTTCAGGGCATATTTGTGTGGAGATCGGCATTGGTGCGTTCCAGGGAGACAGGGAGGTGATGCAGGGTACAGGTTCAGGGCATATTTGTGTGGAATTCTGCAGTGGTACGTTCCATTGAGATAGGGAGTTTATGGACGGGTACAGGTTCAGGGCATACTTGAGTGGAGATCGGCATTGGTGCGTTCCAGGGAGACAGGGAGGTTATGCAGCGTACAGGTTCAGGCATATTTGAGTGGAGTTCGGCATTGGTGCGTTCCAGTGAGACAGGGAGGTTATGGACGGGTATAGTTTCCGGGCATATTTGTGTGGAGTTCTGCATTGGTACGTTCCAGTGAGACAGGGAGGTTATGCAGGGTACAGGTTCAGGGCATATTTGTGTGGTGTTCTGCAGTGGTACGTTCGAGTGAGACAAGGAGGTTATGCAGGGTACAGGTTCAGGGCATATTTGTGTGGAGTTCTGCAGTGGTACGTTCCAGTGAGACAGGGAAGTTATGGACGGGTACAGTTTCAGGGCATATTTGTGTGGAGTTCTGCAATGGTACGTTCCAGTGAGACAGGGAGGTTATGGAGGGGTACAGGTTCAGGGCATATTTGTGTGGAGTTCTGCATTGGTATTTTCCAGTCAGACAGGGAAGCTATGGAGGGGTACAGGTTCAGGACATATTTGTGTGGAGTTCTGCATTGGTACGTTCCACTGAGACAGGGAGGTTATGGAGGGGTACAGGTTCAGGGCATATTTGTGTGGATTTCTGCATTGGTACGTACCAGTGAGACAAGGAGGTTATGGAGGGGTACAGGTTCAGGGCATATTTGTGTGTAGTTCTGCATTGGTACATTCCAGTGAGTCAGGGAGGTTATGTAGGATACAGCATCAGGGCATATTTGTGTTGAGTTCTGCAGTGGTACGCTCCAGTGAGACAGGGAGGTTATGGAGGGTACAGGTTCAGGGCATATTTTTGTGGAATTCTGCAGTGGGACGTTCCACTGAGACAGGGAGAATATGGACGGTTACATGTTCAGGGCATATTTGTGTGGAGTTCTGCAGTGGTACGTTCCAGTGAGACAGGGAGAATATGGACGGGTACATGTTCAGGGCATATTGGTGTGGAGTTCTGCATTGGTACGTTCCAGTGAGACAGTGTGGTTATACAGGGTACAGGTTCAGGGCATATTTGTGTGGCGTTCTGCAGTGGTATGTTCCATTGAGACAGGGAGTTAATGGACGGGTACAGTTTCAGGGCATATTTGTGTGGAGATCTGCATTGGCACGTTCTAATGAGACAGGGAGGTTATGCAGGGTACAGGTTCAGGGCATATTTGTGTGGAGTTCTGCATTGGTACGTTCCAGTGAGACAGGGTGGTTATGGAGGGGTACAGGTTCAGGAGATATTTGTGTGGTGTTCTGCAATGGTACGTTCAAGTGTGACAGGGAGGTCATGCAGGGTACAGGTTCAGGGCATATTTGAGTGGAGATCGGCTTTGGTGCGTTCCAGGGAGACAGGAAGGTTAAGGAGGGGTACAGGGTCAGGGCATATTTGTGTGTAGTTCTGCATTGGTACGTTCCAGTGAGACAGGGAGGTTATGGAGGGTACACGTTCAATGCATATTTGTGTGGAGTTCTGCAGTGGTACGTTCCAGTGAGACAGGGAGAATATGGAAGGGTACATGTTCAGGGCATATTAGTGTGGTGTTCTGCAGTGGTACGTTCCAGTGAGACAGGGAGGTTATGGACGGGTACAGGTTCAGGGCATATTTGTGTGATGTTCTGCAATGGTACGTACCAGTGAGACAGGGAGTTTATGCAGGTTTCAGGTTCAATGCATATTTGTGTGGAGTTCTGCATTGGTACGTTCCAGTGAGAGAGGGTGGTTATGGAGGGGTACAGGTTCAGGGCATATTTGTGTGGTGTTCTGCAATGGTACGTTCCACTGAGACAGGGAGGTTATGCAGCGTACAGGTTCAGGCATATTTGAGTGGAGTTCGGCATTGGTGCGTTCCAGTGAGACAGGGAGGTTATGGACGGGTATAGTTTCCGGGCATATTTGTGTGGAGTTCTGCATTGGTACGTTCCAGTGAGACACGGAGGTTATGCAGGGTACAGGTTCAGGGGATATTTGTGTGGAATTCTGCAGTGGTACGTTCCATTGAGATAGGGAGTTTATGGACGGGTACAGTTTCAGGGCATATTTGTGTGGAGATCGGCATTGGTGCGTTCCAGGGAGACAGGGAGGTGATGCAGGGTACAGGTTCAGGGCATATTTGTGTGGAATTCTGCAGTGGTACGTTCCATTGAGATAGGGAGTTTATGGACGGGTACAGGTTCAGGGCATATTTGAGTGGAGATCGGCATTGGTGCATTCCAGGGAGACAGGGAGGTGATGCAGGGTACAGGTTCAGGGCATATTTGTGTGGAGTTCTGCAGTGGTACGTTCCAGTGAGACCGGGTGGTTATGGATGGGTACAGTTTCAGGGCATATTTGTGTGTAGTTCCGCATTGGTACTTTCCAGTTAGACAGGGAGTTTATGGAGGGTACAGGTTTATGGCAAATTTGTGTGGAGTTCTGCAGTGGGACGTTCCAGTGAGACAGGGAGGTTATGGACGGGTACAGGTTCAGGGCATATTTGTGTGGAGTTCTGCATTGGTACGTTCCAGTGAGACAGGGAAGTTATGGAGGGGTACAGGTTCAGGGCATATTTGTGTGGAGTTCTGCATTGGTACATTCCAGGGAGACCGGGAGGTTATGGAGGGTACTGCATCAGGGCATATTTTTGTTGAGTTCTGCAGTGGTACGTTCCAGTGAGACAGGGAGGCAATGGACGGGTACAGGTTCAGGGCATATTTGTTTGGAGTTCTGCATTGGTACTTTCCATTGAGACAGGGAGGTTATGGAGGGTACAGGTTCAATGCATATTTGTGTGGTGTTCTGCAGTGGGACGTTCCACTGAGACTGGGAGAATATGGACGGGTACATGTTCAGGGCATATTTGTGTGGAGTTCTGCATTGGTACGTTCCAGTGAGACAGGGTGTTTATGGAGGTGTACAGGTTCAGGGCATATTTGTGTGGAGTTCTGTATTGGTATGCTCCAGTGAGACAGTGAGGTTATGGAGGGTACAGGTTCAGGGCATATTTTTGTGGAATTCTGCAGTGGGACGTTCCACTGAGACAGGGAGAATATGGACGGGTACATGTTCAGGGCATATTTGTGTGGAGTTCTGCAGTGGTACGTTCCAGTGAGACAGGGAGAATATGGACGGGTACATGTTCAGGGCATATTAGTGTGGAGTTCTGCATTGGTACGTTCCAGTGAGACAGAGCGGTTATGGAGGGGTACAGGTTCAGGGCATATTTGTGTGGTGTTCTGCAGTGGTAGGTTCGAGTGAGACAAGGAGGTTATGCAGGGTACAGGTTCAGGGAATATTTGTGTGGAGTTCTGCAGTGGTACGTTCCAGTGAGACAGGGAAGTTATGGACGGGTACAGTTTCAGGGCATATTTGTGTGGAGTTCTGCAATGGTACGTTCCAGTGAGACAGGGAGGTTATGCAGGGTACAGGTTCAGGGCATATTTGAGTGGAGTTCGGCATTGGTGCGTTCCAGTGAGACAGAGATGTTATGGACGGGTACAGTTTCAGGGCATATTTGTGGGGAGTTCTGCATTGGTACGTTCCAGTGAGACAAGGTGGTTATTGAGGGGTACAGGTTCAGGGCATATTTGTGTGGAGTTCTGCATTGGTATTTTCCAGTCAGACAGGGAAGCTATGGAGGGGTACAGGTTCAGGACATATTTGTGTGGAGTTCTGCATTGGTACGTTCCACTGAGACAGGGAGGTTATGGAGGGGTACAGGTTCAGGGCATATTTGTGTTGAGTTCTGCAGTGGTACGCTCCAGTGAGACAGGGAGGTTATGGAGGGTACAGGTTCAGGGCATATTTTTGTGGAATTCTGCAGTGGGAAGTTCCACTGAGACAGGGAGAATATGGACGGGTACATGTTCAGGGCATATTTGTGTGGAGTTCTGCAGTGGTACGTTCCAGTGAGACAGGGAGAATATGGACGGGTACATGTTCAGGGCATATTAGTGTGGAGTTCTGCATTGGTACGTTCCAGTGAGACAGAGCGGTTATGCAGGGTACAGGTTCAGGGCATATTTGTGTGGCGTTCTGCAGTGGTACGTTCCATTGAGACAGGGAGTTAATGGACGGGTACAGTTTCAGGGCATATTTGTGTGGAGATCTGCATTGGTACTTTCCAGTGAGACAGGGTGGTTATGGAGGGGTACAGGTTCAGGAGATATTTGTGTGTAGTTCTGCATTGGTACAGTCCAGTGAGTCTTGGAGGTTATGGAGGATACAGCATCAGGGCATATTTGTGTTGAGTTCTGCAGTGGTACGTTCCAGTGAGACAGGGAGGTAATGGATGGGTACAGGTTCAGGGCATATTTTTGTGGCGTTCTGCAGTGGTACGTTCCAGTGAGACAGGGAGGTTATGGACGGGTACAGTTTCAGGGCATATTTGTGTGGAGTTCTGCAATGGTACGTTCCAGTGAGACAGGGAGGTTTTTCAGGGTACAGGTTCAGGGCATATTTGAGTGGAGTTCGGCATTGGTGCGTTCCAGTGAGACAGGGTGTTTATGGAGGTGTACAGGTTCAGGGCATATTTGTGTGGAGTTCTGTATTGGTATGCTCCAGTGAGACAGTGAGTTTATGGAGGGTACAGGTTCAGGGCATATTTTTGTGGAATTCTGCAGTGGGACGTTCCACTGAGACAGGGAGAATATGGACGGGTACATGTTCAGGGCATATTTGTGTGGAGTTCTGCAGTGGTACGTTCCAGTGAGACAGGGAGAATATGGACGGGTACATGTTCAGGGCATATTAGTGTGGAGTTCTGCATTGGTACGTTCCAGTGAGACAGAGCGGTTATGGAGGGGTACAGGTTCAGGGCATATTTGTGTGGTGTTCTGCAGTGGTACGTTCGAGTGAGACAAGGAGGTTATGCAGGGTACAGGTTCAGGGCATATTTGTGTGGAGTTCTGCAGTGGTACGTTCCAGTGAGACAGGGAAGTTATGGACGGGTACAGTTTCAGGGCATATTTGTGTGGAGTTCTGCAATGGTACGTTCCAGTGAGACAGGGAGGTTATGCAGGGTACAGGTTCAGGGCATATTTGAGTGGAGTTCGGAATTGGTGCGTTCCAGTGAGACAGAGATGTTATGGACGGGTACAGTTTCAGGGCATATTTGTGGGGAGTTCTGCATTGGTACGTTCCAGTGAGACAAGGTGGTTATGGAGGGGTACAGGTTCAGGGCATATTTGTGTGGAGTTCTGCATTGGTATTTTCCAGTCGGACAGGGAAGCTATGGAGGGGTACAGGTTCAGGACATATTTGTGTGGAGTTCTGCATTGGTACGTTCCACTGAGACAGGGAGGTTATGGAGGGGTACAGGTTCAGGGCATATTTGTGTGGATTTCTGCATTGGTACGTACCAGTGAGACAAGGAGGTTATGGAGGGGTACAGGTTCAGGGCATATTTGTGTGTAGTTCTGCATTGGTACATTCCAGTGAGTCAGAGAGGTTATGGAGGATACAGCATCTGGGCATATTTGTGTTGAGTTCTGCAGTGGTACGCTCCAGTGAGACAGGGAGGTTATGGAGGGTACAGGTTCAGGGCATATTTTTGTGGAATTCTGCAGTGGGACGTTCCACTGAGACAGGGAGAATATGGACGGGTACATGTTCAGGGCATATTTGTGTGGAGTTCTGCAGTGGTACGTTCCAGTGAGACAGGGAGAATATGGACGGGTACATGTTCAGGGCATATTAGTGTGGAGTTCTGCATTGGTACGTTCCAGTGAGACAGAGCGGTTATGCAGGGTACAGGTTCAGGGCATATTTGTTTGGCGTTCTGCAGTGGTACGTTCCATTGAGACAGGGAGTTAATGGACGGGTACAGTTTCAGGGCATATTTGTGTGGAGATCTGCATTGGTACTTTCCAGTGAGACAGGGTGGTTATGGAGGGGTACAGGTTCAGGAGATATTTGTGTGTAGTTCTGCATTGGTACAGTCCAGTGAGTCAGGGAGGTTATGGAGGATACAGCATCAGGGCATATTTGTGTTGAGTTCTGCAGTGGTACGTTCCAGTGAGACAGGGAGGTAATGGATGGGTACAGGTTCAGGGCATATTTTTGTGGCGTTCTGCAGTGGTACGTTCCAGTGAGACAGGGAGGTTATGGACGGGTACAGTTTCAGGGCATATTTGTGTGGAGTTCTGCAATGGTACGTTCCAGTGAGACAGGGAGGTTTTTCAGGGTACAGGTTCAGGGCATATTTGAGTGGAGTTCGGCATTGGTGCGTTCCAGTGAGACAGGGTGTTTATGGAGGTGTACAGGTTCAGGGCATATTTGTGTGGAGTTCTGTATTGGTACACTCCAGTGAGACAGGGAGGTTATGGAGGGTACAGGTTCAGGGCATATTTTTGTGGAATTCTGCAGTGGGACGTTCCACTGAGACAGGGAGAATATGGACGGGTACATGTTCAGGGCATATTTGTGTGGAGTTCTGCAGTGGTACGTTCCAGTGAGACAGGGAGAATATGGACGGGTAAATGTTCAGGGCATATTAGTGTGGAGTTCTGCATTGGTACGTTCCAGTGAGACAGAGCGGTTATGCAGGGTACAGGTTCAGGGCATATTTGTGTGGCGTTCTGCAGTGGTACGTTCCATTGAGACAGGGAGTTAATGGACGGGTACAGCTTCAGGGCATATTTTTGTGGAATTCTGCAGTGGGACGTTCCACTGAGACAGGGAGAATATGGACGGGTACATGTTCAGGGCATATTTGTGTGGAGTTCTGCAGTGGTACGTTCCAGTGAGACAGGGAGAATATGGACGGGTACATGTTCAGGGCATATTTGTGTGGATATCTGCATTGGTACTTTCCAGTGAGACAGGGTGGTTATGGAGGGGTACAGGTTCAGGAGATATTTGTGTGTAGTTCTGCATTGGTACAGTCCAGTGAGTCAGGGAGGTTATGGAGGATACAGCATCAGGGCATATTTGTGTTGAGTTCTGCAGTGGTACGTTCCAGTGAGACAGGGAGGTAATGGATGGGTACAGGTTCAGGGCATATTTTTGTTGCGTTCTGCAGTGGTACGTTCCAGTGAGACAGGGAGGTTATGGACGGGTACAGTTTCAGGTCATATTTGTGTGGAGTTCTGCAATGGTACGTTCCAGTGAGACAGGGAGGTTTTGCAGGGTACAGGTTCAGGGCATATTTGAGTGGAGTTCGGCATTGGTGCGTTCCAGTGAGACAGAGAGGTTATGGACGGGTACAGTTTCAGGGCATATTTGTGTGGAGTTCTGCATTGGTACGTTCCAGTGAGACAAGGTGATTATGGAGGGGTACAGGTTCAGGGCATATTTGTGTGATGATCTGCAATGGTACGTACCAGTGAGACAGGGAGTTTATGCAGGTTTCAGGTTCAATGCATATTTGTGTGGAGTTCTGCATTGGTACGTTCCAGTGAGACAGGGTGGTTATGGAGGGGTACAGGTTCAGGGCATATTTGTCTGGTGTTCTGCAATGGTACGTTCCACTGAGACAGGGAGGTTATGCAGGGTACAGGTTCAGGCATATTTGAGTGGAGTTCGGCATTGGTGCGTTCCAGTGAGATAGGGAGGTTATGGACGGGTATAGTTTCTGGGCATATTTGTGCGGAGTTCTGCATTGGTACGTTCCAGTGAGACAGGGAGGTTATGCAGGGTACAGGTTCAGGGGATATTTGTGTGGAATTCTGCAGTGGTACGTTCCATTGAGATAGGGAGTTTATGGACGGGTACAGTTTCAGGGCATATTTGTGTGGAGATCGGCATTGGTGCGTTCCAGGGAGACAGGGAGGTGATGCAGGGTACAGGTTCAGGGCATATTTGTGTGGAATTCTGCAGTGGTACGTTCCATTGAGATAGGGAGTTTATGGACGGGTACAGGTTCAGGGCATATTTGAGTGGAGATCGGCATTGGTGCGTTCCAGGGAGACAGGGAGGTGATGCAGGGTACAGGTTCAGGGCATATTTGTGTGGAGTTCTGCAGTGGTACGTTCCAGTGAGACCGGGTGGTTATGGATGGGTACAGTTTCAGGGCATATTTGTGTGTAGTTCCGCATTGGTACTTTCCCGTCAGAGAGGGAGTTTATGGAGGGTACAGGTTTATGGCAAATTTGTGTGGAGTTCTGCAGTGGGACGTTCCAGTGAGACAGGGAGGTTATGGACGGGTACAGGTTCAGGGCATATTTGTGTGGAGTTCTGCATTGGTACGTTCCAGTGAGACAGGGAAGTTATGGAGGGGTACAGGTTCAGGGCATAATTGTGTGGAGTTCTGCATTGGTACATTCCAGTGAGACCGGGAGGTTATGGAGGGTACAGCATCAGGGCATATTTTTGTTGAGTTCTGCAGTGGTACGTTCCAGTGAGACAGGGAGGCAATGGACGGGTACAGGTTCAGGGCATATTTGTTTGGAGTTCTGCATTGGTACTTTCCAGTGAGACAGGGAGGTTATGGAGGGTACAGGTTCAATGCATATTTGTGTGGTGTTCTGCAGTGGGACGTTCCACTGAGACTGGGAGAATATGGACGGGTACATGTTCAGGGCATATTTGTGTGGAGTTCTGCATTGGTACGTTCCAGTGAGATAGGGTGTTTATGGAGGTGTACAGGTTCAGGGCATATTTGTGTGGAGTTCTGTATTGGTACGCTCCAGTGAGACAGGGAGTTTATGGAGGGTACAGCTTCAGGGCATATTTTTGTGGAATTCTGCAGTGGGACGTTCCACTGAGACAGGGAGAATATGGACGGGTACATGTTCAGGGCATATTTGTGTGGAGTTCTGCAGTGGTACGTTCCAGTGAGACAGGGAGAATATGGACGGGTACATGTTCAGGGCATATTAGTGTGGAGTTCTGCATTGGTACGTTCCAGTGAGACAGAGCGGTTATGCAGGGTACAGGTTCAGGGCATATTTGTGTGGCGTTCTGCAGTGGTACGTTCCATTGAGACAGGGAATTAATGGACGGGTACAGTTTCAGGGCATATTTGTGTGGAGATCTGCATTGGTACTTTCCAGTGAGACAGGGTGGTTATGGAGGGGTACAGGTTCAGGAGATATTTGTGTGTAGTTCTGCATTGGTACAGTCCAGTGAGTCAGGGAGGTTATGGAGGATACAGCATCAGGGCATATTTGTGTTGAGTTCTGCAGTGGTACGTTCCAGTGAGACAGGGAGGTAATGGATGGGTACAGGTTCAGGGCATATTTTTGTGGCGTTCTGCAGTGGTACGTTCCAGTGAGACAGGGAGGTTATGGACGGGTACAGTTTCAGGGCATATTTGTGTGGAGTTCTGCAATGGTACGTTCCAGTGAGACAGGGAGGTTTTTCAGGGTACAGGTTCAGGGCATATTTGAGTGGAGTTCGGCATTGGTGCGTTCCAGTGAGACAGGGTGTTTATGGAGGTGTACAGGTTCAGGGCATATTTGTGTGGAGTTCTGTATTGGTACGCTCCAGTGAGACAGGGAGGTTATGGAGGGTACAGGTTCAGGGCATATTTTTGTGGAATTCTGCAGTGGGACGTTCCACTGAGACAGGGAGAATATGGACGGGTACATGTTCAGGGCATATTTGTGTGGAGTTCTGCAGTGGTACGTTCCAGTGAGACAGGGAGAATATGGACGGGTACATGTTCAGGGCATATTAGTGTGGAGTTCTGCATTGGTACGTTCCAGTGAGACAGAGCGGTTATGCAGGGTACAGGTTCAGGGCATATTTGTGTGGCGTTCTGCAGTGGCACGTTCCATTGAGACAGGGAGTTAATGGACGGGTACAGTTTCAGGGCATATTTGTGTGGAGATCTGCATTGGTACTTTCCAGTGAGACAGGGTGGTTATGGAGGGGTACAGGTTCAGGAGATATTTGTGTGTAGTTCTGCATTGGTACAGTCCAGTGAGTCAGGGAGGTTATGGAGGATACAGCATCAGGGCATATTTGTGTTGAGTTCTGCAGTGGTACGTTCCAGTGAGACAGGGAGGTAATGGATGGGTACAGGTTCAGGGCATATTTTTGTTGCGTTCTGCAGTGGTACGTTCCAGTGAGACAGGGAGGTTATGGACGGGTACAGTTTCAGGTCATATTTGTGTGGAGTTCTGCAATGGTACGTTCCAGTGAGACAGGGAGGTTTTGCAGGGTACAGGTTCAGGGCATATTTGAGTGGAGTTCGGCATTGGTGCGTTCCAGTGAGACAGAGAGGTTATGGACGGGTACAGTTTCAGGGCATATTTGTGTGGAGTTCTGCATTGGTACGTTCCAGTGAGACAAGGTGATTATGGAGGGGTACAGGTTCAGGGCATATTTGTGTGATGTTCTGCAATGGTACGTACCAGTGAGACAGGGAGTTTATGCAGGTTTCAGGTTCAATGCATATTTGTGTGGAGTTCTGCATTGGTACGTTCCAGTGAGACAGGGTGGTTATGGAGGGGTACAGGTTCAGGGCATATTTGTGTGGTGTTCTGCAATGGTACGTTCCACTGAGACAGGGAGGTTATGCAGGGTACAGGTTCAGGCATATTTGAGTGGAGTTCGGCATTGGTACGTTCCAGTGAGACAGGGAGGTTATGCAGGGTACAGGTTCAAGGGATATTTGTGTGGAATTCTGCAGTGGTACGTTCCATTGAGATAGGGAGTTTATGGACGGGTACAGTTTCAGGGCATATTTGTGTGGAGATCGGCATTGGTGCGTTCCAGGGAGACAGGGAGGTGATGCAGGGTACAGGTTCAGGGCATATTTGTGTGGAATTCTGCAGTGGTACGTTCCATTGAGATAGGGAGTTTATGGACGGGTACAGGTTCAGGGCATACTTGAGTGGAGATCGGCATTGGTGCGTTCCAGGGAGACAGGGAGGTGATGCAGGGTACAGGTTCAGGGCATATTTGTGTGGAGTTCTGCAGTGGTACGTTCCAGTGAGACCGGGTGGTTATGGATGGGTACAGTTTCAGGGCATATTTGTGTGTAGTTCCGCATTGGTACTTTCCCGTCAGACAGGGAGTTTATGGAGGGTACAGGTTTATGGCAAATTTGTGTGGAGTTCTGCAGTGGGACGTTCCAGTGAGACAGGGAGGCAATGGACGGGTACAGGTTCAGGGCATATTTGTTTGGAGTTCTGCATTGGTACTTTCCAGTGAGACAGGGAGGTTATGGAGGGTACAGGTTCAATGCATATTTGTGTGGTGTTCTGCAGTGGGACGTTCCACTGAGACTGTGAGAATATGGACGGGTACATGTTCAGGGCATATTTGTGTGGAGTTCTGCATTGGTACGTTCCAGTGAGATAGGGTGTTTATGGAGGTGTACAGGTTCAGGGCATATTTGTGTGGAGTTCTGTATTGGTACGCTCCAGTGAGACAGGGAGGTTATGGAGGGTACAGGTTCAGGGCATATTTTTGTGGAATTCTGCAGTGGGACGTTCCACTGAGACAGGGAGAATATGGAAGGGTACATGTTCAGGGCATATTTGTGTGGAGTTCTGCAGTGGTACGTTCCAGTGAGACAGGGAGAATATGGACGGGTACATGTTCAGGGCATATTAGTGTGGAGTTCTGCATTGGTACGTTCCAGTGAGACAGAGCGGTTATGGAGGGGTACAGTTTCAGGGCATATTTGTGTGGAGTTCTGCATTGGTACTTTCCAGTGAGACAGGGTGGTTATGGAGGGGTACAGGTGCAGGAGATATTTGTGTGTAGTTCTGCATTGGTACAGTCCAGTGAGTCAGGGAGGTAATGGAGGATACAGCATCAGGGCATATTTGTGTTGAGTTCTGCAGTGGTACGTTCCAGTGAGACAGGGAGGTTATGGACGGGTACAGTTTCAGGGCATATTTGTGTGGAGTTCTGCAATGGTACGTTCCAGTGAGACAGGGAGGTTTTTCAGGGTACAGGTTCAGGGCATATTTGAGTGGAGTTCGGCATTGGTGCGTTCCAGTGAGACAGGGTGTTTATGGAGGTGTACAGGTTCAGGGCATATTTGTGTGGAGTTCTGTATTGGTACGCTCCAGTGAGACAGGGAGAATATGGACGGGTACATGTTCAGGGCATATTGGTGTGGAGTTCTGCATTGGTACGTTCCAGTGAGACAGAGCGGTTATGCAGGGTATAGGTTCAGGGCATATTTGTGTGGCGTTCTGCAGTGGTACGTTCCATTGAGACAGGGAGTTAATGGACGGGTACAGTTTCAGGGCATATTTGTGTGGAGATCTGCATTGGTACTTTCCAGTGAGACAGGGTGGTTATGGAGGGGTACAGGTTCAGGGCATATTTGTGTGGAGTTCTGCAATGGTACGTTCCAGTGAGACAGGGAGGTTTTGCAGGGTACAGGTTCAGGGCATATTTGAGTGGAGTTCGGCATTGGTGCGTTCCAGTGAGACAGAGAGGTTATGGACGGGTACAGTTTCAGGGCATATTTGTGTGGAGTTCTGCATTGGTACGTTCCAGTGAGACAAGGTGATTATGGAGGGGTACAGGTTCAGGGCATATTTGTGTGATGTTCTGCAATGGTACGTACCAGTGAGACAGGGAGTTTATGCAGGTTTCAGGTTCAATGCATATTTGTGTGGAGTTCTGCATTGGTACGTTCCAGTGAGACAGGGTGGTTATGGAGGGGTACAGGTTCAGGGCATATTTGTGTGGTGTTCTGCAATGGTACGTTCCACTGAGACAGGGAGGTTATGCAGGGTACAGGTTCAGGCATATTTGAGTGGAGTTCGGCATTGGTGCGTTCCAGTGAGACAGGGAGGTTATGGACGGGTATAGTTTCTGGGCATATTTGTGTGGAGTTCTGCATTGGTACGTTCCAGTGAGACAGGGAGGTTATGCAGGTTACAGGTTCAGGGGATATTTGTGTGGAATTCTGCAGTGGTACGTTCCATTGAGATAGGGAGTTTATGGACGGGTACAGTTTCAGGGCATATTTGTGTGGAGATCGGCATTGGTGCGTTCCAGGGAGACAGGGAGGTGATGCAGGGTACAGGTTCAGGGCATATTTGTGTGGAATTCTGCAGTGGTACGTTCCATTGAGATAGGGAGTTTATGGACGGGTACAGGTTCAGGGCATATTTGAGTGGAGATCGGCATTGGTGCGTTCCAGGGAGACAGGGAGGTGATGCAGGGTACAGGTTCAGGGCATATTTGTGTGGAGTTCTGCAGTGGTACGTTCCAGTGAGACAGGGTGGTTATGGAGGGGTACAGGTTCAGGGCATATTTGTGTGGTGTTCTGCAATGGTACGTTCCACTGAGACAGGGAGGTTATGCAGGGTACAGGTTCAGGCATATTTGAGTGGAGTTCGGCATTGGTGCGTTCCAGTGAGACAGGGAGGTTATGGACGGGTACAGGTTCAGGGCATATTTGAGTGGAGATCGGCATTGGTGCGTTCCAGGGAGACCGGGTGGTTATGGATGGGTACAGTTTCAGGGCATATTTGTGTGTAGTTCCGCATTGGCACTTTCCAGTCAGACAGGGAGTTTATGGAGGGTACAGGTTTATGGCAAATTTGTGTGGAATTCTGCAGTGGGACGTTCCAGTGAGAGAGGGAGGTTATGGACGGGTACAGGTTCAGGGCATATTTGTGTGGAGTTCTGCATTGGTACGTTCCAGTGAGACAGGGAAGTTATGGAGGGGTACAGGTTCAGGGCATATTTGTGTGGAGTTCTGCATTGGTACATTCCAGTGAGACCGGGAGGTTATGGAGGGTACAGCATCAGGGCATATTTTTGTTGAGTTCTGCAGTGGTACGTTCCAGTGAGACAGGGAGGCAATGGACGGGTACAGGTTCAGGGCATATTTGTTTGGAGTTCTGCATTGGTACTTTCCAGTGAGACAGGGAGGTTATGGAGGGTACAGGTTCAATGCATATTTGTGTGGTGTTCTGCAGTGGGACGTTCCACTGAGACTGGGAGAATATGGACGGGTACATGTTCAGGGCATATTTGTGTGGAGTTCTGCATTGGTATGTTCCAGTGAGACAGGATGTTTATGGAGGTGTACAGGTTCAGGGCATATTTGTGTGGAGTTCTGTATTGGTATGCTCCAGTGAGACAGTGAGGTTATGGAGGGTACAGTTTCAGGGCATATTTTTGTGGAATTCTGCAGTGGGACGTTCCACTGAGACAGGGAGAATATGGACGGGTACATGTTCAGGGCATATTTGTGTGGAGTTCTGCAGTGGTACGTTCCAGTGAGACAGGGAGAATATGGACGGGTACATGTTCAGGGCATATTAGTGTGGAGTTCTGCATTGGTACGTTCCAGTGAGACAGAGCGGTTATGGAGGGGTACAGGTTCAGGGCATATTTGTGTGGTGTTCTGCAGTGGTACGTTCGAGTGAGACAAGGAGGTTATGCAGGGTACAGGTTCAGGGCATATTTGTGTGGAGTTCTGCAGTGGTACGTTCCAGTGAGACAGGGAAGTTATGGACGGGTACAGTTTCAGGGCATATTTGTGTGGAGTTCTGCAATGGTACGTTCCAGTGAGACAGGGAGGTTATGCAGGGTACAGGTTCAGGGCATATTTGAGTGGAGTTCGGCATTGGTGCGTTCCAGTGAGACAGAGATGTTATGGACGGGTACAGTTTCAGGGCATATTTGTGGGGAGTTCTGCATTGGTACGTTCCAGTGAGACAAGGTGGTTATGGAGGGGTACAGGTTCAGGGCATATTTGTGTGGAGTTCTGCATTGGTCAGACAGGGAAGCTATGGAGGGGTACAGGTTCAGGACATATTTGTGTGGAGTTCTGCATTGGTACGTTCCACTGAGACAGGGAGGTTATGGAGGGGTACAGGTTCAGGGTATATTTGTGTGTATTTCTGCATTGGTACGTACCAGTGAGACAAGGAGGTTATGGAGGGGTACAGGTTCAGGGCATATTTGTGTGTAGTTCTGCATTGGTACATTCCAGTGAGTCGGGGAGGTTATGGAGGATACAGCATCTGGGCATATTTGTGTTGAGTTCTGCAGTGGTACGCTCCAGTGAGACAGGGAGGTTATGGAGGGTACAGGTTCAGGGCATATTTTTGTGGAATTCTGCAGTGGGACGTTCCACTGAGACAGGGAGAATATGGACGTGTACATGTTCAGGGCATATTTGTGTGGAGTTCTGCAGTGGTACGTTCCAGTGAGACAGGGAGAATATGGACGGGTACATGTTCAGGGCATATTAGTGTGGAGTTCTGCATTGGTACGTTCCAGTGAGACAGAGCGGTTATGCAGGGTACAGGTTCAGGGCATATTTTTGTGGAATTCTGCAGTGGGACGTTCCACTGAGACAGGGAGAATATGGACGGGTACATGTTCAGGGCATATTTGTGTGGAGTTCTGCAGTGGTACGTTCCAGTGAGACAGGGAGAATATGGACGGGTACATGTTCAGGGCATATTGGTGTGGAGTTCTGCATTGGTACGTTCCAGTGAGACAGAGCGGTTATGCAGGGTACAGGTTCAGGGCATATTTGTGTGGCGTTCTGCAGTGGTACGTTCCATTGAGACAGGGAGTTAATGGACGGGTACAGTTTCAGGGCATATTTGTGTGGAGATCTGCATTGGTACTTTCCAGTGAGACAGGGTGGTTATGGAGGGGTACAGGTTCAGGAGATATTTGTGTGTAGTTCTGCATTGGTACAGTCCAGTGAGTCAGGGAGGTTATGGAGGATACAGCATCAGGGCATATTTGTGTGGAGTTCTGCAATGGTACGTTCCAGTGAGACAGGGAGGTTTTGCAGGGTACAGGTTCAGGGCATATTTGAGTGGAGTTCGGCATTGGTGCGTTCCAGTGAGACAGAGAGGTTATGGACGGGTACAGTTTCAGGGCATATTTGTGTGGAGTTCTGCATTGGTACGTTCCAGTGAGACAAGGTGATTATGGAGGGGTACAGGTTCAGGGCATATTTGTGTGATGTTCTGCAATGGTACGTACCAGTGAGACAGGGAGTTTATGCAGGTTTCAGGTTCAATGCATATTTGTGTGGAGTTCTGCATTGGTACGTTCCAGTGAGACAGGGTGGTTATGGAGGGGTACAGGTTCAGGGCATATTTGTGTGGTGTTCTGCAATGGTACGTTCCACTGAGACAGGGAGGTTATGCAGGGTACAGGTTCAGGCATATTTTTGTGGAATTCTGCAGTGGGACGTTCCACTGAGACATGGAGAATATGGACGGGTTCATGTTCAGGGCATATTTGTGTGGAGTTCTGCATTGGTATTTTCCAGTGAGACAGGGTGGTTATGGAGGGGTACAGGTTCAGGAGATATTTGTGTGTATTTCTGCATTGGTACAGTCCAGTGAGTCAGGGAGTTTATGGAGGATACAGCATCAGGGCATATTTGTGTGGAGTTCTGCAATGGTACGTTCCAGTGAGACAGGGAGGTTTTGCAGGGTACAGGTTCAGGGCATATTTGAGTGGAGTTCGGCATTGGTGCGTTCCATTGAGACAGGGAGTTAATGGACGGGTACAGTTTCAGGGCATATTTGTGTGGAGATCTGCATTGGTACTTTCCAGTGAGACAGGGTGGTTATGGAGGGGTACAGGTTCAGGAGATATTTGTGTGTAGTTCTGCATTGGTACAGTCCAGTGAGTCAGGGAGGTTATGGAGGATACAGCATCAGGGCATATTTGTGTGGAGTTCTGCAATGGTACGTTCCAGTGAGACAGGGAGGTTTTGCAGGGTACAGGTTCAGGGCATATTTGAGTGGAGTTCGGCATTGGTGCGTTCCAGTGAGACAGAGAGGTTATGGACGGGTACAGTTTCAGGGCATATTTGTGTGGAGTTCTGCATTGGTACGTTCCAGTGAGACAAGGTGATTATGGAGAGGTACAGGTTCAGGGCATATTTGAGAGGAGTTCGGCATTGGTGCGTTCCAGTGAGACAGAGAGGTTATGGACGGGTACAGTTTCAGGGCATATTTGTGTGGAGTTCTGCATTGGTACGTTCCAGTGAGACAAGGTGATTATGGAGGGGTACAGGTTCAGGGCATATTTGTGTGATGTTCTGCAATGGTACGTACCAGTGAGACAGGGAGTTTATGCAGGTTTCAGGTTCAATGCATATTTGTGTGGAGTTCTGCATTGGTACGTTCCAGTGAGACATGGTGGTTATGGAGGGGTACAGGTTCAGGGCATATTTGTGTGGTGTTCTGCAATGGTACGTTCCACTGAGACAGGGAGGTTATGCAGGGTACAGGTTCAGGCATATTTTTGTGGAATTCTGCAGTGGGACGTTCCACTGAGACAGGGAGAATATGGACGGGTACATGTTCAGGGCATATTTGTGTGGAGTTCTGCAGTGGTACGTTCCAGTGAGACAGGGAGAATATGGACGGGTACATGTTCAGGGCATATTAGTGTGGAGATCTGCATTGGTACTTTCCAGTGAGACAGGGTGGTTATGGAGGGGTACAGGTTCAGGAGATATTTGTGTGTAGTTCTGCATTGGTACAGTCCAGTGAGTCAGGGAGGTTATGGAGGATACAGCATCAGGGCATATTTGTGTGGTGTTCTGCAATGGTACGTTCCAGTGAGACAGGGAGGTTTTGCAGGGTACAGGTTCAGGGCATATTTGAGTGGAGTTCGGCATTGGTGCGTTCCAGTGAGACAGAGAGGTTATGGACGGGTACAGTTTCAGGGCATATTTGTGTGGAGTTCTGCATTGGTACGTTCCAGTGAGACAAGGTGATTATGGAGGGGTACAGGTTCAGGGCATATTTGTGTGATGTTCTGCAATGGTACGTACCAGTGAGACAGGGAGTTTATGCAGGTTTCAGGTTCAATGCATATTTGTGTGGAGTTCTGCATTGGTACGTTCCAGTGAGACAGGGTGGTTATGGAGGGGTACAGGCTCAGGGCATATTTGTGTGGTGTTCTGCAATGGTACGTTCCACTGAGACAGGGAGGTTATGCAGGGTACAGGTTCAGGCATATTTTTGTGGAATTCTGCAGTGGGACGTTACACTGAGACAGGGAGAATATGGACGGGTACATGTTCAGGGCATATTTGTGTGGAGTTCTGCAGTGGTACGTTCCAGTGAGACAGGGAGAATATGGACGGGTACATGTTCAGGGCATATTAGTGTGGAGTTCTGCATTGGTACGTTCCAGTGAGACAGAGCGGTTATGCAGGGTACAGGTTCAGGGCATATTTTTGTGGAATTCTGCAGTGGGACGTTCCACTGAGACAGGGAGAATATGGACGGGTACATGTTCAGGGCATATTTGTGTGGAGTTCTGCAGTGGTACGTTCCAGTGAGACAGGGAGAATATGGACGGGTACATGTTCAGGGCATATTGGTGTGGAGTTCTGCATTGGTACGTTCCAGTGAGACAGAGCGGTTATGCAGGGTACAGGTTCAGGGCATATTTGTGTGGCGTTCTGCAGTGGTACGTTCCATTGAGACAGGGAGTTAATGGACGGGTACAGTTTCAGGGCATATTTGTGTGGAGATCTGCATTGGTACTTTCCAGTGAGACAGGGTGGTTATGGAGGGGTACAGGTTCAGGAGATATTTGTGTGTAGTTCTGCATTGGTACAGTCCAGTGAGTCAGGGAGGTTATGGAGGATACAGCATCAGGGCATATTTGTGTGGAGTTCTGCAATGGTACGTTCCAGTGAGACAGGGAGGTTTTGCAGGGTACAGGTTCAGGGCATATTTGAGTGGAGTTCGGCATTGGTGCGTTCCAGTGAGACAGAGAGGTTATGGACGGGTACAGTTTCAGGGAATATTTGTGTGGAGTTCTGCAATGGTACGTACCAGTGAGACAGGGAGTTTATGCAGGTTTCAGGTTCAATGCATATTTGTGTGGAGTTCTGCATTGGTACGTTCCAGTGAGACAGGGTGGTTATGGAGGGGTACAGGTTCAGGGCATATTTGTGTGGTGTTCTGCAATGGTACGTTCCACTGAGACAGGGAGGTTATGCAGGGTACAGGTTCAGGCATATTTGAGTGGAGTTCGGCATTGGTGCGTTCCAGTGAGACAGGGAGGTTATGGACGGGTATAGTTTCTGGGAATATTTGTGTGGAGTTCTGCATTGGTACGTTCCAGTGAGACAGGGAGGTTATGCAGGGTACAGGTTCAGGGGATATTTGTGTGGAATTCTGCAGTGGTACGTTCCATTGAGATAGGGAGTTTATGGACGGGTACAGTTTCAGGGCATATTTGTGTGGAGATCGGCATTGGTGCGTTCCAGGGAGACAGGGAGGTGATGCAGGGTACAGGTTCAGGGCATATTTGTGTGGAATTCTGCAGTGGTACGTTCCATTGAGATAGGGAGTTTATGGACGGGTACAGGTTCAGGGCATATTTGAGTGGAGATCGGCATTGGTGCGTTCCAGGGAGACAGGGAGGTGATGCAGGGTACAGGTTCAGGGCATATTTGTGTGGAGTTCTGCATTGGTACGTTCCAGTGAGACAAGGTGATTATGGAGAGGTACAGGTTCAGGGCATATTTGAGTGGAGTTCGGCATTGGTGCGTTCCAGTGAGACAGAGAGGTTATGGACGGGTACAGTTTCAGGGCATATTTGTGTGGAGTTCTGCATTGGTACGTTCCAGTGAGACAAGGTGATTATGGAGTGGTACAGGTTCAGGGCATATTTGTGTGATGTTCTGCAATGGTACGTACCAGTGAGACAGGGAGTTTATGCAGGTTTCAGGTTCAATGCATATTTGTGTGGAGTTCTGCATTGGTACGTTCCAGTGAGACAGGGTGGTTATGGAGGGGTACAGGTTCAGGGCATATTTGTGTGGTGTTCTGCAATGGTACGTTCCACTGAGACAGGGAGGTTATGCAGGGTACAGGTTCAGGCATATTTTTGTGGAATTCTGCAGTGGGACGTTCCACTGAGACAGGGAGAATATGGACGGGTACATGTTCAGGGCATATTAGTGTGGAGTTCTGCATTGGTACGTTCCAGTGAGACAGAGCGGTTATGCAGGGTACAGGTTCAGGGCATATTTTTGTGGAATTCTGCAGTGGGACGTTCCACTGAGACAGGGAGAATATGGACGGGTACATGTTCAGGGCATATTTGTGTGGAGTTCTGCAGTGGTACGTTCCAGTGAGACAGGGAGAATATGGACGGGTACATGTTCAGGGCATATTGGTGTGGAGTTCTGCATTGGTACGTTCCAGTGAGACAGAGCGGTTATGCAGGGTACAGGTTCAGGGCATATTTGTGTGGCGTTCTGCAGTGGTACGTTCCATTGAGACAGGGAGTTAATGGACGGGTACAGTTTCAGGGCATATTTGTGTGGAGATCTGCATTGGTACGTTCCAGTGAGACAAGGTGGTTATGGAGGGGTACAGGTTCAGGGCATATTTGTGTGGAGTTCTGCATTGGTCAGACAGGGAAGCTATGGAGGGGTACAGGTTCAGGACATATTTGTGTGGAGTTCTGCATTGGTACGTTCCACTGAGACAGGGAGGTTATGGAGGGGTACAGGTTCAGGGTATATTTGTGTGTATTTCTGCATTGGTACGTACCAGTGAGACAAGGAGGTTATGGAGGGGTACAGGTTCAGGGCATATTTGTGTGTAGTTCTGCATTGGTACATTCCAGTGAGTCGGGGAGGTTATGGAGGATACAGCATCTGGGCATATTTGTGTTGAGTTCTGCAGTGGTACGCTCCAGTGAGACAGGGAGGTTATGGAGGGTACAGGTTCAGGGCATATTTTTGTGGAATTCTGCAGTGGGACGTTCCACTGAGACAGGGAGAATATGGACGGGTACATGTTCAGGGCATATTTGTGTGGAGTTCTGCAGTGGTACGTTCCAGTGAGACAGGGAGAATATGGACGGGTACATGTTCAGGGCATATTAGTGTGGAGTTCTGCATTGGTACGTTCCAGTGAGACAGAGCGGTTATGCAGGGTACAGGTTCAGGGCATATTTTTGTGGAATTCTGCAGTGGGACGTTCCACTGAGACAGGGAGAATATGGACGGGTACATGTTCAGGGCATATTTGTGTGGAGTTCTGCAGTGGTACGTTCCAGTGAGACAGGGAGAATATGGACGGGTACATGTTCAGGGCATATTGGTGTGGAGTTCTGCATTGGTACGTTCCAGTGAGACAGAGCGGTTATGCAGGGTACAGGTTCAGGGCATATTTGTGTGGCGTTCTGCAGTGGTACGTTCCATTGAGACAGGGAGTTAATGGACGGGTACAGTTTCAGGGCATATTTGTGTGGAGATCTGCATTGGTACTTTCCAGTGAGACAGGGTGGTTATGGAGGGGTACAGGTTCAGGAGATATTTGTGTGTAGTTCTGCATTGGTACAGTCCAGTGAGTCAGGGAGGTTATGGAGGATACAGCATCAGGGCATATTTGTGTGGAGTTCTGCAATGGTACGTTCCAGTGAGACAGGGAGGTTTTGCAGGGTACAGGTTCAGGGCATATTTGAGTGGAGTTCGGCATTGGTGCGTTCCAGTGAGACAGAGAGGTTATGGACGGGTACAGTTTCAGGGCATATTTGTGTGGAGTTCTGCATTGGTACGTTCCAGTGAGACAAGGTGATTATGGAGGGGTACAGGTTCAGGGCATATTTGTGTGATGTTCTGCAATGGTACGTACCAGTGAGACAGGGAGTTTATGCAGGTTTCAGGTTCAATGCATATTTGTGTGGAGTTCTGCATTGGTACGTTCCAGTGAGACAGGGTGGTTATGGAGGGGTACAGGTTCAGGGCATATTTGTGTGGTGTTCTGCAATGGTACGTTCCACTGAGACAGGGAGGTTATGCAGGGTACAGGTTCAGGCATATTTTTGTGGAATTCTGCAGTGGGACGTTCCACTGAGACATGGAGAATATGGACGGGTTCATGTTCAGGGCATATTTGTGTGGAGTTCTGCATTGGTATTTTCCAGTGAGACAGGGTGGTTATGGAGGGGTACAGGTTCAGGAGATATTTGTGTGTATTTCTGCATTGGTACAGTCCAGTGAGTCAGGGAGTTTATGGAGGATACAGCATCAGGGCATATTTGTGTGGAGTTCTGCAATGGTACGTTCCAGTGAGACAGGGAGGTTTTGCAGGGTACAGGTTCAGGGCATATTTGAGTGGAGTTCGGCATTGGTGCGTTCCATTGAGACAGGGAGTTAATGGACGGGTACAGTTTCAGGGCATATTTGTGTGGAGATCTGCATTGGTACTTTCCAGTGAGACAGGGTGGTTATGGAGGGGTACAGGTTCAGGAGATATTTGTGTGTAGTTCTGCATTGGTACAGTCCAGTGAGTCAGGGAGGTTATGGAGGATACAGCATCAGGGCATATTTGTGTGGAGTTCTGCAATGGTACGTTCCAGTGAGACAGGGAGGTTTTGCAGGGTACAGGTTCAGGGCATATTTGAGTGGAGTTCGGCATTGGTGCGTTCCAGTGAGACAGAGAGGTTATGGACGGGTACAGTTTCAGGGCATATTTGTGTGGAGTTCTGCATTGGTACGTTCCAGTGAGACAAGGTGATTATGGAGAGGTACAGGTTCAGGGCATATTTGAGAGGAGTTCGGCATTGGTGCGTTCCAGTGAGACAGAGAGGTTATGGACGGGTACAGTTTCAGGGCATATTTGTGTGGAGTTCTGCATTGGTACGTTCCAGTGAGACAAGGTGATTATGGAGGGGTACAGGTTCAGGGCATATTTGTGTGATGTTCTGCAATGGTACGTACCAGTGAGACAGGGAGTTTATGCAGGTTTCAGGTTCAATGCATATTTGTGTGGAGTTCTGCATTGGTACGTTCCAGTGAGACATGGTGGTTATGGAGGGGTACAGGTTCAGGGCATATTTGTGTGGTGTTCTGCAATGGTACGTTCCACTGAGACAGGGAGGTTATGCAGGGTACAGGTTCAGGCATATTTTTGTGGAATTCTGCAGTGGGACGTTCCACTGAGACAGGGAGAATATGGACGGGTACATGTTCAGGGCATATTTGTGTGGAGTTCTGCAGTGGTACGTTCCAGTGAGACAGGGAGAATATGGACGGGTACATGTTCAGGGCATATTAGTGTGGAGATCTGCATTGGTACTTTCCAGTGAGACAGGGTGGTTATGGAGGGGTACAGGTTCAGGAGATATTTGTGTGTAGTTCTGCATTGGTACAGTCCAGTGAGTCAGGGAGGTTATGGAGGATACAGCATCAGGGCATATTTGTGTGGTGTTCTGCAATGGTACGTTCCAGTGAGACAGGGAGGTTTTGCAGGGTACAGGTTCAGGGCATATTTGAGTGGAGTTCGGCATTGGTGCGTTCCAGTGAGACAGAGAGGTTATGGACGGGTACAGTTTCAGGGCATATTTGTGTGGAGTTCTGCATTGGTACGTTCCAGTGAGACAAGGTGATTATGGAGGGGTACAGGTTCAGGGCATATTTGTGTGATGTTCTGCAATGGTACGTACCAGTGAGACAGGGAGTTTATGCAGGTTTCAGGTTCAATGCATATTTGTGTGGAGTTCTGCATTGGTACGTTCCAGTGAGACAGGGTGGTTATGGAGGGGTACAGGCTCAGGGCATATTTGTGTGGTGTTCTGCAATGGTACGTTCCACTGAGACAGGGAGGTTATGCAGGGTACAGGTTCAGGCATATTTTTGTGGAATTCTGCAGTGGGACGTTACACTGAGACAGGGAGAATATGGACGGGTACATGTTCAGGGCATATTTGTGTGGAGTTCTGCAGTGGTACGTTCCAGTGAGACAGGGAGAATATGGACGGGTACATGTTCAGGGCATATTAGTGTGGAGTTCTGCATTGGTACGTTCCAGTGAGACAGAGCGGTTATGCAGGGTACAGGTTCAGGGCATATTTTTGTGGAATTCTGCAGTGGGACGTTCCACTGAGACAGGGAGAATATGGACGGGTACATGTTCAGGGCATATTTGTGTGGAGTTCTGCAGTGGTACGTTCCAGTGAGACAGGGAGAATATGGACGGGTACATGTTCAGGGCATATTGGTGTGGAGTTCTGCATTGGTACGTTCCAGTGAGACAGAGCGGTTATGCAGGGTACAGGTTCAGGGCATATTTGTGTGGCGTTCTGCAGTGGTACGTTCCATTGAGACAGGGAGTTAATGGACGGGTACAGTTTCAGGGCATATTTGTGTGGAGATCTGCATTGGTACTTTCCAGTGAGACAGGGTGGTTATGGAGGGGTACAGGTTCAGGAGATATTTGTGTGTTGTTCTGCATTGGTACAGTCCAGTGAGTCAGGGAGGTTATGGAGGATACAGCATCAGGGCATATTTGTGTGGAGTTCTGCAATGGTACGTTCCAGTGAGACAGGGAGGTTTTGCAGGGTACAGGTTCAGGGCATATTTGAGTGGAGTTCGGCATTGGTGCGTTCCAGTGAGACAGAGAGGTTATGGACGGGTACAGTTTCAGGGAATATTTGTGTGGAGTTCTGCAATGGTACGTACCAGTGAGACAGGGAGTTTATGCAGGTTTCAGGTTCAATGCATATTTGTGTGGAGTTCTGCATTGGTACGTTCCAGTGAGACAGGGTGGTTATGGAGGGGTACAGGTTCAGGGCATATTTGTGTGGTGTTCTGCAATGGTACGTTCCACTGAGACAGGGAGGTTATGCAGGGTACAGGTTCAGGCATATTTGAGTGGAGTTCGGCATTGGTGCGTTCCAGTGAGACAGGGAGGTTATGGACGGGTATAGTTTCTGGGCATATTTGTGTGGAGTTCTGCATTGGTACGTTCCAGTGAGACAGGGAGGTTATGCAGGGTACAGGTTCAGGGGATATTTGTGTGGAATTCTGCAGTGGTACGTTCCATTGAGATAGGGAGTTTATGGACGGGTACAGTTTCAGGGCATATTTGTGTGGAGATCGGCATTGGTGCGTTCCAGGGAGACAGGGAGGTGATGCAGGGTACAGGTTCAGGGCATATTTGTGTGGAATTCTGCAGTGGTACGTTCCATTGAGATAGGGAGTTTATGGACGGGTACAGGTTCAGGGCATATTTGAGTGGAGATCGGCATTGGTGCGTTCCAGGGAGACAGGGAGGTGATGCAGGGTACAGGTTCAGGGCATATTTGTGTGGAGTTCTGCATTGGTACGTTCCAGTGAGACAAGGTGATTATGGAGAGGTACAGGTTCAGGGCATATTTGAGTGGAGTTCGGCATTGGTGCGTTCCAGTGAGACAGAGAGGTTATGGACGGGTACAGTTTCAGGGCATATTTGTGTGGAGTTCTGCATTGGTACGTTCCAGTGAGACAAGGTGATTATGGAGTGGTACAGGTTCAGGGCATATTTGTGTGATGTTCTGCAATGGTACGTACCAGTGAGACAGGGAGTTTATGCAGGTTTCAGGTTCAATGCATATTTGTGTGGAGTTCTGCATTGGTACGTTCCAGTGAGACAGGGTGGTTATGGAGGGGTACAGGTTCAGGGCATATTTGTGTGGTGTTCTGCAATGGTACGTTCCACTGAGACAGGGAGGTTATGCAGGGTACAGGTTCAGGCATATTTTTGTGGAATTCTGCAGTGGGACGTTCCACTGAGACAGGGAGAATATGGACGGGTACATGTTCAGGGCATATTAGTGTGGAGTTCTGCATTGGTACGTTCCAGTGAGACAGAGCGGTTATGCAGGGTACAGGTTCAGGGCATATTTTTGTGGAATTCTGCAGTGGGACGTTCCACTGAGACAGGGAGAATATGGACGGGTACATGTTCAGGGCATATTTGTGTGGAGTTCTGCAGTGGTACGTTCCAGTGAGACAGGGAGAATATGGACGGGTACATGTTCAGGGCATATTGGTGTGGAGTTCTGCATTGGTACGTTCCAGTGAGACAGAGCGGTTATGCAGGGTACAGGTTCAGGGCATATTTGTGTGGCGTTCTGCAGTGGTACGTTCCATTGAGACAGGGAGTTAATGGACGGGTACAGTTTCAGGGCATATTTGTGTGGAGATCTGCATTGGTACTTTCCAGTGAGACAGGGTGGTTATGGAGGGGTACAGGTTCAGGAGATATTTGTGTGTAGTTCTGCATTGGTACAGTCCAGTGAGTCAGGGAGGTTATGGAGGATACAGCATCAGGGCATATTTGTGTGAAGTTCTGCAATGGTACGTTCCAGTGAGACAGGGAGGTTTTGCAGGGTACAGGTTCAGGGCATATTTGAGTGGAGTTCGGCATTGGTGCGTTCCAGTGAGACAGAGAGGTTATGGACGGGTACAGTTTCAGGGAATATTTGTGTGGAGTTCTGCATTGGTACGTTCCAGTGAGACAAGGTGATTATGGAGGGGTACAGGTTCAGGGCATATTTGTGTGATGTTCTGCAATGGTACGTACCAGTGAGACAGGGAGTTTATGCAGGTTTCAGGTTCAATGCATATTTGTGTGGAGTTCTGCATTGGTTCGTTCCAGTGAGACAGGGTGGTTATGGAGGGGTACAGGTTCAGGGCATATTTGTGTGGTGTTCTGCAATGGTACGTTCCACTGAGACAGGGAGGTTATGCAGGGTACAGGTTCAGGCATATTTGAGTGGAGTTCGGCATTGGTGCGTTCCAGTGAGACAGGGAGGTTATGGACGGGTATAGTTTCTGGGCATATTTGTGTGGAGTTCTGCATTGGTACGTTCCAGTGAGACAGGGAGGTTATGCAGGGTACAGGTTCAGGGGATATTTGTGTGGAATTCTGCAGTGGTACGTTCCATTGAGATAGGGAGTTTATGGACGGGTACAGTTTCAGGGCATATTTGTGTGGAGATCGGCATTGGTGCGTTCCAGGGAGACAGGGAGGTGATGCAGGGTACAGGTTCAGGGCATATTTGTGTGGAATTCTGCAGTGGTACGTTCCATTGAGATAGGGAGTTTATGGACGGGTACAGGTTCAGGGCATATTTGAGTGGAGATCGGCATTGGTGCGTTCCAGGGAGACAGGGAGGTGATGCAGGGTACAGGTTCAGGGCATATTTGTGTGGAGTTCTGCAGTGGTACGTTCCAGTGAGACAGGGTGGTTATGGAGGGGTACAGGTTCAGGGCATATTTGTGTGGTGTTCTGCAATGGTACGTTCCACTGAGACAGGGAGGTTATGCAGGATACAGGTTCAGGCATATTTGAGTGGAGTTCGGCATTGGTGCGTTCCAGTGAGACAGGGAGGTTATGGACGGGTATAGTTTCTGGGCATATTTGTGTGGAGTTCTGCATTGGTACGTTCCAGTGAGACAGGGAGGTTATGCAGGGTACAGGTTCAGGGGATATTTGTGTGGAATTCTGCAGTGGTACGTTCCATTGAGATAGGGCGTTTATGGACGGGTACAGTTTCAGGGCATATTTGTGTGGAGATCGGCATTGGTGCGTTCCAGGGAGACAGGGAGGTGATGCAGGGTACAGGTTCAGGGCATATTTGTGTGGAATTCTGCAGTGGTACGTTCCATTGAGATAGGGAGTTTATGGACGGGTACAGGTTCAGGGCATATTTGAGTGGAGATCGGCATTGGTGCGTTCCAGGGAGACCGGGTGGTTATGGACGGGTACAGTTTCAGCGCATATTTGTGTGGAGTTCTGCATTGGTACTTTCCAGTGAGACAGGGTGGTTATGGAGGGGTACAGGTTCAGGAGATATTTGTGTGTAGTTCTGCATTGGTACAGTCCAGTGAGTCAGGGAGGTTATGGAGGATACAGCATCAGGGCATATTTGTGTGGAGTTCTGCAATGGTACGTTCCAGTGAGACAGGGAGGTTTTGCAGGGTACAGGTTCAGGGCATATTTGAGTGGAGTTCGGCATTGGTGCGTTCCATTGAGACCGGGAGTTAATGGACGGGTACAGTTTCAGGGCATATTTGTGTGGAGATCTGCATTGGTACTTTCCAGTGAGACAGGGTGGTTATGGAGGGGTACAGGTTCAGGAGATATTTGTGTGTAGTTCTGCATTGGTACAGTCCAGTGAGTCAGGGAGGTTATGGAGGATACAGCATCAGGGCATATTTGTGTGGAGTTCTGCAATGGTACGTTCCAGTGAGACAGGGAGGTTTTGCAGGGTACAGGTTCAGGGCATATTTGAGTGGAGTTCGGCATTGGTGCGTTCCAGTGAGACAGAGAGGTTATGGACGGGTACAGTTTCAGGGCATATTTGTGTGGAGTTCTGCATTGGTACGTTCCAGTGAGACAAGGTGATTATGGAGGGGTACAGGTTCAGGGCATATTTGAGTGGAGTTCGGCATTGGTGCGTTCCAGTGAGACAGAGAGGTTATGGACGGGTACAGTTTCAGGGCATATTTGTGTGGAGTTCTGCATTGGTACGTTCCAGTGAGACAAGGTGATTATGGAGGGGTACAGGTTCAGGGCATATTTGTGTGATGTTCTGCAATGGTACGTACCAGTGAGACAGGGAGTTTATGCAGGTTTCAGGTTCAATGCATATTTGTGTGGAGTTCTGCATTGGTACGTTCCAGTGAGACAGGGTGGTTATGGAGGGGTACAGGTTCAGGGCATATTTGTGTGGTGTTCTGCAATGGTACGTTCCACTGAGACAGGGAGGTTATGCAGGGTACAGGTTCAGGCATATTTTTGTGGAATTCTGCAGTGGGACGTTCCACTGAGACAGGGAGAATATGGACGGGTACATGTTCAGGGCATATTTGTGTGGAGTTCTGCAGTGGTACGTTCCAGTGAGACAGGGAGAATATGGACGGGTACATGTTCAGGGCATATTAGTGTGGAGATCTGCATTGGTACTTTCCAGTGAGACAGGGTGGTTATGGAGGGGTACAGGTTCAGGAGATATTTGTGTGTAGTTCTGCATTGGTACAGTCCAGTGAGTCAGGGAGGTTATGGAGGATACAGCATCAGGGCATATTTGTGTGGAGTTCTGCAATGGTACGTTCCAGTGAGACAGGGAGGTTTTGCAGGGTACAGGTTCAGGGCATATTTGAGTGGAGTTCGGCATTGGTGCGTTCCAGTGAGACAGAGAGGTTATGGACGGGTACAGTTTCAGGGCATATTTGTGTGGAGTTCTGCATTGGTACGTTCCAGTGAGACAAGGTGATTATGGAGGGGTACAGGTTCAGGGCATATTTGTGTGATGTTCTGCAATGGTACGTACCAGTGAGACAGGGAGTTTATGCAGGTTTCAGGTTCAATGCATATTTGTGTGGAGTTCTGCATTGGTACGTTCCAGTGAGACAGGGTGGTTATGGAGGGGTACAGGTTCAGGGCATATTTGTGTGGTGTTCTGCAATGGTACGTTCCACTGAGACAGGGAGGTTATGCAGGGTACAGGTTCAGGCATATTTTTGTGGAATTCTGCAGTGGGACGTTCCACTGAGACAGGGAGAATATGGACGGGTACATGTTCAGGGCATATTTGTGTGGAGTTCTGCAGTGGTACGTTCCAGTGAGACAGGGAGAATATGGACGGGTACATGTTCAGGGCATATTAGTGTGGAGTTCTGCATTGGTACGTTCCAGTGAGACAGAGCGGTTATGCAGGGTACAGGTTCAGGGCATATTTTTGTGGAATTCTGCAGTGGGACGTTCCACTGAGACAGGGAGAATATGGACGGGTACATGTTCAGGGCATATTTGTGTGGAGTTCTGCAGTGGTACGTTCCAGTGAGACAGGGAGAATATGGACGGGTACATGTTCAGGGCATATTGGTGTGGAGTTCTGCATTGGTACGTTCCAGTGAGACAGAGCGGTTATGCAGGGTACAGGTTCAGGGCATATTTGTGTGGCGTTCTGCAGTGGTACGGTCCATTGAGACAGGGAGTTAATGGACGGGTACAGTTTCAGGGCATATTTGTGTGGAGATCTGCATTGGTACTTTCCAGTGAGACAGGGTGGTTATGGAGGGGTACAGGTTCAGGAGATATTTGTGTGTAGTTCTGCATTGGTACAGTCCAGTGAGTCAGGGAGGTTATGGAGGATACAGCATCAGGGCATATTTGTGTGGAGTTCTGCAATGGTACGTTCCAGTGAGACAGGGAGGTTTTGCAGGGTACAGGTTCAGGGCATATTTGAGTGGAGTTCGGCATTGGTGCGTTCCAGTGAGACAGAGAGGTTATGGACGTGTACAGTTTCAGGGAATATTTGTGTGGAGTTCTGCATTGGTACGTTCCAGTGAGACAAGGTGATTATGGAGGGGTACAGGTTCAGGGCATATTTGTGTGATGTTCTGCAATGGTACGTACCAGTGAGACAGGGAGTTTATGCAGGTTTCAGGTTCAATGCATATTTGTGTGGAGTTCTGC
The DNA here is from genome assembly GCF_048418815.1 of Hemitrygon akajei. Lineage (NCBI taxonomy): Eukaryota > Metazoa > Chordata > Chondrichthyes > Myliobatiformes > Dasyatidae > Hemitrygon > Hemitrygon akajei. The sequence continues at coordinate 617,933 of NW_027332016.1, read as the reverse complement.
ATTGGCACGTTCCAGTGAGACAGGGTGGTTATGCAGGGGTACAGGTTCAGGGCATATTTGTTTGGTGTTCTGCAATGGTACGATCCACTGAGACAGGGAGGTTATGCAGGGTACAGGTTCAGGCATATTTGAGTGGAGTTCGGCATTGGTGCGTTCCAGTGAGACAGGGAGGTTATGGACGGGTATAGTTTCTGGGCATATTTGTGTGGAGTTCTGCATTGGTACGTTCCAGTGAGACAGGGAGGTTATGCAGGGTACAGGTTCAGGGGATATTTGTGTGGAATTCTGCAGTGGTACGTTCCATTGAGATAGGGAGTTTATGGACGGGTACAGTTTCAGGGTATATTTGTGTGGAGATCGGCATTGGTGCGTTCCAGGGAGACAGGGAGGTGATGCAGGGTACAGGTTCAGGGCATATTTGTGTGGAATTCTGCAGTGGTACGTTCCATTGAGATAGGGAGTTTATGGACGGGTACAGGTTCAGGGCATATTTGAGTGGAGATCGGCATTGGTGCGTTCCAGGGAGACAGGGAGGTGATGCAGGGTACAGGTTCAGGGCATATTTGTGTGGAGTTCTGCAGTGGTACGTTCCAGTGAGACAGGGTGGTTATTGAGGGGTACAGGTTCAGGGCATATTTGTGTGGTGTTCTGCAATGGTACGTTCCACTGAGACAGGGAGGTTATGCAGGATACAGGTTCAGGCATATTTGAGTGGAGTTCGGCATTGGTGCGTTCCAGTGAGACAGGGAGGTTATGGACGGGTATAGTTTCTGGGCATATTTGTGTGGAGTTCTGCATTGGTACGTTCCAGTGAGACAGGGAGGTTATGCAGGGTACAGGTTCAGGGGATATTTGTGTGGAATTCTGCAGTGGTACGTTCCATTGAGATAGGGAGTTTATGGACGGGTACAGTTTCAGGGCATATTTGTGTGGAGATCGGCATTGGTGCGTTCCAGGGAGACAGGGAGGTGATGCAGGGTACAGGTTCAGGGCATATTTGTGTGGAATTCTGCAGTGGTACGTTCCATTGAGATAGGGAGTTTATGGACGGGTACAGGTTCAGGGCATATTTGAGTGGAGATCGGCATTGGTGCGTTCCAGAGAGACCGGGTGGTTATGGATGGGTACAGTTTCAGGGCATATTTGTGTGTAGTTCCGCATTGGCACTTTCCAGTCAGACAGGGAGTTTATGGAGGGTACAGGTTTATGGCAAATTTGTGTGGAATTCTGCAGTGGGACGTTCCAGTGAGACAGGGAGGTTATGGACGGGTACAGGTTCAGGGCATATTTGTGTGGAGTTCTGCATTGGTACGTTCCAGTGAGACAGGGAAGTTATGGAGGGGTACAGGTTCAGGGCATATTTGTGTGGAGTTCTGCATTGGTACATTCCAGTGAGACCGGGAGGTTATGGAGGGTACAGCATCAGGGCATATTTTTGTTGTGTTCTGCAGTGGTACGTTCCAGTGAGACAGGGAGGCAATGGACGGGTACAGGTTCAGGGCATATTTGTTTGGAGTTCTGCATTGGTACTTTCCAGTGAGACAGGGAGGTTATGGAGGGTACAGGTTCAATGCATATTTGTGTGGTGTTCTGCAGTGGGACGTTCCACTGAGACTGGGAGAATATGGACGGGTACATGTTCAGGGCATATTTGTGTGGAGTTCTGCATTGGTACGTTCCAGTGAGACAGGGTGTTTATGGAGGTGTACAGGTTCAGGGCATATTTGTGTGGAGTTCTGTATTGGTATGCTCCAGTGAGACAGTGAGGTTATGGAGGGTACAGTTTCAGGGCATATTTTTGTGGAATTCTGCAGTGGGACGTTCCACTGAGACAGGGAGATTATGGACGGGTACATGTTCAGGGCATATTTGTGTGGAGTTCTGCAGTGGTACGTTCCAGTGAGACAGGGAGAATATGGACGGGTACATGTTCAGGGCATATTAGTGTGGAGTTCTGCATTGGTACGTTCCAGTGAGACAGAGCGGTTATGGAGGGGTACAGGTTCAGGGCATATTTGTGTGGTGTTCTGCAGTGGTACGTTCGAGTGAGACAAGGAGGTTATGCAGGGTACAGGTTCAGGGCATATTTGTGTGGAGTTCTGCAGTGGTACGTTCCAGTGAGAGAGGGAAGTTATGGACGGGTACAGTTTCAGGGCATATTTGTGTGGAGTTCTGCAATGGTACGTTCCAGTGAGACAGGGAGGTTATGCAGGGTACAGGTTCAGGGCATATTTTTGTGGAATTCTGCAGTGGGACGTTCCACTGAGACAGGGAGAATATGGACGGGTACATGTTCAGGGCATATTTGTGTGGAGTTCTGCAGTGGTACGTTCCAGTGAGACAGGGAGAATATGGACGGGTACATGTTCAGGGCATATTGGTGTGGAGTTCTGCATTGGTACGTTCCAGTGAGACAGAGCGGTTATGCAGGGTACAGGTTCAGGGCATATTTGTGTGGCGTTCTGCAGTGGTACGTTCCATTGAGACAGGGAGTTAATGGACGGGTACAGTTTCAGGGCATATTTGTGTGGAGATCTGCATTGGTACTTTCCAGTGAGACAGGGTGGTTATGGAGGGGTACAGGTTCAGGAGATATTTGTGTGTAGTTCTGCATTGGTACAGTCCAGTGAGTCAGGGAGGTTATGGAGGATACAGCATCAGGGCATATTTGTGTGGAGTTCTGCAATGGTACGTTCCAGTGAGACAGGGAGGTTTTGCAGGGTACAGGTTCAGGGCATATTTGAGTGGAGTTCGGCATTGGTGCGTTCCAGTGAGACAGAGAGGTTATGGACGTGTACAGTTTCAGGGAATATTTGTGTGGAGTTCTGCATTGGTACGTTCCAGTGAGACAAGGTGATTATGGAGGGGTACAGGTTCAGGGCATATTTGTGTGATGTTCTGCAATGGTACGTACCAGTGAGACAGGGAGTTTATGCAGGTTTCAGGTTCAATGCATATTTGTGTGGAGTTCTGCATTGGCACGTTCCAGTGAGACAGGGTGGTTATGCAGGGGTACAGGTTCAGGGCATATTTGTTTGGTGTTCTGCAATGGTACGATCCACTGAGACAGGGAGGTTATGCAGGGTACAGGTTCAGGCATATTTGAGTGGAGTTCGGCATTGGTGCGTTCCAGTGAGACAGGGAGGTTATGGACGGGTATAGTTTCTGGGCATATTTGTGTCGAGTTCTGCATTGGTACGTTCCAGTGAGACAGGGAGGTTATGCAGGGTACAGGTTCAGGGGATATTTGTGTGGAATTCTGCAGTGGTACGTTCCATTGAGATAGGGAGTTTATGGACGGGTACAGTTTCAGGGTATATTTGTGTGGAGATCGGCATTGGTGCGTTCCAGGGAGACAGGGAGGTGATGCAGGGTACAGGTTCAGGGCATATTTGTGTGGAATTCTGCAGTGGTACGTTCCATTGAGATAGGGAGTTTATGGACGGGTACAGGTTCAGGGCATATTTGAGTGGAGATCGGCATTGGTGCGTTCCAGGGAGACAGGGAGGTGATGCAGGGTACAGGTTCAGGGCATATTTGTGTGGAGTTCTGCAGTGGTACGTTCCAGTGAGACAGGGTGGTTATGGAGGGGTACAGGTTCAGGGCATATTTGTGTGGTGTTCTGCAATGGTACGTTCCACTGAGACAGGGAGGTTATGCAGGATACAGGTTCAGGCATATTTGAGTGGAGTTCGGCATTGGTGCGTTCCAGTGAGACAGGGAGGTTATGGACGGGTATAGTTTCTGGGCATATTTGTGTGGAGTTCTGCATTGGTACGTTCCAGTGAGACAGGGAGGTTATGCAGGGTACAGGTTCAGGGGATATTTGTGTGGAATTCTGCAGTGGTACGTTCCATTGAGATAGGGAGTTTATGGACGGGTACAGTTTCAGGGCATATTTGTGTGGAGATCGGCATTGGTGCGTTCCAGGGAGACAGGGAGGTGATGCAGGGTACAGGTTCAGGGCATATTTGTGTGGAATTCTGCAGTGGTACGTTCCATTGAGATAGGGAGTTTATGGACGGGTACAGGTTCAGGGCATATTTGAGTGGAGATCGGCATTGGTGCGTTCCAGAGAGACCGGGTGGTTATGGATGGGTACAGTTTCAGGGCATATTTGTGTGTAGTTCCGCATTGGCACTTTCCAGTCAGACAGGGAGTTTATGGAGGGTACAGGTTTATGGCAAATTTGTGTGGAATTCTGCAGTGGGACGTTCCAGTGAGACAGGGAGGTTATGGACGGGTACAGGTTCAGGGCATATTTGTGTGGAGTTCTGCATTGGTACGTTCCAGTGAGACAGGGAAGTTATGGAGGGGTACAGGTTCAGGGCATATTTGTGTGGAGTTCTGCATTGGTACATTCCAGTGAGACCGGGAGGTTATGGAGGGTACAGCATCAGGGCATATTTTTGTTGTGTTCTGCAGTGGTACGTTCCAGTGAGACAGGGAGGCAATGGACGGGTACAGGTTCAGGGCATATTTGTTTGGAGTTCTGCATTGGTACTTTCCAGTGAGACAGGGAGGTTATGGAGGGTACAGGTTCAATGCATATTTGTGTGGTGTTCTGCAGTGGGACGTTCCACTGAGACTGGGAGAATATGGACGGGTACATGTTCAGGGCATATTTGTGTGGAGTTCTGCATTGGTACGTTCCAGTGAGACAGGGTGTTTATGGAGGTGTACAGGTTCAGGGCATATTTGTGTGGAGTTCTGTATTGGTATGCTCCAGTGAGACAGTGAGGTTATGGAGGGTACAGTTTCAGGGCATATTTTTGTGGAATTCTGCAGTGGGACGTTCCACTGAGACAGGGAGAATATGGACGGGTACATGTTCAGGGCATATTTGTGTGGAGTTCTGCATTGGTACGTTCCAGTGAGACAGAGCGGTTATGGAGGGGTACAGGTTCAGGGCATATTTGTGTGGTGTTCTGCAGTGGTACGTTCGAGTGAGACAAGGAGGTTATGCAGGGTACAGGTTCAGGGCATATTTGTGTGGAGTTCTGCAGTGGTACGTTCCAGTGAGACAGGGAAGTTATGGACGGGTACAGTTTCAGGGCATATTTGTGTGGAGTTCTGCAATGGTACGTTCCAGTGAGACAGGGAGGTTATGCAGGGTACAGGTTCAGGGCATATTTGAGTGGAGTTCGGCATTGGTGCGTTCCAGTGAGACAGAGATGTTATGGACGGGTACAGTTTCAGGGCATATTTGTGGGGAGTTCTGCATTGGTACGTTCCAGTGAGACAAGGTGGTTATGGAGGGGTACAGGTTCAGGGCATATTTGTGTGGAGTTCTGCATTGGTATTTTCCAGTCAGACAGGGAAGCTATGGAGGGGTACAGGTTCAGGACATATTTGTGTGGAGTTCTGCATTGGTACGTTCCACTGAGACAGGGAGGTTATGGAGGGGCACAGGTTCAGGGCATATTTGTGTGGATTTCTGCATTGGTACGTACCAGTGAGACAAGGAGGTTATGGAGGGGTACAGGTTCAGGGCATATTTGTGTGTAGTTCTGCATTGGTACATTCCAGTGAGTCAGGGAGGTTATGGAGTGGTCCAGGTTCAGGGCATATTTGTGTGATGTTCTGCAATGGTACGTACCAGTGAGACAGGGTGTTTATGCAGGTTTCAGGTTCAATGCATATTTGTGTGGAGTTCTGCATTGGTACGTTCCAGTGAGACAGGGTGGTTATGGAGGGGTACAGGTTCAGGGCATATTTGTGTGGTGTTCTGCAATGGTACGTTCCACTGAGACAGGGAGGTTATGCAGGGTACAGGTTCAGGCATATTTGAGTGGAGTTCGGCATTGGTGCGTTCCAGTGAGACAGGGAGGTTATGGACGGGTATAGTTTCTGGGCATATTTGTGTGGAGTTCTGCATTGGTACGTTCCAGTGAGACAGGGAGGTTATGCAGGGTACAGGTTCAGGGGATATTTGTGTGGAATTCTGCAGTGGTACGTTCCATTGAGATAGGGAGTTTATGGACGGGTACAGTTTCAGGGCATATTTGTGTGGAGATCGGCATTGGTGCGTTCCAGGGAGACAGGGAGGTGATGCAGGGTACAGGTTCAGGGCATATTTGTGTGGAATTCTGCAGTGGTTCGTTCCATTGAGATAGGGAGTTTATGGACGGGTACAGGTTCAGGGCATATTTGAGTGGAGATCGGCATTGGTGCGTTCCAGGGAGACAGGGAAGTTATGGAGGGGTACAGGTTCAGGGCATAATTGTGTGGAGTTCTGCATTGGTACATTCCAGTGAGACCGGGAGGTTATGGAGGGTACAGCATCAGGGCATATTTTTGTTGAGTTCTGCAGTGGTACGTTCCAGTGAGACAGGGAGGCAATGGACGGGTACAGTTTCAGGGCATATTTGTTTGGAGTTCTGCATTGGTACTTTCCAGTGAGACAGGGAGGTTATGGAGGGTACAGGTTCAATGCATATTTGTGTGGTGTTCTGCAGTGGGACGTTCCACTGAGACAGGGAGAATATGGACGGGTACATGTTCAGGGCATATTTGTGTGGAGTTCTGCATTGGTACGTTCCAGTGAGATAGGGTGTTTATGGAGGTGTACAGGTTCAGGGCATATTTGTGTGGAGTTCTGTATTGGTACGCTCCAGATAGACAGGGAGGTTATGGAGGGTACAGGTTCAGGGCATATTTTTGTGGAATTCTGCAGTGGGACGTTCCACTGAGACAGGGAGAATATGGAAGGGTAAATGTTCAGGGCATATTTGTGTGGAGTTCTGCAGTGGTACGTTCCAGTGAGACAGGGAGAATATGGACGGCTACATGTTCAGGGCATATTAGTGTGGAGTTCTGCATTGGTACGTTCCAGTGAGACAGAGCGGTTATGGAGGGGTACAGTTTCAGGGCATATTTGTGTGGAGTTCTGCATTGGTACTTTCCAGTGAGACAGGGTGGTTATGGAGGGGTACAGGTTCAGGAGATATTTGTGTGTAGTTCTGCATTGGTACAGTCCAGTGAGTCAGGGAGGTTATGGAGGATACAGCATCAGGGCATATTTGTGTTGAGTTCTGCAGTGGTACGTTCCAGTGAGACAGGGAGGTAATGGATGGGTACAGGTTCAGGGCATATTTTTGTGGCGTTCTGCAGTGGTACGTTCCAGTGAGACAGGGAGGTTATGGACGGGTACAGTTTCAGGGCATATTTGTGTGGAGTTCTGCAATGGTACGTTCCAGTGAGACAGGGAGGTTTTTCAGGGTACAGGTTCAGGGCATATTTGAGTGGAGTTCGGCATTGGTGCGTTCCAGTGAGACAGGGTGTTTATGGAGGTGTACAGGTTCAGGGCATATTTGTGTGGAGTTCTGTATTGGTACGTTCCAGTGAGACAGGGAGGTTATGGAGGGTACAGGTTCAGGGCATATTTTTGTGGAATTCTGCAGTGGGACGTTCCACTGAGACAGGGAGAATATGGACGGGTACATGTTCAGGGCATATTTGTGTGGAGTTCTGCAGTGGTATGTTCCAGTGAGACAGGGAGAATATGGACGGGTACATGTTCAGGGCATATTAGTGTGGAGTTCTGCATTGGTACGTTCCAGTGAGACAGAGCGGTTATGCAGGGTACAGGTTCAGGGCATATTTGTGTGGCGTTCTGCAGTGGTACGTTCCATTGAGACAGGGAGTTAATGGACGGGTACAGTTTCAGGGCATATTTGTGTGGACATCTGCATTGGTACTTTCCAGTGAGACAGGGTGGTTATGGAGGGGTACAGGTTCAGGAGATATTTGTGTGTAGTTCTGCATTGGTACAGTCCAGTGAGTCAGGGAGGTTATGGAGGATACAGCATCAGGGCATATTTGTGTTGAGTTCTGCAGTGGTACGTTCCAGTGAGACAGGGAGGTAATGGATGGGTACAGGTTCAGGGCATATTTTTGTGGCGTTCTCCAGTGGTACGTTCCAGTGAGACAGGGAGGTTATGGACGGGTACAGTTTCAGGGCATATTTGTGTGGAGTTCTGCAATGGTACGTTCCAGTGAGACAGGGAGGTTTTGTAGGGTACAGGTTCAGGGCATATTTGAGTGGAGTTCGGCATTGGTGCGTTCCAGTGAGACAGAGAGGTTATGGACGGGTACAGTTTCAGGGCATATTTGTGTGGAGTTCTGCATTGGTACGTTCCAGTGAGACAAGGTGATTATGGAGGGGTACAGGTTCAGGGCATATTTGTGTGATGTTCTGCAATGGTACGTACCAGTGAGACAGGGAGTTTATGCAGGTTTCAGGTTCAATGCATATTTGTGTGGAGTTCTGCATTGGCACGTTCCAGTGAGACAGGGTGGTTATGCAGGGGTACAGGTTCAGGGCATATTTGTGTGGTGTTCTGCAATGGTACGATCCACTGAGACAGGGAGGTTATGCAGGGTACAGGTTCAGGCATATTTGAGTGGAGTTCGGCATTGGTGCGTTCCAGTGAGACAGGGAGGTTATGGACGGGTATAGTTTCTGGGCATATTTGTGTGTAGTTCTGCATTGGTACGTTCCAGTGAGACAGGGAGGTTATGCAGGGTACAGGTTCAGGGGATATTTGTGTGGAATTCTGCAGTGGTACGTTCCATTGAGATAGGGAGTTTATGGACGGGTACAGTTTCAGGGCATATTTGTGTGGAGATCGGCATTGGTGCGTTCCAGGGAGACAGGGAGGTGATGCAGGGTACAGGTTCAGGGCATATTTGTGTGGAATTCTGCAGTGGTACGTTCCATTGAGATAGGGAGTTTATGGACGGGTACAGGTTCAGGGCATATTTGTGTGTAGTTCTGCATTGGTACAGTCCAGTGAGTCAGGGAGGTTATGGAGGATACAGCATCAGGGCATATTTGTGTTGAGTTCTGCAGTGGTACGTTCCAGTGAGACAGGGAGGTAATGGATGGGTACAGGTTCAGGGCATATTTTTGTGGCGTTCTGCAGTGGTACGTTCCAGTGAGACAGGGAGGTTATGGACGGGTACAGTTTCAGGGCATATTTGTGTGGAGTTCTGCAATGGTACGTTCCAGTGAGACAGGGAGGTTTTTCAGGGTACAGGTTCAGGGCATATTTGAGTGGAGTTCGGCATTGGTGCGTTCCAGTGAGACAGGGTGTTTATGGAGGTGTACAGGTTCAGGGCATATTTGTGTGGAGTTCTGTATTGGTACGCTCCAGTGAGACAGGGAGGTTATGGAGGGTACAGGTTCAGGGCATATTTTTGTGGAATTCTGCAGTGGGACGTTCCACTGAGACAGGGAGAATATGGACGGGTACATGTTCAGGGCATATTTGTGTGGAGTTCTGCAGTGGTATGTTCCAGTGAGACAGGGAGAATATGGACGGGTACATGTTCAGGGCATATTAGTGTGGAGTTCTGCATTGGTACGTTCCAGTGAGACAGAGCGGTTATGCAGGGTACAGGTTCAGGGCATATTTGTGTGGCGTTCTGCAGTGGTACGTTCCATTGAGACAGGGAGTTAATGGACGGGTACAGTTTCAGGGCATATTTGTGTGGACATCTGCATTGGTACTTTCCAGTGAGACAGGGTGGTTATGGAGGGGTACAGGTTCAGGAGATATTTGTGTGTAGTTCTGCATTGGTACAGTCCAGTGAGTCAGGGAGGTTATGGAGGATACAGCATCAGGGCATATTTGTGTTGAGTTCTGCAGTGGTACGTTCCAGTGAGACAGGGAGGTAATGGATGGGTACAGGTTCAGGGCATATTTTTGTGGCGTTCTGCAGTGGTACGTTCCAGTGAGACAGGGAGGTTATGGACGGGTACAGTTTCAGGGCATATTTGTGTGGAGTTCTGCAATGGTACGTTCCAGTGAGACAGGGAGGTTTTGTAGGGTACAGGTTCAGGGCATATTTGAGTGGAGTTCGGCATTGGTGCGTTCCAGTGAGACAGAGAGGTTATGGACGGGTACAGTTTCAGGGCATATTTGTGTGGAGTTCTGCTTTGGTACGTTCCAGTGAGACAAGGTGATTATGGAGGGGTACAGGTTCAGGGCATATTTGTGTGATGTTCTGCAATGGTACGTACCAGTGAGACAGGGAGTTTATGCAGGTTTCAGGTTCATTGCATATTTGTGTGGAGTTCTGCATTGGCACGTTCCAGTGAGACAGGGTGGTTATGCAGGGGTACAGGTTCAGGGCATATTTGTGTGGTGTTCTGCAATGGTACGATCCACTGAGACAGGGAGGTTATGCAGGGTACAGGTTCAGGCATATTTGAGTGGAGTTCGGCATTGGTGCGTTCCAGTGAGACAGGGAGGTTATGGACGGGTATAGTTTCTGGGCATATTTGTGTGGAGTTCTGCATTGGTACGTTCCAGTGAGACAGGGAGGTTATGCAGGGTACAGGTTCAGGGGATATTTGTGTGGAATTCTGCAGTGGTACGTTCCATTGAGATAGGGAGTTTATGGACGGGTACAGTTTCAGGGTATATTTGTGTGGAGATCGGCATTGGTGCGTTCCAGGGAGACAGGGAGGTGATGCAGGGTACAGGTTCAGGGCATATTTGTGTGGAATTCTGCAGTGGTACGTTCCATTGAGATAGGGAGTTTATGGACGGGTACAGGTTCAGGGCATATTTGAGTGGAGATCGGCATTGGTGCGTTCCAGGGAGACAGGGAGGTGATGCAGGGTACAGGTTCAGGGCATATTTGTGTGGAGTTCTGCAGTGGTACGTTCCAGTGAGACAGGGTGGTTATGGAGGGGTACAGGTTCAGGGCATATTTGTGTGGTGTTCTGCAATGGTACGTTCCACTGAGACAGGGAGGTTATGCAGGATACAGGTTCAGGCATATTTGAGTGGAGTTCGGCATTGGTGCGTTCCAGTGAGACAGGGAGGTTATGGACGGGTATAGTTTCTGGGCATATTTGTGTGGAGTTCTGCATTGGTACGTTCCAGTGAGACAGGGAGGTTATGCAGGGTACAGGTTCAGGGGATATTTGTGTGGAATTCTGCAGTGGTACGTTCCATTGAGATAGGGAGTTTATGGACGGGTACAGTTTCAGGGCATATTTGTGTGGAGATCGGCATTGGTGCGTTCCAGGGAGACAGGGAGGTGATGCAGGGTACAAGTTCAGGGCATATTTGTGTGGAATTCTGCAGTGGTACGTTCCATTGAGATAGGGAGTTTATGGACGGGTACAGGTTCAGGGCATATTTGAGTGGAGATCGGCATTGGTGCGTTCCAGGGAGACCGGGTGGTTATGGATGGGTACAGTTTCAGGGCATATTTGTGTGTAGTTCCGCATTGGCACTTTCCAGTCAGACAGGGAGTTTATGGAGGGTACAGGTTTATGGCAAATTTGTGTGGAATTCTGCAGTGGGACGTTCCAGTGAGACAGGGAGGTTATGGACGGGTACAGGTTCAGGGCATATTTGTGTGGAGTTCTGCATTGGTACGTTCCAGTGAGACAGGGAAGTTATGGAGGGGTACAGGTTCAGGGCATATTTGTGTGGAGTTCTGCATTGGTACATTCCAGTGAGACCGGGAGGTTATGGAGGGTACAGCATCAGGGCATATTTTTGTTGTGTTCTGCAGTGGTACGTTCCAGTGAGACAGGGAGGCAATGGACGGGTACAGGTTCAGGGCATATTTGTTTGGAGTTCTGCATTGGTACTTTCCAGTGAGACAGGGAGGTTATGGAGGGTACAGGTTCAATGCATATTTGTGTGGTGTTCTGCAGTGGGACGTTCCACTGAGACTGGGAGAATATGGACGGGTACATGTTCAGGGCATATTTGTGTGGAGTTCTGCATTGGTACGTTCCAGTGAGACAGGGTGTTTATGGAGGTGTACAGGTTCAGGGCATATTTGTGTGGAGTTCTGTATTGGTATGCTCCAGTGAGACAGTGAGGTTATGGAGGGTACAGTTTCAGGGCATATTTTTGTGGAATTCTGCAGTGGGACGTTCCACTGAGACAGGGAGAATATGGACGGGTACATGTTCAGGGCATATTTGTGTGTAGTTCTGCAGTGGTACGTTCCAGTGAGACAGGGAGAATATGGACGGGTACATGTTCAGGGCATATTAGTGTGGAGTTCTGCATTGGTACGTTCCAGTGAGACAGAGCGGTTATGGAGGGGTACAGGTTCAGGGCATATTTGTGTGGTGTTCTGCAGTGGTACGTTCGAGTGAGACAAGGAGGTTATGCAGGGTACAGGTTCAGGGCATATTTGTGTGGAGTTCTGCAGTGGTACGTTCCAGTGAGACAGGGAAGTTATGGACGGGTACAGTTTCAGGGCATATTTGTGTGGAGTTCTGCAATGGTACGTTCCAGTGAGACAGGGAGGTTATGCAGGGTACAGGTTCAGGGCATATTTGAGTGGAGTTCGGCATTGGTGCGTTCCAGTGAGACAGAGATGTTATGGACGGGTACAGTTTCAGGGCATATTTGTGGGGAGTTCTGCATTGGTACGTTCCAGTGAGACAAGGTGGTTATGGAGGGGTACAGGTTCAGGGCATATTTGTGTGGAGTTCTGCATTGGTATTTTCCAGTCAGACAGGGAAGCTATGGAGGGGTACAGGTTCAGGACATATTTGTGTGGAGTTCTGCATTGGTACGTTCCACTGAGACAGGGAGGTTATGGAGGGGTACAGGTTCAGGGCATATTTGTGTGGATTTCTGCATTGGTACGTACCAGTGAGACAAGGAGGTTATGGAGGGGTACAGGTTCAGGGCATATTTGTGTGTAGTTCTGCATTGGTACATTCCAGTGAGTCAGGGAGGTTATGGAGGATACAGCATCTGGGCATATTTGTGTTGAGTTCTGCAGTGGTACGCTCCAGTGAGACAGGGAGGTTATGGAGGGTACAGGTTCAGGGCATATTTTTGTGGAATTCTGCAGTGGGACGTTCCACTGAGACAGGGAGAATATGGACGGGTACATGTTCAGGGCATATTTGTGTGGAGTTCTGCAGTGGTACGTTCCAGTGAGACAGGGAGAATATGAACGGGTACATGTTCAGGGCATATTAGTGTGGAGTTCTGCATTGGTACGTTCCAGTGAGACAGAGCGGTTATGCAGGGTACAGGTTCAGGGCATATTTGTGTGGCGTTCTGCAGTGGTACGTTCCATTGAGACAGGGAGTTAATGGACGGGTACAGTTTCAGGACATATTTGTGTGGAGATCTGCATTGGTACTTTCCAGTGAGACAGGGTGGTTATGGAGGGGTACAGGTTCAGGAGATATTTGTGTGTAGTTCTGCATTGGTACAGTCCAGTGAGTCAGGGAGGTTATGGAGGATACAGCATCAGCGCATATTTGTGTTGAGTTCTGCAGTGGTACGTTCCAGTGAGACAGAGCGGTTATGCAGGGTACAGGTTCAGGGCATATTTGTGTGGCGTTCTGCAGTGGTACGTTCCATTGAGACAGGGAGTTAATGGACGGGTACAGTTTCAGGACATATTTGTGTGGAGATCTGCATTGGTACTTTCCAGTGAGACAGGGTGGTTATGGAGGGGTACAGGTTCAGGAGATATTTGTGTGTAGTTCTGCATTGGTACAGTCCAGTGAGTCAGGGAGGTTATGGAGGATACAGCATCAGCGCATATTTGTGTTGAGTTCTGCAGTGGTACGTTCCAGTGAGACAGGGAGGTAATGGATGGGTACAGGTTCAGGGCATATTTTTGTGGAGTTCTGCAATGGTACGTTCCAGTGAGACAGGGAGGTTTTGCAGGGTACAGGTTCAGGGCATATTTGAGTGGAGTTCGGCATTGGTGCGTTCCAGTGAGACAGAGAGGTTATGGACGGGTACAGTTTCAGGGCATATTTGTGTGGAGTTCTGCATTGGTACGTTCCAGTGAGACAAGGTGATTATGGAGGGGTACAGGTTCAGGGCATATTTGTGTGATGTTCTGCCATGGTACGTACTAGTGAGACAGGGAGTTTATGCAGGTTTCAGGTTCAATGCATATTTGTGTGGAATTCTGCAGTGGTACGTTCCATTGTGATAGGGAGTTTATGGACGGGTACAGTTTCAGGGCATATTTGTGTGGAGATCGGCATTGGTGCGTTCCAGGGAGACAGGGAGGTGATGCAGGGTACAGGTTCAGGGCATATTTGTGTGGAATTCTGCAGTGGTACGTTCCATTGAGATAGGGAGTTTATGGACGGGTACAGGTTCAGGGCATATTTGAGTGGAGATCGGCATTGGTGCGTTCCAGGGAGACAGGGAAGTTATGGAGGGGTACAGGTTCAGGGCATAATTGTGTGGAGTTCTGCATTGGTACATTCCAGTGAGACCGGGAGGTTATGGAGGGTACAGCATCAGGGCATATTTTTGTTGAGTTCTGCAGTGGTACGTTCCAGTGAGACAGGCAGGCAATGGACGGGTACAGGTTCAGGGCATATTTGTTTGGAGTTCTGCATTGGTACTTTCCAGTGAGACAGGGAGGTTATGGAGGGTACAGGTTCAATGCATATTTGTGTGGTGTTCTGCAGTGGGACGTTCCACTGAGACTGGGAGAATATGGACGGGTACATGTTCAGGGCATATTTGTGTGGAGTTCTGCATTGGTACGTTCCAGTGAGATAGGGTGTTTATGGAGGTGTACAGGTTCAGGGCATATTTGTGTGGAGTTCTGTATTGGTACGCTCCAGTGAGACAGGGAGGTTATGGAGGGTACAGGTTCAGGGCATATTTTTGTGGAATTCTGCAGTGGGACGTTCCACTGAGACAGGGAGAATATGGAAGGGTACATGTTCAGGGCATATTTGTGTGGAGTTCTGCAGTGGTACGTTCCAGTGAGACAGGGAGAATATGGACGGGTACATGTTCAGGGCATATTAGTGTGGAGTTCTGCATTGGTACGTTCCAGTGAGACAGAGCGGTTATGGAGGGGTACAGTTTCAGGGCATATTTGTGTGGAGTTCTGCATTGGTACTTTCCAATGAGACAGGGTGGTTATGGAGGGGTACAGGTTCAGGAGATATTTGTGTGTAGTTCTGCATTGGTACAGTCCAGTGAGTCAGGGAGGTTATGGAGGATACAGCATCAGGGCATATTTGTGTTGAGTTCTGCAGTGGTACGTTCCAGTGAGACAGGGAGGTAATGGATGGGTACAGGTTCAGGGCATATTTTTGTGGCGTTCTGCAGTGGTACGTTCCAGTGAGACAGGGAGGTTATGGACGGGTACAGTTGCAGGGCATATTTGTGAGGAGTTCTGCAATGGTACGTTCCAGTGAGACAGGGAGGTTTTTCAGGGTACAGGTTCAGGGCATATTTGAGTGGAGTTCGGCATTGGTGCGTTCCAGTGAGACAGGGTGTTTATGGAGGTGTACAGGTTCAGGGCATATTTGTGTGGAGTTCTGTATTGGTACGCTCCAGTGAGACAGGGAGGTTATGGAGGGTACAGGTTCAGGGCATATTTTTGTGGAATTCTGCAGTGGGACGTTCCACTGAGACAGGGAGAATATGGACGGGTACATGTTCAGGGCATATTTGTGTGGAGTTCTGCAGTGGTATGTTCCAGTGAGACAGGGAGAATATGGACGGGTACATGTTCAGGGCATATTAGTGTGGAGTTCTGCATTGGTACGTTCCAGTGAGACAGAGCGGTTATGCAGGGTACAGGTTCAGGGCATATTTGTGTGGCGTTCTGAGGTGGTACGTTCCATTGAGACAGGGAGTTAATGGACGGGTACAGTTTCAGGGCATATTTGTGTGGAGATCTGCATTGGTACTTTCCAGTGAGACAGGGTGGTTATGGAGGGGTACAGGTTCAGGAGATATTTGTGTGTAGTTCTGCATTGGTACAGTCCAGTGAGTCAGGGAGGTTATGGAGGATACAGCATCAGGGCATATTTGTGTTGAGTTCTGCAGTGGTACGTTCCAGTGAGACAGGGAGGTAATGGATGGGTACAGGTTCAGGGCATATTTTTGTGGCGTTCTGCAGTGGTACGTTCCAGTGAGACAGGGAGGTTATGGACGGGTACAGTTTCAGGGCATATTTGTGTGGAGTTCTGCAATGGTACGTTCCAGTGAGACAGGGAGGTTTTGTAGGGTACAGGTTCAGGGCATATTTGAGTGGACTTCGGCATTGGTGCGTTCCAGTGAGACAGAGAGGTTATGGACGGGTACAGTTTCAGGGCATATTTGTGTGGAGTTCTGCATTGGTACGTTCCAGTGAGACAAGGTGATTATGGAGGGGTACAGGTTCAGGGCATATTTGTGTGATGTTCTGCAATGGTACGTACCAGTGAGACAGGGAGTTTATGCAGGTTTCAGGTTCAATGCATATTTGTGTGGAGTTCTGCATTGGCACGTTCCAGTGAGACAGGGTGGTTATGCAGGGGTACAGGTTCAGGGCATATTTGTGTGGTGTTCTGCAATGGTACGATCCACTGAGACAGGGAGGTTATGCAGGGTACAGGTTCAGGCATATTTGAGTGGAGTTCGGCATTGGTGCGTTCCAGTGAGACAGGGAGGTTATGGACGGGTATAGTTTCTGGGCATATTTGTGTGGAGTTCTGCATTGGTACGTTCCAGTGAGACAGGGAGGTTATGCAGGGTACAGGTTCAGGGGATATTTGTGTGGAATTCTGCAGTGGTACGTTCCATTGAGATAGGGAGTTTATGGACGGGTACAGTTTCAGGGCATATTTGTGTGGAGATCGGCATTGGTGCGTTCCAGGGAGACAGGGAGGTGATGCAGGGTAAAGGTTCAGGGCATATTTGTGTGGAATTCTGCAGTGGTACGTTCCATTGAGATAGGGAGTTTATGGACGGGTACAGGTTCAGGGCATATTTGTGTGTAGTTCTGCATTGGTACAGTCCAGTGAGTCAGGGAGGTTATGGAGGATACAGCATCAGGGCATATTTGTGTTGAGTTCTGCAGTGGTACGTTCCAGTGAGACAGGGAGGTAATGGATGGGTACAGGTTCAGGGCATATTTTTGTGGCGTTCTGCAGTGGTACGTTCCAGTGAGACAGGGAGGTTATGGACGGGTACAGTTTCAGGGCATATTTGTGTGGAGTTCTGCAATGGTACGTTCCAGTGAGACAGGGAGGTTTTTCAGGGTACAGGTTCAGGGCATATTTGAGTGGAGTTCGGCATTGGTGCGTTCCAGTGAGACAGGGTGTTTATGGAGGTGTACAGGTTCAGGGCATATTTGTGTGGAGTTCTGTATTGGTACGCTCCAGTGAGACAGGGAGGTTATGGAGGGTACAGGTTCAGGGCATATTTTTGTGGAATTCTGCAGTGGGACGTTCCACTGAGACAGGGAGAATATGGACGGGTACATGTTCAGGGCATATTTGTGTGGAGTTCTGCAGTGGTATGTTCCAGTGAGACAGGCAGAATATGGACGGGTACATGTTCAGGGCATATTAGTGTGGAGTTCTGCATTGGTACGTTCCAGTGAGACAGAGCGGTTATGCAGCGTACAGGTTCAGGGCATATTTGTGTGGCGTTCTGCAGTGGTACGTTCCATTGAGACAGGGAGTTAATGGACGGGTACAGTTTCAGGGCATATTTGTGTGGAGATCTGCATTGGTACTTTCCAGTGAGACAGGGTGGTTATGGAGGGGTACAGGTTCAGGAGATATTTGTGTGTAGTTCTGCATTGGTACAGTCCAGTGAGTCAGGGAGGTTATGGAGGATACAGCATCAGGGCATATTTGTGTTGAGTTCTGCAGTGGTACGTTCCAGTGAGACAGGGAGGTAATGGATGGGTACAGGTTCAGGGCATATTTTTGTGGCGTTCTGCAGTGGTACGTTCCAGTGAGACAGGGAGGTTATGGACGGGTACAGTTTCAGGGCATATTTGTGTGGAGTTCTGCAATGGTACGTTCCAGTGAGACAGGGAGGTTTTGTAGGGTACAGGTTCAGGGCATATTTGAGTGGAGTTCGGCATTGGTGCGTTCCAGTGAGACAGGGAGGTTATGGACGGGTATAGTTTCTGGGCATATTTGTGTGGAGTTCTGCATTGGT